>NC_138552.1:161032106-161632106 GCF_964273705.1 Natrix helvetica
TCATCAGTTTAGGAATGTTAAAAGCAATCTTGAACATCACTTTAAAAGAAAGAATATAAATCAGATTAAAATACAAGGTAACTATGTTAGTTAACAATGTTAGTTAACAAATTACAAAACCCATGTTATTTGCCCCTCAGACTTCTGCAATGGACACAGTTCTCCCTCTCTCACTTCCCAAAAGATAAAGGGAGAGAGCGGGGTCTATGGAAGGTAGCAAATACAGTAGCGGCTACTTCCAGGTCTTCCTGCCATTTTTTCCTGTGTAGCATAAAACTAAGGTCCAAATATCATTGATGCACCACAGAGGTAGGACTGACTTGCCTTTCGGTCTCAATGTTGTCACTATTTTCATTGCCCAGAAAAAGAGACAATGCATCAGAAGTACTTATGTACATAAGTTGCGATGTTTGCTGCCCAGAATCACTTGTTGAGATGGGTCGCTATAGAAATCAAATAATAAATAATCTTGAATGGGAACTCTGTTTTTCTGTTAAAAATCAGTATTTTACCAAGGGGCAGATCCAGCTATAAAACCTGCATGGAGTCAAGCTTTATTCCCACTATACCACCACGGTCTCGTTTGATTTCTCTGAAATGATCTAGTTACAGCTGCCCAGTAGGTGGTGTGCATGCAGATTTGGAGGTTGAACCTTAGAATCTATTTATATTTGTTAGACTTATATGTCACATTTCATATAGTAAACTCAACACTTGTTCATGTAGCTTTTCTGACAAAAATCTGATTGAGCTGATGCCTGAATTACCAGAGGTTCATTCTGAAGAATGTTTCTTCACTCAAATTACTATTCTTTTTGCTTGCATTTTGATATAACTGTAATAGAATAGTTTTTGGGGACTGGGACTTTCTTTAATGAATAAGGGATTTTTTTCCTTAAAAATGATTTTAAAAGTTTCTCCCCATTTTTTCAGAGTAAATATATGTGCTTAATCAACTGAATTAAACTGCATTAAATTTACATATATATATTAACTGATAAGGAGGCGAGCCTGTGGCTTAGTGGCTAAGACTCCTGCCTAAGATATAATATAGCCCAGGTTCAAATCCCAGTAAGGGTATGGCTAGCTGGTGAGAGCTAATTAGCTCGAAATAGATCTATACTAGTCTCCCTTTATTTATTTATCAGTACAAATACAACACAAATAATATATATATATATATATGATTAATAAAAATACTTTCATGATACACACTATCAGCAACAGGCTTGACTTGCTTTTAATTGCCCCTTTAAGTTTCTTGTCTGCATAACTGTTGCAAGCAGCTGCTGGAGAAGAGCTACAACTTTTGATTACAATATACTTTCCATTCTTCCATTCCCACAGACTCCACAGTTTTAATGAATAATATTAATTTCATCAAATTACAATTCTCAGTTGTCAACAAATTTTGATTATTTATATTGCAGAAATGTAGTGTAAGCTGCTTAAAACTACATACACAAGTGATGTTGATTTGTGATAGTTTGTTATGTGTTTCGATAGCAATGATTTCAAATTTCAAGTGGGGAATTATATGACTGAAATTACTCTTGTTTATCCAAAAGCAAAATATAGTAATCCTTTGGGCACACAGACACCTTGCATGTCAGTAAGAACTATAGGAAAGTGTTCTGTTTTTTATATTTTTCCCCATACATTTAGAAGCCTTGTTTCTTGATTATGATGTAACCACATTTAAATTAAGAATTGGTTGTTTTTGTTAGGGCCAAATTTCACCCACGTTTGGCCACTGCATTAATTTTGGTTAGGTTTGGGACACGAACAAATTCGGTTGCAACCAACGTTAAGGAACAAATTATGGTCATGACCAGAGGTTCTACTGTAGTATGAATTGATTATCGTAAAAATAGTTTGCATGCTCTGTTGGTGCAAGTGGTACTTATTTAAATGAACTTAATTAACTGTCATAGTAATGAAATTGTACCTCAGTTGCTACATATGTTAGAATCTTCCTGGATTTGCATAATATACTGAGATGCAAACTACAGCATAGTATATGAGCATGCTCATATATGCTACTGTGAGAACAATTTCACTGGAAACAAAAAAAAAGAACCTATCCTTAAGGTTTTTGGGGGCTGGGTGGGAAGGATTTGGAATATATGATAGTCAAAAAGCCAGTTACTTTGGTCTAGTTAGACTCTTGTGTTTAAATATAGAGGTGGAATAAGTAAAATGCCACAAAATTGAAGCAGTACACAAGGGATCTCCAAACTTGGCAACTTTAAGACTTGTGGACTTCGGCTCCCAGAATACCTTAGCAGGCCATGCTCACTGGGGAATAGTGGGAGTTGAAGTTCACAAGTCTTAAAGTTTCCAGGTTTCGAGACCCTTGCAGTAGACCAATGCTGCATTGAGGTGGAAAAGGGAACCTTAAGAATAATTAACATTCATCTTTAAAAAAAGAAACACAATTTGAGATTTGATTTTAAATTTATTTTTATATACTGAGGCTAACTAAGTATTTTTTCTCCCTTCCTAGATAATTCTGTATGGTGATTTGCCCAAAAATAAAGAGAATGTGGTATATATATCAAATCATCAAAGTACAGGTTTGTATATTGCTGGTTTCTGTATAAAGCATTTTTGTAATGTTAACAATTACAGTGAATGAAGTAGAAGTACAGTAGTCTTCCCTTAAAAATTGTAAGTTTTTTGACTTGAGTTTTGCCTGTTGAGATGAGATGCCCATGTGACTGCTTCATTGACAACCACAATCCCACCATTCCCTGTTGCAGGCATTAAACAATCTCACAGGTTGTTAAGGGATTGAAGTCCCTCTCCATGCTTGCGGAGAGATTTTGGCTTCATATATTCTCGGATTTCAACTGCTGAAGTGGCCATTCTCCTTTCCTGCCTCTGCAGAGCCAAGAAGGCATAAAACAGCACAATCAGCCCTCAGAGATGAGAGGCTGCCAGATGCAACCTTCTTGCCAGCTTCCCCATTGACTTATTGTGGAGGCCAACAGGAAAGATTGCAAGCGATGATCACATGATTGCAGGGTTCTTGTCATAAGGGCGAACAGGTTGCCAAGGAACCAGATTGTGATCACATGACCAACTTTTCTGAGACGTTTGTAATTTCAAACAGTCATTAAGCGAAGACTATCTGTATGTAAAACTAACATTTAGATTAAAATGTCTATAATTGAACATTTGGGTTACTGACTAATTTACTCCATGTGTAAGAGTTGGTAGAAACTTGATTTTTTTTTGTACGATATGGTAGAAGCTTGATTTAAAAGATTTCTACACAAGAGAAGCTTTGAAAATTCTTCTTGGCAAATTCAGGCTCATACCTTTCCTTTGGTGCCTCCTGCAAGATGAGATATTTAATTTTCTCCAGTTCCTCTCTGCTCTTTATAATTCCCTGTCTATATTGAAAAATCACTTTAAAAGATGGGGACTTGGTAGGGTAGCATGTAAAATGCTTCAGACAGATGCGGGAGTCAGACAAGAGAGATGAGTTTGGTTGCCATGTTCTGGGAATAGAATCGCTTTCTACCATTGTAAAACTACTGCTAGATTTTGTCACAAAAGTTTACCATTTGTTATTAGCTTCATTGATAAATCACTTTACACCTCACAAGTTTTCTTTTTTTCTAATTCAGCTTTTAAGAGTACATTTTGTAAAATGACAGTCTATATCAGCAATGGCAAACCTTTTTTGGCTTGCGTGCCACAAGTGGGGGGAGCGCAGGGGGGTTGTGTGCAGGCATGCTGCACCCATAATGCAATGCGCGACCCCCAGTGCGCATGCCCGCACAACAGGCGCTCCCCCCCATTTTTACATGCTTTTTTCGCCTTCCCCAGGCTCCAGAGGCTTTATAGGAGCCTGGGGAGGGCGAAAAGAGCCTCCGGAGGTTTCAGGGACCGTCTGGAGGCTTCCCTGAAGCCTTCAGAACGCTTAAAACGACCCTCCGAGCAAACTGTAAGTGACTTCCGGTTTGCTCGGATGGTTGTTTTAAGCACTCCGAAGGCGTCAGGGAAGCCTCCGGACGGTCCCTGAAGCCTCCGGGGGGGGGAGGCTCTTTTCGTCCTCCCCAGGCTCTTATAAAGCCTCTGGAGCCTGGGGAGGGCGAAAAATAGCTTTTAAAAATGGTGAACTCAGCTGGCCAGCGTGCTCATGCGCACTGACAGGGCAGCGCCTCGCGTGCCCTGACAAATGGCTCCACGTGCCACCCGTGGCACGCATGTCATAGGTTCGCCATCACTGGTCTATATTGACCTTGTTCTTGTATTATACTAAAATGAGTTGTCAATCCTAGTGAAGTGAATTAAATAGCAAATTCATTTAAAACGTTTTCTATTGAAAATTAAGAAATAAATGGAGAATAAAAAGTTTAAAACCTAAAAAGAAAAGGTATAGAATTGTGGAAAGAGCTCAGTTCATGATCATTAGCAGCATTTGTTTTCCAGAAGGAAAATTGGCATTAGGTATGCCAAGGATTTATTATATTTTTAAATATTTGTGTTCTGGGTTTGCAGTTGATTGGATTGTAGCAGATATGTTGGCCATCAGGCAAAATGCTCTTGGACATATTCGATATGTTTTGAAAGATGGATTAAAATGGCTTCCTTTGTACGGGTGGTATTTTTCTCAGGTAAATCTTATTTTTGTTTCTGTATTTTTATTTGTTTGTTTATCATATTTATATAGCTACCCATCTCCCAGAAAAGTGACTGAAGGTGGTATACAACAAAAGCAATTACATTTATCAATAGCAAGCTAGTTGAGAAAAAAAAATTAAAAATGCAGTTCTTCATTTATCATATAGCCACCCATTTCACAGAAAAGCTTGTAGTAATGTAAAATAGCTAGAAGTTACTGCTTATTTTTTGATACAATTAATTCTGCAAATATTTGGAAGTAAATTCCATTGGTTTCAGTAAAATATCATCCCCAGTAAAGGATTTCTCACGTTCTTTCTTATTGAAGCATAGAGCATAAGAACTATAAATAAATCATATTGCATATTGCATATTTTGAAGGAAAAGCAATAGAAGATCATTTTACTTACAGTCTCAGTTGATTTTGTTTCTATGCTACAAAAGAAATGTATTTCAATCTGATTCAGGCTATTCCCCATCAAGCAGAGTTTGCTCCCCTACTAATCCATCTTCCCCTGTTATTTGAAACTCACCTTAATCTGAATATTTTTGCCATAATAAATGGCTAAAGTTGTTACAGTACTTTCATTGTGCTGCAAAAGAGTGTTTTGGCTAATGCCCTGAAAAGTGCAAAATATTTCAATCCTAATTAGATTTACTTTGATTTAGAAGTAAACCACATTACATTCATTATAGTAAGGCAAGTTGGCACCATTACAGCCTAAATAGCCACTGAACCAAACACAATTAGGATTCCCATGTAAGAAATCTATCTAAATGTTAGCACTTATTTCATTAAAATCTGTGTCTGACACAGGTAATGCCTTGTCACTACCCTCCATTGTATTATCTAGATAGGCATTTAAAATTTCGCTGGAGTCTCACTATTGAGGCAAAAGAAATAGGATGGACCTCTATGAATTTTTCACTGCTTAATATAATAGTCCTAATACTTTGGAGCTTTGGCATAGTAATAATCATAGCTCAGATTCCTACACTTTAAAAAAACCTTTCTTTTATCCAGCATCCACATAGAATCAACTCTTATAGAAAAAAAAAACCCTGTATTTTTCTGTTTCCTATTTTTTGAATAGAAAAATATTATAAAATAACAGAAAAAATATTTACATGTCCCTATCATAGCAAAAGCAAATTTATGCCCATAGAAGCTCCTTACCCTTCAGCAAGGAAAATGGTGGTGCATTATTATTTTTTATTCCGGAGTATCAAACTACTGTTTCATAAATTATTAAGAGTTACAAACATATTCAATTTGTTTATATACTAGCATGGTGGAGTGTATGTGAAACGAAATGCCATATTTAATGAAAAGGAAATGAGGAACAAGTTGCATGTCCAGATGAAAACGAAAACTCCAGTAAGCTTCTCTATTTCTACTTCGTACAGTTATACAAGCTAGTGCTCTCCCTCCCCCCCCCTCCATGTTTGTGTGTGCATGCATATGTTTGTGATATGAGGTGACACAAAAGTAAACTTCAGGAGTAAATTCATTTTTCCACAATCAAATGCTGGTTTATACTTTACTTCTAAGAAGCGAGGGAGCTGTTGTTAAGCAGTTCTCTTCTTTTGGTTACTGGAAGGATAAACATCTATACCTTCCAGAAAAAGTCCTGGCATTAGGATGTAAAACTGTTTGCATAGAAAAATTAGGCTGAAGAAACTCAGTTTTAAAACAGCCTGTTAATTTTGTTGAGGGGTCATATATACAGTATCTGTTTTAAACAACCTTAAGCAACAGGATAGGTAGTCCTTGACTTAACAACCACAGTTGAGACCAAAGTTTTGGCTGCTAAATGTTGCAGTCTTTAAGGAAGTCATCACACAATTAGACCCAATTTTATGACCATTTTACTGCTATTAAGTGAATCACATGGCCTTTACATCAATCAGATGGTTTGTTAAGCAAATCCAGCTTCCCCAATTGTCACAAATCGCAAGATGCTGCAAGTCATAAATGTGAGCCAGTTGCCCGGTGCCCAGATTGTGATCATGTGACTGTGAGGACGGTATGCTGATTGCAACTTCAAGGATGGTCTGTAAGTTACTTTTCCTGAGGAGTTGTAACTTTGAACCATCACTAAACAAAACTGTTGTAAGTCAAGGGCTATCTAAAGCGGCAAAGTATTAATGTAAGTTAATATTCATACAAAATTAACTTCATGACTAATGCATAGTTGTATTAGTGTATTTTTGTTATTAAACAGCAAAGAGAATAAGAAAGACATTAAAGAAACAAAAAGAAAATAGTTTCAATTTAGACATTATCCAAATAATTATGGGATGCTAATGTTAAATGAATCGAGTTTTGCTTTAGCGCAGCAAGTCTAAGTGAGTTCTGCATTCTTTCAGAAATTACATTTGTGAGAACCGATAAAAGCACAAAATAATTGTGTTGCAGGGCTGGAAGAAAAATGAGACTTTTGACTGCAGCAACCTCACTGAGGCTCAGTCTTCCAACTTGCTTGTAATTCATTTCTCAGTCTTGAGGCTGAACTGTTTAAATTAATAAAACTGTTTGTACAGACGCACACAAACACACATTTATATATATGTTTAATTCCACAGATGTACCTTGTGATTTATCCAGAAGGAACACGTTACAATCCAGAGCTGCACAAAGTCATTGCAAATAGTCAGTCATATGCTGCTAAGGAAGGTAAGAGAAGCAAAGTGGATTTGAGATGAAAAGACAAGCATGACAGACTTCCATTTATTTAAACTAGTTTTCTCCCACTTTTCTACTATAAAGCAGCATCCGAAGATAAAGTGAAACGAACAGATTACAAACGCTTTACTGGAAATCCACCATCATATGGCATACAATAAGCTGTTAGAGACAGGATTTGGGGTGGGGCGTGTAGTCAGATCTACCACTCTTCCCAAATGTTTTTAAAGGCCAAACTTATGATAGGGTAGTGCAGTTGCCCTGATTCAAGATCTACCTGTATTCTGAAACCTATCGCTCTTACCAGTTGGAAAATTTATTTGGACTAAGACTGAGAGATCATCTCCAATTTACTCTGCTTACACCTTCCAGCCAGGGGTGGCTTCAAAAATTTTAGTAAGGGGTTCTCTGCCTGGTTGCTGGGTAGGCATTGCCATGTCAGCCTCCTGCACCACGGCGGGGGGGGGGGAATACGGTAATTTTATGTGCCATGGATGCAACACCTGACAATATTTTATATTCCTTTGCAGTTTTGAAAAGGTGTAGATTTGTAATTAAATGGCATTCACATGTTACTTATTTATTATGTTCAGATTGGACTTTTTGGATACATATTTTGTGTTCTATGATGAGGAAAACAATTGTCATGATTAGTTATTAGCTCTATTTGCTCAGTGAGCAGAGAACATTTGGATATCTTCTCTGCAAATTAAATGAGTGTGTCTTCAGAGAGATATGGAACCTTAACAGAACTCTGCGAATGCCATGAATTTACATCAGGAGTGAAATCAACTTACCTTTGCTCCTGGTTCGCAAATGTGAGCGCACATACAGGATGTTCCGTGCATGCGCCGAGCATGAAAAACAGGACGTGATGATATCTGGGCGGGTGGGCGGAACGTCCTGCCGCCACCACTGCTGGTTGGCCTGAACCGAATCGAACTGGCTGAATAGCACCACTGACTTACATGCATTTTAGAATAAGCCCTATGAGTCACTGAATTGATCCGTGATACTGGGTAGACATGTGATTGTTCTCCTCAAAGATAAGAATGAAAAATAAAAACACTAGCTTGGGTCTAGAGAAAATCAGAATCAATGGCTGGTCATTGAATGGTCATTGAATCAATCACCTGCAGGATCTTGAGATGTTACCATTTTCTTGGGCAAATCTTTTTCACTCTGCCTTTCCTCTTGGCTAGGTCTTACAGTACTGAAACATGTCTTAACTCCACGGGTGAGGGCCACTCACATTGCTGTTGATACAATGAAGAGCTACTTGGATGCAGTTTATGATATCACAGTAGCCTTCGAAGGTATTATAGACCATAAAGGACAAAGAAAAGTGGCACCAACCATGACCGGTGAGTAGGTGTTATTGAATTACTTTTAAAAGTCTTCTCTTACCTGATTCAAACTGGGAGAATCCACATCCTTCATGGAATTTCTAGAACAGTCAACATGAACTTTTTCTGTGCACCAAATGATATATGGTTGGGCTCATGTTTTTGTTTGACTTCTAAATTTCCAATTAATGGGTTATTTCCATTTTAGGCTCTCTTTCTACTGGCCAGCAAATGCATTTATTTTATTTTTATTTGATTTGATTTCTAGACCGCCCCCTCTCCCCGAAGGGACTTTGTTTACATAAGCTAGCATTTAACTTGTTGCTGCACTGGATTTTAAACTGGGGGGGAGAGTTCTTTGTTCTTTCTTTTTTATACATAGTTATAGTTATATTCTGTTAGTATATTAAGAACAGCAGTTTACTTTTGAGTGTTTATAAAGGTAAAGATAAAGGTTCCCCTTGCACATATGTGCTAGTCGTTCCCGACTCTAAGGGGCAGTGCTCATCTCCATTTCAAAACCAAAGAGCCAGCGCTGTCCAAAGACATCTCCGTGGTCATGTGGCCAGCATGACTAAACGCCAAAGGCGCACGGAACACTGTTACCTTCCCACCATTTCTACTTGCATTTTTACATGCTTTCAAACTGCTAGGTTGGCAGAAGTTGGAAAAAGTAACAGGAGCTTACTCCATTACGCGGTGCTAGGGATTCAAACCGCTGAACTGCTGACCTTTCCGATCGACAAGCTCAGCGTCTTAGCCACTGAGCCACCAGTGATGTGACATATATACACAAGTGTGTAAAGGTAGACATAATTTGTGACTTCCATGATCTGTCTCTCCTAACAGGGCAAGAGTGAGGTCTTACCTCTTATATCATAACGAATATTACCACATGTGAGGCCAAATGTGTTTCAAATTGATTTAAGGAGAGGAAGGGCCGAAATAAAAATAGAACATTTCATCCACACAGACCAGGCACACTGATTGATTGACTATGTGCCAGTAGGCCAGTGTCACTGATGGCAGACCACATAGATGGTTATTCTCCACGTTTTCCTGCCATGTACCCATCGCTGCTGTAATTGAGTCCACCACCACCACCCTTATTGCTGCCTATTTTCTTTTTCTCTTTCCTTCCACCTTTCCCAACATTAGAGCCTCCTCCAGAGACCTAGTTCTTCCCAGAATGTGTCCCAAATGGGATCATTTGAACCTAGTCATTTTTGCCTTGAGTGAGATTCGTTCTGTGATCCATGTGTTGGTTTTCTGGGCCATTCATAATATTCTCAGGAGCCTACTCCACCATCAGATATAAAAAGCATGCTGTTTCTATCCTGCTTCTTCAAAATCCGATTTTCAATTCCATAGAGTATCACAGAGAAACCCTTCATCTGATCTTTGACATTTGCATGTATTTTACATTTTCATTTCTATTCAACCAAGTCTTGTCTGTGGCATATTTTTATTGCTACTCTCTTTATTAGTGATAGTTGATCCAAAAGCCATCCACCACTTCACTGTCTTCTTTTGCAGTTCTAAGCCTGATGCTATACCTATTGTCATTAGTTGGTCTTATTCTCTTGTTGTCATCAGGCTGCTTGATTTCACTGCTAAAGCTTGCAGTTCATAGGCAATCTCAGCACTCAAGAGTATATTATCATCAGCACAACACATTATTGATGTTTCTTCCCCAAACCATTCTGCTTTCCCCTGAGAGTCCAAGTACATTTTCCTCATTGATATTTCTAACATTGGCATTCCAGTCTCCAATGACAAGCCGCACATCAATGTCAATTTCAGATTTAATGTTCTACCTTTTTCAAATTTAATGTGACCATTAAACTCACAAACATTCTCCTTTTCCGTATCAGTGGTTGGAGCACGTTAAAATAATCAAAATAATACATTGATCAGCTTAAAGAGTTATCTGCAAAATCTAAGTGATGTAATTGGTCTTTGATTGCATTGTAACCAAGTATCATTCTTATTTTATTGTTTCTGGCTGTGAAAATGCTGCTCTTCCTTCTTTGTTTTTCATGTCCTGAGTAGTACAGTGTAGGATTTCCTGAAAGTGTTCAATTTCTATACATTTGAATTTGCTGATACTTAATTTGTCAAAGTTAGACCATTCATTTCCTATTTCACTGTGTTGAACTTTTCTGTGTTTATATGTCTTACATAAGCACCTATATTTATCCTTAATAATTGGGGATTTGCCACCAACTTTGGAAGGGAGATCTCAGAGTGCTGGGGCGGGAAAGGTCCAATAGAAAGCTAGAGAGTTGCATATTTGGACCCAAGCTACATGTCCCTCCTTAACCACAAACTTTATGGACAATGAAGTCTTGTGTTATGACTGAATAATGCCCACAGCAGCACATCAAGTACTAGCCATTCCTGTTCTGAGTGCGTTGGGAAAGATGGGGAATGGATTTCTGATCTTAAGAGGCATGCAGTGAAGTAGCTGGTTATTTCTATGTGTGTGTATGTATACCTGCCATTTTTTCCTCAGAAAATGTTGTTTTCTTTAGTTTTCATTGTGCTCTTAGGATAGCATTGTAGCCTGTTTTATTGTTTGTATTAATAATGGCTTTTTAAAAAAAACATTTATTCATGTCTACAGTGTTTAGAAAATAAGGCTTCAGCATATACTTACTTCTGAGTAAACGTAGCATTGTACTTAACTTTTATAGAAAAATTGTCATTTTTTCTATTGGGTTTCTTTAATCGTAATTTTAAGAATGATGTTCTAAGAATAGGCACATTTTTTGAAAGTGGAATCTAGGGATTTATTTGAAACAAGACATAGATGCTTTCATTTCATACCAGTAAATGCAGGTAAAAAATAAAATAGGATGCATTCATCTGAGTCGTCTTTTATCGATCTATCTGGCCACTTCCATTTAATGATAAATGTGTAAGAAATTATTATATTCTTTTGTATCTTTCAAGAAAAAAAATATATTGCATATTGTTTTTGTGCTTTATCTCCATCTAAATTAAATTAAACCAACAATATGTTTTGTCATTTCCATTTAATGTGGCCTGTGAGCATTTGCAATATTGTAAAGAGACACATGGGAATCAAAGGTGGTATTCAGATGGTTCTCTCCGGTTCAGGTGAACTGGTAGCGGCAGATGCTTAAGGCTCTGCCCCCCCCCCCCCAAGTCATACGTGAGCAGATGCGACGTGTGCTAGCGAAGCGCGCTCTCTCTCACACACATTTGCGAACTGGTTTGTGAAGGTAAGTGAATTCCACCACTGATGGGAATGTGAGAAATTATTTTTCCTGTATATTTTCAAAGTTTAATATAAAATGTTAGCAATTAATATATTTAAACATATTCTAAAAACTCATAGATGCAATTTTTAAAATTTATTTTAAAACAAATACATGCAGCCTTTTAGAATAAAAGATGTGCTAGGGTGGCTTTAAAAAGCAGCTTAAAATCAGAGTCTACAAATCCAGATTTGAAACTTGGATCAGTTTTAAAGATTGTTAAATAAATAAGTTAGTCTTTAATTTAACAAATAACTGAAATTAACCGTGTTATAACAAAAGTATTTATAATGTACTTCTGGATTTTAGAGTTTCTTTGTAAGGAGTGTCCAAGGATTCATATCTATTTTGAACGAATTGAATTAAAAGACATTCCAGAGGAACAAATGTTAATGAGAAGATGGCTTCATGACCGTTTTGCATTCAAGGACAAGTAAGTGGTAAACGGCCTGGCTCTGTATCTATAGCATTTGAATAAAGAGGAACTATATTTATTACTTGTATTAATAATGAATGTTGCCAGTATAACGTTTTATAGAATTGTGGTGTATGGTGTATATTGCACATGGGAAAATTTGAATGTGGAAAGTAAAGTAATATAAAATCAATGACTATGGGAATGGGAAATATTACTCAAACTAATGTTGTGGTATTGTGATTGTAACTATGAATCAATATTGATGTGAATATCCTTTACTTACAGCCCCCCCCCCCAAAAAAAAACCCTGGCCCAATTTGAATCAGTATATCAACATCTGTAAAACAATATTTTTTAATACCGTGTTTCCCCAAAAATAAGACAGGATCTTATTTTCTTTTTACCCACAAAATATGGCTTGGGCCTTATTATGAGGGGAGGGTTTATTGTTTTGGGGTTGCCGGGTGGCTGCTCTCTTCCGAGCCGGCTCCCAAAGAGCCGGGCATAGTCTCATGGGCGAATGGCTGTGTTGCGGTGTCGCAGCAGCGCAACACAGCAGCCATGAAGTGAGCACGCTCACGAGCAGCCACCGGGTAAACACCCTCTCCAGCCGGGCACAGCGCCATTCACTGACCTAGGGATATCGCCAAGCTGCGTGAGCGTCTGTTTGCCGCCACCCGGCTCCCACGGCTTGGCACCTTCGAAATGCCAGTGAATGGCACTCTGCATGGCTGGAGAGGGGGATGCGCGAGTGGCTGTTACGCTCTCGCACCTCTAGCTCATGATACCATGGCCCAGCTCTCTCTGCAAAGGAAGAGCACCTCCGCGGCTTGGCACCTTCGGGATACCGCTAGGTTGGTGAGCGGTGCTCTGCCTGGCGGAGGTGGGGGGTTGTCCAGGGGACTTATTTGCGGGGGAGGGCTTATATTTTTGGCCACCAGAAAAGTGTGGCATGGTCTTATCATCAGGACATGTCGTATTTTCGGGAAAACATGGTACATGTGGATATACTGATTCAAATTTGACTAAGGGTTTTTTTTGCCTGAGAGTAAAGGATATTCATATCCATACGGATTCAATAGCAGGCTAGCCTTCTCTATAAGCTGTAAGTTAATTGTTGTTGTCCTGAATGCTGTGTATATTTAACTAGTTGTGACTTGGCACAAATAAACTTGGGTTTATTTGTCACAATAAATGCACCCATATAGCTTAGCTAAAACTCTAGTCATTTTCATTAGAGTCCATTTAGCAGCTTTAATTATTTACATTTACCTACTTAAGAAAAATAGAGTTGTGCAGAACATTTAGAATTAATCCTTCACAAAGCTCTCTTTGAAGGGGAAAACAGCCATGTCCTTTATGAGTCTTATGCAGCTGCTTCAAAAGGACATGAATGTTTCCATTGGAATTGCTAACTAAATCTACACAGAGATACTAAGACAGCTGGCAATATTCCTTCCAGGGGTTGTGACTGCTTGAACATTTCAGAGAGAGAGATGTTGCATATGTGCTAAATTTCTTTGTATAACACTCTGAATGCTTTGTACAGCCCTAAAAAGAAGTCTAGCCAAATTATACACTGTAGTGAAATTTGTGCTATTTGCAGATGAAGATTAAAAAGTTCAGTCCCTGATGTATGAGAGAAAGAATTTCAGGCCAACATTTATGGTTCTTGGAGGAAAGTATTTGTGATAAATTATCAGATATAATCAGAGAATTGTATAAAAGTATATGATAAATAAATCTCATTTTTAAACTTTTTCCTTGCTCCTAGATTGCTAATAGAATTTTATGATGCAAAAGATTCTAAAAGAAGAAATAGGTTCCCTGGGAAAAGCGTACACTCCAAACTAAGTCTCCAGAAAACATTGCCATCCTTATTATTTTTAAGCGGCTTGACTGCCAGCATGCTATTGACAGAGTCTGGAAGGAATCTTTACATAAAAACATGGATATATGGGACCTTATTAGGTTATCTCTGGGTCAGTATTAAAGCATAAAAACTGCACTTTCTTCAGTGGCTTTTCTCTCTTGCTTTGCACATCGCATCAAATTCTTTCCTAAATTTATATTAATATTTTAAATAAAGTCCTATCAGTTGAATATTGTATCAACACACTCTGTTAATCTAATTTTGTTGTGGTGGTGATGACAAAAAGGTAAATTATGTTTCTGATTTTGGAGAAGAACAGAGAAGATAACAAAGGCTTAGCATATTTTTCTTCCATGAATATGTATCTACCTACAAACAACATACACTGTATGTGTTTATACTGGTTCAAATTGAGCAGTGAATGGATTTTCTAGCATTATTTTAGATGAATGTCTTCATTTCTGACAAGGTTTTCGGATTTCTAGTTTATTATAAAAGCTTTTACAACAAAAACTAAAAACCAAACTGGTTTCTACTGATACTTTCTTCTCTATTTGAATCTAGATATGTTTTGTCAGTTGCTCAAGCACAGGCTGTAAAAAAAGGTGAAATTATGAGTTTAATAAGTGAATGAAATTTTGATCCTGTTATATGGCTAGTTAACTTCAGTTTTGTAATTTATTTATCTACAAAGTTTCAAATTAGATAATGCACTAACTGAAGCTCATTCAATTATAAGTTTGCCAACTTTATAAAACATTTCAGCGAAACTGCCAGTTAAGAAACACCAGAAAAGTTCCTGTTTAGCCAGGTCTTCTTTATGTACAATGGCTTGCTTATACAGGTTTCTTCATGTTAAGGAGAAAAACATGCAGTCCAGTTTGGGAATATACCAGCTGTGAAGCAACAATTAGAGATGGAAAATGTTATGGTGAAATGAGTATCAACTGAAGTAAGCAATGCTGCTGTGCAATGAAAAGTACATTTTATGAAAATGAGGAATATTTGTATGTTCTTGCCAAAATATAAAATATGTGCCTTTATTCGACATGATCCTGAATTGCAGACTAATTATTACAATTCAATCTTACTTTTGGATAGTTTGAAAGTTTTTGCATTTGATGTATGCTTCTGATGAACAGGAGATTGAGATTGGGTTTTTGGGCTCTGTGGTTTGAAATGTGGAAAATATTCTATTAATATTTTGCACATTTCATAAAATTTCATAAAATTTAGCATCTGTCTATCCTGTATCTATAGGAAAAGGGATGCTATTTTATACTTGTTGTTTTATACAACAAAGGCAAACTGTCACGATTCCAATATTAGAATAAAAAACATGAAAGGCTTTTAAAAATCTTTCTGAACTTCTCATATCCAGCTTTTGCTGACTTTGCGAAAGCTCAAAATGTTTCATACAAAAAGATCCAAAAGGATCAGGTTTGAGGTTTTTTTTTATAATAGCAAACATATTTTATTCCTGTATGTAATGAAAAACTAATTGTTCTTTATATTTGTCCTAAAAATTATACAATGTATTTATTATTCTGTAGGTGATCATTTTCATCTGCTTCACTGTTTGACTTTTTGTTCTCAGGTTAATGGAAAAATATAGTAACAAATTTTATGGGAGGAAAGTTTGGAATATTTAGAGTGTTGTATTGTGCCACATCAAAGCAAGCGGATGGATTGCTTTGACGTGGCTTCAGACGGCTATTGTGTCTAGACTAATATTCCTCTCTTCAGCTTTTTTGGTTTAAGGTCGAAAAGTCTCAGGAGCCAATTCACTTGAGCCTCTTGCAATGATCTGCCCAGAATTTCTTCAATTCCTTTGACTGAAACAAAGGCGTATTTAAAAAGTCAGTTATAAATGGAGTGAAAGTAGTCTTATTTAATTTAATTATTTCTGTCTCTTATATTCCTCTTGCTACTTCAGTAGTTAGTTTTTATTTCAGTTGAAGAAAACGGGGCATGCTCACAGAGGTTTAGGAAATAATGGTGTGGTGTGGTGCAATTCAGACTGTAACATTTGTTGCAAAGGAGTACCAAAGGAGCTATTGGTTGTTTTGTTTTGTTTTAGATTGGAATCCTCTTCAGAAATTTGTCAGGGACTGCCGGGATTGCTGTTGCTAAACAATGTGGGCACATGACATAGCACTTTACAATTGCGTTACTTGGTGATGAAAATTTCAGTCCCAATTGCTGTCACAACCTGAGGACTAAAGTAAAGAACAAAACAATCAACAAACTGTTTAAAAGTAAACAGGAAGACCAGATATGAAAATACAAGCTGAAAGAATAAAATAATATTACATCATTGTTACCAATATAAACTGTCTATAAATTAGGAAGCAGGCTGTCATTTGAATTTAGTACTTCCATTGTAAACATAAAACTAAGATTGTAAGAGAAATGGGCAAAAAGTGAGATCTCTCTAGAAGTATGTACTTATTCAGTTATTTGAGGGTTAACCAGTTTTGCTATATTAAGATATGTGAGAATTAGAAGAATTGATTTTTATCTTCCTGTCAGCATAACCAAATTTGGCAAACTCCAGGAAGATAGAATCCATTTGATCAGAAAGAAGAGTCTGAATATAGAAGGTGTCAGAATGAGTTGGATTGTTTATGCCTAATTAGTCTAATATTCCTATAAAAACATCAATATAATACAGTAAAATATATCTGCCTTCCAGAGTAGCTGCCTAGTGCATTAAATCAGGAGAGAGAGAATCAAAGTTTATTTCAGCTTGGATACTGTGATGTAATTTAAATATCTTGTTGCTCTGAGAATATAAGGTTGCCTGCTCAGGAAAACATCCTGGGCCGGACAGACTGGTCTTGTTGCTTTCCATGTCCAGAATGTATATTGTGTGAGAATTCCCTTGGTTTGTTCACACTACAGGGGCAGGAGAGTCTCTTGGAAAAAGGCATAAATGTACCATTTATCTAGGAGGTATCTTTTCTGCTAGTGATAGGGAGCTTAGTCCTATGGAGAAAAACAAATGTTAGTCAACACATGAAGATGATTAGATAGATACTCAACTCCATCTTAATTGAACCCGTGTCAGAATGGAGAGCAACATTAGAGATGCACGGTGGTACCTGGAGGATTTTTCCTTAATACTTTGCATTGCTATCTTCAGTAATTGTCATAAGGGCCAAACTACATGCCATGCAAGAGCTGGGCACATGCTTTAGCTATAACTACGTTTAGGAGAGCTGGAATAAATAAGGTATCACTTTATTCAAACCTGCGTCTAGAAGTCTTGGCAAAATGCTCCTACTGACTCCGTGCAATGGATCATCAGTGCTATCCAACAATGCCATCTCTCAATCGCTAGGACTGATTCTGTTTTATATGCATCAAGATGAGCCACGCAACAAAATAAAAACTCTGACTGACAGGCAGCTTGGGTACAATCAGACATCTGTTAGTTTAAATGTTGACACGTAGCACAGAGAGGTGTGTTGCACCAGAGGATCAGAATAGATAGCCACCTTCAAACTGCTAGTGCATTTGTGTCTGTGATTCCACAGACTTGCATCGAATGAACGTTATAAATTACAGGTAGTTTTCAGCCCCATATCCAATAATATTGACAGCCTTTCCATTACATCAATAGTCAAATCAGAAACAGAGCAAATAGAGAGTGGTGATCCATTTGTAAATCTGGGGTCATACCGACTTTCCAACATCAAAGAATTGGATTTTGGATGATCCCATGCCAAGTAAAAGTATAACTCATAAGTTCCAAATTTGCAAAATGTATTCACAAATAGAGTATTATACATAAATCATATTGATCATGTTAAATACCATGTTAACAAAGCAGAAACCTTACAAGGGAGCTTAAGTGAGAATATTGATACTATATTTTAGAAATATGCCTTAAAATGTTCCCTATAACAAAAAATCTACACTAAGTTCTTCACATTGAGTCACGAGCACCATTGATTATTATACTAAGACAAAAATTGTGGTTTATAATTTTGTGATAATATGGTTACTTTCTACATCCCAATTTCCTTTTTTAAAGGAAATAATGTGTAGTAACTTTACATTAAAAAAAACCAATATAACAGTTCTAGTCACAGTTTCTGCATATAAATTACGATGGGCTTTTATACAAAACTATGCAATATTTTATGCTTTTGAGTGACATCTAAATGGTATGAATTTCTTTTCTATCAGCATTCTGTTAACATCTTGTTTTGAAACAATACTATTTCACTAGAACTGATATTTGTATAATTATTTCTATTTACTTGCATGACACTTTTTATACTTTAGGTGCATCTTGGTTTTTCTATTTTTTAAAATCAGTACATGTTCATATTAAAGCAGAAATGGAAATTAAATGGCTATTGTTTGTTGTCTTGATTTGGAATAAGTATTGTTTAAATAAATAAGTAAACCAATATGTATTTCTTTATGACAGTTTGTTATGAAATGATACATTTCTTAGCACATACTCTCAAACCAGCATTGGGTTTAATTTTCTTTTGGTACACATTCAATGTTTGGGGGAAAACTTCAGTGTTTCATTTTTGCTATAAACTTTCCATCTGATGTTGGCTTCCTTTGGATTTCTGGCTGCAAAATCTTCTTAATGGAAGGAATTTCACAAATTCTTGCTCTAGGGCCTAAAATAGGGTGAATATTTTGTCACATTTTCCTAAGTCTGCAATCATGAAATCACAAAGTTAAAGTGATTGTAACACAGTATACTCTAGGTATCTTGGCTAAGTCCTGAGAAATGTCTGAACAGGATGTCTCTATACTTCCTCTATATAAAATAGAGGGGGTGGGGAATGGAGACAGAGAGCAAGAACTGAGTTTGTTGACTTTCATCCTGACCACAGGTAGTCAATACAAGAACTAATTAGATATTAGGAAGTCAGATATTTTGATGCACCAGAAAAACTGAACATTCTGAGAAATGTTTTAAGGAAGTGGTTTAATATGCTTCTGTGGACTATAGGATAATGACCTTGTTCGAGCAGTTTGGCTCGGATCGTTTTTCTACTGCAAATTCTCTGGACAATTGGCTGTAATGTTTCTAAATGGAAATGGAAGCCAGTCAGTATTGAAGGTATTATAAGTAAGGCTCTTCCAGTGTATTTGCTTGGCTTTTTTTTACAGGTAATCCTTGGTTAACAGCAGCTGGGACTAGAACTACTGTGACTAAGTATCACGGTGATAAAGCACCACATCACATGACTGCACTGCATGAAATACTTTTGCTGAAAATATTCGATGTTAGTGTTCTTAATTAAATCATGAAATGTCATCTTTTAACCATTAGATGGCAACAGAACATTATAGTGCAGTGTTTAAGGCACCAGTCTAGAAATCAGAAGAGTTCTAGTGCTGCCTTAGGTATGAAGCCAGCTGAGTGACCTTGGGCCAGTCACTCCCTCTTACTCTTAGCCCTCTGAAGGCTAACTTCCATAATTTTGGCAAGAAAACTGCAGGGACTAATTCAGACAGTCATCAGGAGTTGACACACATTAAAAGGCACACAACCCACACCACACCCCAAAAAGAGACCTTAAGTTTTATTAAGCATTTTATTCCTTTCCTAAGTGCCAAAGTGTATTGTTGGCATGTAACTTCACAAGAGATAACTTTATTTTTTTAAAAAAGACAGATTTTTTAAACTAATGTAGTGGGAGTGTATGCACACAGATGTGTATAAGAGTTATGTTAGATGTGTCACTAGTTATGATAGACACATTTTTTAACCCATTTAACCAGAATATTTATCAGTAAGAGCTGGCAGAGTCTAGAAGAAAAATGCTAAAGGCCTTAGAAGACTGGATTTGCTGGCTCTCTTAAGAGGCCCTTTTTGCTTTAGATGATGGGTTATACTGCTTCCTTAATTTTACCCTTACTTTTTTTTAACTGAAAGCTATTTTCTTCATTTGTTACATTGGTTAATTGTGTGAAAGGAATCCCACATTTTAACCTATGAATCATGATACTCTTGGAAATCCTATGCATTATGCTTAAGATTCTAAAATATTCACCTGAAGTAGGTATTCTTGAATTATAAAATTGTAAATTACATTCAGTGTTGGGGTGTGAATTCCACCCTGTAAATCAACGATGTACGGACCGTGGAATTTCCTTGTAGTATACTTTTGAAATAAGCAAAATAAACCCGAAAAGGAAAAAAAAAGCCCCTTTTAATTGTAAAGAAAGTAAAAATACAAACTTACTAAACTAATTAATTACATCATGACAGAGCCCCTTTGTCTGCCTTGGCATACAGACAAAGGAAGAAGAGAAAGAAGGTATGTGATGTAATGACATGCGCAGTAAATCATTGCTGATAAGAGACAGTTCATGCTGCCGTATAACTCAGAATGTAGGCACAGCTGGCAAACCAAATAAACGCAGTGACATTCAGGGAGTTTAATGAACGAATGAATGGTCCTAAAAACTACAGTACACTGTTTTATCTATAATTGTCACTCATAAAAAGAATACAAGATCAAGACACCTTGATAAAATCAGAAATGAGCATTCTTTGTGGGCAATCAGGCAAAAAATATTTTTCTGTACAAGAAAAACACCGGGTTAGAAATAGAATAAAATTCCAAAGCACAGCAGCAACAAGCCAATATGATAAAAAATAGTCACTAAACTAATGAATACCACAAATTAAATGTAAATGTATTAAAATATTGACATGTATACCTTTTAAGATACAATGGAAATCTGGACATATATGTTTCAATCCTAAATGTATTTAAGCACGTTTTATGCCATGGTATATTTAACACTGCGCTAAATCATGATTCGTTGCAGATGCTACAATGGCTGAATTTGCAAACCACTTTGAATCAAAATCAAGGAACCCGCTATAGTTTGGGACAACAAAAAGACAGGAGAAAGGAAAAAAGAAGAAAGTTTGAACAACCAAAAAACCTTTGATTAGAAAATACAATGTTAGGTAGAAAATGATTGCTTTTTTCTGTTTCTTGCTAAGCTTTATTTTATTGGATTAGTAAAAATATTATGGCTCTTCATACAGCGCAATGATTCACAATACCCTTTAAAAGCAGGCAACTTTTGATAGATCACATTTAACAAAAAACATAAAAATCTTAGTGGTGATGAAGGCTGCAGTTGCCTGGGTAACTGCTTTGACATTATGCTGAATGGTGGGACAGAGTTTCTTCAAAAGGATTGCACGCTTGGTTTACTTGATAGGAGAATGAACTTTTTTGACTCACCCACATTTTGTTTTCTAACAAAACTTGTGACTTCCTATTTTGGAGATTGTTCACTAAATCTCAATAGTATAATTTCAGGAGGCTATTGAGTTACACAGCCTCCTCCCAAACAGAGATTACATATAATCTAGAATTAAAATACCCCTTCTTAAAAATATGATTCTCTTAGTGAAGGTTGATCTTGATCAGTCAAAATGCTTATATCAAATCCCTTTACAATCATGATTGTCTTTCTTTACTACAACTGTCACTATAATCTACAAAAGAAGCTATTTTCACAGTCTATAATCCATCTTGCATGGGTTGTGCGATACTCTTGCAAACTGGGTGTCTCCAATGTGAAAGCATGGCTTTTGTCTTGGGCGTATTATAAAATTCTGTAACTGAAATAATCAGAACAACTTGATGGAATCTCAAGGATTTGGCTTCAGTTGGTGATACATCTGGAGGACATTTCTCACTGTCTCCACGTATTTACCATCAGGGATAGGTTTCCTCTGGCTTCCTGGTTCCAGAAACTTCTTAATTGTGGGAATGTGACTAATCCTTGTTTTAAAAGCCTAGTGGAGAGGATGAAAAAACACATCAACTGGGCGTTAGCATTAAAAAATAAAAATGCTATAATTATGACACAAGTCACAATATACACACGTAAAACTGACCACGTTTAATCCATTTGATAAAATCCTTCTCAAAGCTCATGACATAGGCTTTAAATTTAAAGGAATACTAAGATATAATAAATAAATACTTAGTTATTTTCCCATACCTGCAATTGAGGAAATTCATTCAGGATAGTGGGGACTTTTTCCTCTACCATTAAAATAGTTTCAAAGAGGTGAATGTCTGCCAAGCTAAACCGATTGCCAACAAGGAAATATTGTCCATGATCCTTCAGCACCTGTAAGGGCAAGAGGATTAGACCAAATCTAACAGCAGCCACTCAGTGGTCTCCAAGGTCCTGGTGGAGAGATCTTCTATGAGTAAAGTAAGAGATGAATGAGCCTTGTTTAGTGTGCAAAACAAGTGTTGAAATGATGGTTTCACTGCCATATATTACTCAGAAGGAGCACTATAACCATATTTCTCCCCTTGCCATTATAGCAACAGCACTTAAGAATGATATATCCTTCCACAGTTTAATGAAGCAACGAACACCTAGAAGTAAACAAAGTAATAACCAAAAGCTATCATGGGTTTGTCGAAAACAGATCATGCCAGACTAATCTTATTGCATTCTTTGACAAAGTGACAAAATTAGTGGACCAGAGGAATGCTGTAGATATAATTTACTTGGACTTCAGTAAGGCATTTGATAAAGTAGACCATAACCTACTACCTGAGAAGAATGTGCCTTAGACAGCATCTCCACCAGATGGAGTTGTAACTGTAGTCCTCAATGGAACTGCATCTACATGAAGGGAAGTTGCAATGGGGTACCCCAAGGCTCTGTTTTAGGCCAGTACTCTTCAACATCTTTATCAATGATTTGGGCAAGGGGATAGATGGGGAACTCATCAAATTTTCAGACAATACTAAGTTAGCAGAAATAGCCAACATTACAGAGGATGGGCGTAAGATACAGAAGGATATTGACAAACTTGAACATTGGGCCCTATCTAACAAAATAAAATTCAATGGTGAAAATGTAAGGTTCTACATTTAGGCAAGAAAAACAAAATGCACAGGTATACTATATGTGGTACCTTGCTCAATAGTAGTAATTGTGAGAGGGATCTTGGAGTCCTAGTGGACAATCATTTAAGTATGAGCCAGCAGTTGCTGCAGCTGCCAAAAAAGCCAACACAGTTCTAGGCTACATAAACAGAGGGATAGAATCAAGGTCACGTGAAGTGTTAATACCACTTTATAATGCCTTGGTAAGGCCACACTTGGAATACTGCATTCAGTTTTGGTCACCACAGTGTAAAAAAGATATTGAGACTCCAGAACGAGTGCAGAGAAGAGCAACAAAGATGATTAGGGGATTGGAGACTAAAACATATAAAGAACAATTGCTGGAATGTCTAGTTTAATGAAAAGAAAGACTAGGAGTGACATGATAGCAGTGCTCCAATATCTCAGGGGCTGCCACAAAGAAGAGGGAGTCAAGCTATTCTCCCAAGTACCTGAGATAGGACAAGAAGCAATGGGTGGAAACTAATCAAGGAAAGAAAAACCTAGAACTAGGAAATTTCCTGACAGTTAGAAAAATTAATCAGTGGAACAACTTGCCACCAGAGGTTTTGAATGCTCCAACACTGGAAGTTTTAAAGAAGAGATTGGATAACTATTTGTCTGAAATGGTATAGAGTTTCCTGCTTAAGTAGGGGGTTGGACTAAAAGACCTCTAAGGTCCCTTCCAACTGTTCTATTCTATTCTGTTCTATTCTATTCTGGGATGTACATATTTTCTGAGTGTAGGACTCAGCACATCTCTCAAGACAACTCTAGGCTTCAGACAGAAAAAAAAAATCCACCACTACATATCCCTGCTGTAAAGCAGAGGTGAGGGACCTGATGCTTTCCAGATGCTTTCATTCCTTCCAACACTTCCACCCACGCAAGAGATTGTTGGAGTTGTAGTGCAACTGTAAAACATCTGGAAGCTCTGGTGGGTGATCATTGAACTAAAAACATTTCTTTAGTAACACTTACCTTTTCATAAACTGGAAAATATCTTTTTGTTGCTTTCTCTTTAATAGTAACAAGTTGGTGCTCTTGATCCTGCGATGTCAAGAAAGGGAAGGACAAAATAAAGAGACTCAGGTCCGTTGTTCCTTCCACATACATGTCAATCCTAAGAAGACAGAATATCCTGCATCAATTTGAGCGCTTGTCTTACAATCTATCAAGTGTGGATGACTTTCAATTCTTGAGTCCTTTTTTTCAGAATGCCCTCTAAGCAAGATCACCAATTGGGCATCATGCTGAAGAAAAGAACACATAATAACTGCAGTAAAATTCTAAAATTTGAATGTCCCCAAAGGTTAGCTACACATGAACAAATTTTCCAGGAAATGTAATTTTAACCAGAGTTAAAAACTTGGTTTGCAGCTGCTAGAAATTTATCCTTCCTTGGATTCCAGGTGACCAGTGGCAAATGCATAGCGGATGGCTATAGTAGCTATGCATAGCCCTGGGAGAAGTTCATACCACTTCAGTTTGTCTAATTCAAATAACTAAAGACACACACAAGGAAAGTTGCTTTTCAAGGACCAGCCTTGTTAAATTTTCTTTTGGCGTAAACAAAGAAGTATTCTGAAGCATAATCCTAGCCCAATGGTTGAGTTACTTACAGCTTGCATACCAACATGAGAAACTGCACTTGTACGTTGTGTTAAGCCACAAAGTTTGTTTAGTGACAGACGTGTCTCTGCATGCATGGCTCTGCCCAATAGCTCCATCAACAACTGTCCTACATGCTGTGCTTCCATTCAGCTTCAGCTTCCCAGAAGGAATTGCAGGGGACACGGGGGACACCACACAAACAAACATAACAGAGGCTGGCTGGCAAAATCACAGGTGATTTGTTAGCTGCATGGGCTTGCAAGCAAAACTAGCATGCGCTGCTAAACAAGCCTTATGGTTTAATATGGTGGACTAGCCCATGTAGTATTTTGAAAACAGGCCACAATTTATTGCAGTGAGGGGGATGCTCTTATGTGACTGAATCAAAGGCAGGGACAATAGACAGGGCTCCCACTGGGATTTCTAGTTAGCTAAATACATTGGGGACATTACAATGCTCTGTCCTTCAGGTTCGTCCCATACAGGTTGTACTTCGTGGCAATGTAACGGAGGATAGCCCGTGTCTGTACCAGCTTCATCCCGTCAATTTCCACCATGGGTGTTTGCTGAAACATGAAGAAGCCATCTTTGGAAAGAAGAAAAACAGAGCAAATATCAAATATTCTGCCTGCAAAGCACATGTTTACTTTACAACAGAAGCCAGGAGAAGCCAAGGTCATTTTATATTTGTTCCGGACTATTGCTGGAACACTGATATAAAGAAATTGTTCATTCAACTGATCTGGGGTTTGCTGTTCTGTTCTTAGATCTGCACAATGTATCAAGACCTCATTATGCTCAATAAAGCAATAAGGATAGTTTCACCCAATATGCTAAGACATAAAACATGATTTACAAGCCACAACGGATTTCCTACAACAAATAATATCATTATTCAACGCCCTGCATAAATCCCTCCCTCCAGTTCCCAGATTTCTGTTTAGACAAAAAGAGTTGTTGGGAGCAATATGCTGACTCTGTAAACCACTTAGAGAGGACTGTAAAAGCACTGTGAAATGGTATATAAGCCTAAGTGCTATTGCTACCTTACAGCTGTTCTATTAGGGATTTTAACACAGCTGATTTAAGGAATGTGCCAGGAGAACAAGACCCCTATTTAAAAAGTTACAGGACAAAAATGCACTTCTATATTCTGTTTGCAATGTAAAAATGTGGAAATGTATGCAGCAGATGCTTATGTTCTCCTACAGCCTCATTCAACTTGTTATTAGAATAACCTTAGCTCAATAATACAAACAGATATGCTCTGTGTCATCCAACAGAAGTGCAAACAGTTGTTTTGAAAAATAAACACATAGTCATATTCAGTTACAGCTGTCCAAATAAGGCAGTGAGTGTAGCATTCAAGGCTAGAAAGAATACAGCATCATGTTCCATCTGTATTACAACTTTCTCCCTGGATTACAATAAAACATAAAACCAGAATTAAAACCAGAGATATTTAAGAGACAAAGAAATATATATAGCCACACAGGCACTAAAGACAATTAAATGAAGACTTAATTCTGTAAGGTAGCAATAGCACTTGGGCTTATATACCATTTCACAGTGCTTTTACAGTCCTCTCTAAGTGGTTTACAGAGTCAGCATATTGCTCCCAACAACTGATCCTCTCTTTTTGTCTAAACAGAAATCTGGGAACTGGAGGGAGGGATTCATGCAGGGCATTGAATAATGATATTATTTGTTGTATG
The DNA here is from genome assembly GCF_964273705.1 of Natrix helvetica. Lineage (NCBI taxonomy): Eukaryota > Metazoa > Chordata > Lepidosauria > Squamata > Natricidae > Natrix > Natrix helvetica. The sequence goes on from NC_138552.1 coordinate 161,058,599, forward strand.
AAATCCGTTGTGGCTTGTAAATCATGTTTTATGTCTTGGCATATTGGATGAAACTATCCTTATTGCTTTATTAAGCATAATGCACTCTTGAGATACTTAAGAGACAAAGAAATGCACAATATATAGACACACAGGCACTAAAGACAATTACAATGAAGACTTAATTCTATTATAAATAGTGTATTTTTTTATAATGAATAAGTAAAGTTAAGCTATTGAGCCAGAATTGCATTCCAAAGCCAGGGCAACAGTACATTCAGTTACTGCAAGAAAGTAGATCAGCAAATAAGAGTTGAAGTTATTCTAAATATAAAATCTTGCAGATTCTTAACATCTGTTAATGGGGGCTTCAGATGGTACCTTCATAAATCTAAGAAACATAGATTTGATGTTGCAAAACTGATCCAACAAATGAAGGATAATTTACATTTTCACGGACAGAGATCCTGTGCCCTTCCAGAGGTTGAGTGACAGCTCCCAGCACTCTTCACCACTGGTCAGGCTGGGAGCTGTAACTCAACATCTGGAAGGTCATCTTAATAAGGGACATTGGTGGGTTTTTTTTAACTAACAGGCTTTGTGGTCTAAAAAAAGTTGGACAATCCCTGGCTTAGAAGGCTTCGACTTCCCACCCTTGCATTGGGTCATGATGGATTATGTCTGAGTAAAAATGTAACCATTTTTATTATGCATTGTTCTTCAGGAACAAGTTCTTCTCCATCACTCAAGAATTACAACGTCTGTTTGTTTCCATCCAAGTAAAGATTCAGTGCCATTGGTACAGCCAAATATTTGCAATTTCATCACAAATAACCTTGAAGGAGCTTCTCATATTGTTCTCGGGTCTCTAAAAATTCCTCTTCAAACTGAAAAACAGAAAGAAAAGACGCAGAGGGAATTGTTTTCAGAATTCTAGAACTCTGCTCATAATTGAATGCAATCCACTGAGAAGAATTGCCGAACATTTGCCTATAAATAACCATATCTGAACATCGGTACCTCAGAACAGAAATGAATTATCTTTTAGGGAGGCTTGTATATTTATACTGAATATTGTGTATTTTAAAAAAAAGTAACTTTTAGTAAGCCAGGTTTTTGCAAGCCAACTGTTCTCTGAATTATACTTGAAATTAGGCAACACTAGTTGATATAATTTTTTTTTTTAAAGACAAAGCTTCATGTAGAGTCATTCAAGTGCCTTGAAATTTGGCTCTTTCCTCTGCAATACAACCAAGAGTTTTGATATGCACTTTTTGGGTTATGCAAGTCAGATCCACACAAATAGCTAGAGAAAGCTACAGTAGTAAAGTGCATGCATTACAAGACAAAACGATGCAAATGTGTGATATTAATTTTGTAAATCATGTACTGTAAGGTTCAAAATGCATATCCTACTTTTCAGCCTCTTAAATGATCCTCAAAATTGCCCCTGTTAAACGCATTACTGAATGATAGAAAAAAGACTGCACACATCATGGCCCATTTCACTCCACCCTCAAGCCTTTTGCAGAGCTCATAAAGGAAAATCCTAATGTACAGATAGTCCTCGACTTACAACAATTCATTCAGTGACCATTTGAAGTTACAATAGCATTTTAAAAAGCGACCTGTGACTGTTTTTTACACTTACGACCATTGCAGCATTCCCATGGCCACGTGATTAAAATTCAGACGCTTGGCAACTGACTTGTGCTTATGATGGCTGCAGGGTATTGAGTCATGTGATCACCTTTTGCAACCTTCTGACAAGTAATCTCATTGGAGAAGCCAGATTCACTTAACAACCATGCTACTACCTTAATCATTCCAGTGATTCCCTTAACAACTATGTTAAGAAAGGTCATAAAATGGGGCAAAACTCACTGAACATAAATGTTGGGCTCAATTGTGTCCTACATCGAGCTCTACTTGTTGTGGCCCGCCAGCGGCCAGCAGAACTGGCAGCAGAGTCAGAGAGTGAAAAGGTTGGGGAGGAACATGGGCCAGTCCTGGGGGCTGAGGAAAGCTCAGACAAGGGCTCTGCATCAGAGGAAGAGAGGGAGTTAGACAGCTGTGAGGCAGAGGAACAGCTGGAGCCTGTTCCCAGTGTGCGCATGCGGAGAACTTCCAGAAGACAAGAACAAGTAAGAAAGCAGGGTCAACTTGGGAGCAAAGCCCCCACCTTGGAAGTGATTGGTTCCTCTCATAGGAAATATTTCCGCTTTTGCAGGAAACAATTCACTTGAAATGACTAGGCGGGTAGGCGGGAAAGGGGGGGGGGAAGAGGGAATGATTCCCTGCAAGCAGCAGGCAAATGCGTGTGTGCATGAAGTTTCATTTGCGCACAAATGGGGTACATACAAGTATGCTGCTCATGCAAGTGGGGATGTATGTGTGCTCGCCCATCACTCCGGTGGCCAATTCTGAACAGCTCAAGACCCAGTAGCGGGCCACAGCCCGGAGTTTGGGGACCCCTGCTTTAAGCATTGCACTTTGCTTCTCAGTGTTACCTGTCCTCACTTCAGGGTGTTCTGTAGATCGCCCATCTCTAACTTGGATTCTGAGGAAGCAAGGGCTGGTATGTAGGAAATCTACAATATGACTGTTTGGATTCTTAACAAGCATTATATTTTCCAAAATCCAAGCAATTCCCACTGCAAAGAGGGAAAATGTGACAAAGGAAGAAAACAAGGCAGAGGGGAAAAATTCCTGCAGGGTTATTAGGAGTCAGTTCTATTGTGTTTAAGCTTCCTGAAGAAAAAAACAAGATATGGGGCCACGAAAAACATTCACAATGCATAATATACAGGCAGTCCTTGGCTCTACCACTGCTAATTTAATGACAATTTAAAATTATGATGGCCTCAGAAAAAGTGCCCATCCTCAAAATTACGCCTGTTGCGCTACTCTCATCGTCACGTGATCATAATTCAGGCCCTTGGCAACCACCTCACATTTACAAACGTTGCAGTGTCTTGGAATTGTGTGCTTGCAATTCGTGAGCTTTCCAGACAGTTTCTGCCAAACCACATCAATTGGAGAAGCCAGATTCACTTAACAATATTATTAAGCAGGGTTCACTTAAGGATGACTGTGGTAAAAATGGATGACTGTGGTAAAAATGGTCATAAATGGTCATAAAATTAGGTCCTGTCACATGATGACTCACTTCAGAACTGTATCACTTAGCAACCAAAATTATGGTTGTAAATTGAGAACTATCCGTAGATCCTTCCTTGAAAATAGTTTGATTTTTCAAATTCCAAAAGATTATCCTTTTGGAGGAAAAAAAAATGGCAAAAATATTCCAACAGCCTTCTGGGTCTATAAATAAGGAAACACAGACCTCTACGCCAGCAGCTGCTAACAACCAGCGTATCTGTTCCATTCGACCTCGTCCATTAAAATAATACAATTTAGGTTTCTCAGCCATCGTTTCTTAATCTCCTGGGATGGGGGCCTGAGGAGGGAACAAAACAAAGAACAAAAAGTAATGAAGGGAACATTCTGTTGCATGAACACAGGAAAGGCATGGCAGAGTAAAACTAATTGATCAGATCAAGATATTTCAGAAGACACACGTCTAAAACACAGTTTTATTAACAGATATACTGACCCTACTTAACATAATCTTTTTTTGTTTATGCTCCCAGCAATGGCTCTCAGTACAGGAAAATCGGTGGTTTGACAGAATACAGGGAGTTCAGATAAATTTTTCCAACTTCTACCCATAAAAAATGCTATAGGGAACTGCACACCAGAACAACTAGACACAAGGATAGTTTTTTCCCAAATGGCATCACTCTGCTAAACAACTAATTCCCACAATGTTGTTATATTACCTACTAAAACTGTATTACTATTATTCTTCTCTTCCTTCCTAGTACCTATCTCTTCCCACTTATGACTATAACCATGTTGCTTGTATCTTTAAAAGTTATATTGTTTTATTTGCTTCCTAGTATAATTTGATTGCTTATTAGTAACCTATGAATATAAGTATTGTATTTTATGATTTTTGATTAATGTATTCTATTTTATTTTTCTTTATGTATGCTGCAAGCATACATAAGACAAATTCAAAGACAAATTCCTCGTGTGTCAAATCACACTTGGCCAATAAAGAATTCAATTCTATTCTATTCTATTTCTATTTCTATTCTATTCTATTTTCTATTCCTATTCCCATTTCTATTCTATTCTATTCTATTCAGTACACTCTTACTTAAGTAACCACAATGCTAGCATACAAAACAGTTTACGTATTTCCATATTCAGAGAAACCTGGTAGAAAAAGAGTAATTTGAGCAACATTGTACTAACCCAGAATTGGGTCTCAAGAAACCAACTGCTAATTCAGAAGTGATGTGCAGATAACTTACTTCTCGCTTGCTTCAAGTCTTCCGTGTCAACATATGGCATAATATTCTGTGTGAACCTCTTTTAACCCAACTATAATTGTCCTGATCTGGATATAGGGCTGGCCATCTCAAAGCGATCTCTTTTGCAAGACTTGATTAATCTCCATATGGTCAAACACCTACTTTTTAAGTCGCCTTTTCTAAACTGAGCATAGGAATCTGAACCTCTGGTTTTTAGTGGGCAAATTGTATGCTCTTCAAGTGTGTTGTGACACTTAAGCAATGCAAACTGAGGCTTTTTGCATGAGTTCAATCGGAGACTCAACCCAAAAGGCCTACCATTACAGTGATGTTGAGAACTGGCATCTGTCCAGATGAACTATGGCTGCCCGCCTGAAAGTCCTTGGAATTCCCTGTATTTCTGTATCCGGAATGACTAGGAATGATTCAGGAAAGGGAAAAGCATCTTTCCCTCTCCTGCAACCCACAGCAATGTTCATCTGCCACCCAATCTCAAATTATAACCAAATTATTACAGTCAATCTAATCAACCTAGCATCAGTCACAAAAAAGACGACTTGACAGACATTTTCTAAAGCCCCATCTAGACTGGAAAGCAACTTCATTCCCTTAGAGCAGAGGACTTCAAACTTGGCAATTTTAAGACTTGTGGACTTTAACTCCAAGAATTCTCCAGCCAGCTATGGCTGAGAGAGCTCTTAATGCTGTAGAGCTCTTAGATAAGAAAGATCTACAGTTGTTAAGCCTGTAGTCATATTCCTTTTTAGGATCTTTGGCCTGCCACACTCTCTATTATTTCATTATGCTATTTCATTAGTGTAGTAATTGGGAGGGGAATAGAAAGGAGTAGAATTGTAGAATGTGTTGTTGTCATTCCTTTCTAGAAGCCCAAGGTCATCTTTTGTCTCTGCACCTCGACACCTGACCGGAACCAGCCGGGTGGAGATGCCAGCGTGGAAGAAGAAGATTGGACCATGTGATGGATTTATGGGTGTGGGGATAAGATCATGAACTTTCAACTGGGTGGAATCCTAGGAAGCTTTTAAATTTGGGATTTCTACAGATGTGCCAACACGTCTGTCTTATTACATTGGAACTTTTAAGGATACCTCTGTCTTGGACTCTGATTTAATTCTGCATGATATTTGGAATGCTGACAACAGCTCTTAATGCTGTAGAGCTCTTGGATAAGAAAGATCTTCAGCTCTTAATGCTGTAGACCTCTCTGTAGGTCTACAGCTCTTAAGTTATTGGATAAGAAAGGTATGAAAAGGGCCCACTTATTTATAAAGCCCGGTAGCGACATACTTAGATAACAAGGAAGGGAGAACTCATATAAATGTGTGAACTTAACTTGGAAAGCTTAGCTAGAAGTTCTAGTAGTCACTTCCAGGTCAATACTTAGTTCCTTCACCCAGTTCTTTTTCTTTACAGATTTTTCAGGAAAAGCAGCAACTCCCTTTGAAACAGGTATAAGAAAAAAAGGAAAGGACTTTAATCTACTTTTCCTTTCTACAGCAGGGGCCTTCAAACTTGGCAACTTTAAGACTTGTGGAATTCAACTCCCAGAATTCCTCAGCCCACGGGTTTTAAAGTTGCCAAGTTTGGAGATCCCTGTTCTAAAGGGCTGGTTGCACACCTGAACTGGTTTTCTTCTCGTTGCAATGGATCCAGAATTGGGGGATAGCTCCTATCTTTGTTACTCAAAAGTGATCAAACCATAGCTCCTATCTATGGTTTGATCACTCCCTAAAAATCAAGAGATTCTCTGGTGCTGCTGCCATTCCCCAGTGGGAAGTTGGACATTTTTTATTTATCTACCCTGGCAACCGATAGACCCTAATGCCTCCCAAAGGGAACTGGGAATGGTTCCTGATGGTGTGCTGCATGACCTAGCTGAGGTCGTGGATCAGGTCATTTTTATGTGGCCTCTCCTTTCTCACAGATCCTGCCATGCCCCATGGTTTATGGAAGTGTTGAAGGAAATGAAATTAGCTAAAAGACATCTAGTGTGCCTCTGGGATGTCAACGAAGAGTAAAGGTAAAGGTTCCCCTTGCACATATGTGCTAGATGTTCCTGACTGTAGGGGGGCTGCTCATATCCGTTTCAAAGCCAAAGAGCCAGCGCTGTCCGAAGATGTCTCCATAGTCATGTGGCTAGCATGAGTAAACGGCAAAGGCGTAGGGAACGCTGTTACCTTCCCACCAAAGGTGGTTCCTATTATTTTATACTTGCATTTTTTACATGCTTTCGAACTGCTAGGTTGGCAGAAGCTAGGAGAAGTAACGGGAGCTCACTTGTCCCAGCTTCTGCCAAGCTGCGGTGCTGGGGATTCGAATTGCCAAACTGCCGATCTTTCTGATTGACAAGCTCAGCGCCTTAGCCACTGAGCTGCCTTACAACAAACAGTAAACTTGGCCAAACAAATGTCAGAGCCATTACTATGGCTTACCTTGCACAGGTAAAGGTGGTAAAATGTAAATACATCTCCACCCTTATTGTGTCCTCAAGAAACTATCACTGGATCCAACCATACTGGACAATTTTCATCCTGTATCCAACCTTTCCTTTTCAGAGACTGAAAAGACATTAGTTGTACTTTTGGAAAAGCTCTATTGAGAGCAGAATGGAAATGCTGCATTCACCCTGGCTCTTCTTGACTTCTTGGTGGCCTTCAGTATCACTGAAATGATGGTATCCTCCTGGACGAGGGTTGGGGTTGGGAGACAATGTATTGTGCTAGTTCTCTTCTCAGTCAGTGGTGATAGAATGAGGGGACCCTCGGTCCCTACTCTGTGGGGTGCTGCAGAGCTCTGTACTCTCTCCATTCCTCTTTACATAAAAGCACTGGGTGAGTATGCTGATGATACCCATTTGTATATCACCAACCTGGCAAGCTAAGGAATACTGTTGATATTCTGTCCTAGTATCTAGTGGCTGTGTGGATTTGGATGGGGAACAATAAATGTCAGCTGGCAAGAGTGAATGGCTTTGGGTTCAGGGGCCCATGGGTAACAGGAACTTACCATTTTGGTGCTGAATAGGGTTGTACTGTCCAAAAGAGATCTGCTACACAATCTGTAGGTCTTCATAACTCCTGTCTGAAGAGCAAGTGGCAAACGTTGCTAGGAAGGGCTTTGCACAACTTCAGGTTGTGCACATTTGCACCTGTTCCTGGATTGAGAATTTCTATTCTCGGTCACTCATGCCTTGGTCCTCTCCATAATGGATTACTGTAACATGCTGTTAACAGGGCTGGTCTTGAAGAACATTTGCAAGCTACAACTGTGTCAGGGAGAGACCAGCAAGCCAGGGGAGAAGTCAAGCAGGGAATTAGCCTGGAATCCTTTTGTAGGTACAAGAGGGCAAAGTCTGACCCCTTCTTCCCCCTCTTGAATCAACCATATCTAGTCTGGCCCAGATGCAAATGACCAATCTGGGAAGATTCCTGTGTAAAAGGCCTGAGCAATAAAATAGCTAATCGAGCTCTTCACATGTGGATCTTGTTGTTCACATCTAACATTCATCTTCTCAGACTCATTACCCGCTTGACTCTTGCCCCTGGCTCGCTCAATCTCTCCCTGACAATCTGGTGCAAAATGCAGTAGTAGGGAATAGTTATGGGTACTCCTTGATCAGTGCCAGATAACACCTTTGACCTACAAGTTGCACTGGTTTCCAGTTTGCTTCCAGACTCAATTCAAGAAGCTGGTAACACCCTAGCATAGGGCCAGGTAATCTAAGAAAACATCTCTTCTCAATTACATCTACCATTCCTATCAGGGTCAGAAGGAAAGGCATATTACAGCTCCCATTTACTAAGGAATGTCATCTGATCAGATCCAGGAGGAGAACCTGTTCTGCTGCGGGCCTCCACCTTATTGGCCTTTTGAAAGACTCTTAAGGCATGGTTTTGTCTTCAGACCTGATGGGGGGGGGGGGAGTCCAGTGTTTTTATGGCACCCGTTAGCTAGTTGTGTTGTTAGATATTGTACAAATTATCCCCTTTGGCAAATTACATTTTGAATTGCTTTAACTCCCCCCCCCAAATGGTTTTTAATTATTGAGTTATAACTCTTTATTCCTTTTTGGTTTTCAATTATATCAGCTGCCCAGAGTTACATATCTAAGATGAGAGGCTTTGAATCAATCAAGCAATATAGTTACATAATTTCTGAAGAACAGTGACCAGGTATTACAATTGTGATACTTATGACAATGAGATGGCAAAGCAGCAGAAGGTTTAGGATAGTAATCCGTTCTCTGCCACTACTTAAGGTCCAGGGAGCCACTGAAGATCTGGGGAGCCTCTTAAGATCTGGTCGCTGAAAAAAAATGACTTGTTTTTGAAAGTATAATTTTCTCTTGACAGGGAGGTAGTTATTTTAAGGTTATGGTTAGTGCCAGGGCTCTGTGAGAAACTACTTCCATTCCCATCTGAGTGGAAGGGGTGACTACTGAAGCTTTAAAAAAAAAGATAAAGATCAGATGCCCGAAGATTCATAAGCAGAAACAAAGATTTGAAAAGGAGATCTGAAGTCACTCACTTGGCCTGCTAATATTTGCTTTTCTCTACCATCTTCATGGACAAGAGTGACAGCAATGGAGAGAACGAACTCACGATATAGCATTTATTTTTAGATTTTGGCTGTCCTGCTCTAGAAATATGCAGATACCTTCTTATGCCAAAGTAGAAAAGCCAAAGTATTGCCCTGTTTGAAGCTCTATTAGTTGTTTCATGGGGAATAACCGAAGTTCACTTTGTGTGTAACATCTACCAGTCATTTGACTGCAGGGGCTGAGCATAGCCAGCGTGATATCTACAACACTCCAGATAAGATCTTAACTACTGTATTCTTTACAAGAAGAGAGGACACACAAACAAAAATGTATGCACAAAAAGTCTTGACGCATCTGAGGCTTTTACGAACTTCATCTGAAATGATGAGGGCAGTCAGAGAGAAAAAAAGGGCAAATTCCATTCTAAATGGAATGCTAAGCGGAGTATTGCAAACAAGGTCATCACTCACTTCATTTTTTTTAAAAAAAGATAAAACACAGGCGGTGCTTGCTTGATAAAACGAATACACGGGCGGTGCTTGCTTGATAAAACCAATATACAGGCGGTGCTTGCTTGATAAAACAAATACACAGGGCTGGGTTTTCATTAAAAAACCCAACCTAGTTAGTGCTCTTCTCTTTCAGAAACGAAATGTCACTTCCAAGTTTGAATCAATTTGGTGCCCAGGGAATTTCTTAAGAAAAAAGTGGGAAGGATGGGGAGAAATCAGCCAAAGGATGATTCTAAGAAAAAAGTTTTTAAAAGTCCTGTTGTGAAGGCACTCTAGAGCAGAGGTCTCCAATCTTGACAACTTTAAGCCTGGGGGACTTCAACTCCCAGAATTCCCCAGCCAGCTGTTCTAGTGTCTGTACCTTTTCTCTTTTACCCACAGAGACACCCTGCAATCTGTCCCACCACCACTTCAAAGCCTAAATTCAGAAATCCTCCGCCGTGTTGGGACGCCCAAAGGGGGCGTTTGCAGCTCCATCTCACCGCCCCACTCCCAAAAAAGAATTACCTTCACTCAAATAAAACATTTCCCACGATCAAATCAAGCAACTCTGTAAGCAAGCAAGCCATCATCCATTCTTCTATTCATAGTGCTCTATACAGGATCAGGTACCTCTCCAAGCAGGCAGGCACCTCACGGTCCCCTTCCCAAGCCTTCCCAAGTCTTCTGCTCCCGACCAATCGTAGAAGGGACGCGCGATCCGCGTCTCCTGCTCGCTTCTGCTCAACGTTCGGGAGTCGCCGCCGCAGACCCGATTTATCCCGAGCCCGGTTCCCTCCTCCGCCAAAGCAGATTGGTGCCGGGGGCGGGGAAGAGCCGCCAGGAGGAGGTGCTTAAGACAGTTATTTTGCATTTTTCTCAAAGCTTCTTGGGGACGTGTTTAAGGACGGCTGACACGGATTCTGCAGGTTACAATCATCGCTGTTCGTTCAATCTCTTTCTACCAACGCAAGAATAACTACATATTTTCTTTTTAACACACACACACACACACAAAAAACAAATTAGTGCCACCATAACCTCGAAGGTAATCTTGTTTTCTTCTTCATATAAGTGTGAGGTCTCCTTTTTCTTCGGATGTGAGGGCGATCTGGCTGCGACATCTGTCACCCCATTGATCGCCAGGGTTGATTCGGCTGATCTGGCTGGCTAGGCGGGTGTCCCCTTCCTCCCTCACCGCTCCATGTGCGTCCCTCCCGAAGCTGCGCGCTCGGTGGAAGAGGACGACCGATCCCAGATAGAAGGAGTGTACCGATCTTCGGTCAAGGGTATACGATAGCTGCGCTCCCCTGCTAGAACCTCCAAACAAGCTCAAGGTCCATTTGTAGGAGAACGTAGGGTAGTCAAGCTTCCAAGACTCCAGACACATCCAAGTGAGGCGCTGCATGTGGCAGTTTGCCATTCTTTTTTTCAGCTTTCACAGCTACGATTTTCTCTTTGTTACATTATATAAAATTAAGAGCAGTTACTCCTAGCTAAACAGCCCAGAACTAGATAGGTTCAAGCAGAATTTATAAGACTTTTTGTAAACCTTAAGTTATCTTTGGCTGTATGCTATTCTCTAGATTCTAAGGCTGCATTCCTTCTTTCCAACTTTCCCCAAAACAGATCAGGCTAAGTTGATGAGTATCCTTTGGCCATGTCCATGGCTGGGGAGAATAGCTATCATCTAAAAAGGACTATGGAGGTGGCTGCAAATACTTTTTTCACATCCGACATCCAGACACAAGACTCAACTATCACTACTGTCATGGCCAAGAATGGATAAAAAGCATAAATAATTGTGAATTAGCAGTTGTTTGCAACGCAGGAATGTACATTTGGTAGTCTATATCAAGCGCAGGTGAAGACAGGAAATCCAGGCAGTTCAAATGAATATAAAGGTTTATTGCAAGCTAAAGTTCTCTACAAGAATCTGAACTACTAACACTCAAATTGGCAGTAGATAAGAGTCAATGGAATTCAAGGTGGGCTGGACTCTTATGAGAGCAAAAGGACTTGAGACTGATGACACATTTGACCCCTCCCTTGGGCTCAGCCTGGTCATCTCCTACATTTAGATACAACACCTCTTTTTCTCTCTTGCTCCCTACTTACTTTTTTCTTTTACCCCATCACCATTCCCTCCTTTCCCTTTTCTTCCCTTCCCAATATAGCTATCCTTTCTTCTTCTATCCAGTGTCCTTTCTCTTCTTTGCTTTCTACCAGGAGGTAGGTAGGTGTGTATACATATGTTTGTGTATGTGTATACATAGTATGTTTTATACAAAAATGCCTAACCAGATGAGCCTAAGGATGCCAAAGCCGGCCAGCACTGATTCTTATAGATTTTTACATCTCTTAATAAGGGTCGCATTTGACTCATTTTTGTCATGACTTTGTACAAGCCAAACTTGTATTTCCATTGGGTAAACAATACCCTAGAAATGTTGGGGTCAAATGGCATAGAAATTTCAGTAACAAGTCAAAACGAAGAAAATAGAATTATTAATTCAATTAATAATTTAACCAAAATGTACAGGAACTAAACCAGAGGTGGCATTCAGAAGGTTCTGACCAGTTCTGGAGAACCAGTAGCAGAAATTTTGAGTAGTTCAGAGAACCTATAAATATCAACTCTGACTGGTCCTGCTCCCATCTATTCGCTGCCTCCCGAGTCCCAGCTGATCAGGAGGAAATGGGGAGTTTTCAGTAACCTTCCCCTGGAGTGGGGTGGGAATGGAGATTTTACAGTATCCTTCCCAGTGGTAGGTTTCCAATTTTTTTACTACCGGTTCGCTTATGCGTGCGTGCGATACTTCTGCGCATGCACAGAAGCGTCCAGGCAGGTGAGTGAAGCCTCCTGCCACCTCTACTATTGGTTCGCCTGATCTGGGATGAACCAAGAGCAACCCACTTCTGGTCCTTCCCCTGCCACGCCCATCAAGTCACGCCCACAGAACGGGTAGTAAAAAAAAATGAATCCCACCCCTGCATTAAACAGTTGCTGGTTGACTGTAACTCATGTCCTGACTGCAACCCACATGGACCACTGTCATGCTTATCAAATGGGGCTGCTTCAGGAGATGACCAAGGAGCTCCAGCTGGTGCAGCTAGGTCAGTAGTGGTCATATTCTTCCAGCCCAGAATAGCACCAGTTGTGAAGTCACAGCATCAACTGTCAGTATGCTTTCAGGCCAATGCAAAGTGCTGATTATTCATTGAAAGTCTAAGGGAAGATTCCTTGCTTGATGAAGAAGCTAGTGAACTTTCGTATAGTTATTTCATATAAGTCATTATTGCTTTCAATCATTAGTGCACAAAGAGCAAATGGGTTTTTCAATGTGAATATGTTTTCAGAGCACAATGTGTGCTAAAACTTTGCCATTAATTTTAATTGAAATAACTATAAAGTAATAAGTGGGAACTCACTGGAACTGAAGCTGTGCTCACCATGTTGCAGAAAATCAGATTTGGACTGCGAGATCAAGAAAAAGCTTTATCATCTGAACAGCGTTCTAATCCAAACATGTGTTCTTATAGTATGTTCAAAGCATTTCAATTGGTTACGTTCCTTATTGCTAGGCAGAAAAGCATGCAGGAAACACTAGTTTCTCTGGTTTTTGTGGTTAAGCTATATGCCTGACTCGCAAGCGAGACCTCCAACTGACTTGGCCTACTTACAACAGGTGTCGCGGTTTGACATTTGAATTGCCTAAGTTCAAGTTTCCTGTTCTGCTTCAAGACTCAGTAAATGTATAACAAGATAGAAAGGATAGAAGCCCCCCCCCCAGGAGATCTTATAGTCTGACCCCATTTCATGTTCACTCTTATGTCCAAATCTTACTTGATGTCCTGCCTTAGCCACACTGAGCCCAAAGTGAAAAAAACAACCAACATATATACTAGAAGAATTAATCAAGCTTTTAAATTCTTCATACATTGTGAAAACTAGTTAAACTGTTTTAATTAAGAAAATAGAGAAAGAATAAAGTAATAGAAATTTAAATACTCTAAATTAATGTTATATACGCCAGAAGATATTTTGCATGAAAGTGCTAATGTTGAAAGACATACCAGTAATAATTTATGTTAGAGGTCAACCATATAGTGCCTCTAAGACAGTGATGGTGAACCTTTTTCTCCTCGGGTGCCAAAAGCACGCATGTTTGCATGCGTGTCCTATTGTGTGTGCTTGCATGCCCACCCCCATAATTTAATCCCCCACGCCGTGCCCCCTGCGCATGCATGCCTGGCTTTCTTGGAGCCTGGGGAGGGCAAAAACGCCCCTCGCACTTCCTCTGGAGGCCCTTCAGAGGCTGGAAATGGCCCTATGGGCCCAGTAGTTCTGTTTTTCGCCCTCCCCAGGCTCCAGAGGCTTTCTAGGAGCCTGTGGAGGGCGAAAAACAGCCCAAAACGCAAACCGGAAGTCCATTGCTGAACTTCCGGTTTGCGCGTTGGGCGTGTGTTCGCCCTCTGGAGGCTTCAGGAAAAAATGGGCAAAAAATGACTGAAAATCAAGGCCGAAAATTAGCTGGCCAGCGCACGCATGCATGCTGGAGCTGACAGGGCAACACCTCGTGTGCCCTCAGAAATGGCTCCGCATGCCACCTGCGGCACGTGTGCCATAGATTCGCCATCCCTGCCCTAAGATAACACAACACCTGTGAAGAATTTTATTGTGACGCCTGAAATATATATTGGAAAAACATCATTTTGTGAATGCAGAGGCTGCCTCAGTGGTGATGGATTCACTGACAGCTTTCTTAAGATGATCATTATACAAAGTCTTTTGTAAACAAATAATTTTTTCCCCCAAAATTACTGATGGATAAAGTTGCATTTCACTGGTACCTAATCATTCAATTGCTTGTGCTTAACTATCGATGGAAGATAGAAATATTGGAAATTCAGCTCATATCAACAGAAGAGGTGGCACAGAGGTGGCACGCAGAGCCCTCTCTGTGGGCATATGTACCGTTGCCAGCTGGTCTTCTGATTTCCAGCGCATGCATGCACGCTGGCCAGCTGGTCTTTGCATGTGCTGGAGCGCCAGAAACCCAAAGACCAGCTGGCTGGGGTGCACGCGCATGCTGGAAACCCAAATGCTACCTGGCTGGAACGTGCATGAGCACCAGCCAGCTGTTCTTCAGGTTTCGGGAGCTCCAGCGCATGCATGCACAGATGTTCCGGTTTGGGCACTCGGTCCCGAAAAGGTTCACTGAGCTAGAACATTTGGTTTACTAATAAAATGGCAATTATTGCATGCTCTGAGTATTTCTAAGAGGTACTTAATGCTCTACAGTGGTACTTAAGTACCTCTGCCACATCTATATCCTTAACATTTATTTCCTACATGTATCTCTTTTTTGCTCCTCATTGTGATGCAACATGCCACGAACATCACACTATGCCAGGATCGGGGGGGGGGGGGGCTTTGAGCTGATGGGAGACAGCTGGTGGTCAGCAGAAGTCCCTCTAAGGATGTGGTGACAATTTTTGGGAAGTAATTTAATACACTGAATAGTAGAATTGTGAATGGGAGTCTTCCACGCAAGGCCTTGTTTCAGAATTTTCATGTATTTTTGCCTTTGTCTTCTGTATCCAGAATTTTTAAGCTTTAATTTCATTATTAGCTCTTTTCCTGAACATACTGGTATTATTTCATTTTGTACTGAATTATTTATTGAATTGTTTGGTGTTCTTGGGGTCCAGGTATCTTCAGCAATTTCCCCAGCATTACAGGACAATGGCTCAGCTTTTTCTATTCTGCTTTTTTGGATGCTCAAGCTTTCATAGGCATGATGCGGCTTGGAAAACTGTGGCATTGACTCGAAGTATCTTTGTTGCCAGTGTGATGTTTCTGAACTTTAACACTTTGAAAAGGCCATAAATCTCTTTCTCTCAAGTAGCAGATGTTTCTATTACATGGTTATACACACTACATCTATGGATTTTTGAACTTAGGAAAATGGAAGTCTATTATCACTTGAATATCTCAATTTGCATTCAGTTGGCCTTTTGCCATAATTTTATGAGCTTTTTTTACCTACAACAAAAACTTTTAAGTCTTCTTGCTTTGCAGATTTCAATTTTAATTTCAATAGCCATTCCGTCCATTATCCATCTCATTCAATCCAGCATTTCTCACGATCATAAAAACTTACAACTGGCTCTTCGCTAGTTAATTTTGAGAGCTATCTCACTTGTTCACTTGTTTCAATTATAAATATTTACATCATTTATTTCCTAAGATCAAATAAATACCTTGGAAAAATGTGATATAAATATTTTCAATTATACAGCAAGCAGACGACTTCAAAGAGTATTTAGGAAATAATAACCATATTTGTTAATGCAGAAATTATGAAACAGTAATCAAACAATGTTTAAATAATTTTATTTGGAAAGGACTTTTTAATAGAAAAGGAAACAAGCACAACCACGCAAAGGAGGAAAAAATGGACACATTTTCATTTGTCAGATACACCTGCTTATTCAAATTAAATTTTAATACTTTCTATACCTACTGTTCTCAACCACAGGACACAATACTTTTATTTTTAAAAAATGCCTAAAGTTTTCTATGACTGCAGTGATCTGCAAGCCATAGATTTGTGGTGGCAATACAGTAATTTCATTCAACACTGATAAATTTGTACTGACAAAAGTATTAACAGAATTATTTTTCTATCCTCAACAAATGTTATGAATAAGTATTGCTCAATAGGATGGACAAAACTTTGTTGACTCATAAGTAACTTCCCAGAAATGTATTACAATGAGTAATTATATTAAGGATGGTTTAAATAAATGAAAAATAGATAGGTTTGCGTTACTTTAAAATAGGATAGAGGGGGTACTTATCTTTCAAGTTCAGATCTGCTGCATGAGTATATGAGTGAGTTTGCAATTTTTATCTGGTACAAGTTAGTTTTACCACTAATTTGCATTAGTGGTATATTTCTTGAATCATCTCACATTTTTGATAGAATTTTTAAAAATGGCTCAGATCCCCCTCCCCCCTTTTCCAGGTTACTTCCTTTCAGACAGAAAGAAGAGCTATGGAGGACTATAGTGGAATAGATTGCTTTTGTGCATATTCCACTATATGATTATATTATTTTGTGGTTTCTCTAAAGAACTAATAGCCAAATGTAGCTGGTATATAATTTCAATTTAGACAATGAGATATTTTTAGACACTGCAGATTTCTTTACAACCTACAACAAGCATAAAATCCAATACCAGTGAAGATGGCTAGAGGAGTTTGCATATTTTTGTCTTCAGCATAAATGCTGATCGATTTCTGGGGCGGGGTGTGTGTGTCTTGCTCTCTGAGGAGAATATTGGATCAGCCTTGTTGAAAATGTTATTTTCCAAGGCACTTCTGCTGTCTTTGACATTGATTGTTGTCTTCAGTAATCAAATGCGATTGAACAATTATTATTTATATTGACAGTTCTGCTACATTGTCACTTCTCACAAGTTGAGCTGCACCAGGGAGGAAAACTGCTGCAACCAGTGAGGAAGAAGGTATGCAACACGGTATCCAAACCAAAGGAGTGCTTTTTTTTTTTGCAGCTTTAATCTGGAGTTTTCAGATCCAGCACAAAAGGCAGATACTTGATTAGCTATTGAACTAATCGTCTTAATAGGGAGAACTTAACATGTACCAATTGTAGCTTTTCTATCTACAATATCTGTTTTATGAAAAAGAGAAGAAGCAAATAGCATGCAACAGACTGAGAGGGTCTAGAAAACAGCACTACAGAAAAGATATTGGATGCTACATCCAAGATTTAACTGGAATGCTTATTTGGGATTATTATTTCTCCCTGAGAAGATGCAGCCTCCAGCCTTCTCTGTGAATTGACATGCATTGAGTTTAATTCTTCCATTTTTCTTTTCCAGCATAAGAAGAGATAGAGCCACTGAACTTCAACAGCTGGACTTTTTGTCTTTAAAATAATGCACTGTAACTTTTATTACCTTTTTCCACTCCAAAGCTCCAACATTTCCAATTCTGGTCTATCAAAACAACAACAACAACAACAACAACAACAACAACAACAACCCTATGTTGATTTCTAGAAGTTTACTTTTAAATACTCTAAAAATAATCAATATCAACTTGTTCCTGGAAGAAAGCGTTTAATTATATGAAATAAAAATTTTCTACCCACTTTATGCTGAAGCAACAAAACTGCATTTGGGCAAAAGAAAAGCTAAGGAATTAAAAATAAAATGTAGGCTATGAATATATAAAAATCTTCAACTCTGATGCTGCTGGTGATAATTATTTTAATACTTTATACTTCATTATATTACTCTACAAACCCAGCTTTGTCATATTTAATATTGCTTTAAATAGTTTCCAAGTCTTATTACCCTACAAAACATATTGCTCACAACTGAAGCAGGATCCCCTGTAATAAATTTAGTTTTCACTGTGAAACGAAGCTAGTGTTAAGTATGAAATGGCATGGGGTCCTAGTAATATTTCACTGCCATTAACAATGAGCAGAACCATGTTGTAATGCTTATGGTGAATTATACCAACCATTAAGTTTAGAATTCCATAGCGGTATGATACTCTGACCAAATACTGTTCAAAATATAATTAAAGAAAATGCCTCTTTCCCTGCCAAAAGTACATTTTACCACCTACCTCCTAAAATTATACAACTGGGGTCAAGATTGTGCTCTGCTGATTTTATACACTGGCTCTAATTCCCAGTCATGTAAAAACAAAATGCCCACCTCATATTTTACTACAGAAAAGTGAAACTTAGTACCATCACTGTGGCTATTCAGTTATGGAGTTAGAGAAGAATGCAGCTGCTCAGCGGGTTATTTGCCCAGCATACCATATTCAAAAACTTAACTTATAGAATATTTGGTAAATGTCATTACAGTATGAACCATATCTTAATTATATTAAATACCCCCTTGTTGCTACATTTATTTGTTTATATAAAATGTGGTCAAAAAAGAAAAGAAAAAAAATCCTTTTCTTTCTAAAAAAAATGAATTTCAAAAGTTATTTAAAAAAGCCCCCAGAACAAATTCCCCCCCCCCCCCCACAATTCAATGCTGATATACAAATGTGCATTGGTCCTATGAAAATAAAAGCCTCAGTCATAAAATAAGAACAATACAAAAGTTACACAACTTTGCATTCAAATACATACAACTAAAAAGTAAACTCTCTTAAAAGATCCTGAAATGTCTCGGTTGTAGAAAATACGGACAGGAGAAATGTTACAGGAGACTGGATGTTTAGCCAGTGTCATGGAACGCATGCCCCAATCCCATCATTCAGCGGTGAGCAGCATATTTTGAAGACCAGTCAATCCTTCCATGCACAGGTTGAACAGGAGGTGGGGCTGGCAGCAACCCTGGTGTGCTTTTCATAGCCGTGTTAAATGATGGCCTCACAATATGAGGTCTGATAGTCTTCAAGGAACTGTATTCTACAAATGAAGAAGAACATGAAAAAGAGAGAGCAAGTCAAGGTGACAATCAGATGGGGAACTCAGATTAAAGCATCCTATTTCAAATTAAAAGCACTGAATTCAGAATTCTGAGAATGGAAGAAGACACAGATGGGTCTTCTTGGTTCATCCAAAATCTACTCAGATTATGACACTGTTCTTCTCCAATAAAATATAGTTGGGAGGGGTGATATTCTATATCAGAATAGGGAATGGTAGTTCCTCTCCTAAGAACGATTTAATTGAAAGGGAAGCTGGGTGTCTTTTAAATTATAAAAACTACAAGAGTTTGATTGTGGTTAGGCTTATCTGGACGTATGTTGCATCCTGTGTGATTGGTGGTGTTGATAGCCCTGTAGACATCCCATCACACAGGTCCTGGTCACAGAGGTGTTAGCCCTGTGAGGTAGTCCAGACAAGAAGCACAACCACTAGTATCAGTACTACCTTTATGGAAAGGTTACATTAAGCAGGACCTTGCAATCTCCTTGTTTTAGTCTCTGGAAAGGGTCCCTCCTGAAATGCTTCCCATATTTTGTTTTCCCACTTGCAGACTGAGCTTCTGGTTATCAGAAGCTGTGGCTGTGGGTCTTCCTCCTGCCGCCTAAGGTCATTCCCACATACCATCACAACAGGGCAGGACCAACATGCCCATAAGACAAACTCTTTTCAGGTAAATAAATAATTACCATCAATCACTTGCAAAATAATGTCTACCCATAGGACCATCCATCCAGGACCAGAGCAGGCTTAACCCTCCCAATGAATGAACCTCACTTCCCCAAAAGGCAGCAGTTGGGCAATGAAACATCTACCACACAAAAGCCAAGCTCAGAGAAATTCAACAATGCAATAGCTGTGTTACGTTTCTACATAGCTTAATCCATATATTTTTCTTCAAACTAAACTAAAATCTTTCCACTGAATCCTTTAACTTATTATGTGCAGGTCTCAGAGGTGAGTTCATCCCATACTCCTCTGCTTCAACAACGCCGGACCAAAATGACAATCTCTGATTAACATACAATAACTTACTGATAAAGGAAAATATTTGTAGCCTAGGGTTGAAATGGTCCTTGGTGCTCTCTGAGCTTGGCTATTTTGCTGAAGACATTTCATTATCCAAATTAGGTAACATTATCAGTGCTAGGATCATCAGCTAGTGCTGATGAGGTTACCCAGTCATTATCTAGTAATGAAACATCTGCAAATAAACAACCAAGCTCAGAGAAGACCAGGGACCTTTCATATAGTAACTTATTCTATTTCTAGTACCCATAATCATAAGGAGAGCTAAAAAGATACTGAAGACTCTTTTGTTAGCTTCTGAAGACTTATTTGGGCCTTGCCTAAGGCTAAGCAGTCTTCGCTACCGTAAGAACTAGAAATGTTCTAAAAAAGAGAAAGAAAAACCAAGATGAATTCTGAAGTTCCAAGTATAGAAAAAGCACTGGTCATATTCAAGAGCATACTTCTCTACTGAAGAAGAAGAAAAATTCTGATTAGAGTAATATTTTCTTGATTCTTGCTTTTGTTATTTTGCTATTTATTTGTTTGTTGAAGGTTAATTCCATCTTATCTCAGTTTTAATACATAACATTCAAAAGAGGCAATAAAAATCCCTAAAAAGGAAACAATAAGATCAGAACATATATTCTCTAGCAGTCAGCACCCAGATAAGCAGGGATTAACCTGACAAACAGTCAAGTAAAAAGCAGTTCCCTAATCAAGGAACTATCAAGAAGAAAACCAACCCCACCAACATTGGCAGGACAATCACCTATATATAAACAGGGAGCAAGCACTATACTCATTAGCACTGATGATGTTACCTACTTGGGCAATGAAACACCTGAAAGCAAACAACCAAGTTCAGAGACCAGTTAGTAAAGGTAAAGGTTCCCCTCGCACATATGTGCTAGTCGTTCCTGACTCTAGGGGGCAGTGCTCATCTCCATATCAAAGCCGAAGAGCCAGCACCGTCTGAAGAGGTCTCTGTGGTCATGTGGCTGGCATGACTGAATGCCAAAGATGCACGGAATGCTTTTACCTTCCCACCAAAGGTGGTTCCTATTTTTCTACTTGCATTTTTACATGCTTTTGAACTGCTAGGTTGGCAGAAGCTGTGACAAGTAACAGGAGCCCTGTTACGTGGTGCTAGGGATTCGAACTGCTGACCTTCTGATTTACAAGCTCAGCGTCTTAGCCACTGAGCCACCGCGTCCCTAGACACCAGTTAGCACTCCACTATTCAACCCTGAACTACAGATACCCTCTTCTACTGGAAGAGAACGTTATTATGTACAATAGTGCAAGGCACAATACAGCATACAATATAAGCTTCTATATTTTTTGTAGTTTTCTCTTCTACTGGAAGAGAACGTTATTATGTACAATAGTGCAAGGCACAATACAGCATACAATATAAGCTTCTATATTTTTTGTTGTTTTTGACTGTCTAACACAGAAAGTCAGAAGTTTCCAAAAGAAAAGATCCGTTCAAAGCAGCTACTTATTAACATGAGGTTTGCCTGGCTGGTTGCCCAATTAACATCCAGTTGAAGCCTAAGGAGTTGTGAACTGTGAGGATTTCCCAAATGAAATGCCACAGTTTCTAGAGCAGTGGCTTTATCATCATAGTGCATAAATCATTTCCAGAGGGAAACAGAGCTTACGAGAAGATGAATCTGCAGGAGACGGATCAAGAATTGGTGCCAACTGCACTCTCTGGCCAGCAGAGCCAACTTCTTTTTTCAGAAAGGAAGGGACATAAGCACCCATTAGGCCACTTGATCCTGTGCAATCTAAAATAAATTGCAAGAAACAGGGATGCATCAATGCAGAAGGTCAAGATAAACATTCCCTAGGCACCATACACCACTTGCAATTGTTTCTTTAAACGGAACATCAGTTAATGCTTAGTTGAAATATGTTAAACATTAGCATTTAATTAGCATAACTTCAAATGCAAATTATTTCAATCAGCATAATAAGCCCCAATTTTATATATATATTGAGCTATATTAAGGGTATCATTTTAATACCTTATGGAAAAAATCTCTAAAGCACTTCGAGGACCAGATCAACATTGTACTTCTCCTCTGCGGGCCGGACACCTCTTGCAGCACCCTGCCAGCCAAAACAGGGCATGGGTTTGTGTGTGTGTGTGCACGTGGCCCCCTCGCATCCTGTTTTCAACCTGAACAGCCGCCTGCAAGCCAAAACGGGCACAGGTGTGTGTGAACCCTGAACCCTGTTTTGGCTGGCAGAGTGCTGCAGGAGGCCATCCAGGCCATAAATGGGGCAAGGGGACCCACATGCAACCCCCCGTGCACCATTTTGACTGCTAGAGGCACCACGGGCTAGTCCTTTGCTATTTCCAGGGTGGCCCCCATGCCCCAGATGTAAGCACCCCGTGGGCTGGATCCATCCTGCAGCCCTTGAGTTTGATACCCCTGCTCTAAAGAGACACTATCCCCATTACTTTCATTAAAAAAGATGCTTGTTGGAATTCGTTCTCCTTGTATTAAACCCCAGACCATGTGAAAGGATGCCATAGAGGTAGTTCCATTTCTCTGACAAGGTCACATAAAGCAGAAACCTGAATGAAATATAATACAGTAACAACGGGTCAAGATTGTACTAGTTCAGACTTTCTGAACTGACAGTGAAAGGCACACTGTTAATTTAAAAAAGGAGTGTTTTTTTGTCATAATAATCTTAAAAGCCCAATTCATAGGAAGTCAAAGACTGTAATTCTATCCAGAATTATTAGGAAGAAAGTACCCACTGAACTCAGTCAAACTAAGAACGCCTTTAAGATCTTGGTTCAGGGATCTTTTAGAAGTATCCCATTCAGAAAAGTGGTAATGGTGGGGGATCAGAATGACTTTAGTAAATCCTTCAGAAGATTTCAGTAAGACTTCTTACTGGTATTCAGCCTGGTGATCCCACTTGCCGTTGCCGACGTCTTTCTAGGCAAACTAGAACTTGGCCATGGATTTGGTAGGACAGAATCTTTGCTTGAACTAGATAACAAATTATTTCTTGGGCTTATTCCTAAGGTCAAAACAAGACAGCTGTTAAAATGCCGCAGATATGTTATAAATTAATATATCCTTTTCTATTTCTGTGCTATTGTAATTCCCAACTAACTTAATTATTTGCAAATGTTACTGCTCATTGGCACTGATTATTCTTTTTAGAATAAGAATATTCTTAGAAGATTCTTTCTTCTTAGAAGGAATCCAGTTGTTTGGACAGTTAATCAGTATGTGCCTTTAGAGAAAAGAAACAGGAGGTGCTGGAATAATGAAGAAATGGCAAAGCTCAGAGACAACATTCTGTCATTTTACCAAGTTAATTTAAACAGCTGAATGGTGCAAATTTACTGTGAAAGCTGACTACTAATTAGTACCAAAGATCTTTCTGTTGTCATTCTTAGTTTTCAACCAGATGATGACTTCCCAGTCCTCCTGAGCTTCAACACAAAATCACAAGCTTGCATTCTGTCTAGTTTTGATAGACATACCATTTAGCTAGGAAATCACCATTGCTTTGACTGAAAAGCTGTTTGATTGCAGTTGCTGACCCTATAGACAAAAGTGAGCAACCTTCCAGCAGCTAATTACTGCAGCCTTTATTTATTTTATTTTATATTTTTGAAAGATGCAGTTAAGAGCCACAATGGAGGAAGAGTTAATTGTCTGATTAGAGGGGAGAATTATTTTGTTTGTTTTGTTTTGTTTGTTTTATTGGATTTATATGCCGCCCTTCTCCCAAAGGACTCAGGGCGGCGTACAGCATTAAAAAACACATATTACAAAAGTTAAAAGGAAATTAGAAACAATCCAAAAAACAAACCCAATTAATGTAACACTAACATTTAAAAAATTAGATAAAATTAACAGGCCAGGACAGCTCGCTGGAAAAACCAACTTTTTAGAATAATTAATTATTAATTTTGCTTGGTTTTGGGTGTGTTAAAGGCAACAAAAGTTGACATCCCTTTAAAATGCTGTCCACCAAAAACTGATGGGAAATTCAGTTTCTGTTTGTTGTTTGGCAGCAAAATTTGGTGGTATACTTTCCAGGAATAACAGAAAGGCTAATGTTGCCTGTCTCTTTTGCAGGCTATATTTTGACAATTTACAAATGGGGTGGGGGGAGTCATTTGCGATGTATTTCAAGTTTTAGACAAGACCAATTTATGTTGAACTATGAAATTTAACAGTTTGAGCAACTTGTTCCTTTCAAATCTGGCATAATTTACAGGATTTCTGTGAAAGTAAACCAGCTACTATCAAAAAAATAGACTGAGCTCCGTGGAGGAAGGATGGCACGAGGATAATAAACTGAATAGAATTTAATCTGTGAAAATATCTTCTGCAAAGCGCACAATAAAGATACTGTTTGCACATGGTAGAGCAAATTTATAACATTTTGAAAAGTCAGCTGTTTAGAATATCTGCTGCTATTTGGACACATGAGTAAAGGAAACAAAAACAACAATTTACACAACAAGCAGTTTGAGGCTATGAAATCAAATGGTATTTCTCTCCTTCCCAATCTAAATGCCATTTCCTATGAAATATAAAAGTATGGTTTGGGTTTGCTTGTTTTACTAACCAGGTAAATACCTAGAATGTTTCAAGTAATGTTGTTTGGCTGCAGAAACTTGGCATGTTGGCATGTCCTGTTGAAGGTAGGAAGGTGCACTGTTTCCCGTCCCTATGCAGGCTGAAGGTTTCAGATCCAAAATACTTTCAAATCTGTAACCAAAAACAAATAACCCACTCACAATATACCCCTCTATATCAATTCACTTCCAGGGTTGCTATTGTGGGGGAAAACAGAAGGAAGGAGTATTAATATGTTTGACGCCTTGAGTTGCATATAAAATAAAAGATGGGATAAAAATCTAAAACAAAAACATAAAGGTTCAGTACAAATTCCAACACATGTTTTTCTGATGCTCAAATACCAAAAATAACTACGTACTAAAATGGTTAATTCATGTCACATAGAAAAAGATACATAATGTGCAGGTGTTTGCTCTGCTCCACCACATACCATATTTTTCAGATGCTCAGGAGTATAAGACACACATTAGTTTTTGGGAAGAAAAACAAGAAAAAAAAATCTGCCTCTGCCTACCAGCATCCATCGGTATTCACTTGGCTAGCTTCCTTGCAGCAAACAGCCTGGTCAGCTTCAGCACGTTATCACAGCCTGATTCAGCATGAGCAGCTGATTGGCACGTGGACCCACCTGCCAGAATACCCCCAATCAGCTGTTCCAGGCTGCGGGGATCGTCACAGCCCATCGCCACCTCTGTGTGTTGTGTTTTTGGCCTCCACACACCCCATCCACGTGTCACGTTTTTGATTGGTTCCCACTCCCGCCGCTCCCCACCTAGAACCAGCTGAAAACGTGATGGGCAGAGGCCGAAAATGTCACGTGTGGAGGCGCCGATATGGTGGCAATGTGCTGTGACGATCCACGCAGCCTGGAACAGGTCTAAAACAAAGTGTGCGGAGGCCAAAAATGTGACACGTGAAGGCCGAAAACAGCCAAAGGGTGGGGGCCAGCAGGTTGGCGGGGCTTCAGCAACAGTCGCTGTATAAGACGCACAGACATTTCTACCCACTTTTGGGGGGCGGGGGGGGGGGAGAAAGTGCATCTTATACTCCAAAAAATATGGTACTTGTTATGCAAGGCTACTTAGAAGGAGTCTCCAGTGAAGGAAATAGGACTCAAGTCTTAATAAATATACATTGTCCTTCTCTGAGAATAAGCTCCATTAAACTAATTTGGATATACTTCTGAATAAATATGTGAATGAATAGCTAGACAGCTATTGAACAGGCTGAATAGCTTTTGACGAGGTAGTTTTACCTTAATATCAAGATATCTTTGTAGGTTAACTGAGCAAAATCACCACATGATACATAATTGCATAGTCCTCCATCATCGGAGAAGCCATATATTGCCCATCCTTATTTTTAAAATATATCATTAGGATAGGAATTGCTGGCTGGGAAATTCTGGGAGTTGAAGACCAAACATCTTAAAGGTTGAGAAATAGATCATACACATGGGAACTCACAGGCTTACCTACAAAGAGCATCATCAATCTGCCCTTTGTTTTTAAAATCTGTTCTGCTGAGGGAAGACTTCCTATCACTCTCTTCCACAGTATCCCACTCCTCAGAACTTTTTAGTGTTCCAATAATGTGGCCCCACTTATGTCGGTTCTTTGGTTTGAGATCAACATTGGCTTCTTCTGTGGCAATGGAAGTTCTCTGTCAAAATAAAAATATGCCAGAATTGAAACTGCTTTGTAAATAAAAGGAAGTTGGGGATCACTCTACGTAAGCATGTGATTGGCTTCCTGATGTGATTTTTCATTCTCCTACAGCTGCTGGAATCTGATCCCATGGTCAGTTCCCTCTCTTGGTCTACTACCTTCTCAAAAATGAAGATATTGCATTTATAGGAAAGCAGTGATTCAGACAACGCAATGTATACACAGAACAAATGTGCATAATTTATTCCAACTACAGAAACTTTCTCCAACAGAAAAAAAGCTTAGCTAGATAGGTCTATTACAAGATAAAGTATCCCACGGATGTGCATTGCGAAGAATAGAACATCATTTGAAATGGCAACAATAGTTAATATTGGAGCAGATAGGAAGCAGCATGAAAACAAAACTTATAAAAGAAGGTTAAAAACAGCAAACAAAGCTGAGTACAAAAGCAACTGCCACAAAAAACTAAACAAAACCATCTCACAGATCCTTTTATATTTCTCTTTTGTATGTTCTTATTTCTAGTAATATTTTTGTAGCGGTTTGCAAATACTGATGGAAAAAGCCATGTCTATAGAAAAATCCTACTGGAAATAAAAAGGAAGACAAAAGATAAACACACACACACATAACACAAAAAGGTTTGTGAAGTAAAGATAAAGTGGGAAAGAAAGGCGGATGAGATAGATGTAAGTCAGAAAGATTTTGATTTGGTTTGAGAAGACAAAATGCAATCTTGTCAGTGTTTCTAACATATTAATAGTTCTCTAGCTCCCGTGTGATGGAGAAATAGAATTGTATCCAATCCTTCCTAGTTAATATATACAAATAAAAAGTGTATGAATACAAAATGAATGCTATGAATAGTGCAATCTGTACCACAGATAAAATCTTTGGAAGAGATCATAAAGTTTGGGCATGGTCACAGTAAACCTGGATGCAGGGATACCTTTTCAAATGTTTTCCCCCATGTACTGGCACTAGGTATATCTGAAAGGATCAAAGCATGTGAGCTGAGAAGGAAAATACGGCTAGTCCTTGATTTACAATTGTAATTAATTGCCTCAAATTTTGATGGTAAATTGTGATCAGTGGTGGGTTGCTAACAGTTTACTACCAGTTTGCTTGTGCTGGCGTGTAACACTTCTGCGCATGGGCAGAAGCGTCTGGGCAGGTGGCCGGAGCCTCCCGCTGCTGCCACTACCGGTTTGGCCGAACTGGGAACAACCCACCTGTGATTGTGATGGTTGTAAAGCAGATCACCACATAGCTATGTTTAATTTTACGACTTTCATTATGGAGGTCATTAAGCAAACCTATTGTTTGCTATGGTTTTTGATAGAAACTGAGAATAAATGCTTGTTTCCAGAAAAAAAACCATCCTAATCACAGTCATCTGACTGTGGGGTGCTGCAAACAACTATGAATGGGGCGAGGGCGCAGACATCAAAAGTTTAACTCCTGATCAGTAGTTCTTTTGTGGGGTGGGGTGGTATCTGTTGTAACTTTGAACAGTTTTTAATCTATACATTCATGGTGATTTACAGATCAGAAACCAAATGGAGGCAATATAGTTTTAATTGTTGGAACATAGCCTCAAATATTTCTTTCTTTCTTGAATTCATATTGCTGCCTATTCGCCCATGGTGACTCAAGGTGGCTTACAGAAAATAAAATAAAAACATTACAAATAGCTGCTTCACAACTGTTTTCATCAAAATTAGCAGTTCTCATTGAAGGATGACCAACATTATCCCAGCAACTGAACTAAGCAGAAACTTGACTGTCTGTAGTTGGTGTAGCTCAGTAATCAATACCCATCAACATAGCAAACTTCACTCCGCTTGATCTGTAGTAATTCAACTCTAATGCGCTACAACTCATCTTTTGATACCTGGTTCCCAAGACTGCTCTAGAATAGCCTCTGAGCAACTGCATACTTCCTGATGGAGTGTGGAGAGAGCAGGTCATCCAAGGACAAAGGCAAACTCCTGGTGGGAGTGGAAATCTCCACGTAACCAAGCTCTTCTTCCCCCTCTACTTCCTCAAAGCAATCTGATGAGGGGAGCTAGTCTGAGGGAAAGTAACAGAGTGAAAGAACAATTGCCCTGTTTTAAAAATGCAAAGTGTTCAAAGCTTCTTACCTGTAGAGAAAGCTTGGCGTGAATTGCTGGGAAGACCACCTGGCTTGGCTTGGCTTCCTTTAAGTGGTCCCTTGCAGACGAGTCTGCTTTGTGTGGGTAGGTCAGGGATTGGGAGGAATGGCTCTGTGGACATGGTCTCAAGGAGAGGCCACTTTGTGCTTTAGGTGGGGGTGCCGCTGGTGGAACGGGTTTAAGGTGGCTTTGGCCTTTGTCAGGAAGGTCTCTCTGTTGCTTTCCCAGCTCCCGGATACACTGAGAAAGGCCCAGGGTTTGGCCAACTTGGAAGTAAGGATACCGAAGTGCCTGAAATCCAAGGGAAACATTCATTATTCAGTGAAGAAGGCCAAGCAATCAAACAAGGATAGGAATAGGGGGATATTTTCAGCCTCAATAGCCAGAGCTGGATTTCCTGTAATTCTGAAAATGGAAGGGAAAATTCAAGGATATCCTAATACACGCAGGATTCAATTTCCAGAAGCTTTTCATTTTTACGTGATTTTTAAAAAAACCTTAAGTTTCTTTTGAACTTTTGACACACATTTTGAACCAAGTTGACGAAAGAGAGTGGTGCTTGGGAACAGGCCTGAGGGAACTGTGGGACCTGCTTTAACTCAAATGGACGTTTTCCTGTGATCCTGCAGCCACTTTGGAAGCCCAGGGAAAGGCTCTTTTCAAACAGGTACAGTTTGCACAACTATTCTGGGGAAGAAGAAGAAAAAAAAGGTTCCAGCTTTGGCTCTAAAGGGCAGCACATCCCTCGAGAATGCCAGTTGCTGGGGGGAAATTAGCAGGAGGCTGCTCTTCATGCCCTGCCCTGCCTGTGGGAAGACGGCAAGCCTCTGTAGGGAACCAAATGCTCAGTCAGGTAGCAAACGTCATCATAGGTTTGAGATGCCGTGTTAATGTAACAACTACAAGAAGAACCGAAGGATGTAGCAGAAGCAGCAACATCAGTACATATATTATAGAGCAGAGTTCACCGTTTCCGGCTTTGCGGACCGGTGAAGGAGGAAGGGGAATGATTCCGAACAAGTGTGCCAGCAAGCGTGCTCGTGCGCAGGTCCTTTTGCACAAGCAGCGTGCACGCATGAATGCCACTCCCTTAAATGGAACGCGTACATGCTTGCCCGCTGCTTGTGCAAGTGAGGATGCGTGTGCACGCTTGCCAGCCATTTCCACCGCCTGGTTGCAAACCTCTCAGGGCCTGCCCACAGGTTGGGGACCTCTGCGATAGAGATTTGTGCCCACCCTGTATAATAAGGACACTGATTTAGGGATTGGAGCAAAAGGAACTCAACAATGGTTAGAAGCAGTATAAAGGCAAAACTGTTCTGCACATTCTCCTCTTTGGTGGCTCCTTCAGTTTTGAAAGAGACAATGTGCTAGGCTATCAACAAGCGTTAGCTATAAAGAGCTGTTAATAAAAGAATATCAAACCTGACTGGCAGTTGGCCGCTTTTTGGGGTCCCATTGCAGCATGTCTCTCATGAGCTGGATGGCCTCACTGCTGGCATTAGGGATGAGGGTCTTTAGGTTATTTGGTACACACTGGGGCCACCGGAAATGCATGGTGCCTGCGAGCTGGTAGCCTTCGGGCCAATCATTCTGAAAAGGATGAAGGAGGACTGATGTTAAGGAAACTTTTGTAGTATATTATTGCCTACTTACATGCATATTACAGGTAATCCTCAACTTGTGACAGCTGGACTTATTGGGACTGGAATTTTCATTGCTAAGTGATTTAGTTGTAAAACATGCCTGCGTCACTTTAGCGATGGCAATCCCTGCAATCCTGGTAGATATTGTTAAACCCCTCATTAACGAGTTGATCTCGGAGGGGGAGCTGGACCTTGCAGGGATAACGGAGACCTGGTTGGGTCACGAGGGTGGTTTACCCCTCGTGGAAATGTGCCCACCGGGTTTCCGTGCATTCCATCAGCCTCGGGCCCTGGGTAAGGGTGGTGGGGTGGCGGTAGTTATACGGGATTGTCTAGAGCCGAGGGAGTTCACTGTTCCTCAGATACCCGGGTGTGAGTCGCTGGGTATGAAATGGGGCCCAGGGAGGCAGTGGGGTCTGCTGATTGTATACTTGGCTCCTCGCTATACGTCAGCGGCCCTGCCCGAGCTCCTCGAGCTGGTCTCGGAGACGGCGGTTGAGATACCCAAACTTCTGGTTATGGGGGATTTCAACCTGCCGTCGACGGGAGCAACGTCTGAGGTGGCTCGGGAGTTCATGGCTTCCATGACAGCCATGGGCCTGACCCAACTAATTCAGGGCCCCACACACGAAGGCGGCCACACACTGGACCTTATCTTTGTATCTGAGCAGTTGACGAGTGATCTGGGAATAGGGGATTTAGAGATTACGCCCCTGTCATGGTCAGATCACTCATGTCTCCGGCTGGACTTCCCTGGCGCTACCCTCCACCGCGAGGAGGCGGAGCCAGTTTGTTCAAGCTGGTACCGCCCCAAGCACTTGATGGAACCGGATAGGTTCCAGACGGAGCTTGGGCCTTTACCTGTAGCCCTGACCCGCGCTCGGTCGGAGGACCTAGTCGACGCCTGGAATAGGGCGACGGCAGGGGCCTTGGACCGGGTTGCGCCTCTGCGACCTCTCCTACGGCAACGACTCACCCAGGCTCCCTGGTACACCGAGGAGCTTAGGGTGATGAAGCGCCATAGGAGACGTCTAGAGAGCAGGTGGAGGTCCTCACGCTCCGAATCTGACCGAACACAGGTAAGAGCCTATTTACGGACCGACCTTGTGGCATTGAGAGCGGCCAAACGTAGACATTGTGCCGCTCTCATTGCGTCTGCGGATAACCGCCCTGCCGCCCTGTTTAGGGTGACCCGCTCTCTCCTGTCGCAGGAGACACGGGAGGCACCCTTGCAGGGAAGAGCAGAGGAATTTGGGGAATATCTGCAAGACAAAGTCGCTCAGATCCGGAGCGGATGGCCCCCCCCCAGTGGACCGGACGAGCCGTCATCAGTGAGTCTTGTGAGCCCACTCTGGGAGGAGTTTGACTCTGTTGCCCCCGAGGATTTAGACGGGTTGCGTGGACGGCTGCGACCCACCACATGTTCAATGGACCCGTGCCCCTCCTGGTTGGTACTGGCATCCTGGGAGGTGACGCGAGGCTGGCTTCTGGGCCTGGTGAACGCCTCATTGGGCGAGGGTTCCTTACCGACTGCCTTGAAAGAGGCGGTGGTGAGGCCCCTGCTCAAGAGGCCTTCACTTGACCCAACGGAGCTAGCTAATTATCGTCCAGTCTCCAACCTCCCCTTTTTAGCGAAGGTTGTTGAGAATGTGGTGGCACAGCAATTTCCACGTTCACCTCGACGAATCCGTATATCTAGACCCACGCCAGTCCGGCTTCCGACCCGGGCACAGCACCGAGACAGCCTTGGTCACGTTGGTGGATGATCTCTGGAGGGCCAGAGATAGAGGCTGCTCCTCTATCCTGGTCCTATTAGACCTCTCAGCGGCTTTTGATACCATCGACCATGGTATCCTACTGCGCCGGCTGGAGGGGATGGGAGTCGGAGGCACCGTTTTACGGTGGTTCGGCTCCTACCTCTCCGGCCGGATGCAATATGTGTTGACTGGGGGGCAGAGGTCGACCCCGAGGCCACTCTCTTGTGGGGTGCCACAAGGGTCGGTCCTCTCGCCCCTCTTGTTCAACGCATATGTGAAGCCGCTGGGTGAGATCATCCGTGGTTTTGGGGTTGAGTACCATCTGTACGCTGATGATACTCAGTTGTACATCTCAACCCCAAGCCACCCCAACGAGGCTGTCGAAGTGATGTCCCGGTGTTTGGAAGCCGTCAGGGTCTGGATGGGGGACAACAGACTCAAACTCAACCCCTCCAAGACTGAGTGGCTGTGGCTACCGGCACCTCGGTTCAGCCAGCTGATTCCATCACTGGCCATAGGGGGCGAACAATTGCCCCCTGTGGAACGGGCGCGCAATTTGGGCGTCCTCCTAGACGCCCGGCTGTCAATGGATGATCATGTGGCAGCCGTGGCAAGGGGGGCGTTCCACCAGGTTCGCCTGGTGCGCCAATTGCGCCCCCTTCTGGACCGTGATGCCCTACGCACAGTCACTCATGCACTGGTGACGTCTCGCCTGGACTACTGTAACGCTCTCTACATGGGGCTTCCCTTGGGACGCGCCCGAAGACTGCAGCTAGTCCAGAACGCAGCCGCGCGGGTAGTCATGGGGAGTACTCGGTACTCCCACGTAACACCTCTCCTGCGCGAGCTGCACTGGCTGCCTGTGGTCTTTCGGGTGCGTTTCAAGGTTCTGATCACCATCTTTAAAGCGCTCCATGGCATAGGGCCTAGTTACCTGCGGGATCGCATCCTCCTACATACATCCCTGCGGCCAATCCGCTCTCACAGGGAGGGCCTTCTCCTGGTGCCGTCCACGAGGCAATGCCAACGGGCGACACCGAGGAGTAGGGCCTTCTCTGTGATGGGCCCAACCCTCTGGAATGACCTCCCCCCCGACATTAGAACCACTACTGACCTCCGCTCCTTCCGACAGAAACTGAAGACACACCTGTTCCGACTGGCTGGTTTGGCATAATTTATAACGTCTACCTCCTGGCATACACATTCGTACTGGTTTTTAGAGGGATAATGTTTTAAACCTGATATTTTAAACTTTTGTATTGATTTATTTATTTAGCTGTACAGTTTGGTATATTTATCCTCCTCTTATACATGTATCTATGTAACTATTTCTATGTTTTAATCTGTTGTATTTGGATACGGACTGTACACCGCCCCGAGTCCCTTTCGGGAGAGGGGGCGGTATATAAACGCTAATAAATAAATAAATAATAAATAAATAAACATATCTCACTATTGGTAAGCGAGGCAACTTCCTGCTGGCAACATAGTCAGTTGGCAAGCCAGCAGGAAATTGCAAGTCCCAGACTGGGAGACATGTAACTTGTTGTTCTTGAGTGGGG
The DNA here is from genome assembly GCF_964273705.1 of Natrix helvetica. Lineage (NCBI taxonomy): Eukaryota > Metazoa > Chordata > Lepidosauria > Squamata > Natricidae > Natrix > Natrix helvetica. Next base: position 161,091,942 of record NC_138552.1, read on the forward strand.
AAAGGAGTGAGGAGGTGCGCAGGAAGTATGGTGAGAGGTGGGGAAGGTATACAAGAGTTTGAGGTGTGCATGAGAGGTCAGGAAAGTGTGAGGCAATGGACAAGAGGCACATATGGATTAGGGAGGATGCACAAAAGGCCGTGACCAGGGGGGCCTTTTACCAGGTTTGCCTGGTACGCCAGTTGCGCCCCTTCCTGGATTGGGATGCTCTGTGCATAGTCACTCATGCCCTCGTCCTTTCTCGCCTGGACTACTGCAATGCTCTCTACATGGGGCTGCCCTTGAAGAACACCCGGAGGCTTCAGCTGGTCTAGAATGCGGCCGCGCGGGTTGTCATGGGAGTACCTAGGTGCTCCCATGTTACACCCCTTTTAGGCGGCCTGCACTGGTTGCCGGTTGTTTTCCGGGTGCGATTCAAGGTATTATGACCTTTAAAGCGCTCCATGGCTTAGGCCCAGGGTACCTGCGAGATCACCTACTGCCACCAGTAGCCTCCCACCGTCCAGTACGATCCCATAGAGTTGGCCTCCTCACGGTGCCGTCGGCCAGACAGTGTCGGCTGGTGACTCCCAGGGGGAGAGCCTTCTCTGTGGGAGCGCCTTCCCTCTGGAATGAGCTGCCCCCGGAGCTTCGCATAATCCCTGACCTCCGGTCCTTCCGACGCGCCCTAAAAAGTTGGCTTTTCCAGCAAGCCAGCCTGGCCTGTTAATTTTAACTTATTTTAAATGTATTGTCTTTTAAATTCGGTTTGTTTTTTGGATATGTATTTAATTTCTTTAAACTTTTGGGATGTGTGTTTTTTTAATGTTGTACGCCGCCCGAGTCCTTTTGGAGAAGGGCGGCATATAAATCCAAACAAACAAACAAACAAACAAACAGGAAATATGGTGAGAGGTGGGGAGGGTATACAAGAGTTTGAGGTGTGCATGAGAGGTACAGCATGGTGCATGAGGGTGCCGCATGGGTCAGGAAAGTGTGAGGCAATGGACAAGAGACACATATGGATTAGGGAGGATGCACAAGAGGAATGGAATGGGTTGGAGAGAGTGAACAGCAGTACAGTCAGATGTGCAGGTTGAGGAGAGTATGAAAAGGCATATTAATGGCTGACATGGCATGGCCATACGGGGGCTGAGAGATTGTTTGTAGATAGTGGACAATTGTGGCCTTCTCTGCTGGCTTCCCCATTGTATTTCTGGCAGTGAAGGTTGCAAAAGGCAATCACAAGATCATGAGGTAAAAAAAAGTTCCTAAGTGTCCAGATAATGTTGGAGTGCTGGGATAGTTGGATCTCTGGGGACAGTTCATAAAAACCTGGCTGGAATTAAGAGCTTTACTATGCTGTTTTATTGTCCCAAACGTGAGAGAGAATTATATTGGGTTATGTTTTTAAGTCAACACAATCTTTTTGACAATTTCTATTTAAATATACACATGATCAAGACATATAATATATGCTATCTTGGGTTCTTCAGGAAGTGTGCCAATGTTTAGCTGTTGATAATATAAACCTGGAATCATTTAAATTCTCTATCTAATATCAACACAGCATAATGTGACCTGTAATGCACTGAGAAAAGACAAAGTCCATAGAAGCTATTCAGGCCTGCAATATTCCATGCACAACAAAGGCCCGGATCTCATTTAGCTACCTTTTTCGGCGTTCCCAGCACTTGGCAAATTTTGAAAATAGTATCAATTTCACTGCTCCCGGGGAAGAGTGGCCTGAGGGTATACACTTCTGCCATGATGCAACCAACAGCCCAGATATCAATGGGAGAACTGTAGTTAGTGGACCTCAAGAGCACTTCAGGAGCCCTGTACCTGAAAGCCAAAAATAAGCAAAACAACGGTGGTTTTTTTTTTAAATGAACAATATTAATTAAAGCAGCTGTTAAAATAGAACACAGACATTGTGAGTGCTCTCATTGCCCACTCACTACCCACTCCTTTCTTAGGGTAAGACTCTATAGCCATGATAACAAACCTATGGCACATGTGCCAGAGGTGGCACACAGAGCCCTCTCTGTTGGCACGCGTGCCGTCACCAGCTGCTCTCCTGGTTTCTGGAGCGCATGGTTTCCAGCTGGTCTTCGCAGACACTGGAGCACCAGAAAATGGCCTGAAAATGGCTGAAAAACGGCCTGAAAAACAGCCTGAAAATGCCCCCCAAAACGCCCCAAAATAGGCACACACATGCCAGCCAGCTGATCTTCAGGTTTCCAGTGCGCACACATGCGACATGCACACATATTCCGGTTTGGGCACTTGGTGCTGAAAAGGTTCACAATCATTGCTCTATAGTAATTCCACTGAGCTGCAAGTTAAGTGTTCTATCAGGGCTCATGAGTTTTCTTATCTCATTGGATGGCTTTTTACGTGTAGTGTGCTAAGCCATTCACTGGATTCACCCATACTTCTTATCTATCAAGTTGTTAACAGAATTTATGGAAAGACTATATATGGTTCATGCATTGTGCTAAGCCCAACCAGATGGTCAGATTGGATGACGTTTGTGCAATGTACCCAATTGGACTCAAGTTTTATGAGTCAGTCTGTGGTGTAAAATTAAACAACAGTGGTTTATTCATAAACCACACTTAAGCAGAACAAAGCTTAAGACAATGAATGAACACAGACTCTTAAGTTGTATAACACAAAGTACTCATGAACCATTACACATCTGTATTTGTTTAACCATCTCTTAATTTTCACGTAGTTGTGGTGAAAATCTGCGCGGTCTTTAGGAGTCAAACACAACTTGATGACACTTATTAATTAATCAACCAATCAATCAATTCCACGTAACATGGCTGAAATAAAACCAGTGGAGCCCACTGGTAGCTTTCAACTTACGGTCAGTTGGCTACTGCCTGTTCAAAATTATGTCATTTACCCCTGAGGCCTACTCATGACCCAGATTTGAAGTTCTAATTATCACTCTCCCCTGGTCACATGACCAAATTTCAGGGGTCTTGTAACTGGGCTGCATTTACCAGTGTTTGTAGTACCCTGCGGTCACATGACTGCATTGTGCTACAGTTTTGCCCAAAACTGGCATTTACTTTGTTTTCAGCAAAATCATGCCCAGAGTAAACCACTGGTTCGCTTAACAACCATAGCATTCACTTAACCACAGCAAAACAAATCACAACTTAGAACTGTGATGGACAAGCACCATTATAGTTGTAAGTTGAGAACTATCTGTACAAATGTGGAGCAGATATAAAATGCCTTGGATTCACTACAAGTTAATAAATGCCTTCCCTATTGAAAATGCTGAAGCCCACATGCTAAGTCAAGGAAATCTTGTTGCTGAAAGAATCTTCAAAATTTTCTCCCTACAGAAAATGCCAGTTTTATTTCAGATAAAATGGCAGTCGTTTCAAATTTACTATTGAGCCGCGGTGGCGCAGTGGTTAGCGTGCAGTACTGCAGGCTACTTCTCCTGATCACCAGCTGCCAAGCAGTTTGGCAGATTGAATCTCACCAGGCTCAAAGTTGACTCAAGTCTTCCGTCCCTCCGGGGTTGGTAAAATGAGGACCCAGATTGTTGGTGGCAATATGCTGACTCTGTAAACGGCTTAGAGAGGGCTGTAAAGCATATGAAGCGGTATATAAGTCTAAGTGCTATTGCTTCTATGATTAAGCCAAGAATGTATGGGCAGAGGTCTCAAGAACAGCTTAACATATGTTGATTAGAGACACTGAGCTGATTTTGAATTAGTGAAGTCATGACATAGACATGTTTCTATTGGGTCTACCTTATCTCTTCATAGCCAGCCAATTCAGCTGGGCCTCCTAATCTTCAATGTAATGAGGGCCAAGAGCAGGGTTTCCTAACCTTGGCAACTTTAAGACTGTGGATCAACTACCAGAATTCCCTAGACAGCCATGGGGAATTCTAGGAGTTTGGAAGTCCATGCATCTTAAAAGTTGGCATGGTTGGGAAGCCCTGCATTAGAGAGATTGATACAGAAAGGAGTGCCCCTCCTTTTTAAATCAGTCCTGTTGCATATGCTCAAAGCTGGATTCTACTTCATTATTTACCTAACAGATAAAAAAAAGAAAATTCAAATAGAAGTGTCAATAATTATCACTAATAATCCAATTAATAAGACTTTAACTTAAGTATTTACCACCGTGTTGAAACATAGTCTGTGTAGGGAGGTCTAGATCTAATTTCACGTGCAAGCCCAAAATCTGCTATTTTCACAAGTTCTGGTCCCATGCAAAGGAGATTCTCAGGTTTTAAGTCCCTATGGAAAAAACCTGTGTGAAAAGACAAACGCTGGTTAGGCTTTTCTCTCATCCTTCTACTTAGTTTTCACCTTATAGACCTTTTTTTAAAGAATTACAAGAATGAACAGTGCAGAAAACATCAAACCACATTTTTGCTTATGTAATACTTGATCGCTGCTCTTCCTTTCATTTTAGGCTGAGAGGTTTTTAAATTAGAAAAAGGTTATTTGGTTATGCTTTAGGTTTGGAGGTAAAGAGCAGAACAAATACCTTACTAAACAAAAGTAAGCATGAAAATGAGTATTTCTGAATAGAAAGCAAAAATAGTTACATTGACTATATATAGATTCCATAAGGACAGCTGAAGAAAGAATTTATGCTTTCAAATTGTGGTGCTGGAGAAGACTCTTGAGAGTCCCTTGGACTGCAAGGAGATCCAATCAATCCATCTTGAGGGACCTCAACCCTGACTTAGGACAGATACTGACGCTCAAGATCAAAATATTTGGCCACCCAATGAGAGGATTCCTTGGAAAAAATCCTGATGTTGGGGAAGATGGAAGGCAAAAGGAGAAGGGGATGGCAGAGGATGAGATAGTGTCATCGACACATTGGGCATCAGATTAGGCAAACTCCAGAAGACAGGAACCCCTGATGTGATATGGTCCATGGGGTTGCAAAGAGTCAGACACAATGTAGTGACTGAACAACAACAACAACAACAAAGACTCCTGGTTTTTATATATAAAATATTTAAAATTTGGAATGATACTAATATGTTACTGTTATAGCCTGAAACAATAACAGCAACACAGATTGCTATATATCTTCCCTTTGCAGCATCCTGACTTAAAAATGAGAACACAGTTGGGATTATCAACTCTTAATCCGTTTACATGATAGATCAGTTTAACAAAAGAACGGATGTAAATAACACATTTTGTACAGTGCAGCTCTATGTCAGCTGACCTGAAATCAGTTCTGTGGATTGTTATGGGATTCAGAACTATCACTAAGAAGTAACTATTTATTTAACAACAGGAAAACCTCAATGATAACATTGTTTAGCTCCCTGAACCCAAACAAGAAGTTTCTGTCCAAATATATCTGAGATACTCCTTCTGTGATACATGCAGAGAATCATCCAATTTGTTATTTAAATCTTACCGTGTTTATGTATGAATGCAAGGCCTTGAAGAATCTGATACATAATATTCCTGACAGTGGACTCTGGGAACAATTTGTTCCTGTAAAGCAGAAACAGAACTCAAAGTTAATAGTCACATATGAGGTTTCTTATCTGCAGTCCCTCACAAAGAGCAGATATAGTGGGAGGCTATAAATGGATCAGAACACAAGCAAATTAGCTCAGACATTCTGAAATGGTTTGGTTCTGGAGCAAGTCTCTTCTATTTATTTACAGGTAATCCTCGATTTACAACAATTTGCTTAGTGACCATTTGAAGTTACAACGGCACTGGGGGAAAATGACTTATTACCAATTTTCCCACTTATAAATTGTTGCAGCATTCCCATAATCATGTACATTTACATTCAGTTATTTGATAACTGGTTCACAATTATGACAGCTGCAGTGTCCTGGGATCATGTGATCACCTTTTGAAAGTTTCTGACAAGCAAAGTCAATGGGGAAGCCAGATTGGCTTAGCAGCTGTGTTACTGACTTAACAACTGCACTTAACCAAAGTGACAAGAAAAGTCTTAAATGGGACAAAAGTCACTTAACACATTTCTCAATTAGCAACATAAATTTTGGGCTCAACTGAAGTTGTAAGCTGAGGACCACCTGTATTTTGGACACTCAGATGTAGCTTTACTGTTAATGATGTCGTCTAAGCAACTGAGAAAAGGGTTCTCACAGTAACTTACTCAGCTTTAGAACAAGGATGGAAATGCAGAGTGCCAGCCTACTGGTTGAGCATCGTCATTAGCTCTTGGTATCATTGGGCAGGTGGTGAAGTTAAAGCAGAATCCATTGTTGTTGTATGCCCAATAAATAAATAAATATCCTGGACTCCAAGTATGATGGAAAACTGAAATGATGGTTCAACCCAGCTGTTGTTATTTCTCAGAAATACTAACTTAAACCCTGAGAATATCATTGTGCCTAGACTACATGAATTATCAGATCCATTATGGTTAGTCACACAGTTAGCCAGATGTTTAGACTGGATTTGGCATTTTTATCTACCTATTGACTCCTTTTCAAGGATCTGGGATAGGCAGATGTTGTTGTTTAATATTATTAAAGGTATCAATGCAAGATGTCAGCTGTTTCAAATAAAACAGCCTTTTGGTAGTATCTTTGCTTTCTTTTGCCACAGTCATTCTACTTCCCTTTGCAGGTCTTTCTTTTTAGTGATTTTGCTCCAGTTCTTTCACTTGTATTCTGCTGTATCCAAGAAATGCAGTGCCTACACTCCAGACTCTTTGGTCTGATCAACAATTGCTAAGTCTGGGATGTTGTGTGACAGATATTTCTCTGTCTGAATTATAAAGTCCCACAGCATTTTAGCCTCTTTATTTTCTATTATTTTGCCTATTTTATAGTCCAACTAATTATTACTTGCAGGCAAATGATATTTTTGCAGATATTCCAATGCACCACTGTTGCTTCTCTGTCATGCTATTGTTTGTAATCGGTCTGTGCAATCTTGCAGCAGCTAATTAGATGGTCTACTGCCATGATGGCAAACCTATGGCACATGTACCAGAGGTGGCACACAGCGCCCTCTCTGATGGCACGTGAGTCGTCGCCCCAGTTCAGCTCCACTGTGCATGTGCGTGAGTCTCCTACTGGCCAGCTGGCTTTGGGTCACAGCCGCGCATGGGGGGGGCGTGCGGGGGGAGGGTCGCCTTCTGAGAGCTACAAATTATCATTCTTATCATCCTTTGCCTAAGTGCAGAGAGTATTAGGAGTTTTAGTTTAATAACATCTGGGAAGCCAAATAATCTCTCCCTTTTTCTTAGGTTATGCCATTGAACTGTGTCTGTGAAGAAAAACAACGTACCTTTCTTTCATTAACTGATAAAGGTTTTCTTTCATATACTCAAATACAAAGTACAGATTATCATTTTCTCTGATAACTTCTTTTAGTTTCACTATGTTGGCATGGTTAAGTTTCTTCAAGGACTGGAAAAACAACAGAAAACAATTACAGACATTGTGACACAGCAGACTTCAAGGTAAGTGACAATGAATCTTTGTTCCAGAAATGTAATTGAAAATGCTGTTAAATTTAAATATGGCCCCATTCAACAAACAAACTCAGATCTCTAGAACTGGATGGGTACAGTACCTCAGTCTTTCATGTTGTGTGCTGATGGTAATTAACACAATTCACTTTTCAGCAGGAAGGAAGCCAATTTCTTTGCAGAGATCTTCATGCAGCAAAATGCAACATCTAACCATAAGCTTTTGATTAACATTCCTTCCAGGCAGTATGAACACTGCAGTCTCAGGTGCTTTCTTACATATCTTTCCATTATGCTTGCACAATAGATACACCAATGAATGTTAATTTTTCACAATTGTTTTGTTATTTAGATGCTTACATGCCAGCTGCTGGGCAATGGATAGGTCAGTCAGCTTCACAATAGTCTTAGAAGGTCTGTGTCAGGGTTCCGACTGATGCCCCAATTAACAGCCTGTCAGTAGATCTCCCTTTTCATAGCTAGAGGACCAAGCATCTTACCAAACCTACCTCAGCTAGTTCGTAAAACAGCTCTGATCTGAAGAGCAAAATAACGTCAAAGTACCAGTAAGAAAAGATATCTAAAACCCAATATAACCATACATTTAATAAACATGGATATGGCCACACTGGAGCTGAAAAAGCTTATAGCTGTTTTGCAATATCCTATAGACCGAATCCCAAATTCCTATTAATTCATGATGCATGCATCTGTTTGGGGATGGGGTGGTGGCACTAATTTTCTCTTGCCTTTCCTGTCTACTACTGATTGCCCAAATCAAATATCTGTTTACAATAGTCACCACCTACAATTTAAATGTAGCCCTAAACTTTTACCTTTGAAGTAGTCTCAAGAAAGCCTGTTTAACTTTCTTGCATCGTTTATCAACACAAACAACATAGGTCTTAATTTCAGGAAAGAAAGGTTTTAGAAAAATAAAGTGCAGGTTTCAACACTACACAGCTGATTTAAAACTGAAACTCCTTTTTTTTTAGAATCAGAAGGAAGTGTCAAGTACCTTGACTTCACGAAGGTTCATGCATTCCTCCCAGGAATAAAATTTCCTCTTCATCCTGCAAAAGGAATAAGAAATCTACTATTGGGCACAATCTGTATTCCAGTTCCATTGTGACATAAGACTGGAGAAATAAATTCAAAGCCACAACAACCAAAGATCTACAAACTCATTCTCTACCTCTATGCTTTTGGGGGAGGGGGTTGTTTCTCAAACATTTGTTTTCATTTTCGAACATGAAAAGAATTTTCAAAAGCATAATAATGCTTTTATAATAATGTAAGAGGGGAATAATGTAAGAGGGGAAACAGTCAAATAATGTAAGAGGGGACAGTCAAAAAGCTGTTTTGTATTCCCAAGTGGTTAAAAATCAGTCTCAAGATTAGCACAATTGAAAATCTGAATTTTTATTTAGTGGTTTCAAAATAAATGAAGTACTGATTTTTCCCAACTAAGGGATCAATTTTGACCTGACAAGTTGAAGCTATATCCTTATGTTAGAAAAGGTTTGAACCAGTCTTCAAAAACATGAACATGTGACATTATGTGATGCTGAAACATAATACGTCGGGTTAAAAGGACAGCAATTCAGAAAGGTCCCTTACCTCTTAATGGCAATCAGCTCTCCTGATTCAATACTTCTTCCTAGGAAGACAGAGCCATATGTCCCATCTCCCAGCTGTTTGATAGTTGTGTATCGATTCATGATAAGGATCCTCCAGAAGGCAATCTCATTTCAGCCCTTGGCATTCTCTTTGCAGTGGATGAAGCATTTCCCCTCAGAGTGAAGCCAGTTTTTCTAATGGCAGCACAACCCCAAAGTATCCAGGATTTTGTGAATGTTGCCAAGTTCATATTTTCAGGGATTGTCTTTTGGTCTGTGAAAATACAGAGAAATCGTCATCCCTTTGCATGCCTTACAGTATGAAGGCTCATACGGTATTTTTTATGATGGTCACCATTTGAATTTTTTTGAGTCTGCTAAATAGAAGAATCAAGCTATGGCCAATCCTTGAATAAGAGTGTAGGGTAAAAGGCTCACACAGCCTAGACTTACAACCATTTGTTTAGTAACCATTCAAAGTTACAATGGCACTGCACTGAAAAAAAGAGACTTATGACTGTTTTCACTTATGACTGTTTTCACTTATGACAGTTTCAGCATCTCCATGATCATGTGATCACTTTTTGAACCCTTCTGACAAGCAAAGTGAATGGGGAAACTAGATTCACTTAATAACCATATTACTAACTTAACAATTACAGTGATTCACTTAACAACTGTGGTAAGAAAAATCATAAAATGGGGGCAAAATGCACTTAAGAAATAACTTGCTTGGCAATGGGAATTTTGGGCTCAATTGTGGTGGTAAGTTGAGAACTACTTGTATAGATAAATAAACTATACAGACATAAAGAACAAAAATACATTTTTCCCAAGGAGAAATATGTATGTATGTATGTATGTATGTATGTATGTATGTATGTATGTATACACACACACACACACACACACACACACATATATATACATGCATTTTGTTATTTGTCAATTATGGTATGTTTTTTTTATATAAAACTACAAAAATACTTTGGACTATGATCTTGATCACTGTAGCTGCAAAACACATACATCATTAATAAGTCAGAAAATTGTGATAATTCAAACAAGATTCTGAGATGGTGTTTTACTAAACTGCCCAAATCAAAAGAACATCAAATCTGACAGAAATGAAGGTGGTAAGGCGTTGCATGCCTCTAATTTCTTCCATATTCTTTTACTGATTTCCACTTACGAAAGGGCTGAAATCCAATGAAAAGGGATATATTTACATATATCCAAACCTCCAGTTGGGAATCAGCAGAGAATCTGGGGTCTCTTAGAAATTTGGCAAATGCAAACCCTCTTAATCCATCTTCTACAGAATCATCATTTCCTTTTTTGACCCTTCTGATGACATCAGCCTTCCCTGACACTGGAAGTAACCAATCTCAGTGGCTGATAGTAGTTGGAGTTCTTTCTCAATCCCTGGAAGAAGAAATGGATGACTTTCAAAAGCTATCCTACTAGGATTATGAAGTCACAAATTTGGGCCACAACTCTAGTTGTTGAAGAAATGTGACACAAGGATTGTTTAATATTCAAAGTATAGGAGGTAATACCACCTATAATTGTTTTTAAATAACATTTGTTTTTAACATTTGTTAAAAGAATAGAAAATGTGGCAGATCAAAATGCTTAACAACCATTATCTCTATATTTTTGGAACACTGTATTTATCATTTTTTTTAAAAAAATAAAGATTTATATTTTGAAAGTTCATCCAGTGATATATCTAGTCTGGTAACAAAAGAAGCATTTGCATTAACAGATCAGTAGCAAATTAATATATTTAAAGATTGCAATTGTTTAAAAGCATTATCTTTAGAATCTTTCTAATAATAGAAATCTAATCCAAGCTAGCCAAATTTCGTACATGAAAATCTTCAATTGAGCAAATAAATCCTCTTTTAACTATTCATACACACACACATTCCACAAAGTTTCCATTTCCAATTTATTAGTCAGGCCCAGAGACATAACTCAATCTCAATAATTTTGAGCATAAACAAAGGCTGGAGGATTAACTTGAGCTTCCGAAGCCCCAAATCTATCATATCTGAAGGATGATGTAAACAAGCTTACATCAGTGCTCCAGATGAAGTCTATTAGTTCTACAGCACATGCAGCCTCCGCATTTAGAAGGTTGTAACGGCTACAATTAAGGAATTCATCATCAAGAAAGAAAGACAACGTGAGCATCGGGAACTAGAATCTCAAAGGTTATACAAACCGTGCTAAGAGAAGCTGTGGATTCTTCCATCAGAAGGAAAACAACGCTGAGAAGGATTCAGTGCATTCAGATGGGGTAACGACAATATTTCCGCCCAAGAGAAAAATGCATACACAAAAGGAAAGTACAGCCACATTGGAGAACAACCAGGAGCTTTCTCTGGTGAAAGCAACTCAGCAGCTCCCCCATATGGACTTTTGCTAAGTCTGCCTGGAGGTCGGTGTAATTCCCCACCCCACTTGAGAAGCAGTGAACCCAATTTAAGTATGACCTAAAAGTAAGGTCTGTGAAAATTCTCCAAACAGGGGATTTAATCTCCAGTATGTAAGTATGAGAAAAGGCCTCAGCACACATACAGAGTAGTGTATATTTATCAGTGGGTTACTGCAGGTACCATAATGCAGTTTTGAGCTCAACCCAGTTTTTAAATACAGATTTAAGATCGTTACCCGTTCTTTATGGGTATTCTTTACAGAGAATAAGGTCGCTAGATGGAGTCACTGAAGCAGTAGGCGTGAGCTTAAATGGACTACAGAGGGTAGTAGAGGGCAGGAAGGCCTGGAGGAACGTTGTCCATGGGGTCGCGATGGGTTGGACATGACTTAGCAACAAACAACAACAACCCCATTCTTTACCCATATGCATTTCACCATTGCACAGACCAAGAATAAACTGTATTCTGCACTATGAACATTGATGTCATCAGAAATTTACAGAACTTTTTTTTAGTTTAGGAATATGGGATAAATCACTACCTCAAACAGGGTAGGAACTGAAATCTAACAGAAGACACCAAACAAGATGATTAGCATCAAAAATAATGATGGGATAAAATTTCCATCCACATACTAAATCTTAGCTTTAGTAAAGAATGGGGAAAACAAAATTTCAGTATGTACATCCTGATTTGGAAGTGTCTACTAAATGCATTACATTATGCTATTCTGCTTTTGTCTGCAAAAATTGTGACAGACTATGTAGAGTAGGGGTTGTCTCACCTTGGCCACTTTAAGACCTGTGGACTTCAATTCCCAGAATTCCCAAGCCAGCATGGGGAATTCTGGGAATTGAAGTCCACAAGTCTTTAAAGTGGCCAAGGTGGGGCACCCTTGATGTGGAGGTTCTGCTAGCTAGTGCAACCTAAAAACTGAAGCGTGATATTTGAGGGAGTCCTGGGGTAATACAAAGGTCGCTTCCCTATTTTCGTCTTTCTCATCTGGGAATTAAGAAGACAAAATACCAGACATTTGTAACTGGGGCTGCCCTTCCATAGCCGCAACTGCAGGAAAAAAAACCCATTCCTACTTTGTAAATTCGAAAGCCCTAAGCCAGCCAATCCCAGCCCCGACTGGTTTGGCCAGCTCCCAGAGTCCCTTGCGACGCTTGCGGTTCCTAGCGCAAAATACGAAATAAGTCACAGGGACGGCGCGCAGCCTTCTGGGAAGCGGAGTCCACGTGAAGTTCTCCGCTCCGTTTCTGTTTATATTGGCTTAGGCGCATGCGCGCTCCAACGCTTTCCCTGCTCCATCTCGTTCGGTCGCTGACGTTCCCTCGCGCGCTCGCAATCGCTCCTCGTTGTCTTGAGAAAATGGCTGCCGTACGCCGCGCTCGCAGTGACTCCCGCTGCGTAGTTCGCTTTTCTGACCGAGAACTCTGCTAAATTTTCTTCCCTGCTTGGTACCCGTTCGAGAGGGAGGTGAATAAAGAGTCCAAAAAAGAGACCCGACGGCCATTGAGAGGCGGCGGCAACCTTCAACCAACCGGACAGGCCGCCCGAGTTCGAAACGGCCACAGCGCTGCCGTTTGACGAGAGTGACAGTTGGACGGACGGCCTGGCTGCCTCAGCCTCGGCCTCAGCATGGTGAGGGGAGGGGCTGCGGAGCGGATGCGCGTGACGAGAGCGCGAGAAGGGCGGGTTGGTGGGGGTCTCGCGCTCTAACGCACTGTCGCCGAAGCGGACAGGTGGCCCCGCCCTCCAGAAGGGGCGACGCGTGAGGAGGAGGCGAGGCGGTTGATACGCGAGGCGCTCTCAATCGACTCAGTTCGGCCTCTCGCCAAACGTTTGTGGAATGTTACAGGCTTATAATTTGAAGGTGCTTCGCGAATAAAGAAGCCTCTCGTTAACAAAGTGCGGAAGGTAGCTTTAAGATATATATTTTATATTTTAAAAAAACGGGAAAGGTGCACAAGTGAGCACGCCATCTAGTTTAAAGCGCAGTAAAGATTTACAAAGCCAAGCTGCAGCAACTCTCTTAAATAGATTCGGTCGAAAAGACCAAACAAGTGCCTAGTTCATCGCCAGAAGGTGCTGAAGCCTTCAGTTAAATAAGTGGTTTCCGCTGATGCCAGAAACAGTTGGAATAAGATATTGGATGAATGCGGTTCGGGATGGCAGACTAGAACTAGGCACTTGTTTCTAGCAAATCCCTGGAAAGTGCTAGCAAAGAGACTAACGTGACATCTGCACTGCCTGCTCTCTTTCACGTGGTTGTTTCCAAGGGGTGGGGGGGGGGGAATGTCAGCTTAATAACTTTGGCAAAGGTAATTTGTTTTTGTTTTTAACAATCAGACAATCATACAAGAGAAAATTAGATGGGCACATGCAGTTTAACTGCGATTTGTTGGACAAGCTGTAGTGAATGTGTAGTTACTGAGATTTTTTGCCACCCACTTGCCAGTTCTAATGTGGTTTACAATATACGAAATGCAATTTTAATAAAATGCCTTAGTAAAACCAATAAATATAGAAGTCTTTAAAAGGTCTGTTTTTGTCATCTTCTGAAACGTGGTTTGGAACACCTGATTTGGACAAGGTGTTCCAGTGGGAAGGATCTATTGAGAAAATCAAGCCTCTGGGTTCCCATTTCTTTTTTTCTGATCTGGGGTATCCATTCTCTAATAGATTATGAAGGTAGTGCAGATTTTACATGGAGACTGTTCCAAAGGTTGTTACAAAGGCCCAAGCAGAAATATATCCAAGGGATTGACATCTCTTCTGCAACAGCATCAAATTGATATCAGCCGCTCAGAAGAGAGTGGAACTACTTAAAAACTGTTTCCAATCCCCCTCTCTTGTAAGCAGCTCAAAAAGATACCATGTTATTATACCGAAACTTGCAGAGAGGTCTACAGGAAAGGAGAGTGCATCACAGCTGTTTCAAGTTGCATCTACAAAACATGTTCTGTTTTATGTCTTGTTTAGAAAGGATCCAGATAATCTGTCTCATTCAGGACCCTTTTGTAGTTGAAGCCTACCTACCTTTTCTGCAGCTTTTTTAAACAGTAATAGGTTGGATAAGTAGATACAGGGAAGTATTTTTTAAGAAGAGAGAACAGTTTCTTTAATGGCTGAAGGCATTGCCTCCTCTTTCTTTAGCAGTGTGTTGATTTATCAGCTGAAACCATGTGTTCCATTCTTGTTAGAAGTTCACATTGAACAGTAAGGATCTAATTTGCATGTCGCCTCCTCAGGCATCCACCTTGAAGAAATACCACAAGCAATAGTTTACAAATTACAATTTACATACTGCACTAAATAAAATCTCTTTGGTTATGGTCAGTGTAAGCATTTGATTGTCCCTCTTCCCCTGCTTCTTGAGAGGTCTTACAATTTAAATTCATGGAAATTAATAGTTCATAAAAAGCCCTGAGAAGTGGGACATTTGCAAATTGGTTAAAGAAATAAAATAATTGCAACACAATATTCTCTATATAGAGAGTGAAAAGCATGGGAGTGGTGGGAACATCAGACTGCATGGGCCTTTTAACTGAACAGTTTTTAAAACCAGGGATGATGTACATTTCTATTATTACCGGTACTTATCATCTAGTTCCAAGGAAGCAGTTAGATTCTTCAACATTAAACTTGATAACAGAGATAAGGGAGAACAAGTTGAAATTAAATCCAGACAAAACAAAGGTGCTTTTGGAAAACAGAACTTTGGACTTGGAGAGTGTGGTAAAACCTGTTTTAGATGAGATTGCCCTCCCTCAAGAGGAGCAGATTTGCCATTTGACAGCAGTCTTGAATCTGCAGGTGAAGGCTAGTACATAACATATCCATTCTTTCCTTATAACCTGTCTTGAGTTCTGCAATATGTTTATCTTACGGTTGTCCTTGAAGAGTACTTGAAACTAGTAATTGGTTCAAAAATGCAATAGATAGGTTGCTATCTGATACACGGTAGAAAGAGCAGACAATGCTTGTAGTGAAAGATTTGTATTGGGCTTGATTATTTGAGATACTGCCTTTGTTATTGTGAATCTGCTCATTTAGTAAGATAATAAGGAGACCTTTTGGAAGATTACTCTGTGGTACCTCTTGTAGAGCATCAAAGCAATATCTCCCCAAAAAATATGTTTGGTTTGCAATCTCCCATCCATGCCACTAGTGGATACTATTTTGTCAGCAGGATTATAGAGTTGGCTTCAAGATAATGAAATTTTGCTCCTAGAAGGAATCAGTTTTCCAGTTGTATACTAGCAAATTTTGAATGCATACACATTGAACATCAGAAATATTTGTTGAATATATTTGTTAAATATTTGTTCCTACATTGTGATAATGCAAACCTCAACCATCTGAAACAGTTCTGAAAATTTAAGTGAGGCAATAAAAAAAATCCTTAAAACTAATGAAATAAACAATTACCCTGACAAGTAAAATCAAGAGGGGAATAGATAAATTGTCAGATCATGGCAAAACCTTTGAACTATGGCAGATTTCCTAATCTTCAAAATCAATTTATTCCCAGAGTGGATACACCACAGGAAACACCTGCCTCTATAACATCATTAAAGGAATTTCAGTAAGCCAGAGAATCACGAAGACATCTTATCATGAATATAAGGATTGATTAGGCCTATATTGAAGCAATTACTTAGGTAACATAAGTTGTTTAGGGCTTTTCATTAACATTGCAAATGTCTGAGCAACTGATTAAAATGGACCATCTCTAACAATTTTTTGTTAGTATCTGTGATTTTATGATATTAATATATGACTTGGAATACTAACTTGATGTTTCTTTATTAGGCAGAAGGAGAAGAAGATTCTTGCTCTGACATAATAAAGGAGGATGACAATGACATTTCTGGTGAAGCAAATCTTGAGGTGTGCTGTTTTATCCTCACTTGTGTAGTAATATATACAATTTTATTCTTTATTCCATGTGCCTTTGTACTTTTGTCTCAACACTTTAAAACTTTTCTGTATATTAGCTTTAAATGGAAACAGTTTATTTTGGGGGATGCAGTTGCAATGATCCTGGAAATTTTTCATTAGAATAATTGTTTATTAGAGAGTATGAAAAATCAACTTAGTAGAAAAATATTTCTATCCATGCGACAGAAATACTTTATATTCTTGATAGGAACATACATCCCTAGAAATTCAGTATTCCTTTTCTTTCTATCTGTAGAACTTCAGCTGCTGCTTCTTATAATGTTTATTGATCATTCTTCAAAAATGGATTTTTAGGCAGAGCTTCAGATGTTCAGAGCCCAGTGGATGTTTGAACTTACCCCAGGGGGGAGCTCTACAGGTCTGGAAACTCGATCCTGCAGAACAAGAGGGTCTTTATTAAAGACCATAGATACCAAAGGGAAACTCGAACTTGCAAAAGAGGAAAAGGTAAACAATTTAAACCTGCTAAGAGCCATGGTGGTGCAGTGGTTAGAATGCAGTATTGCAGGCTAATTCTGCTGACTGCCAGAAGTTCGGTTCCCACTGGCTCAAGATTGACTCAACCTTCCATCCTTCCGAGGTCAGTAAAATGAAGACCCAGATTGTTGGGGACAGTATACTGACTCAACCGCTTAGAGAGGGCTGTAAAAGCACTATGAAGCGGTATATGTTTAAGGGCTATTGTTATTTCTGTTATTTTTGTTATTTCTAAACTGTTAACATTCATCTTTTAGTGTTTCAGTATGTATAAAGTATAACCTATTTTTTTATTTCTATTTTACAATTGAGCTGTATCTTATTGAAATAATGCTGTCAGTATTGTGAAAAAAAAAACTTGTCCTCAATTTCCTGTACATTTGTTTGGATTTATATTCAACAAAGTAAAGGCACAAATATGATTTAAAAGACAATCAGATATTGAAATAAAAAAAATACAGGATTGCAGTGCAGTTAATATGATTAACATTGAAGTAAACAGTTTTGGTCACTAATTAGGTTGTTTATTAAAATTTAATTAGCCATGGGAAAACTGCTTTTGATTTTTTAAAAAAAAATAGTATTTAAAAAAATACTAATAGAAGGTTGTATTTCATTACTTAAGTCAATTTTCTTTGCTTACATGTAAGGAATTCCAAAAACAAATGACTAATTTTTGTGCAGGCAAGAGAACTGTTCCTGAAGGCAGTGGAACAAGAGCAAAATGGAGCTCTTTATGAAGGTAATTTAACATTCTGATTTAATGTCATATATTAATTTATTGGACCATGCTCCTTATGAGCTAAAATCATTTACTGTTATAGTGAAAAATACAATGTAAAGATTAATTATTAACAGGCAACATGGTTGTCAAGCCCCCAACATATAACTTGTTTATATACTGTTGTTCTCTGGGAGGTGTTGAGCCCCATCTAGTAGCCGGAGACAAATCCATTATTGTTTGGAAACTGATCTGACCTTTTAAGGCATCCATCTTCCCATCATCTCTCATTCCAAAAACAAGTGCATTTGAAAGACATCAAGCAGTCATTTCTCTTCCACTCTCCTTAGTGTTGTGGTGTTGCAATGTGTTCTGGCCCTTCTGAAAAGGGACTGAACGCAGCAGCTTCTATTTTTTTTGTAAAAAGTTTTTATTGGTTTTAAAACATTTATAGGGAAAAGGTAATAGGGTACATAGAAAATTTTAGTAGCTCCCATGTTAGCAGTAGAAATCCCCCCAAATCTCACATGTTTACAATTTTAAAGATAACATGTAAATGATAGCATAAACAGAATTCTTACTTTATATCAACATGTTCAATCATGTCCGAGGGGGAGTTTAGAAAAGAAAAACTCCCCCCTCCAATCTTCAGTTTAAAATCAATTGAACAAAAACTTACGACAGCCTGCTGCTTATCCATTACCGATAATTGAAGAGATTAGGAAGTATCCTCCACAACCAACATTTCAGCCACGCTTCCTTTGAATAACTTGTTTCCTCCGGAGCCCATTAGGCGAAGGGGCAAGCATGCCCCCCCTTCTGCTCCCCGGCTCCTGGGGCAAAGCTGGAAAAAACCCCACCGGCTGCTGCCAAGTCTGGGGGGGTCCAACAAGCCGCCCCTACGGCAGGGGTCCCCTCCAAGGTCCCCTGTGCTCCAAACGCAGCCCACCGAGAAGACAAGCGGCAGACGAAACGTCCGTCGCCTGCAGGGACCGGAAGTCGAATCCTCTGAACGCAGCAGCTTTTGTGTGTGGTGGGGTGGTTGCTTGCGAAGCTGAGGATCTGGTCCATGTGAGTGGGTTTGCGGTAGACACAGGTTTCCTGTTCTCCGTTGCTTACTTTCCTTATGTTAATATCAAGGAATGGGAGTATTGTCTGTTTTCTCTTCATGTGTGAAGTTGATCCTGAGGAATATGAGTACTTGCAAATAGATATTCCCATTAAAATTGAAGTATGTGTTGAGGTATAGATCCAGAAGTTTCATGATGGTTGCTATGGACATGGAGTGTTCTATGGCACAGTCATCTTTGTAAGTATGGTGTTTAGTGAGTAGGTGGTGTTTAGCCAGGTTGGTATCATGGTGACGAGTAGGGTGATATTGAAGGAGACCATGATTCCTTCCTTGTTGATTTTGATGTGCTTGATAAGTTGGATGTATTGTTCTGGGAAATTTATTGAGTGGGTTGAGTCAGGTGTCTAAGAGTTTCTCCTG
Source organism: Natrix helvetica (assembly GCF_964273705.1). Taxonomy (NCBI): domain Eukaryota; kingdom Metazoa; phylum Chordata; class Lepidosauria; order Squamata; family Natricidae; genus Natrix; species Natrix helvetica. The sequence continues at coordinate 161,111,124 of NC_138552.1, forward strand.
CAGGGTTTTTGCTAGTTTGTACATCAGTGTTCTGGGTAGAGACATAATTGGGTGTAAGGGGATCCCATTCTTCTGTATTTTTGGGAGTCCATAGAACTTGGATGTGGAGGAGTCTTGTGGTTGCATGTTCTTTCTCTCTAGTGGTGTTAGCTGTTTTTCTTTTTCCATTTTCCTTAGGGTGTCTTTTATTTTTTTCTCTAGCTGTTTTGTTGGATCATTGTGGATTATGTGGCAGGTGTTGTCATCATTTAAATGGTTTTCAGCTTTGCTGATATAATCAGTTTTCTCCATGATCACAGTCAGTCTACCTTTGTCTGCCTGTGGGATTACAATATTTTCATCTTGCTTCAGTTTCTTCAGTGTTCTCTTCTTCTTTTGCCTGAGTGTTTGTTTTATCTGTTGCATTGCTTGTTAGTGATAATTCTTTGCCTGATGTCTTATTGTATTTCTTAGTCCAGGTAGTTCGATTTTAAAATGTATTTGAGGTTGGCTGAGAATTCAGTGGGGTCAGTGTCTTTGTGGTTGAGGCTGTGTGTGAGGACAGTCTTTTCATCGTCTGCTAGAGGTCTGCTAGATAGATTTCTGATCCCTAATTCTGAGTTGTTGTCTGGTGGTTTTGAGGTGATGGTATTGAGTTTCTCCTGTAGTGAGTTGCATTTTTGGGTTTGTATTTTGTTGGCATTCCTGTGGATCATGTGTTCTAAGATGTCTGTCAGGTTCTGTCCAAAACAGTTGAGGCATGCGGTTTTTTTGTTCTTCGGTGATGCGTTGGTATTTTTCACTGCTGTTGTGGGCATTGATGATTGGTAGCATATACTTTTTTGTTCGTTTGCGGAGGCATTTGTGAAGGAAGTGTAGCTGTTTGCAGGTCGATGATCATCTGGTGGCAAAAGTCTCTTAGAGGTGGGCAAGTCTGAGCATTGCATTTCCATGTAAGTTTGCAATAGTGGCAAATATCTGTATACTTCTGTATACAATTCTATATGGAAAAAAACATCACATCAGTTGAAAATCAGAATCTATTAACATGAATTGGCAGATAATCACTATGATCCAAAATCCCTAATAGCTACCCATACTGACACTGAACAGCACCAATTTGATTGAAGCACTACAAGAAGCATCAGCCATTCTACCACCTGCTATGCAAATGGGTTTATTGAAGCCTGGCATTCCAGAAAGCAATTTCATCAGTAGACACATCAACCTACAACCAGCCAATGAGAACCCCTGACAGTTCAAATCAACTGCACAACCAATCAGAAGACAGCATTGACCTTCAACCAACCCATGCAATCCCCCCAACCAGCACTTCACCTCCCAATGACCCTCACCTGATGTGACCTCTCTATCACATGACTCACACCTGACTCATCACAAAAACCATCACTAGACCCTCACCTTATGTGATCCTCCCATCACAAGACCTACGGATCACACCAAGTCATTATAAGGAGAAAAACACCAACACTCACATTTCCTAAACTCTGCTGAAGTTTTAACCTAGCCTGGTAATAAAATGTTTGGAAATTAACTCACAAGCTTGTAAAACGAACTCTACCCCAGTGTATATACTGTTGTTCTCTGGCAAGTGCTGAGCTCCCATCTAGTGGCTGGGGACAAATCCTTTATTGTTTGGAAGCTAATTTGCCCTTTAAGGCATCCATCTTCCCATCACCATTCATTCCAAAAACAAGTGCATTCTGGAAAGCCAGATTCCATTTCCTTTAGCATTTTGAGGAAACTGAAGCATCAGGAAGAATCCAACCTAACCCATGGCACATGTTGATCTGAGGACAAAAATCCACATCCCATACACACAGCATTGCTGGTGAGATTTACATTGAATTCAGAAAGTATTCAGACCCCCTTCACTTTTGTCAATTTTGTTATGATGCAGTCTGATTCTACAGTTGTTGAAATTCATTTTTTTCTTATTAATCTACATTCAGTAGATGACAAAGTGAAAACATAATTTTAGAAATGTCTGTAAATTTATTAAAAAGAAAAAAAATGAAATATCACATTGGCATAAGTATTCAGATCCTTTACAACAACATGTGAAATTTAGTTCTGGTGCCTCCCATTTCTCTTCATCGTTGCTGACATGTTTCTATACCTTGAATGGTACCTTAAATTAAACTGATTGGACATGATTTGGAAAGGCACACACCTCTTTATAGAAGGCATCACAGCTGACAATGCGTACTGTAGCAGAACAAAGCCATGAGGTGAAAAAAAACTGCCTACAGAACTCAGAGACAGGATTATTGCAAGGCACAGATCTGGGAAAGGCTCCAATAAAATTTCTGCTGCACTGAAGGTTTCTAAGAACACAGTGGCCTCCATAATTCTCAAATGGAATAAGTTTGGGGCAGGACTCTTCCAAGAGCTGGTCGCCGATCAAACTGAGCAATCAGGGGAGAAGGGTGTAAGAGAGGTGACCAAGAACCCAATAATCACTCTTGACTGAGCTCCAGAGATCCTGTGTGGAGATAGGACAGAGTTTCAGAAGGACAACTATCACTGCAGCCTTCCACCAATCTGGGCTTTATGGCAGAGTGGCTAGATAGAAGCTTCTCTTCAGTGCAAAACACATGAAAGCCCGCTTAGAGTTTGTTCCTCACAGTCTGAGAGTCCTTCAGGTGCCTTTTTGCAAACCCCAAGTGGGCTTACCCAGATCTGTGCCTTGCAATAACCCTGTTTCTGAACTCTTTAGGCAGGTTTTTTTTCCACCTCATGGCTTTTGCTCTGCTACAGTATGCATTGTCAGGTGTGACACCTTCTATAGAGAGGTGTATGCCTTTCCCACACATGTCTAATCCATTAGATTTACTACCGGTGGACTCTAGTCAAGATGTCGAAACAGGTCAGCAACGATGAAGAGAAATGGGAGGCAGCTGAGCTAAATTTCAAGTGTTGCAAAGGGTCTGAATACTTATGCTAATGTGATATTTCATTTTTTTTCTTTTTAATACATTTACAGACATTTCTAAAATTCTGTTTTTGCTTTGTCATTATCAGGTATTAAATAAGAAATTAATGAGAAAAAAACAAATTTCAACAACTGTAGAATCAGGCTGCAGCCTAACAAAATTGACAAAAGTGAAGGGGTTTGAATACTTTCTGAATGCACTGTAGATTTATCTGTGTTAATTGTTATGCTCACCAGCAACTCAACATTGCTTATTTTGTATTTAGGTTCTTACTGTATGTATTTCTATTTTTCTCAGTTTCACCATCCTTTTCCTTTAATAAAACATCTAGATCTATGCACCTGGTCTGGTTTATTAAAGGATAGGTGGGTTTAGTTGCAGATCAAGCTGCACACAGTATAACATATAATGAGGACAGCTGGTACAAAGAGGGTTGAGAGTTATTTGTTTTTTCAAATGCTGACTAAATAAATTAATTATAAAAATAAAGATGGGTCATTATAGTTCAGAGGATCACATACTTTGACTAGTTTTGACATGGATAAACCATATTCAAAGTTGTGCTCAACTTTGAGTTGAATTAGGTAGACATTTGGAAAATAAAGATTTCTGACTAACCTAACCACAGGGTTATTATAAAGATTAAAATTTATTTGAAAACATTTTGAATTGTGAAGGATATTATAAACAACCATTTTACTGGCACAGTAATTTTGAAGTAAGTATTGTAATAAATGGACTTTGGGATATTTAAACATTTTAATAAAGATAGCAATATGGTTAATGTACACAAAATCTCCTCTCCTGTCCCTTCTGCTTTATCTTTTTTTCTTCCTATTTTTTTTAATGGGAGGGGGAGTATGTTGCAAAGCAACCTCACAGTCTTTATTCCAAGAATGTTTCTGGTCCTCATGTATTCAAGCAAGCATCTTGGGATATTAGATGGATGATAAGGCCACAATCTTACCAGTTTATCTTACAGTGAATGGGTGCTTTGTGATACTAATGAAGACAGTTGCCAAAATATGTTCTCAACATTTCAAATGTGCTAACTGGCTCAAGCAACTGTGCCAATTTTATTGTTATACTTTAATCTTGGAGTACTTACCTTGCCCTGTCTATTAATTACTCAATGATCCTTGTTGCTGATTCAATCCATTGCTCCACTCCCCCCAGCTGGTCACCACATTTTATGAATACCTGTAAAAAGTTTGGAAATAGTTATTTATATTATTAAAATGGCCTTTAATTAATCACAATGATTGTACTCTCCTACCATCATTTTTGCAGAATATGTTTTGAATTAATAGTATAATAACAAAAGAAAGAATAGTTGCTTAAGAACTCTGCTAATGCACTGATTTTTAAAAGTTCATTTTTAATAATTATTCCAAAGTGTATGAACAATCAATTTAAATAAGCATTGCTTTTATTTTTAGCTATTAAATTTTATCGTCTGGCTATGCAATTGGTCCCAGATATTGAGTTTAAAATTACCTATACCAGATCTCCAGAAGGCGACAGTATAGGAAAAAGCTAGTAAGTATATATGTATTTATATTTGTATGTATTATTTGAAAAAGTTGTACTTAGTATATACTGGATTTCATATTTATATAGTTATTGGTGGTGTTAGATGGACATGACCCCAGTAAACCCATCTTAATTAATTAGACGATTACTAGAGTGTACATTCGTAAATAGCTCAAGTATATAAGATATTCTTCTCAATTTCCTCTCCTGCTGCATAATTAAGGTAGTTTCCAAAGGTTTACTGTTACATATACAGTATATATTTTGGTCAGATTGATTTTTTAAACTAAAAATCTATTGAATCATCAGAATTTTTAAGGGTGTTCTAGGTCTCAAATTACCATTTTTTAAACATAATTTACTTTGTCCTATACTATTGGTAAAGAAACTAGAAGAAGCAAAAAGGCCTCAAACAAGGCAAAAACAATGTGATTCATACACAATTATTCCAATATTGGAAATACAATATGAACTGAAGGAGCCAACTCTCCTATCAGTTAAAAAATACAAGTAGCCCTCGACTTACAACCATTTGTTTAGTGACCATTCAAAATTACAACATTGAAAGTGATTTATGACCATTTCTCACACAACCTTTGCAGCATCCCTATGATTACATGTTCAAAATTCAGATGCTTGGCAACTAGCATGTATTTAAATAATTGCAATGTCCTGGGATCATGTACTCACCCTTTGCAACTTTCTGACAAAGTCAGTAGGGAAGCAGACTCACTTAACTGAGTTATTCACTTAATTGCAGTGATTCACTTAACAAGTGTGAGAAGAAAGATTGTAAAATGGAGCAAAACTCATTTAACAGCTGTTGCTTAGTAACAGAAAATTTGGGCTCAATTGTGGTCATATTCTTTCTCCCACTCTCAAAATCCAAATGTGTGCTTTTGTTGTAATAAAAGAAAATCCTTTGAAAGATTAAAAACTGGGGAAAAATGGCAATTGGGAAAACCATTATATCATTCTCTCAACTGGTTCTTGTGTCTCATTTGCAATTCTGGGAAGCTGTTAAGGCAATATTATATGCATTAGTGTTTTTGACATCACGTTTGGGAACATTTCCTTCACCAAATACTAATTAGAATGTAAATGTAAATATTATTGACATTAATGGATTTTAATATTAACAGGTTTAGTCTGTTCATCTGTTGTACAGGTAATCCTTGAGTTACAAATGAAATGGAGCCTGCCCATTCCATTTGTAACCTGGGGGTTCGTTGGAGTGAATCTTGTACCTCGAACGGGATCATTCCCTCCTTTTGCCCACACATTTGTTAATCGAATGCGAGGCTCGTTAAGTGCACATGAAATCAGACGCTCAGTTCGGGCATTTGTGGGCCTCCCCAGGCCCATTACAAGCCGAAATGGAACTTCTGGATCCACCCCCCCCCCCAAAGCTTCATTTCAGCCTGCAATGAGCCGGGGCAGGCCTGCGAAGGCCCGAACGGAGTGTCAAAGGGGTGGATCCGCCCCTCAGAAGCTGCATTTCACCCTGCAACAGGCTGTGGGAGGCCCATGGAAGCCTGAACGGAGAATTGGAGGGGCAGATGTGCCCATCAGAAGCTCCATTTCAACCTGCAATGTGCAGGACAAATGTTGCAGAGCCTCTGTGGTTGTTCATAAGGGTGAACAACTGCCATGGTACTACAAGATACATACCGCATTTCCCCGAAAATAAGACAGGGTCTTATTTTCTTTGACCCTCCAAATAAGGGGTTGGCCTTATTTTCAGGGAGGTCTTATTATTTTTCAGGTGCAGGAGGCAGCAAGCCCACCAACCCCACCCTCTCTGTCCCACCACCTGCTTGCCTGCGGCCACAATGACCCAAGTTCTCCTTGCATCCTGGCCTTCGCCTGCTCTATTTGCTGGCTGCCGAACAGCTGACTGTGTTGCTCTGGCCTCACGGGGGGCACTTCCTGGCAGAACAAACACATACAAACACACACTCCCCCTCCAAGGCAGCCACATCCCTTCACTAACTTTGCTTTCCAGCTCCATTCTCCGCTCCACGTACAGGACAAGAAAAGTAGAAACGGTAGTTTCGGGACTTGTTCGTAATTGCTAGGGGACGCTTATTGCATAACTTTGAATGTTCGCTAAGGGAACGCTCATAACTTGGGGATTACCTGTATTATGATTTTCTGGTCTCATATTATGCCTGTGTTTTGTAGCATTGAAGATAATGAAGATGATAGCAAAATGGCTGACCTTCTCTCTTACTTTCAACAACTCACTCTTCAGGAATCATCCATCAAACTATGTCAGCCTGAGCTTAATCTGAGTCAGACTCATATCTCAGGTAAAAGAACTTTTTCTGTAGGAAATTAGTGGCATATTTTAGTATAGAAGATCATGAAAGGGATGTTCAGAAACCATGCTAAACAGGAGAAAACAGTTTGAAATGTTTAATAGGAACTGTATAGATTTTAGCAATAAAATAGTTCCTCCTTCATTGTTATAATTCATATATGTTGCAGGCTTAACATAATGCTTTCTGGTAGTAAATACATTTAGCATAAGAAATATATTCTAAATGTAGGGATCTATAGAAATATTTTTGTTTAAAGTTACCATAAATTATAACGCATGTTTTGTACTGAATTTCACTGGGTTCCTAACTAAATGCTGATTTATAAAAAGAATCTGTTAATTGTGACAGTTGCTGCAATTGCTTGTCCTAAAATCTAAATCTAACAATTAAAAAAAATAAAATATGTGCTGTTACCATATATTTTGTTATCTGAAATTGAAAGAAGAATATTTCATTTTTAGATATTCATATCCATTGTTATTAGAATACATTTAAACATGTGGACACGCAGAGTAATTATTTTTGTAAAATGAATTATTTATGAAAGATTCAGCAACCTGCAAAAATAGTTGTTTGGATGAAAATATCATGCTTAATGTAATTTTTAAAAAAATATTATATTTGAAGATGCATTAATGTTTAGTATAATATAGTACCATATTAAGAGTGGAATCCTTTGTTCATCCTTGTAAGCAGAAGGGCCCTTTCCCTAAAACCTTTCATATCACCCGCAAATTTACTCTGGAGAGTTCAGCTTTTTGTTGCTTGCTTGCTTTTGATGCCAAAGGGCTATAAGAGGGAGGAGAACTAATAGCAGCATTACATAACATCCCAAGCCAGTAATTTGGATGTCAAGGGCCTCCCCCACATTGGGTTATTTTTTAGCGTGGATCCAAATCAGACTACTGGAATTATTCTAATTTTTACATTTTTTTCCCATAGTGTTGCCTATGGAGCTGTTACTGTATATTTTTCGATGGGTAGTTTCCAGTGATCTGGACCTGAGATCTTTAGAACAGTTATCACTGGTCTGCAGAGGTTTTTACATTTGTGCCAGGTAAAATTGAAACTATAATGCAATAAAAATTTCATTTATTTGGATAAAATTGAGTAATTTTAGGATTTTTGAAATAAGTGGTGACAACCTATTTTTTGTGGTTATAAAAATAAGGTCTTTACTAAAAGTTACTGAATTTTTGGAAGTTTTAGATAAAAGATGTGGTCAGTTAACTAATAATACAAAGTATTTTAAAGAAGTTTCACTAAAGCAACTAAAACTTATTTATCAGGCATTATTCCCAGCCAATTATGAAATAAACCTATTAGTGTAAAATAATAAATGTATTCCTTAAAAATGTTTAAATGAATTATTATTACTGCAGTTAAGTAATGCTTTTATTAATGTAAATTATTCAGTGACTAATTCTTTTAATTTTGTTCTGAAAACTAACGCCACCTTAGATTATAGTTTTAAAATCATGAGAGTAAAAAATTATGAAATAAGCAGCAAGTATTAAAAAAACTCTAAACTTATGTAAGTGTGAAGATTAGTGATGGAAAGTAGTTGTATGTTTACATTAATGGAACAGTATTGAGGCAATTTCTCTCTAGTTCTCGAAGTAGCCTTTGGATTCTCCTCTGACAAACTTATTGAAGGTCTGCAGGTTGGTTCCATTTCAAATAGCTAATTTCATTCCATCTGTTAAGCTAATTGAATTTGACTATTCAAATCAATTTGGGGAAAAAGTTGTTTTGACTTTGATTCAGTTCAAAGATTTGATAAAAGTGACTTTGAATTAAACCTCTGAATAAAACTGCTGAGCCTATTAGTGTATTCCATAAAGTTTTGTTGCATGAGAAGCTCTGTTATTCTGATTTGGCATGTATTATGCAGTCATATATACAAAAAGAGGGAAGTTTTAAAGATAATTCTAGCTTGTGATATCTGATTCTAGTCTAATTAAGTTAAAAGCATATGCCCATGCACACACAAAATACAAAACTGATAAAGAAGGGAACAGGGTGAATTAAATCTTATCAAAGTGCAATTTTCCAGAATTTATTCAAAACTGAATAATAGTCTCATTTAAAGACACTATACAACCATCATTTGCAGTGTTTGATAACCAATAACACACAATATTTCTGACACTCTTGTTTGTGTTAACATTTTTATAATCAGATTACACTGTCTTTTTTCCAGGGACCCTGAAATCTGGCGTCAGGCTTGTTTGAAGGTTTGGGGCAGGACATGTAATAAAATGGTTCCTTATACCTCGTGGAGAGAAATGTTTGTGAAAAGACCTAGAGTTCGATTTGATGGTAAGAAACAGCAATGTTGTAATGATAATCAGGAAAGGTCAGGACCGTACAATTGCAGCAATATTGAATCAAAAAATTGATTATAAATAGAAAGATTGGTTGGAAATGTGACTGGAGTATACTTGGGATTACTAACAATTATTGGCATTCTATACTTTGGCCTTATAACATTGTCCCACTTAAAAACACATAGTCACCTTTTTAATAACCTCTCACTGAATAGAATAATTGTGATATTTGCATTTGATGAGCTATTCTCTGGGAAGACCTTTCCAGAAATTGCTAATGAAACCCTCCCAAAAACAAAGTGGCAAGGACACAGTTTTCCTGGATAATAAGGAAAATTTTAATTAAATAAGGATGTTCCAATTTTTGTGTGTGTATCCAGAAGCTGCATTGCAATAAAAGACAGGATCATGAAAAAAGTTAATTGAATTAATCATTAAAATAATTGCTTATAAATAAAGTGCCCCATTTACAAAATTAATTCACTTTTTTCTTTCTTTTTTTAAAAATAATTTTTTATTTATTTTTGGACAAAGACAAACTAAAAATAAAAAACCCATTTTCCATTACAAATTGTAGAAAGTGTGTCAGTTGGTTACAGTATTTCCATGCATCTCTTCCATAGTCATCACCTGCTTTTCATATCAAATCGCATATTTTAAATTCACATATCATGTATATAACAATTATTATATCTCAACCTTAATTTGACTATAATTATTTTTACATTCTTTTATATATAATAGTCAAAATCTAGAATAGGATTATATAATAACATTCTATTAAATCATCCTAAAATCATCCAATCGCAATACATCTTTATAACATATTCTAGATAAAACTTTTAAACCTCCATTCATATTCTCCATGTGTTGTTTATATAAAATTTCATATTAACAAACTAATATATCTATATGTATTGTTAACATTATTGTTATTTAACTATAGCTATTGTCACTTCATTTTATACATATTACTAGTAAACTAAATTTAGCTTAGCTTTTATTATACATTTTCATTGCATCCACCTATATCTTTCCAGTAATAGTGCAGTCTTGTATCTCTTGCCATTTGTAGCATTAATATTCTAGTTATTTTCTTAATAAATCTTGTATGAATTTCTCTTTGCAACATGTTCCTTTCGTATTTCATAAAAGCTCGAAACCCAGCATCTGCTCTTTCCATCTTTGGTTATCACTGGTGCTTCTGTCAAGATTTCTCTCCTTATCTCCGTCAATTTTTCTCTCTTTTCTTCTTCTGTGCTTTGAAGTCTGGGGTAGAGTTCCAATCCATCCATCTCCCCTTTCCATATTCCGCTCTTGCCATTACCAACCACGCTCACTTTGTTGTCAGTATCCACAGTTTTCTTATCTCTTTGCTCATTTTTTTCTTCCATTTTTTGAACTCTGTCCTCCACATTCTTCATTTGATAAACATCCTCAGTTTTTCCATCAAATTTTTCTGTTTTGTATTCTATATTCTCCAATCTCTTTTCAATTCTCTCTGTCACAACTAATAGATTTTGAATTTCAAACATAATCATTTGCAATGTTACAATTTCTTTTTTCTGCTGCGCCATTCTTCCAATTTTGCAGGTACTGCCACCATAGGATTCAAGGCTATTGTAATAAACTTCAAACAGGTTCATTTATTATCTTTCAAGTCAAAATGTTGTCTTCCCTCCAATAGCTAGTGATAGAACTCCCAAAAAGCACCTGTATAAACAACTTGTGCTCTTCCTACTATCACTGTCAATAAACAAACTGAAAGAACCTTGAATCTCAAGTGATCAAAGAGAAAGAAGAAAAAACAAGGTATCCAGCCTCTAATTAGCAGTGTAACTGCTTTTCCTTCTGTTGGTTCAACCCTCTTTATAATCCTTCTTATTATCTTCTTTATATTCCAAGCTCAAGAAAGAAAAAAACTCTTAAATGGAGATCAAAAACAATCCAATCAAGCATTATAAAAAAAGAAGGAAAATTTTATTTAATCCATAGGTGTAAGCAAAAGTGAAAAAAGAAGAAAAATTACTCCATTCAGTTTAAAAAATAGGGAGTCTTTGCAAAATTCCATCCATGAAAAAAAAAATAGAAACAGGATAACACACTAAGTTTAATGTAGATAAATTTTGCCGCTTATAGTCTTCTATCTTCAATTTTAATTTAACTTAATTTGTTTTTTTGGGGGGTAGTCTCTTTTTCTAATAATAAAATTTCCTCACCAATTCGACACTTTCTCTTTTCACTTTCTTCCCGTTCCGGAGCTGTCCCAACTTCAGCAGCTTCATTAGCTGCGTTTCTGTTGCCGGAAAAAAAGGCTATTCTTGGATCTTTCAGGGATTTTGCGGTGTCTCTGAGATCAAGCTGTACTAGTCCCACCTATCCCATTCTTACCCTTCATATGTTGAGGTGAGCCTGCAGTGGAGAATGAGAGGAGGAGGAACTAGTTATGTAACTCTTGTCTCACTAAGAATAAGAACTAATCTGTGTGTAAACACCAAGGATCCTTCTTTCTCTCTCCTGCCTCTGTTGGATTCAGTTTCTTGTATGATTTGCAGGTAGATGCTCTATCTCTTTCCTACCATCTTTGCACAACAGTCTTTATTTAAAATATATAACAAGACTTTCCAATTTGAAGATAATAATTTGAAGAAAAAAAAATCTGTCATGCTTTTCAGTGCCTGATCTGCCAACCAGCAGTTCAAAAGCATGTAAAAAATGCAAGTAGAAAAATAGGGACCATCTTTGGTGGGAAGGTAATAGCGTTCTGTGCGCCTTCGCCGTTTAGTCATACTGGCCACAAGACCACAGAGATGTCTTTGGACAGTGCTGGCTCTTCAGCTTTGAAACGGAGATGAGCACCGCTCCCTAGAGTCGGGAACAACTAGCACATATGTCCGAGGGGAACCTTTACCTTTATATAGTAATTGCAATAGATGAGATTATAATTGGTAAATTAAATGTGTGCAAAGAAGATTGAAAATTGTAATATGGTCTCTGTTTCAGAATCCTAAAATATACATACTTGAATATTTAAAGTATAATAAGCAGGTAACTCTGTATTTTATAGGGGTGTATATCAGCAAGACAACATACATTCGTCAAGGAGAACAATCTCTTGATGGTTTCTATCGGGCATGGCACCAAGTGGACTACTACAGGTACAACCATTTTAAAATAAAGTTAATCATCTCTCTTGTCTTCCTTTCAATGCAGTTCACATATAATACTGCAAACCAAGATATACAGTGAATTCAAATGATTACTTGTGTGTAAAAAATAATGATGGTTTAGATAATTGGAGCCAAGCATTTTGTGACTAATTTTTTAAAATAATTCTTCTTTTAGACATTCCTGAAGTATTTAAAAATTATTAGGAGAAAATTGTGTGGGTATTCCAAACTCTGAATTTTCCATGATTCCCAGGCTATGAATATGCAGAGTTAGCTTAAAGTATGTAAATTAAATCCTGAAATGAGCTGCTTTTGAATCATTATTTGATACTCTAGTATTTAATTTTCATGCTAATATCTCTCTACTGGAATAGTTCCAGTAACAAAACTGAATCATCATAGTTAATGAGGTTCTGTTGACATGTTCTTTTGGTGCATTCTGTGATAAGGTTCTTTGTATGCAGTGAGGTTTCAGAGCTTTTTTCTAATTGCATATCCATATCATTCACTTTAATTTCTTTATAATTGGAGACTTTGGGAAAAGCCATAGGAAAAACGTGACTTTCCCTTGTAGCTAGAAAACACAGAAGACTCCTGATTGATTAATACTTCATATATTATTGGTCTTTTTTTGGTGGACAAAGCCTAAGTCCCATATTTGTGTGTCCTACTAAGATAGATGCATGATGTGCATATGAGCATGTTGCTCCTAAATTCAGACATAGGCTGACATACAACTAACCTGATTTCTGTATGAAACTGAGCAAGATTTGACATATTTGGAAGTTAGTACAAGGCCCTTGGATCCTTACATTTATCATTTGTACATTAATATTTGTTTTTAACCAAAATATATACGTTGAGAAAGATGTTTCTTCATTTTATTGTTATTTATAATACATTTTTGTGAACAAACCCAAATTGGAAAAATGTTGAACAATTCTTTTAGGTACCTGAGATTTTTCCCAGATGGCCAGGTAATGATGTTAACAACTCCAGAAGAACCTCAGTCTATTGTTCCTCGATTACGGACTAAAAACACAAGGTATCTTCTACATCTGTATTAAAGAATTTTATTGTCCATGGGAATCCTGATATTTTTAATGAAAGATAATTAGGTAAATAGTAAAGCTACTATTATTTTTCATTGCTTAGATGATTAGAGTAAATAATGCATTAATCAAGAGATTTGAAAACTAAGTTATCTTTAATGAAAGAAAACCATGTTACATTCTAAAGTTATTATAATTATAATTTCAGTAAGCTCTGAATCATAGGGATTTAAGTTGGTCATTATTAATTTAAATCCTATTAATTCTCAGACCTAATTAAATAATAGTAGTGTTTTTATTAGCACTTGAATGAATATATTTTCATGAAATGTTTTCCTTCTAAATCTCAGAACTGATGCAATCCTGCTTGGACATTATCGCCTTTCCCAGGATACAGACAATCAAACCAAAGTATTTTCTGTAATGACAAAGAAGAAGGAAGAGGTATTTATGTAAGAAAATATTAATGGTCAACAGTAATCAACTGATTAATAGAATAAGAAAACAAATAAGTATTGTACTTTAGGATAATTTGTTAAGTAAAAATACAACTTTAGAGTAGTTCTTTCCGCAAAATATTCTCTCCAAATATTCTTAAATTCTGAATTTAAAGGAAACTATCTTTCGGCATATTTTTTTCTTTTTAAATTTGGAGGGTAGTGAAATATAAGGATATAAGGACATAGTTTAATAATTTTAATTGCTCTGCTTCCTGCTGCCTTGAACTAGTGAAGGCAAGCTGTAGATTTGAAGAGAAGACTGATTATTTGGCAATCTATATATGGATTTTCTTTTTCCTACCTTCTAGAGGCATAGAAGATTGGAATTAAGGGCTAGAAAGTGAACAAGAAAAGACTGCAAAAAGTGTTGAAAGCTAAGGGGGAAATTGAAGGCTTAGGAATATTAGAAATTAATAAGCCTTTTCCTGTTTTCTACCACACAGTAATTTTTATAGATGCTTAATATTTTCACTATCAACATTTAAAAGTCTAGTTTTAGAAGTAGGATACATATTATTTTTAAGTATTATGTTGTATTTTATATTACTAACACTGTAGAAAAATACACTTCATTATAAATGTAGAAATGTTTTTGTCTGAATGAAAATCAGCATTTATAGACTCCAGAAGAAACTGATGTAGAAAAATATATCTTTTACGATTATATGAATGCTGATTTTCATTCAGACAATAAACATGTTCTGTGTTTATCACTTCTCACAATAGGATCATTGTATTTTGATTTTATACATTAGCATAGGATATTGCTGATTATGGTTGATTAGTACCAGAATATTTTGTAGAATAAAATGTCTTTGAAATGTAACATTTTATCTTTTAACTAGGATACAGTTTTAGTAGCTATTTTTTGCTGCATATCCTTGACAGCCTATTCCTTTCTTGTTTGTTATGTAGAAACCAATTGACTATCACAAGTTCAGATATTTCTGTCGTGTCCCTGTGCAAGAAACTGATCACAGTTTTCATGTAGGGTTACAGCTGAATTCCAGTGGCCGTCAGAAATTTAATAAACTCATTTGGATTCATCATTCTTGCCACATAACTTACAAGTAAGTTTTATTTTAATGCTATAAAAAACTTTAAGTCCTTGAAATCTAATATTTTAGTCCTAGCTAATAGAAGATATCTTACTTCTTCCTTTTTTACAAGCTTTTTTTATGCCTGCATACAACATGTAACAAAACTTGGCAACAGAAGGAATTATATGAACATTTATAGCACATAATCATACCACTTATATTATAAGAAATGTCTGTATCACTACATTTTAAACTGGAGCCTGTAAGATTAATAATTAGAGTTAATGTTCTAACATAAAAATAAATGCAACTATCTGAAAGGTGAGAATTGCCCATAATATCACATTGTTTCTAGTTGTTTCCATCCAACTAGCCAAATATTGCCAGCAGAATAGAGTGATGAAAGAATTTGGTTGTACATCAATAAGTAGGAAGAAGAGAAGAAGGGGAAATTCCATTGAGTGAATTGAAATCCTTTTGTAATTACATAGTTTGAAATGTTTGCTAGATATTTTCTCATAGATGAAGCAGAATACTGATTTTAATTTGAAACTATTGAAAAACACCATCCAGAATAGAGTCGCTGCTCAACACTGGATGAAGACAATCATTGCAAATACCTGGCATCCTTCAAGCTGGTAAAATTAAGTTCACTGAAGTCAAGAAGAAAGTTAGAAGCGAATACATCAAGAGAGTGAAGAAGTTCTTAAAATCTAAACTCAGTGAAGGAAAAACCATCAAAGTAGCTAATACATGGACAATTCCAGTCACTAGAGCCAAATTAAAATGCTGGCTGCACAAGACCAAGTCTTAAAAACAAATGCATACAAAATCTGAATTGAGAAGGAAGCAAATGCCAGCTCTGCAAAAAAGCTGAAAAAATAGTGGACTACCTACTTAGTGGTTGCAAGAACATTGTACAGACTGATTATAAATAATAGGATGACAAAGTAGCAACAATAGTGCATTGGAATAGCTGCAAAAATATAATTTGCCTGCAAGCAAGAACTGGAGGGACCATATAGTAGACAAAATAATAGAAGACGAAGATGCTGAAGTGCTTTTGGACTTTAGAATTCAAACAGACAGCTGCATAAAACCCCAGACTTCACACTTATCAGTAACAAAATTGAAAAAATCTGGATATTGGATGCTGTTACCAAAAGAAAAGATGTCAATAGTAATAGATGCCTTGGGTGCAATTCCAAACATTACAAAAAGGCAACTTTATTTGGAACAGCTTATGTCCTGCAACAATATCTTTAATACTATCAAACAACAACCACTGCCTATCCCAGCTCGAGAAGGATTTGATAGATAAAAATACCAAATCCAGTGTAAACATCTGCTGACTGTAGGATGAACCATAATAATAAATGTATGTTGTGCCCAATTCTCAGTGACTGGGTAGATTACAAATTTTTAAAACGTTTAAAACAAGGAAAAAACAGAAAAGAATAAAGATGACAAAACTGGATGGTAACAATACATGAAGGGGGCTTCAGTTCCCCTCGACAAAGGCCTGGATGCAGAAGCACTTCTTCAGGACCCTTTGTAATAACTAAGATGGGAGCCATTCAGATTTCATGGAAAACCCCATTCCAGCGAGCAGGAGCTGCTACAGAGAACGTGGGCTTCTGAGGTCTTGACAGTTGACATTGTTTAATCAAAGAACCTGGAGCATGCCCACCCTGCCAGATCAGATAAACAGATACTAAACTAAACAAATTAATATGATATTCTTGTTAAATTATTTTGCAGTATTTTAAAAATTTGCGAATTATTCTCTAATTGGCATCAGAAAATGGCATTCATGCCTCAAAGTCTCTTCTAACCATGAAAATCATACACAACCATTTCTTTGCAGTGTAACATACATTCATGTATTATTTTGGAACCATGTTGGGTTTTTCCCCCAATAAAGCCTTACGGTCTGGAGAACTTTGATGACCAATTCCATTTTGCAAAATAGCCATAAATGTAAACAGGCTCTGGTTGCAAGTAAAATATTCTCTTACATAGGATGCAAAGAGAATAGGTACAAGTTATATTATCTAGGACAGTTTTCTTCCTTTAAGGCAAGGAATAACACAGACATGTTTATCGCTTTTTTCTCTTTTTTAGGTCTACTGGTGAGATAGTAGTCTCTTCTTTTGACATTGACAAGATGTACACCCCTTTGTTCTTTGCACGGGTGAAGAGCTTTACTGCAATTTCAGAAAGGCCTCTCTAAGAAGCTTATATTTCTTGCATGAAAGAAATTACAGCAAACAACATTTAAATTATAAATGTGAGTGTGTGCGTGCGTGTGTGCGGGTATGGATGGATGTGTGTGTGTATATACATGCGTGCGCACACATACACATTATATATATATATATGAATTTTATTTTAAAATTGGGAGATCTTTTTGGAAGAATATATACTGGAAATACATTTGATTTAGGGTGGCAGGGTTATCTTTCTGGTTTTGATGTCAAATTTACACTTTATTTTAAACTTGTTTATGTTGTGAAAAGACTTTGTAAGATACAAGGCATTTTTTGCCATCTCATTTTATGAGCAAAATGTATAAGCTGTTCTCTTTACAAAGTAAGGCTTCATCTGCCTATGCACCTTAAGTTCAGGAATTGTTATAAACATACTGCTGTACATAAAAACATTGTGTGCGTGCTTGGGGAAGGCTCAAAATGTGAAGAATTTGTCCTGCATCTGTGCGTGGCCTATAAATGTATAATAGGAATTCGTGTATTGGGATTACCTTTCAGGAAGAGATGCTGATTTCAGTAGAAACTACAGCTTTATAAGAAAAAACAAAAGGTGAAAGTTCAGCTTCAGGTGTCTTTTTTTTTAATTATCTGGTTTTAAATGATCATAATCACTTCAGATGTTATAAGGCTTTAAGTAGATGATGACAGGACAGCCACATTGCTGGATTGGTTGCCTTTGTCGTTTGGATCCTGGAAGTGAACATTAAAGTGTATCATCTGAATTCTCTTATGCAAACAAACAGGGCTGCGTTTTGCTTTGTTTTGTTTTTAGCTCTTCTCCTAACTGCTAAAAATACTTTACACCTCTTGGGTGTTTTGTAACACTTAACCTTTTCTTTTGGGACTCCTACAGATGTTCAGGTACTGTGTGCTGCTTCTCCTGCGTATGTAATTTGGGAATTGGATGCGACTGCTGTATTTCACCTATCATAAATATGTATTTACTCATATAACTCACCATTCTAAATGTTTTCCTTTTACCAAGTTGTGTCCTTTTTTTCATTTTGGGGGAGAATATGGATGAAATAAAGATCACTTTGTTTGAAGTTCCATGATCTGTGTAGTCTGCCATGCTGAGTGCCAGTTACTAGCCAGCCTCCGGAAAAATCAGCCAACAGACATAGTGAAAGTAATAAAGACTGCAGGACCGATAAGCCATTTCAACTGTATGCCATCAGTCCCCAAGGGAAGTAACCTGTTGGGAAAATTGGGGAAGAAGCCTGATGAACAGATACAGGGCTAAGGGGAATTAGGCCCTGAGAAAATTAGCAGGTACACATGCACTGTAGAGGAAGAGGGTAAGGCCACTAGCCATGGCCACCTCAGTTTGTAAGATTTCTCCAAATTTTGTCTTGGCTGAAATCCAGAACAAATGCATGGCATCTTTTGATTCAGCTGAGTTATTACTTGTCCTAATGCAGAGATGTCAAACTCAATGTCATTGAGGGCCACATCAGCATTATGGTTGCCCTCAAAGGGCCAGTTGCATGTAAGACTATGGGAACTCACAGCAGGCATGTGGGCTTGGCGGGTAGGTGTAGCTGGGTGGTTGCAATGGGATCGCTGTAATTAGGTGGGTGTGGCGGGTAAGTGTAGCTGGGTGGTTGCAATGGGATCGCTGTAACTAGGTACGCGTGGCTGGTCTTGGCTCCAGTGGGGCGTGTTCCCCCAAGGGCTGCCTGCCCACCCACTGGCCAGGCCGGGCCGAAAGCAGCATGGGCTGGATGCAAGAATTGAGGTGGACGGGAGGGCAAGTGAAATGGATTGAGGCATTTCACGATCTGTTCCCTTGCCTTCCCTTTGGGGGAGATGCCACGCTGGGGCCGAGATTGCTGTGGTGCATGTGTGCAGCCCCTGGACATCTGCCTGCCCGGAGTGCTGCCACCAGCGGGCACTGGTCCCATTGAGATCTGAAGGGCAGGGAGCTCAGGCCGATAGAGGTACATGAAAACTCTGGAGCTCCTCGAGGCCTTTGGGGCCGATCATGTCATCCAAGGCTTTGATCCCTGGGGAAAGGCTTCCGTCCCCCTTTCCTTATTTTTCCTTTTTTTTGTTACCTTCTCATCTTTTCCTTTGTCTTTCCTCTTTCACTTTCTCCTTTCCTCTCCCTTCTTTCATGCTCAAATGAAAAAGGGGAAACATTTCTCCTTTTGTTGTTTTTAGTTTGTTTTGCTAGCCCTTTGCAAGTGAAAATGGAGCCAAGCTCCATTTTCACTGGCAAAAGGTTGCAGAACACAGTTGTGGCCAAAAAAGACCCTGGGATGGCCACACGCAGCTTTCCCGAGCTCTATATTTGCCGGCAGAGGCACCGCGGGCCAGTCCTCTGCTGTTTCCAGGGTGGCCCCCCAGGTCAGATGCAGCCCGCGGGCCTTGAGTTTGGCACCCCTGTCTTAGACTGATGAAAAGTATCTAAAGGCAAAATGGGTAGCCTGGTAAACATGTGTACCATTCTGAGGTGAAACAGTCAACGTGCACCCACCTAATACAGATCACCTTCAGTAACACCTAAATGTATATTGCAAAAGGTTTAGTCATCTTCAGTGACTTCTGATTAAGATACAATATATTGAGCCATATGGCACGCATCAGTTTGTATTCAGAGTAGAAGGTACGTGAGCCTGTGCCACTGATCATTTTGGCTCAGTGTGTTTGCTTTCACCTATCTTCTGAATCTCCTATTCCTGTTCCAAGATCAACAGTTGACCAAATGGTCAAATTGGAAGGGCAAAGGGCAAAGACGGAAAAGAGTGGTAGGGCTGGAAATGCCTGCTCCTAAATGAGGTGAGTGACCCTGACTCTTAAAGGTCTGGGATAAAGGAGCCCTCATTTTTTGACACTGCTATCAGATGACCCTAAAGGATAATAAAAAACAGTAAGCTGGTAAGTTTTGTACATTTTTATTGCTAAATAAAAATACAGAATAATCACAAAAAATTATTCAACAATGAAACTCTTTATCAGAATGACATTTTTCAGAAGTGAAAATAATGTTTTTTCATGCTTCACTGCTACAAATCTTTATAGGTAGCACGTCAGCTTCCCCAGTGCCTGGACAAAGCTGCCTATCTGGATTCATTTCAGTCGGGTTTCAGGCCCGGGTACAGCACGGAGACGGCATTGGTTACGTTGGTTGATTATCTCTGGCGGGACCGGGTCAAGGGTTGTTCCTCTGTCCTGGTCCTATTAGACCTCTCGGAGGCTTTCAATACCATCGACCATGGTATCCTACTGCGACGACTCGGGGGTTGTGAGTGGGGGGCACTGTTTTGCGGTGGTTCTACTGTCGGATTGATCGCAGTTCGTGTTGACTGAAGGGCAGAGATCGAACCCGAGGCGCCTCACTTGTGGGGTGCCCCAGGGGTCGGTTCCCTCACCCCTCCTGTTCAACATATACATGAAACCGCTGGGCGAGATCATCCATGGTTTTGGGGTACAGTATCATCAATACACTGATGATATCCAACTTTTCATCTCTACCCCAAACCACCCAAACGATGCCCTCAACATGATGTTCCGATGCCTGGAGACTGTACGGATCTGGATGGGGACGAACAGGCTCAAGCTCAGTCCCTCCAAGATTGAGTGGCTGTGGTTCCCGTCATCCCGATTTGTGCATCTTGTACCATCTTTGATGAAAGGGGGAGAAATTTTAGCCCCCTCAGAGGGGGCCTGCAATCTGGGAGTCGTCCTGAATACGCAGCTTAGTTTAGAAGAACACCTGACGGCTGTGACCGGGGGGGGGGGGTTTACCAGGTTTGCCTGGTACGCCAGTTGCGCCCCTTCTTGGATCGGGATGCCCTGTGCACAGTCACTCATGCCCTCGTCCTTTCTCGCCTGGACTACTGTAACACTGTCTACATGGGGCTGCCCTTGAAGAGCACCCGGAGGCTTCAGCTGGTCCAGAATGCGGCCGCGCGGGTTGTCATGAGGGTACCTAGGTGCTCCCATGTTACACCCCTTTTAGGCGGCCTGCACTGGTTGCTGATTGTTTTCCGGGTGCGATTCAAGGTGTTAATTATGATCTTTAAATCGCTCCATGGCTTAGCCCCAGGGTACTTCTGAGACCACCTACTGCCACTGTAGCCTCCCACCGTCCAATACGATCCCACAGAATTGGTCTCAGGGTGCCGTCGGCCAGGCAGTGTCGGCTGGCGACCCCCAGGGGCATAGCCGCTTCTATGGGAGTGCCTTCCCTCTGGAATGAGCTGCCCCCGGAGCTTCGCATAATTCCCGACTTCCGGTCCTTCCGGCGTGCCCCCAAAAGTTAGCTTTTCCAGCAAGCCAGCCTGGACTGAATAAAATAAATTATTAATTTTAATTGTTAATTTTAATTTAATTTCTAAATCTCATTGTAAATGTCTATTGGCTTTTTGGGGATATTCTATTTAATCTTTCTTTTAACTTTTGTAATATGTGTTTTTATGTTGTACGCCGCCCTGAGTCCTTTGGGAGAAGGGCAGCATATAAGTCCAATAAACCTAACCTAACCTAAACCTAACAAATCCCATATTACCAGAAATATTTATTAATGTGAAGTATTTCTCCTTAAAATCATGTGTTTGTGTATCTCTGTCTCACTGATAACAAAATAATATATTGTGAGATAAAATATCTGGGGAGGGGAAAATAATGCCCTATTGGAATGTGTTCTGGAGAATGGAGCCATAGGGGCTCTTAGCAGCACTCTGAATAAGTTTTTATTATATCAAATGGTTTGCTACGAAAATTCAGGTCAGTTTTTATTGCTATAGCTCCAGTTTTTCTTTCTTTTTAAATAAGTGTAATTAAAACAAACCTTGTTTGTGGTCCAAGGTGGGATTTTATTTAACCAATGAAGAAGAGTTTCAGGCTCCATGATCCCTCAAGTGGTCCTTCTGCTAAATTCAATCCTTAGAGATATTTCCTAATCTCTACCTTTATTTGCTTCCCGTTTGATCTTCGGACGTACTAACATGACTTAGTGCTGGCCAAGTTTGGGGAATGACAGTTCCTTACAGGGGCCTTTGTACCAATAGTCATTGGATTCAAGTATGACTAATCAATCTGATCCCCACCTTTTTATGTGTGCACAATACTTATGACACGTGCTAAAATGCAGCAGGGCTTTAATGATGTTAGACCGAGTCCAAAGAAGACATAGAACAATCCTGGCAAAATTTGGCTCTTTATTTGCTCACATGAATAGACAGAATTTTGCCAGACTAAATCCTTACTGCTCTCATCCTAATGGACATACCCCGGGAGATTCTAGGGCAGTGATGGCGAACCTTGTTTGGCTCGCGTGCCACAAGTGGGGGGAGTGCAGGGGGGTCGAGTGCGGGCGTGTCGCACCCATAATGCAACGTGCGACCCCCCCAGTGCGCATGCGCACACAACGCGCGACCCCCCCATTTTTACATGGTTTTTTTGCCCTCCCCAGGCTCCAGAGGCTTTATAGGAGCCTGGGGAGGGCGAAAAGAGCCTCCCCCGACCCCCCGGAGGCCCTCCGGAGGCTTCAGGGACCATCCGGAGGCTTCCCTGAAGCCTTCGGAGCGCTTAAAACCACCCTCCGGTTTGCTCGGAGGTCACTTCCGGTTTGCTCACAGGGTCGTTTTAAGCGCTCCAAAGGCATCAGGGAAGCCTCGGATGGTCCCTGAAGCCTTCGGAGCGTTTAAAATCACCCTCCGAGCAAACCGGAAGTGACTTCCTGTTTGCTCAAAGGGTGGTTTTAAGCATTCTGAAGGCTTCAGGGACGGTCCCTGAAGCCTCCGGGGGGACGGGGGAGGCTCTTTTCGCCCTCCCCAGGCTCCTATAAAGCCTCTGGAGCCTGGGGAAGGCGAAAAATAGCTTTTAAAAAGGTGAACTCAGCTGGCCAGCGCGCGCATGCGTGCTGGCCAGCTGACAGGGCAGCGCCTCGCGTGCCCTGACAAATGGCTACGCGTGCCATAGGTTCGCCATCACGGTTCTAGAGAGTAGATATTTTCATTTTCTTCTTCTGCTATCCAGCTTTCAACTGTGTTGTCTTTTGTCTCGTCCCCCTCCTTGGATGTGTTCCTTCCTTGCAGGGAAACTGTCACTTTAATGTAGTCCATCACCCTTCCCCCTTAGTCAGCACCATCCATTACAGCTGCAGACTCTGCTACACCTCTTTTATAAATATGTTCACTTAAAGCCTTTAGTAACAGGACTGAAAACGCTTGAGCAGTGGAATGAAAGTTTTGAATAACCTTAAGGCTAAATGTAATTTTTCAAAGCAAACCTTTTTTCCAAAAGGGGGGAAACCCCCCCAGATTAGTTCACTTACTAAGATTGCAAAATCCAAATGTCTGATATAGCAAGAAAGCATGGCCAATCACAAATACTTTCCTTAAGACCACCAGTGGCCAGGACAGAACATTGGCCTACTTGTGCTACTACATTGGGCATATGGGCAATGAGGCCTAGTAGGAGTGCCACCCTCGCTGCTTAAAGGTAGGACATGTTAAAGAAAGGCTCTGCTGGGGGGAAAACACCCTTAATTGTTCTCTCTAGTGTTAGGCAGGGTAAGGTAGATGAGGGGCATACAGCAGTTGCTTAGTGCCTTGTGCAGTTGCCATAATAGCAGGTTGCTACCTCACAGCTGCTTGGCTCTTGTTACTTGTTATCTGGACTATTTATAAACAGGGCTCTGGGAGGCTCCTTCTGAAAGAGTGTTAAACCTTGAGCAAAAGACTCCCAGATCACAGGAAGGGCATGAGATTAAGTGGCTTTGAGGCCTCTCTCTCTCACTCTTTCTTCCTCCCTCCCCCCTCCCAATTTATTTGAAGTGGCAAGAAAACCAGCGGAATTATTAGACAGCCTATGTGTCAAGAAACTATTTACAAATAATATTTGGAGATATTAACATGCTAGCAATATGGAGGGAATTAGGAGCTCAACTTTTAACAAAACTAAGAAATGTAAGTAGCAAGACTAGAATATATACAAAATGTAAAAATAATAATAATAACCAAATTGGAGAACTGAGAACAAAGGCAAATGAGTTTAGACTGAGAGAGATCTAAACATCAGTCACCTATGCAATAGTAGTGAATATCTGTAGCTTGAGTGTAGGATGAAGGATCTCCTAAACTCCGCTGAAGATGTTACCTAGTCTGGTAATGAAACGTTTGGAACCCACCCACAAGTTCAGAGAAGAACCCACTCTCTCATCAGTCACCTAGCCCAATAAAAATAAGGATGTGGCTGGATGTCAATAAAATGGACTACAGAGCTAATTTGTAATAAATATGACTATAAACAGCCAGTAGATGGCAGTCTATGATTTAAAGACATCTAATATAACTGCTCAGCATCATTCCTTGGCAGACTTGATGGCTTCTAACAAAATACAGAATAATCTGGTTGGAGGGGACCTTGGAGGTCTAATCCACTGCTCAGGCAGGAGATCCTATATCATCTTTGTACCCCACAAAGATGCACACATCTAATAAGGATGCATTGTTGTTGTTCTTATGAGCGAACCATATTTTAAAATCAGAGTTGATTAGGAATGCCCTTAGCCTGTCCTGCCAATGTTGGTGGAGGTGTGGTTTCCTTAGTAATTCCTTCATTGGGGTATTATTTTCTGTTTGATCGTTTGTCTGGTGTTAATCCCTGTTTAATCCCCTCTTAAGGAGAAAACCACATCCCCACCAACATTGGTAGGGAAAGCTACTGTATATAAACAGGCAACAAAACACTGATGATGTTACTCAGTCAGGTAATGAAACGTTTGCAATCAAACAACCAGGCCCAGAGACCACTGAGGATTCCAAGCAAATGTTCTGTGCAGATGTTCTGTGCTTGCAATACTTGGTACTTTACTTTACTTTACTTTATTTCGTATTTCTAGACCGCCCCCTCTCCCAAAAGGGACTCGGGGCGGTGTACAGTCAGGCTAAAACACAAATAGGATGCATATAAATAAATACATAAATACATAAATACATAAATACATAAATACATAAATACATAAATACATAAATGGAGGAGGCTATATAAAACTGTACCTTCAAGTAAAATTTAAAACAACCCCTAAAAATACCCCAAAAAATTGAATTTAAAATAATTACCCATGAAATTCCCCAATTAAATATCTGCCAGGAGGTAAGATAAAACTATGAGTGGGCCAGGCCGGCTAATCGAAACAGGTGAGTCTTTAGTTTTTGTCGGAAGGAGCGGAAGTCGGTGGTAGTTCTGATGTCGGGGGGGAGGTCATTCCAGAGGGTTGGGCCCATCACAGAGAAGGCTCTACTCCTAGGCGCCGCCCGTTGGCATTGCTTGGTGGACGGCACCCGGAGGAGTCCCTCCCTGTGAGAGCGAATTGGTCGCAGGGGTGTGTGCGGTAGGATGCGATCCCGCAGGTAGCTAGCTCCTGTGCCATGGAGCGCTTTAAAGATGGTGATCAACACCTTGAAACGCACCCGAAAAACCACAGGCAGCCAGTGCAGCTCGCGCAGGAGGGGTGTAATGTGGGAGTACCTGGTACTCCCCGTGATGGCCCGCGCGGCTGCATTCTGAACTAGCTGTAGTCTTCGGGCGCGTCCCAGGAGAACCCCCATGTAGAGGGCATTGCAGTAGTCCAGACGAGACATCACCAGCGCATGAGTGACCGTGCGTAGGGCATCCCGGTCCAGTAGGGGGCGCAATTGGCGCATCAGGCGAACTTGGTGGAACGCCCCCCTTGCCACGGCTGCCACATGGTCGTCCATCAACAGCCGGGCATCTAGGAGGATGCCCAAATTGCGTGCCCGTTCCACAGGGGGCAATTGCTCGCCCCCTATGGCCAGTGATGGTGTCAACTGGTTGAACCGAGGTGCCAGTAACCACAGCCACTCAGTCTTGGCAGGGTTGAGCTTGAGTCTGTTGTCCCCCATCCAGACCCCGACGGCTTCCAAACACCGGGACATCATTTCGACAGCCTCGTTGAGGTGGTTTGGGGTGGAAATGTACAGCTGAGTATCATCAGCGTACAGATGATATTCGACCCCAAAACCACGGATGATCTCCCCCAGTGGCTTCACATATGCGTTGAACAGAAGGGGCGAGAGGACCGACCCTGTGGCACCCCACAGGTGAGTGGCCTCAGGGTCGACCTCTGCCCCCCTGCCAACACACATTGCATCCGGTCGGAGAGGTAGGAGCCGAACCACCGCAAAACGGTGCCTCCAACTCCCATCCCCTCCAGCCGGCGCAATAGGATACCATGGTCGATGGTATCAAAAGCCGCTGACAGATCTAATAGGACCAGGATAGAGGAACAACCCCTATCTCTGGCCCTCCAGAGATCATCAACCAACGCGACCAAGGCCGTCTCCATGCTGTGCCCGGGTCGGAAGCCGGACTGGCGTGGGTCTAGATATTCGGATTCGTCAAGGTGTCGCGGGAACTGCTGTGCCACCACATTCTCTACAACCTTCGCTAGGAAGGGAAGGTTGGAGACTGGACGATAATTAGCTAGCTCCATCGGGTCAAGGGAAGGCCTCTTGAGTAAGGGCCTCACCACCGCCTCTTTCAAGGCGGTTGGTAAGGACCCCTCACCCAACGAGGCGTTCACTAGGCCCAGGAGCCAGCCTCGTGTCACTTCCCAGGATGGCAGTACCAGCCAGGAGGGACATGGGTCCATTAAACACAAGGTCTCACAAGACTCACTGTTGACGGCTCCTCTGGTCCACTGAAGGGGGCCCATCCGCTCCGGATCTGAGCGATTTTGTCCTGCAGATATTCCCCAAACTCCTCTGCTCTGCCCTGCAAAGGGGCTTCCCGCGTCCTCTGTGATAAGAGGGAGCGGGTTACCCGAAACAGGGTGGCAGGGCGGTTATCGGCGGACGCAATAAGAGCGGCACAGTGTCTACGTTTGGCCGCTCTTAATGCCACAAGGTAGGTCCGTGAATAGGCTCTTACCTGTGTTCGATCAGATTCGGAGCGTGAGGACCTCCACCTGCTCTCTAGGCGTCTCCTATGACGCTTCATCACTCAGGTCCTCGGTAAACCAAGGAGCCCGGGTGGGACGTTGCCGTAGGAGAGGCCGCAAAGGCGCAACCCGGTTCAAGGCCCCAGCGGCCGCCCTATTCCAGGCGGCTACTAGGTCCTCCGACCGAGAGCGGGTCAGGGCTACAGGAAGTGGCCCAAGCTCCATCTGGAATCTATCCGGTTACATCAGGCGCCTGGGGCGGTACCAACTTGGACAGTCTGGTTCCGCCTCCTCGCGGTGGGGGGTAGCGCCAGGGAAGTCCAGCCGGAGAGATGAGTGATCTGACCATGACAGGGGGGTAATGACCAAATCCCCTATTCCCAGATCACTCGTCCACTGCTCAGATACAAAAACAAGGTCCAGTGTGTGGCCACCCTCGTGTGTGGGGCCCTGAATTAATTGGGTCAGGTCCATGGCTGTCATGGAAGCCATGAACTCCCGAGCTACCTCGGATGCTTCCCCCGTCGACGGCAAGTTGAAATCCCCCATAACCACAAGTTTGGGGATCTCAACTGCCGTTTCTGAGATCAGCTCGAGGAGCTCGGGCAGGGCTGCTGATGCATAGCGAGGAGCCAAGTATACAATCAGCAGACCCCACTGCCTCCCTGGGCCCCATTTCACACCAAGGGACTCACACTTGGGTATCTGAGGTACAGTGAACTCCCTCGGCTCCAAGCCTTCCCGTATAACTACCGCCACCCCACCACCCTTACCCAGGGCCCGGGGCTGATGGAATGCACGGAAACCCGGTGGGCACATTTCCACGAGGGGTAAACCGCCCTCGTGGCCCAACCAGGTCTCCGTTATCCCTGCAAGGTCCAGCTCCCCCTCTGAGATCAACTCACTAATGAGGGGGGCCTTGTTGGTCACGGACCTTGCATTGCAAAGCATCAGCCTCAGGCCCTGGCTCTGTAGTTCCTGGCCACCTAGGCTGCAGGGGTTGGTGCAAACGACCGGGCGTATCCAACAGCCATGGTCTCCCAACTGACCTTGCGATCTTCTCCTGTCCTCGCATCCACCCCTCCCCGCGACCGTTGTAATAGGGCAACCCTCTGTTGAGATGTCCTTTTCCCTCTCCCCCACCACCACACTCACTTCCCTCCTAGACTCACCTGTTCGCCTGGCACTGGCCCCCCTCCTGGCCTGATTAACCTGCCCCCCCCACCCTGGAGCCCCCTAAAAAGGATAAAAACATTTCGTTAAAAATCCCCTTAGCTTCCGCTTCCTCCACCTCTCGGGGTTCACAAACCCGTCATCAAGGCGGGCCCTTGAAAGAGCCAAGGGCCATGCCTGCGAGAGAGGGGACTCCCGCAGGAGGAGCAGGTCTGACCTCAAATAAATGTTACTAAAAAACACGGTGGAGTCAAGGTGCTGCAGATGGTGAATAGTCAGTCAGTGGGCCAGGGTCTCGGAAGAAGGTGGAAGGCAGTGCCCTGTTTGTACTTGGGTAAAGGGGGCAGAAAGTGACCGAATGTCCGAGTGGTGGAAAGGTGGCAAAGGGTGGGTGGCAGTCCTGGATGGTCCTAGGTGGGTGGGAGCTCATAGATGGTAATCTGAGGTCCTCAGTGGGTGGGGGCTGGCGTTCTTGGCCCGGACGCCGCTCCGGCCTGTCCATGGCCCTAATGCAGGGCTTCCGGCGGCCTCCGGTGTCCTGGGCCTCCCCCAGCCTCCATTCCACATCTTCCTGCTCACAGCTCTCATGGCTCTCACCCAAAATCCTGGTATTCCTGGTGTCCATGGCGTTTCTTTCGGTGTCTCCTGCTGGCGCCGGCAGGCCTGAGGGCACAGGAACCGCGGGGGATACCAAAGCCGCAGGGGAGCCCCCTGGCAGCGGCGTCGCTCCTCTCGCTCTTCTCGCTCTTCCCACCGCCGCCGCCGCCGCCCCCATCTGCGTTGCCACGCGCCGTCGCCATTGCCAGCCTCTCCTTGCTCCGCTCTCTGCTCCGCTCTCCGCTCCGCCTTCTGCCTTTCCTCTGGCCTCCCAACCTTTCGCCTTTCCTCCGGTCTCCCAACCACCCTGGCGGACCAAAATAGGTCCAAGGCAAGCCAGAGTGGTCCTCAGCGTTCTCGGAGCTCAGGAGGCGACCGCCATCACCGGAAGCTACTATTAAACTACTATTAGTAAACTACTATTCACTTTGCCAGGCTCTAAGAAAGCCATGACAAAGGCATTAATTATTCTTCATAGTTCAGGCCATGATCTCCTGAGAATTTAAACCCTAAAGCAGTTCTTTTGGTACTCTTTTGAAATCCCACGGAAGTTAGCTCTACTGCTCCCTTGTATACAATTAAAAGGTAGAATCTAAAGTTTATCTACTTTCGCTGTTCTTCTCTCTTCCTAAACATAGGAACAGTCAGGTTAATTTGAGATGATTAACTTGATGAATAAAAGATCAATCCAATCAAACTCAGACTTCCATTTTCCTTCGGAGTAAATTGTGGAAAGCATGAGAACATGAAAGGATGAAGCAGAAACTAGAGATACTTGAACACCTGGTTTAAAAATAACCCCTCAGAGATTGCATTGGAAAGTGGGGAGTGGGGTAGAGAAAAGAAAGTGTGCAATTGTATTTTTTTTCTTGTCTTTTCTCCGAATTATGTACACAAGATGCTCCCTTCCCCAGCAAAGTACCTTTTGTCTTTGGTTAAAAAATAGCACCTAGGACCGTGATGGCACTCTGCGGGCACGCCAGCCGTCACCCCAGCCAAGCTCCACCGTGCATGCGTGTGTGCCTCCCACCATCCAACTGGTCTTAGGATCTCTGCCATGCTTTCGCCCAGAGTGTGTGGTGCATGCGGGGGACCCTCGCACACATGCACAGGAGGCAGGGGGCATGCACAGGGGGCATTCACATTGCATATTGGGGCCTCGTGCAGAACCCCCACGCCCCATTTTGGACCTGGAAGTCCTCCTGCACCAACCTAAAAGCCAAAACGGGGTGCAGGGGTGCCGCACAAGGCCTTCCCATGCCCCGTTTTGGGCCTGGAAAGCTGCCTGCACCAACTTGGAAGTAACAAATGGGTGAGGGCGATGCATGCAAGGGAGGGGCCAGGGAGCATGGGGGGGGTCACACGCATATGAATGGGGAGGTCACGCGGGGGGTCATGTGCGTATTGCATTATGGGTACGGGCACATGGACATGCTGTTGTGCGTGCACGTGTACTTTTGGCGCACAATGACAAAAAGGTTAGTCATCATTGACCTAGGAAATTCCTGGACAATTCTTTTGCAATATATCTTGTCTCTAGCCAGGCGGAAGATTTCATGAATCGTAGACTAAAATGGTAGGCCAAGTATCACTAGATACTTGAATTTCATTTCATCAAGAACAGACAGCTGGAGTCAAAATGAAAAAGTTACGGAATATACTATTGACTTTGTGACTCCAACTATAGATTCACTTGTGTAGGCATGTATCAGAGGTGGGTTGCTACCGGTTCGCACCGGTTCAGGCGAACTGGTGGTGAACATTGGGACTGAGTCACCGAACCGGTAGGGACAGCCAGTTGGCCACGCCCCCAAACCGGTTTCCCAGTTGCCCATGCTATTGCTGGCATGTTTTTTTACTCATTTTATAATGTTATGCATATGCACAGAACATATTACATGCAACTGCACATGCACAAACCATGCTTCATAGTTATTGAATTATCCAACCTAGCACCTTCCAGATACAATAATTCTGGAGAA
The DNA here is from genome assembly GCF_964273705.1 of Natrix helvetica. Lineage (NCBI taxonomy): Eukaryota > Metazoa > Chordata > Lepidosauria > Squamata > Natricidae > Natrix > Natrix helvetica. The sequence goes on from NC_138552.1 coordinate 161,141,944, forward strand.
TCTAGATTGTTGATTAAAGAAACTGCAGTCCAACACATCTGGGCTATATGTGCATTTGTTAACTCCAGTTGTATCCTTATCACGAAAACAATAAGCAAGTTAACTCTTGGCATAATTAGATTTACACAGTATGCTGTATATGTAGTCCTTGACTTTACTGTAATTGAGCCCAGAATTATGATAGTAAGTCATTGCAGTAGCTACCGTATTTTTCGGACTATAAGACGCACCGGAATATAAGCAAAGCACGCATGAAGTGAACCATCAGCAACGCCATCAGCAACCCACCCCTGGCGTGTATGTATACACCTACACATATATGTACAAACAACATATGGTACTTTTGACTAGTTTCTTCTAATCTGTAAGTTTGCTTATTAAAGACAATGGTTCGAAAAATGTAGTTAAACCTGCAAAGCTAAAGAAAATATGAAGAGAAGAGATGAACGTTTGTCTGGGTATGTGACCAAACAGAGATGATTTCAATCTGGTTTTTCTTCTTTGTTTGGAGTTCTATTTAAAAGGCTTTTTATGATATAATATATATGGGATAGTAAATATAAGTGTGTATGATTATCATATTTTTGAAGGTAAAATTTCTCCCTAGAGGCAGATTTTTTTTTAAAATGGTAACAGATTACGATCTCTTAAGTTATGAAAAATTGTCATTTTAACAGTTCAGGCTAAAAACTGGCATCCAATAAAATATTCTCCTGAGTCTTATGTAGAAGAGTTCAGTCTTAAATAACCTTGCTTACCGTCTGTACTTAAGGATGCTTTATTTGGGCAGCATCAGGTAATGCTTATTTTCCTTCTTCCCTGTTCAGTCTCAAAGACTGCTAAACTCGAAATATTCTTAATATTTCAGAACTAGGTTGATGCAAAACTTTGCATTGGTCAAGAAAAGGGTAACGATACTCCAAATGCTTCGTGGTGGTCAGCTACTTTAATTTCCGTTATTTCTCTCTGTCAGTTTGTGTGCTGCTTCATAGAATTGAGGAAACAATGCTTGAGTTGCACTGGTGTTTAAGCAGAAATATGGCAATTACAGATGATCGCTCAACTAGGATTTGGCTAAACCAGTAAGAAGAGAACGTTACAGGCTGTAAATACAAATGATTTTATGTCCTTGAAAATGTCTGTTTATGACCAGTTGTCCTCAGGGAAAGAATGGATTGGGTAGATTGTGTATTATGCAACGAAAGATATTTTCCAAATAGCTTACAAATAATATACAAGTTAGAGTATCTGGTTAAGGGGGAAAAAAATCTCAGTCCAGATATTGAGTCTGTCATCTGCACCGCTATAACTGTCTGATTTGGTTCTGCAACCCAACAAGACAGACACAGACTTCAGAGGACAATCAGAACTGCAGAAAAAACAATTACTGCCAACCTGCCTTCCATTGAGGACCTGTACACTGCACGAGTCGAAAAGAGAACTGTGAAAATATTTGCAGACCCCCCGCATTCTATTTCAATAAATTGTTTCAACTCCTACCCTCAAAACGATGCTATAGAGCACTGCACATCAGAACAACCAGACACAAGAACAGTTTTTCTCCGAACACCATCGCTCTGCTGAACAAATAATTCCTTCAACACTGTCAAACTATTTACTAAGTCTGCATTACTATTATTATTAATCTTCTCATTGTTTCTATCACCCATCTCCTCCCACATGGCTGTATGACAGTAACTTTGTTGCTTGTATCCTTTCGATTTATATTGATTGTTTCCTAGTATGATTTGATTGCTTATTTGTACCCTATGACTATAATTAAGTGTTGTACTTTATGATTCGTGACGAATGTATCTTTTCTTTTATGTGCACTGAGAGCAAATGCACCAAAGGCAAATTTCTTGTGTGTCCAATCACACTTGATCAATAAAGAATTCTATTCTATTCTATTCTATTCTATTCTATTCTAGTCTAGTCTAGTCTAGTCTAGTCTAGTCTAGTCATCAGACAAACTCTTTAAACAAAGCAGCATTTGAGACCATCATAGAAAAGAGATCTAAGCTTGGATGTGTTTCTGCACAGGCAAAATTTAAATGCTTAGAATCATAAAATTGTAGATTGTAAGGGACCACAAGGATATCTAGTTCATCCCTCTACATCATACTGAAAAAACAAAACCATCTTTGAGAGGTTACTATATTCTCACGGCCCACTTTTTGACTCGTGCAGTGTACAGGTCCTCAATAGATGGCAGTTTGGTAGTAATTGTTTTTTCTGCAGTTCTATCTATCCATTGAAGTCTGTGTCTGTCTTGTTAGGTTGCAGAACCCAACCAGACAGTTATAGAGGTGCAGATTCCTCTGTAGAACTGTATCAGACTCAACGTTTATTTATTTGTTTATTATATTTATTTATTACATTTATTTACTATCCATCTCACCACCTTTCTTCAGCCTTTTTTCATTATTAGCCTTTCCTTTGAACTTTGGAATATAATATTAGCCATGTAAATTTAATTCATCAAACCAACATGTATCCATCAGGAAAGAAGTTTATTCTCCGCAGAAGAACACTGCAACGGCATTTCTAATCAACTATGATTTAAAAATATGGTTCATTTATAACAATGACAACAGCAACACAGTCTTATGCATTTTGGGGGGTTAAAGATCATTCTGAGCCTTGGGTCACATTCAAAAAAGCGGCCTTTGATAAGAGAAGTACAATTATTTAATATAATTATATATTATCAAATTCAGTTGGCCTGACTATTACATTTCATGCTTTCTTGCTGTCATGTAAAAAAAAAATATTGCGCATAATTAGTGGCAACTTTCGGTTAGACTTTGGGGGAGAGGCACCCAAGGCTGGTGGGGGTTTGCATGATGTCCTGGTGCCTTAAGAGGTGAGACTCTAATTATCTAGTGATTTTTCAAAAGATTCTTCCAAGGGTTATAAATTGGGTCAATAGGATTATCTCCAGAGTACTGAAGAAAGCCTACAGCAGCTGAAGTCCTTGCTTAAGGCCACTCTGCAGGGGCATGGCAATATTTGAAGGCCATCGGAACAAGGACCTTTTGTCCTTGGGTGGTATTTCGAGCCACTTTAGTATGACAATCTACTAGAACTGCACCTCTAAAAACCAACCAACAAACCTGTCACTATTTCTCCATCACCTTGACCAGCTTGATGGGACAGGGCACTTAAGACTCTTCTTTTCTGCATATCTGTTGCTCTATTGACATGAAGAGATAATGATCTATAGCTCATGGCCCTCTACGACCTGAATATCACCATGGGCTCTGATCTATCTGACTGTGGCTGATCTCAGGGAAGCTAAGCATAGCAGGCCTTGATGAGTACTTGAAAGGAAGGCCACTCAACTACTAAGACCCCAGGCAGTTAAGGAAGTTCACAAAATGTCCCAGGAAACAGAGAGATAAACCATTTGCCCATTAATGTATATGGACATGTCCTGGTGATTTCCAAAAGATGAGTTGAAACTGAGCGACAGTCTGTCTTCTGGTCAAAATGATCATGTAAATTGTAACCTCTAGTTATCACCTTTCACATCCAGGCCAGCTCTAATTACATTCATGGGCTCTATGTAGAACTGTGCTTGAAAACAAGTTGAGAATTTGGCCAGTCAAGTTTGGATAAATATCAACTGACACAGTCGTATTTTGCTATTCCAAAACAGTTTTGTTGGTTTGTGGTTTGTTTCAAAGACAGATTCAGTGTGTTTTTTTTCTTTTCAAAATTCTAAATCGACTTTTCCTGAATCTCAGGAAACATATTTTTTTTGTGATCAGAGCCACCTTGGATCAGGTTTCTTCCCAATAAAGAGAAAAAGAAAGAAAGAAAGATAGAGGGAGGGAGGGTGGGAGGGAGGGAGGGAAGGAAGGGACTCCAACCCTACCAATATCTAAGACCTGAAAATTCTATACCAAGTTCCTTTTCTTTCCTTTCCCTTCCCTTCCCTTTCTGTCCTCCCTCCCTCACCTCCCCTTCTCTCCCATTTCTCTCCCCTCTTCTTTCTTCTTTCCAATGGCTATGGGTTGCCATTCAGATGGCATTGGAGCTCTCACTGGTTTCAGTATCTTGTACAATTCATTACCCCAACTCACAAAGCTTATCAGGAAGGTGGCAAGATAAGGTCTTCCTTCCAGTAAAAGAGCACTGTTGATTGTATTTTCACCCAGGATCACCATTCCCTATTTTTTCCACCTTTGCAGAATGAAAAAATACAGATGACCTGATAGGCTTCATAGTTATTGAATTATCCAACCTATCCAGATACAATAATTCCAGAGAACTGAGATTGTTGATTAAAGAAGCTGCAGTCCTACACATCTGGGCTATTTGTGCATTGGTTAACTCCAGTTGTACCCTTATCATGAAAACAATAAGCAAGTTAACTCTTGGCATAGATTAGATTTACACAGTATGCTCTATAGATAATCTTTGACTTTACTGTAATTGAACCCAGAATTATGATCCTAAGTCATTGCAGTAGTTAAGAGGATCACTGGATCCAATTTTATGACTTCTTTTGTGGTGGTTGACTCAAAAGTTACCCAATTGGTGTTTTTTAACCAAAAACCAGGAAAAAAACCCACAACCCATTGAAAATTGTGGTCATGGGACCGTGAGATACTGCAAATGGCTATAACGGTGAGCTGGTAGCCAAGCACCACAAATGTGATCACAAAACTGCTGGGGTGTGTCTATGTGTGACTATTGTATCTTCAAAATTGGGTGGGGCAGAGATATTGTAATGTTGCTTCAGACAGTGCAGGTAGTCCCCTTACGATCACAACTGAGGCCAAAATTTTGGTTTGCTAAATGAGACAGTTGTTAAGTGAGTTTTGCTACATTTTACAACCTGACTTGTCACAGTTGTTAAGTGAAACAACGCAGTTGTTAAGAGTTGTAAAGTGAATCTGGCTTCGCCATTGGCTTTGTTTGTCAGAAGGTCACAACAACCTGGGACACTGCAACCATCATAAATATCAGTTGTTAAGGTCTGAATTTTGATCGGGTGACCTGGGGAATGCTGCAACAGTCATGAGTGTGAAAAACATTCATAAGTCACTTTATTTATTGCCGTTGTAATTTTGAATGGTCACTAAATGAATTGTAAGTTGAGGACTACCTGTATGATGTAATATAATACAATACAATACAATAGCAGAGTTGGAAGGGACCATGGAGGTCTTCTAGTCCAACCCCCTGCCTAGACAGGAAACCCTATACCGTTTCAGACAAATGGCTATCCAACATCTTCTTAAAGACTTCCAGTGTTGGGGCATTCACGACTTCTGGAGGCAAGCTGATCCACTGATTCATTGTTCTAACTGTCAGGAAGTTTCTCCTCAGTTCTAAATTGCTTCTCTCCTTGATTAGTTTCCACCCATTGCTTCTTGTTCTGCCTTCAGGTGCTTTGGAGAATAGCTTGACTCCCTCTTCTTTGTGGCAATCCCTGAAATATTGGAACACTGCTATCAAGTCTCCCCTAGTCCTTCTTTTCATTAAACTAGACATACCCAGTTCCTGCAAAAGTTCTTCATATTGTTTAGTCTCCAGTTCCCTAATCATCTTTGTTGCTCTTCTCTGCACTCTTTCTAGAGTCTCCACATCTTTTCTACATCGTGGTGACCAAAACTGAATGCAGTATTCCAAGTTTGCTTCTTTGTTCAATTCTACTCTTATGTTCCCTAACTTTTGTATTTATGTTGCTATTCTTACCTCATTACTGTAATTTCTGTTATGATTTTAACCCGATTCATAGAGTGGGTATGTACACCGCTCAGAGTCAAGGATGACTGGAGCTGTCTATAAACTTAATAAATAACAACAATAATTGTAATATACCAAACAATAAATTTAATATACCCCTTTAATATAAACATTTACAAACTCTGAAAATGTTGAGGTTTCATCCTCTCTTGGAGGCTTTTGTGCAGCATTTTCTTGGAGCTGTTTCACAGAGCCCTGTCACCTCCCAGAGCCTGTCTAAAATGAAAATTCTTGCTTTCTTGTTGAGGCCTCATCCAGCATTTCCAGGAGCCAGTAGATCAGAGATGGTATTCAGCAGGTTCTGACCAGTTCTGGAAAACCGGTAGCGTACATTTTGAGTAGTTCGGAGAACCGGTAAACCTCTGACTGGCCCCGCCCCCATCTATTCTCTGCCTCCCGAGTCCCAACTGATGGGGAGGAAATGGGGATTTTGCAGTAACCTTCCCCTGCCATGCCCACCAAGCCATGCCCATCAAGCATGCCACGCCCACCAAGCCACGCCCACACAACCGGTAATAAAAAGTTTTGAATCCCACCACTGCAATAGGTGTTTCTACATGAGTGCAATGCGTGCACAATAGATGTTCTAACTGAGGGAAATGACAACTATGGGTTCATTGATGATCCAAAGAGCCTTGATGAAGAAACTCCTCTACAGAGAGGGTCTCCAAAGTGGGCAACTTTAAGAGCTGTGGACTTCAACTCTCAGAATTCCCCAGCCAGGTTGGGTGTTGGTGTTGGTGAGAGAATTCTGGGAGTTGAAGTCCACAGCTTTTAAAGTTGCCAAGTTCGGACACCTATACTCTATAGCCATAAAAGCTTAGCTGAGGGAAATTATGATCAACTTGCCACTGTGTCGTCCCAGAATTGAAATGAGATGTATTGTTAAATGGGCCTCTCTAGCCCCATATTCATTTCTCATCTTGGCTTCTTCTGGATATTTGGTTTAAAGCAGAATGGAGCAACTCTAGTTCTAGGCGTGCATGAGGGATTTGACTTAAATTTCTAAAACTTTCCACAAGGTAATTTAAGGCTTCTTAGAAGAAGAATCTGTTCTTTACACCCTGTTGTTAGGAAGGGAAAAATTATGTCAGGGAAAAGTGAAAGAGAGAGGGAGAAGGAGAGAGGGAGAGAGAGAGGGAGAGGGAGGGAGGGAGGGAAGGAGAGAGAGAGAGAGAGAGAGAGAGAGAGAGAGAGAGAGGTAATGTGAAATGGAAGAGTGAAAAGAGAAAGGTCAGAAAAAAGAAAACTATCTTCATCTACACAACTTCCATGGGTTAATCCTGAGCAAATGCAGCATTCAACAGGAACAATCTTGTTGCTCTTTTTTTAAAAAAAACACCTCTGAATATGTACAGTTTTCAAATTTAAACTTAGAAATCCTACCAAAAGTGCTGTTATCCATGTACTTGGCATTGAGCAACATTTTACTGTAGAAAAGGGGAATATATCATTCAAGCATGATGAATGTTTGTAGCCATGTATATGCTTGCTCAGTTTCCTCCCAGTTGTAACATGTTTTGTAGTGCAAATAGGAATGCTACACTATGGCAAACAGCCTGCAATCCAATGTGTGCCAGGATAATCTCCAAAGCCATTTGGGGCTCCAAAGACACCAAGCAGTTCATTAAGGTTCATTCAAACCACCTGCACTAAAAAAAAACAAGAAGAAGAACCAAGAAAGCAGTGAACTATGATGTAAATGGCCATCACCTCTAGCAGCCATTATAGGAAATAGGCACATGGTAAATATGGATACCTAAAATAATTTGGATGCAGTTCCATCACACCAAGATCTTTGGTTTTTTTAAAATATTTGGCTTCTTCCAACATCTGTTGTAAGTACTAATGTTATAGTTCTGGGCATCTTTGTAGTAAATCCTTTACTAATTTATTAAATGTATTTGTTTTAGCAGCAAAAAGTGTACCCATCCCATTAAGTACATGTTGGATAAGAACCGTGTTGGCTTATGAGGCTTTGAAATGAGAGAAGGAAAGCCATTCCATAAGACAGTAGGATAAGCAATTCAAGCAATTCAATTCACAAAAAGATGAAAAGTCTGCCAATCTATTTTTGCCAAATATACAGGCTGATCTGACCATATTTTTCCTCTGCCAACTTTTGAGTTTCCATTTTCCAAGAGAAGGAACAGTCTTCTATTGGGTACAAAGAATGAATCACTTACAAATGAGCATTTTTAAAATCATTTTGGTCTGCACCAGGACAGTTTTTAATGTGAGATATTCAGAGGTCACTATTGACAATTTCATGGACAATAATCAATAAATTAAGGTGTAAAAATATCTTTGTAATCATAATCAAAATACCAAAAACAGCAATGAATACCAGTATTTGGAATTCTAGACTATAAAAATACCTGGTGAAATTAGATTACATCTTGCTACTCAAAGCAAAAGGTGAAAATATGACAAGTTAGTTGTATTGTTGGAGAGCAACCATCCTGGAAGGAGGGCTGAAGCAAGAAATCAGCCCGGACTCCCTACAGAAATACAAGAGGACAAAGTCTGACAACCACCCCTCCCCCAAATGCCTCTGAGCCTGATCTGATCTTTATCAAATGAAAGCTGACAATCTGGGGAGATTCCTGTACCATAGGCAGAAAACAATAAAGTAGGTAGTTTGAACGCAACACATGTAGCTCTCGTTTCTCATGGCAGATTGATACATATTAAGGAGAGTCTACTTGTAAATGATCATTCTGAATAAAATTAGTTCTATATTTTTTACTAAAATTATTTGTCACTCTGAGAAAAAAGAAAAAATAGCTTTAAAATATTTCACCCAGGAAAGAAATTGAAAAACTTCTCATTGTTGCAGTGGTCAAGATTGGTATACTTTGGGTCTTCCTCGCTGGGCCACTCATTTCTTTTGAGGGGCAAGGAATTCTGGTAATAGTGATGGGCAGTGTCTCCAACGAGGTAAGGGTCCTCTGGAGACAGCTGGCAAAAAGAATAGTTACTGTTACAAAACAGGGGGCTTTTGATTTCAGATATATCTTCCCCAAGCATATTCCCAGGAGATCTGAAGGAGTGGTAACCAACCTTCATTGAGGATTCCCACCTACTAGGAACATGTTGGGGACTTAAATCTACCGTGTTAAAGGAAGATAGTGCCTCGCTGGGTAGACCAGGCAGAACTGTAGTAGAGCCACTGACATATTTCATTGATGGAAGATGCCTTCCTAAGTCAAAGTTTTGATTCCAGCTTTCCGGTTCCCCGTATTCAGAACACTCGTATGATAACAGTTCCACTGGGTCTCCACCATCATAGTCACTGCTTCCAACTGGTTTGTATTTGTCCATGTATTTGCTGTAGCCCATGTCTTGAGTGTGCTCCAACACATAGGGCAACTTTCCGGAACTGAAGCCTTTGTTGAAAGTCAAGCAATTATTTAGCTCTTGAGATGGGTTCTCTCTGAAGTATCCATTGAAGCTACCGTGTGATATTTGCTCTTCGTGTTTGGGAACAATTAACAATAAAGTATCATCACTTTGCATCTCTCCTGTCAGGGACTTAAGAAAAAAATAATAACATTACCAAGATAATAAATTTACATTTTAAAATAATAAATTTACAGGGAAAGTGTCCTTTCCATTGAGCTTGAATCTTGGTGATTCCATGTAAATATCCTTTTGGGTGTCTTAGAAATAATATTTATTTATTTATTTGCACATCAAATTTATACAGCTGCCTATATCACAAAAAAAAGTGATTCCGGGCAGCGTACCACAAAGATATAAATCAGTAAAACATAATAATGTGGAAGCGGTTGGCCATTGCCTCCTCCCAGAATTTGACTTGTTGACTTCCCAGGTGACAGTTTGGATGGGGTTTTTTTTTTTGTGGTCTCCAATACAAGTGTAAACTAGTGTGACTTTGTGGGTGTTTTTTTTAGATCAGTCCAATTTGACTAAGTGCTGCCTCTTAGCTTGACTTCTCTTTGGATTATTACCTTATAAAGAAATGGGTTGCCACTTCTTGTCATTTGATTGCCATCAAAGGAACCTACCCAACTGAGGAACGTAATTCCAGGGAGGGCAAATTGTACTCAGGCTATACTAATACCAAACCTTCAATCAATTCTCCCTACATGTTGAGTCCTCACTAGATGCTCAGCTTCAGGAGCTTCATCTGTGACAACAGAACGTGGTCATTTGGGTTTTGGATTCCGTGAAAATTTACCTCCATATCTCTGTTCCTCTTCAGTCTTGGAGAAATTGAAATATATGCTTTTTGTATTGACCTTCTTGCTTCTGCTTCCAGTTTGGTTTCTGGTCGTGGGTGATCATGAGCTCCCTTTGACTTAACAAATAAACAAAGAGAGGCTTAATGATATAAAGACAAGAAACAACTTATAGCATCATGCAGTTCAGTGAAAGAGGTGTAAATTCCAGAATGGCCTAGAGGCCCCTAAACTAAATGACCAGCAATTTGTTTGTCAACCTGTTTCAATTCTTGATTTTATTTACTTAATTGAAAGTATTTTTTCTTGATGTGGATCAGCTTCACCATATGTGGGGAAGAAGAAATTCTTCTACTAGCTTCTTCGTTTATATGGTTTTTTTTTTAAAAAAAAAAGACTATTAAAATGCATGGAGTTTTTAAAATTTGAAAGAGACTGTGAATTATTTTTTAAAGACATGATTAGATATCTAGACCAGGCTACAATTTGTTTGCAATTAATTAATAAAATTAGAAATTAGATAGGATAATATGATTGGGTACTGTTTAGTCCAACAGTAGATCTAAAATGTATATGTATGTCTATATACCATTATATGCCTATATATATGTGTATATATGATTTCAGATTCTGGGATCATGTTGGAAAGATGTCTCCTATTAAATATGCTTAAACATTGAATCAGGTTTAAAATATGAGCAACCTGTTCCAATTTAGCACCTTCTACTTTCTAGAACCACAATTCCTAAAAATCCCAATAATTTTGTTCCTTCTAGTTGGGCCTTCCAGGACTTGCTGTCTCAAAGTTTGGGGGAAAGGTTATGGAAGAAATCTGATTTCATGAACTGACTGCAAATCAAGATAAGTTCAATAAAGAGTGCAAAGTGGCATAGAATGTTTGGTGCTGTTGAATTTTAACATAGGTTTGGATGGAAATGTTGACCCAAGGAATTTTCTGTGGCTACCATATAACCCAATGGGATTTATCTTTAATAATTAAGGACATGGTTGGGCTCTAATGATTTAATGGGACACACTATGGCCATGTCTCTCTAGATCAGGGAACAAAGACTGAAATTTAGATGCTTTTCTGGATTTAGTTGAGGGTGTTGTGCCAAGTTTTGTGTCATTTCTTTAAAAAAAAATACTGGCAGTTGCTGGTATGACCCAACTTGTATAAGATTGGCCCCAAGTTAGAAAGACTTCCTGGAACCCCCCCCCCCCCCCCCGCCCTAGCAGAACGTAAGGCCAAACATCCCCTGGTTTAAGAACATTCTGATGGAGAAAAACCTGATTAGTTTACATCCTGGGTTCCACTATGGCCAATGCGATGGATATTGGAAGCTTCCAAGGAGAACACAAAGGGTATAGTCCTATTCCATCATTGTTCCTACCAGGTTTTTGTTCCTACCCTTTCAATATCATGCATTGCTCATCATCAAAATAAAACAAGTCCACGTAAACTCACTTGCTCTAAATGAATTCATTTGCTTTTGCTTACCTGAAAAAATATGAACCGTCCTTCATGTCTCCAGAAATTTGTTACAGGATATCCACCATGGCCTCGACATGGAATCAGTTTCAAAGGTCCATTACAATTAGGACATGGTTTCCCTGTAGGATAGATAGACCATTCTTTAATGGTATTCAAAAAATAATGTAAAATAATCTGGTCTTCAGGTCATATAGCAATAATAATCATTCTAAATCATAGTTTAATATTGAATTCCCAAACCAGATATATGGACTACAGTACCAGAAATTTCAGCAGTGGCTGAACCCGAAATGAGAAAGTCGGATCATTGAAACTTGCAAATCTGGAAATGGTTTTTATAAGAAGAAAAGTGGATATAATTAGAAATGGTCATTATCCAGTGCAAAAGTTTAAGCTTTCCTGATCCAGACTGGAATCATATTTATTTGTTTTTTTTTAAAGATAAAGTTTTCCCCTGTCCAGTTGTGTCTGACTCTAGAACATGGTCTCATCTTCATTACTTAGCCAAGGGAGGCTCCACTTGCTTCCATGGTCCTATAGTTAGCATGACTATATGCCAAGGAGCACAGAACGTTGTTATCTTGCATAGAACAATGTTATCTTCCCACTGAAGTGGTACCTATGCATTTACTCACATTTGCATCAATGGTAGGATTCAAAAAATTTTACTACCAGTTCTGGTGGCATGGCTTGGTGGGCCTGGCAGGGGAAGGATACTGTAAAATCTCCATTCCACTCCAGGAGAAGGATACTGCAAAATCCCCATTTCCTCCCGATCAGCTGGGATTCGGGAGGCAGAGAATAGATGGGGATGGGGCCAGTCAAAGGTGGCATTTACCAGTTCTCCGAACTACTCAACATTTCTGTTACCGGTTCTCCAGAACTGGTCAGAACCTGCTCAATACCACCTCTGATTTGCATGCTTTTGAACAGGAGCTGGGGCAAGCAATGGGAGCTCACCCTGTCCACAGCACTCAGGTCTCAAACTGCCAACCAACTGCCCAGCGTCTTAACCGATAGGCCAATGCAATGCCCTGGTATGTGCTATCTATTTCCATGACATTCTTTTTCAAGGATATTTGACTTATACACGTAAAAGTGCTTTCACACCGACAGGGGGCTTTCTGATTTTCATATAGCATAAGATACATTTCGAAACATTTCCTAAACTCCATGGCAGTTTTTCATTTATACAAGGGATTGGATTAAAAGACGTCTACAAGTGGATTTTTAACAATGTGTAGAGCCCACTGAAACAAATGGAAGTACTTCTATCCATTGTTCTGTCCACTAAATAATGTTGAAACCTGTTCACTTTTACTTGCTTATAAATCCTAAATATTTATTCTAGAAATAAAGAATGTTTCAGTCATACAAATTATAGAATTTGTTTTCCAAAATTCAATCCCATGCCCATTTAGCAGGGAATATCCTACCTAATTAGGGAAGGATTTTCTTTTGAAAAAGCATCCATAGTCTATAAAACTGCAACTTTTGCTATGCCACTATTATATTTTTAAAATAATCACCTGTATATTGCACAGGTCAGAAAGAGGGCTGAGAAGACATCGACAGATTCCTCACTTTCTGGGCATAAACTGTTTCAATTCCTTTCCTCTGGATGGCACTACTGGGCATTGCATGCCAAAACAACTAGCTATAGGGACAATTTTTTCCGTCATGCCATCAGTCTGCTGAACACCTAATTCTTACAGTGTCTAATGTCTATGTATATTTACCCATGTAATATGACTGTAGGTTATCATTTATTCTTATTTTCTTTATTTCCCCTTCTTATTTGGACGACGATGATGATGATGATGATGATGATGATGGTGGTGGTGGTTGTTGTTGTTGTTGTTGTTGTTATTATTATTATTATTATTATTATTATTATTATTATTATTATTATTATTATTATGTGTTTAATCTTTGGTGAGATTCACAGCCTTTGGGGCTGGTTGGTAGCTCAACAGCTCGAGTCCTAACCAAGGACCTAGGAACTGTTAAGCTAGCGTCGGAGGATATAAGTTGTTCCAAGTTGGGTGGTTTTTTGTAGAGTCAGAATGTTCAAGTCAGGTAAATTTAGAATTTTCAAATAGCGAGGTAGCCCTTTAGGTATTGCTCCAAGGGCTCCAATTACAATTGGGACAACACATGATTTCTTTTTCCACAGTCGCTCAACCTCAATTTGCAAGTCCCGGTATTTTGTGATTTTTTTCTTGCTGTTTATCTTCAATTCGTGCATCACCAGGTATTACAATGTCAATGAACCATACTTTTTTCTTTTCAATTATTGTTATGTGAGGTGTGTTGAGGCCAAGTGCCTGTCAGTCTGGATTCTGAAGTCCCACAAGATCTTGACTTTCTCATTCTTTAAAACCTTCTCAACCTGATGGCCCCAGTGGTTTTTGCTGTACTCAAATCCAAACTTTTGGCACAATTTCCAGTGAATGATCTTAGCAACGCGGTCACGGCGTTGTAGGTAGTCAGTTTGTGAAATTTTGCTGCACCCACTGATCAAGTGGTTGACTGTCTCGTCTTTCTCATTACAGTGGCAACATTTGCTGTTGGTGGTAACATGTTGAATTTTTGCCTTCATGTAGTTTGTGGCTAAGGCTTGTTCTTGAGCTGCCAAAATAAAGCCTTCTGTTTCTTTTTTCAATGCTCCTGATCTTAACCAGTTCCAAGTTAACTTTTGGTCAGCTTTGCCTTCAATACTTTTCAAGTATTGGCTATGCATAGCTTTGTTTTTCCAATTTTGAGTTCGCTTCTCAATTACTTCTTTCTTATATTCAGCTTTGACTTAGTTGTCTTTAAAAGGCCTCCTTTATTTACTTCCTTAATCATTGGTTCTTCACTTTTCTGGATGTAATCATTCAAGCTGTGTCTTTCTTCTTCCACAGTCTGCTTTACTTGTAGGAGTCCTCGACCACCCTCTGCTCTTGGTAGATACAATCGGTCAACATCACTTTTAGGGTGCAAAGCATGATTCATTGTCATAAGCTTCCTTGTTTTTCTGTCCAAATTGTCCAGCTCCAACTGGGTACAGTCAATTATTCCTGCAGCGTATTGAATTACAGGTATAGCCCAGGTATTTATGGCTTTTATGATTTTCCTCCACTCAGTTTGGACTTTAATATCTTGCGAATTTGTCAAAGGTACTATGTATTATTATTATTATTATTATTATTATTATTATTATTATTATTATTATTATTATTATCATTATTATCATTATTATCATTATTATCATTATTATCATTATTATCATTATTATCATTATTATCATTATTATCATTATTATCATTATTATCATTATTATCATTATTATCATTATTATCATTATTATCATTATTATCATTATTATCATTATTATCATTATTATCATTATTATCATTATTATCATTATCATTATTCTGCTTTGCATGTACACAGTGAGCTTCTATACTGGAGACAAATTCCTTGTGTGTATAATCAGACTTAGCCAAATAAAGTGTTCCGTTCTGTTCCATTCCGTTCCGTTCCGGTCTGTTATATTGATCCATGATTTCATAACATAAACCCAATTATGTTTACCCAGAAATAAAACTCTTTGAAATAAATGGACATAGGATTACAGCCTCAATAAATATCACTGTTGATATTTTTCCAAGCAATAATATTTAACAAGTATCTATTTACAGCATTCCAAAATTGTCTCAAGTTGTTTTGTAAAAGAACATAGTAGCTGGAAGTTATACTTTATCTGACTTTCTCTACCGTTGCAGTATTTTTTACAACACTATTAACGATAAGCATCAGCTTGTAAAAGTATGCTTTACATTACTTAACATTTTTAAAATAGTTTTCAAATATAATAGCAAAGCATATGCCGCATCTATGAAGCAAGAGGGGAGAGAGAAGGAGATTAGTTAATTATAGGTAGTCCTTGACCTATGACCACAGTTGAGCGCAAAATTTATGTTGTTAGTCAAGGCAGCTGTTAAGTGAGTTTTGTTCCATTTTATGACCCTTTTGTCACAATTAAGTAAATCACTGCAATTGTTAGATCAATCATATGGTCATTAAGTGACTCTAGCTTTCCCCATTGAATTTGCTTGTGGGAATCCAGTCGGGAAGTTTGTAAATGGTGATCACATGTCATAAGTACATGCCAATTGCCAATAATCACATTTTGATCCCATGGCCATGGGGATGGCTACAATGGTCCTAAAGGTGAAAAACAGTCATGTCATTTTTTCCCCAGTGCCGTTGTAATTTTGAGTGGTCACTAAAGGAATGGTTGTAAGTCAAGGATCACCTGTGTAGGTGCCATTGAGTCAGGCTCAAATCCTGGAGACTTGGAGAGGAACAAAGTTAGATCCAGCAACAATCTGTATACCTCCAAGAAGATTTTGATAATCTGTTCTATCCCATCCATCCACTCCATCTGTTGAATTTTCTGCCTTCTATGTTCTTCAATCTTGCCCACCATGGGCCATCATCTGTTAGCGTCAGATACCCGAGAGATTTGATTTTCTGTTTGCTGATCGTAGTCTCCAGGAAGCAGTTAGTTAGTTTTAGCTTGTCCAGGACTTCTTGGCTCTTCTTGCAGTCCATAGTAGCAATAAAATAGCACTTAGACTTACACACTGCTTCACCATGCTTTACAGTCCTCTGCAAGTGGTTTACAGAGTTAGCCAAGGGAAACGTACAAAGTTTAAGGAATGAAAAAGAAGAATTATAAACAATTTCCCCAGGTTTTCATCCAGGAATCTTCTACTTCCAAAGAAAGTGCTGCAACCATTGTGATATGCTATAGCATTCATAGAAGCTATGAAAGACCAGCAAAGCAGTAACAAAAATTTTTTATTTTAAAACCCATTGTTGTACCTTGATGCTTTTATTTTGTATATACTTTCAGTTTAACTAGATTAGTATAGTATACACATATATACATATATACATCATATATACATCATATATACATATATACATATATACATATATACATATATACATATATACATATATACATATATACATATATACATATATACATATATACATATATACATATATACATATATACATATATACATATATACATATATACATATATACATATATACATATATACATATATACATATATACATATATACATATATACATATATACATATATACATATATACATCATATACATCATATACAACATATACAACATATATACATATATACATCATATATACATATATACATATATACATCATATACAACATATATACATATATACATATATACATATATACATATATACATATACACATATACACATATACACATATACACATATACACATATACACATATACACATATACACATATACACATATACATATATACATATACATCATATATACATCATATATACATCATATATACATCATATATACATCATATATACATCATATATACATCATATACATATATACATATATACATAAATACATACACACATGCATATATACATAAATATATACATACATATATACATATATACATACATATATACATGCATACATGCATATACACGTAAATACATATATACATATATACATACATACATGCATATATACATATATACATAAATACACACACACACACACACACATATTCATGGATGTTTTCACATCCATGCATATCTTTCTCTATCTCTCTGCATGGGTATGCACATAGCTATAAAAACATATGTATACATTCAAGCCCACACATCCCTACGACCAATTCGCTCACACAGAGAGGGACTTCTCCGGGTGCCGTCCGCCAAACAGTGTCGGGGGGCGACATCCAGGAGCAGAACCTTCTCTGTGATGGGCCCAGCCCTGTGGAATGACCTCCCCCGTGACATCAGGATTATTTCCGATCTCCGCTCCTTCCGTGTACAGTTGAAGACCCACCTCTTTCAATCATCCGGCCTGGCTCAACCGTAATCTTTTCATATTCCTCCTGGCTGTCTTTTTTAAATTTTTAAATTTTTATTGTATATTGGGTTTTTTATTAGACGGGGCATGTTAATGGTTTTAATTTGTCTTAATGTTTTAATCTATTACCTCCTCCGTGCATGTATGTCCTTGTATATATGTACGTTTATATATGTCTTAATGTACGCCGCCCCGAGTCTTGCCCGGAAAGGGAGCGGCTAATAAATCCAAATTTATTATTATTATTATTATTATTATTATTATTATTATTATTATTATTATTAATATTCAGTTTCACTGAAAATATATATACTGTAAACATACAATAATACACACACGCACACACATATACATACAAGTACATATACATGCACGAGTGTGTGCATACACACACATCGGTTCTGTAGATGTGGCTTGGTGAACGTGGCAGGGGAAGGTTACTGCAAAATCCCCTTTTCCTCCCGATCAGCTGGGACTCTGGAGGCAAAGAATAGAAGGGGGCGGGGCCAGTCAGAGGTGGTATTTACCGGTTCTTCGAACTACTCAAAATTTCCGCTACTAGTTCTCCAAAACTGGTCAGAACCCGCTGAATACCACCTCTGATACACATAATATGCATTGCATACCCATATAAAACCATATTTATTTAGGAATACCCACATGGAAACAAAGTGATTGGCTGCTGCTTTTTAAGCACAGCAGCCATGAATTGTCCAATGGGAAGTCATGGAAAAAGTGACTCCATCAGATGGAATTTCATTAAACTGGTTTACAGTGCAGAACAAGAGTGGGGAGTGGATTAAATACACACAGCTTTCCTTCCTTGGATTAATAATCTTCTGCACACATGCATGCTAGCTATCTGATTTCATGTCCCTCTTCTTCTTCTGAAACCTGCCTGTTGATCTGGCATTTTTCTGCTCTTATGTGATTGTGTATTTGTGTGAACAACCCAGGGTTATAATATATCAGACAGTCAATTGTATCTATCTTTTAGATAAATTATATTTACATTTTATATATAATTTTATGTATGGATATTTATGGCAATTTATATATAATTTATTTTATATATGTATTCATTCTATAGTCCAATTTGTGAAGGGTTTCAGTATAATCTTTCCAATTTCCTGGAACTTCATTTTCTTGGATTATACCTCTACTGGATTTTTCTTAAGTATCCCTACCTTAACTGTAAACTTTTCTCTGGTTTTGGAGTGATCTTAAAAATCACTGTTATTCCTTTCTCAATTATTGATTCTCTTTGTTGAGGTACCTTTTATTGACTTTTATTGCTTGACATTGAGAGTCTGCAGTCAGCATCTCTCTTGCAGCCCAAGGCTTCCATCCTTCATCTTTTTTTTTTGTCTGTCATGATAACTTCTTTTGACAACCATTTTGCTCCTTTCCTCCTTGAGATATTGTTCTGCATTGTTTTTCATAGGATCTTTTCCTGTTGCATAACCCTTTCAGGTTCTCTTTTGCAGAAGCTAAGAATGGTGAATGGGTTCACCTGCATCTCCTATTCTACCTGTAGGCCCTTCAAAGTGGTGGGATTCAAATTTTGTTACTACCGGTTCTGTGGGCATGGCTTGGTGGGAGTGGCAGAAAGATACTGTAAAATCTCCATTCCCTCCCGATAATAATAATAATAATAATAATAATAATAATAATAATAATAATAATAATAATAATAATAATAATAATAATAATAATTTTATTTGATTAGCCGCAACCCTCTCCCGAAGGACTCGGGGCGGCGTACAATCAAACAGATAAAAATACACATAAGACAAACATATATACAAAAAACAGAGACATATACATATGTGCATGGAGGAGGATGGACTTAAGTGAAAGACAGTTAAAAATACAGTTTAAAATCCCCTAATAAAATTACCAAATTAAAAAACCCATCAGGAGCGTTACTAAGTTATGGTCGAGCCAGGCCAGCTATTTGGAAAAGGTGGGTCTTGAGCTTGACACGGAAGGAGCGGAGGTCAGTAATAGTCCTAATATCCGGGGGGAGGTCATTCCACAGGGCTGGGCCCGCCACAGAGAAGGCTCTGCTCCTAGGCGCCGCCCCATGGCACTGTCTGGTAGACGGCACCTGGAGAAGTCCCTCTCTGTGCGAGCGGATGGGTCGTAGGGATGTATGGGGCAGAATACGGGACTCGGGAGGCAGAGAATAAATGGGGGCGGGGCCAGTCAGACTACTCAAAATTTCCGCTACCGGTTCTCCAGAACTGGTCAGAACCTGCTGAATACCACCCCTGGTCCTTCAGTCCAAATGTTGCTAACACCGTCTATCCTATTTAATTTTCTAAGTTTTGCTAGTAAATTTTATAGTAATTATTCATGTTCTGCTCCATTGCTCCATGAGGATTCTTATATTTAAAACAGGTGTATGGAATATAAATAGATGGAATATGGATGGCAACTCCTGTTACTTAACAAAAATGCCTTTTGAAGGTAGGTATATCCGACAGAGATCCTTAAAAATAAAATAAAATGAGAGGCTGCAACTGCACAAAATGGCACTATTTTTGTTTGAAAGTGTGTCTATCTGATCTAAACATGAAGCTGAAGGAAGGAGAGAGGGATGGAGAACAAGAGGAAGGCCAGGAGGAATCTTGGCAGTGTATCTTTTGGTTAGTGTGTATACATTACATGCAATCACTCTGTTTATGTATAAGTTTCTCTCATGGCAGCTGCTCTGTGAAAACAACTCCAACAAACTCTTAAATTTCTACTAGGTACACTTATTCCCCCAAAGTTGCCAATCCTTGGGCTAATTGTTTAAATAGAAGGAGGTTTCCATTCCATTGGATAATAGTTCTTGGGGAGTTGATATCTGATGGAGTTATCAGCACAACAGTTTGGAAATCTTTCTCATTTCGCGTGGTAGATCAAAGCAAATATCGAAAGAGTAACAATAGCTCCCCAAAGGTGCTTTAAAGACAAAAACGACTCACAAATTCTCTTAGTCCTATTCCATATATTACTGGAATGTGTTAATTGGGGAGGAATATGTCAATAAGGGAAAAATCTTTCACCGCTGACATATATTTGAATATCTTCATGTAGTTCTGTCTCCAGTACGTATCAGGAAACTTTACAAAACTCCTCAAAAATCTTTGGTGTCTCTTGATGTGATGGGTTGTACCTACATTTTGGATACTTCGGTTTCCACTGCCGAAATCAGTTGAGATTGAACACACGTACACACACAAACATCCCAGCACAATGATTTACTGTTACTTGACGCATCATTTTGAAGATTTTGCATTCATTTATTTCAGTGGAAACTCCATTGAACTTTTGAAGGGGCTTAACATTAGACTGCAGATTTTTTTTTAAAAAGGGGGGTGGTTAGATTGGTTTTTGTGATTGAAGTTAATTGGGCTGCAAGTAGAAAGGATCTTATAGGGATGATTCTTGAGAATATTTTCTATGCAGAAGCAGGGGTGGGCTTCAAAAATTTCAGCAATAGGTTCTCTGCCCGGTTGCAGGGTTGGCATGGCCAACCAAGGCGTGGCCTAGTCAACCAACTGCACCATGGGGGGGGCGTGCGTTTTTGCGTTCCCCAGGCTTTGGAGACTTTCTTCAACCTTCTGCGAGGGCAAAAACTCTGGCCTTCCGGAACTTCTGGGTGGCCCATTTTTCCCCCTCCCCGAACCTCTGCGCAGGCCCTCACATCCAAAATGGGCTGCGTGGAGACTCCTGGGAGGGGGGAGGGGGCAGCCAGGGCGTGGGATTTGGAGGTTCTCTGAACCAGCCATAACGTTAGCTACAGGTTCTCATAGCAGCCCATCCCTGAGAAGAGCCCATCCCTGAGAAGAAGGCACCTCAAGGTACACTGAAGAAGAATCTTGTCCCTACTTACTTTGCTGTTTCTGCCTGGCTTTGTCACATATGGCTGGTCTCAGGTACAACTTCCCTCCATCCGAAGTGGAGCAACCACTGTCACAGACCACGACGCCAAGGCAGGATTTTTTCAATATGCGCGAGTTGTGATTGTTGGTGTTCCTCATGGCCCAGCTACTCAGGTGCCGCTGAGCATTTTTATCCTCTGCGCTGTAGATGTATTTTACGTAGGAATCAGGCCATTCCTGAAACCAGTCTATCTGTTTCACATCCTGTGAGGAAGCCAAAGAATTTTATATTTGAAATGAAGAAAGAGAGAGCAAAAAGTAATACAGCTGTTTTTCAATCTGCAGATTTCTGACTTGGTGATGCAGGCTTAGATGATTTTGAAAAGTTTAGACCAGGGGTGTCCAAACTTGGGAACTTTAAGACTTGTGGACTTCAACTCCCAGAATTCCCCAGCCAGCCATGCTGGCCACAAGTCCACAAGTCTTAAAGTTCCCAAGTTTGGACACCCCTGGTTTAGACTATAAACCCAGAAATAGGACTTGCTGAAAAACACACAAAAGGTTAGAAGAGAACATATTTAGGCATTAACTTCCCATCCATGGCCCTTAACCTTCAATCATATATACAGTAATAAGATTGGATATTTCACTGAAACCAATGGAAATTTAGTTAAGCGTGATGAGCAAATATCTCTTCAGTTTCAGTGACTCTGTTTCAAGACTGATTAATTGTGTTCAAGCCACAATATCTGTCTTGTTTTAATATCAAGAGATGGAGGTACAAGGACAAAAGTAGGTTTCAAGCTACCTTTTTAAAAATACATTATTGACTTCTATATTTAATTCATGCATTATTACTTACTGACCTCAGGCCATTAAATATTAGGATTTCTAAGAATGACAGAACTAGGTTAATTACATTCCCCAAGAGGGGAAATGTTAATTACACTCATCTTCAAGAATTCCAAATATATCTGTCTTCTTGCACTATGTGGTTTTAATTCATGTGTGCACAGGGGAAATGCAAATTGATGCAGCATTTTTCCTCAGAAAAATGACAGCTTAGTTTGTGACTATTAGTTTGGTCAAAGAATAGAAAAAGATATGTTGCAATAATACAGCAACAACTGCTGGAACGAGAATACAAGCTACCAAGCCCATTTTGACCAATGTAATAGGGTCTCACCAATATTTGGTGAATTCCCTATACCTCTCCTTAACATCAGGGTCAAACAGTGAATTTCAGAGGTTTCAAATGGAGGTTTGAATTATGTGTTAACTTTGGATGATAATGTTGACCATGGATTGGATGTTGACTCATCTCATTGATTAGTGTTTCCCAACGCTGGCGACTTTGAGATGTGCATGCTGGCTGGGAAATTCTGAGAGTTGAAGTCCAGATATTTTTAATGTTTCTGGCATTGGGAAACACTGAAATAGATCAATACAGATTTAAATAAAATAGTACAACCCTACACACAGATGTATTCTGCTTAGTTCAAGAAGCAGTATATTGAATGGATCACACATAAGATTATATCATGGTTTACTTAGCCTTGTCTAATATGAATCCATAGCAACAATGTTAGTTTCAGTGCACAGCCATCTTCCTCAGTTCAGTCCCATCCCATCCCATCCCATCCCTTTCCTTTCCATTCCATTCCATTCCATTCCATTCCATTCCTTTCCTTTCCTTTCCTTTCCTTTCCTTTCCTTTCCTTTCCTTTCCTTTCAATTCCATTCCTTTCCATTCCATTCCATTCCATTCCTTTCCATTCCATTCCATTCCTTTCCATTCCATTCCATTCCATTCCTTTCCTTTCAATTCCATTCCTTTCCATTCCATTCCATTCCATTCCTTTCCTTTCCTTTCCTTTCCTTTCCATTCCATTCCTTTCCATTCCATTCCATTCCTTTCCTTTCAATTCCATTCCTTTCCATTCCATTCCATTCCTTTCCTTTCCTTTCCTTTCCATTCCATTCCTTTCCATTCCATTCCATTCCTTTCCTTTCAATTCCATTCCTTTCCATTCCATTCCATTCCTTTCCTTTCCTTTCCTTTCCATTCCATTCCTTTCCATTCCATTCCATTCCTTTCCTTTCAATTCCATTCCTTTCCATTCCATTCCATTCCATTCCTTTCCATTCCATTCCATTCCTTTCCATTCCATTCCATTCCTTTCCTTTCAATTCCATTCCTTTCCATTCCATTCCATTCCTTTCCTTTCCTTTCCTTTCCATTCCATTCCTTTCCATTCCATTCCATTCCTTTCCTTTCAATTCCATTCCTTTCCATTCCATTCCATTCCATTCCTTTCCATTCCATTCCATTCCTTTCCATTCCATTCCATTCCTTTCCTTTCAATTCCATTCCTTTCCATTCCATTCCATTCCATTCCTTTCCTTTCCTTTCCTTTCCTTTCCATTCCATTCCTTTCCATTCCATTCCATTCCTTTCCTTTCAATTCCATTCCTTTCCATTCCATTCCATTCCTTTCCTTTCCTTTCCTTTCCATTCCATTCCTTTCCATTCCATTCCATTCCTTTCCTTTCAATTCCATTCCTTTCCATTCCATTCCATTCCATTCCTTTCCATTCCATCCCTTTCCTTTCCTTTCCATTCCATTCCATTCCTTTCATTTCCATTCCATTCCTTTCCTTTCCATTCCTTTCCTTTCAATTCCATTCCATTCCATTCCTTTCCATTCCATTCCTTTCCATTCCATTCCATTCCATTCCATTCCTTTCCATTCCATTCCATCCCATCCCTTTCCTTTCCTTTCCATTCCATTCCATTCCATTCCAGCATGTTCTGAATCAAATTAGTGACTTATTAGACATGCCCATGTAATTTTCTTGAAAAGAGAATGAAAACGGTTTGCCATTGCTTTCTCTGAAGAAGTTTTCAACTTTTAACCTACCAGGTAGTCTCCTATCTAAATACTGTAGGTCCAACTCCACTTAACTTCCAAGGTAAGGTAAGGTCAGCCTGATGCTGCCACCTGCTGATGCATGTAGTAGTATATGGAATAATACCAGTAAATGCTGCATTAATAATCGTGACTAAATACAGACCATGGTTTCTGCAAAAGTTAATATGGAAAAATAATAATTTATGTTTGTGCAAAATAAGCATTATGTTAGAGCCACCAACCTTGGGAAGTTTGATGTCATTAATATCCCAGCTGACAACGTCCTCATTTTTAGAAGACAAGTTTTCTTGTTCCATGCTAAAATCAGCAGCAACCCTCAACATGTCAGGATTTGTCCCCTGGATGTAACAAGAACAGTCTCCACTGTCAGTTTTTGAAGTGGTACGGCAGTCCCAGCTAGCAAGCAGTTTAGGGCCAGGAAGCAATTTCCCGAAGCTAAATCATAGGTTGCTCATTAAAGATAAAATCAGTATTCTTTTGCTAGAAAAACCTGTTCTATTTAAAGTTTTGCAAGCAGCAAAGACAATGGAAACTGTAGCTTCCAGACAAGAGTGTGGTGTTTGGGAGATGGCATTAGCAGCGGTCTATAGCAGAAAGTCCTTTCCATTGTTCTATAATTTAAGGAATCAGAACTCTCTCTTATTTTACCTTTAATTCACTCTCAGCTAATGTGCCTTAAGATGTAGCTGTACTGTTGATTACAAAAACGATGACAAGGATTATGGCAGCTCTTGTTCCCTCTCTTGGACCCCATACCTATCTTAGCTAATAGTAAAACAAGTAAAAGTGATGGGTGGGAGGAGGACTTGGAATTAAGAGATAGTTCTCTCTACATTCTGGTAGAGAGAATGGAGTTCCCTGAGGATGGGCTCCAGCACGAATCCGAAAGTTTGGAAGACTAAATTTCTGGTCCCAGTGATGAACCCAGATTGGATCCAGCAACATGTATATTTGACTTCATTTGTCATGGATACTCCTTAATTGGCTTGAGGTTGTAGCAGTGGGAGATGGAACCTGCTCTTTCCTTCCTCTCTTCCTTCCTTCCTTCCTTCCTTCCTTCCTTCCTTCCTTCCTTCCTCTTTCTTTCCTTCTCTCCCTCCCTTCCTTCAGCCCCCGCCCCCCATATCTGTGAGTGCAATTTACAGGGTTTTAGAAAAGTATGAGGTCTTCAATTGTCTTTTGGAATGTAAGAGACCTTAGAGCAAAACATGCTTACAAATGTAGGCATTTTTCAAACTTACTTGCAAAATTTTGCAACAGAGAGTTGCAATGCCCCACCCCATGGTAACACATCAAGACTGGTGGATTTTAAAGAATGTTAAGTGTCTTTTTTATGATCTTAAAATGAAATTAAGCCAACATTTTTTTCATGGGCATGTCAGAACTTGTTTTTAAAAAGCTGGTTCTCAAAATTATTATATCGAAAGTGATATAATACTGCCCAAATTTACAGATATTGGCATCATTCCTTTTTTTTTTTGCCAGAAATGGGCATTTACTTCTAGTTTCTGCGAAAAATGCCCCAAAGTGAACAATGGTTTACAACTGTGAACACTTTACAACTGTGGCATTCACTTAACAACCGCTGCAAAAAAGATAATAGAATCAGGTGCTGTCACATCGTGACCTACTTTATAACCATAACAACTTACAACCGAACTTGTGGCGTCTATTAAGGTCATAATTCAAGGAATAATCTGTATGATAATATAGACCAGCCCCACTATTATTTTGTTCTAATTTGTGTTCATAAATTTGTTAATATGTTTTTGGGACAAGCGGTAAGATTTAAAAATTTGGATGTCATTTTGTATTATGTTTCCAAACATCATTTTTCAAAATGAATATTGAAGGACATTTTACAATGTAAAGACATGGATCAATGAAATTGATTGATTGATTGATTAATTAATTAATTAATTAATTCATTCATTCATTCATTTTTTATATTTCTTAACTGTCCATTTTTCTTAGATGTTCTCCCTGCTCATGAGCTGACTCGATCGATGTAATGGAAAGACCAATCAGTTTTATAGTGATCACGGTTTAATAACTTTAAAAACTGAGGTGATTGGTTAAAATATGTATCGTAGTTCATTTTGCTTGAGTCACATGCCTTTCTTTCCCCCCCCCCCCCCAGTATATTAGAGTAACACTAGTATAATAAAACACTACTGTATGTTGTTTTCCCAGTTGCAATGTATGGCTGTGAAAGTTGGACCATAAGAAAGGCTGAGCGCCAAAGAATTGAGGCCTTTGAACTATGGTTCTGGAGAAGACTCCTGTGAGTCCCTTGGACTGCAAGGCCATCAAACTGGTCAGTCCTAGGGGAGATCAACCCTGACTACTCTTTAGAAGGCCCTGAAGATGAAACTCAAATACTAATGAGAAGGAAGGACTCCCTGTAATGGTGGGATTCAATTTTTTTTACTACCGAGGGGTGGGTGGGACTGACGTCGCGAAGATACGACATGCAATCTTGAAGCTCCAAGATTGCCGCCAATATCTCTGCTGCTGGACAGTCCCTTTGGACTTAAACCATCCCACAGAGATGGTGATAGAGAAGGGCACATCCTGCTGATCTCAGGGACATCGCAAAGTCCCTAATCGATCCAGGAGAAGCCCTTTTTTCCGGCGGCTGAGAAGCAGCCATTGAAGCTGCTGAAGGTTGGGACAGCTCCAGAACGGAAGGAAAGCGGGAGAGAGAGTGCAACACAAATTGGTGAGATAAATTTTACTATTAGAGAAGAGAACACCCAAAAGGATCAAAAGGAAAGTTTAAATTGAAGAAATAAGAGGTGAAGCGGTGAGATTAAGCCTAATTCAAATTTAGTGTGGTTTTTTGGTAACCTTTTTATTGATGGTATTTTTACAAACACTTCTTTTTAAAAAAAAACTGGACTGGTTTTTTTTTCTACTACTTCTCCCTTTTTCCAATACTTATTGACTAAGACTTTTTTATTTTTATTTTTTCAATGCTCTACTGCATTATTTCTTTTTAAGAATTTTTATTTTTTCCCTTAAGTTTGGAATATAAAGAGAGATGCAAAAGTAGAGAAAAAAAGTAACACTGCCACCTAGAGGCTTGGAGGCTGGGAAATATTGTTGTTTTTTTTCCTTTGAGCATTTGATCTATACTTCAAGGTCTTGCAGCTTGTTTATTGAAAATGATAGTGGGAAGAGCACAGATTATTTATACAGGTGCTCCTTCGGGATACTATCAGTAGCTGGACTGGAGTGAAAACAAAGCGTGACTTGAAAGAGACAAGATTGCAGCGAACTTGTTTGGAACTTAATAAAAACTTAATAAAAAAGCCTTGGATTCTATATAGGTGGCAGTTGTTTACTATCTGGAGGAAAAGATCAATATAGATAATGTCGCAGCACGAAAAAGAAAAGGAATTGACATTGCAGATGATTATGCAAAAAATGCAAGTAAGAATAGAGATTATTGAAAAGAGAATGGAGAATATTGAACAAAGAACAGGAAGAACTGATGGAAAAATTGAGATTATTTACCAAACGTTGATGAAATACGAGGACAGATTTCAAAAAGTTGAAGAAAATGATGAAAAAAGAGATAAGAAAATTGGAGATATTGACAATAAATTGAGCGTGGTTGAAAAAGACAAAAGTGGAATATTGGAAGGGGAGAGCGACAGATTAGAATTCTACCTTAGATTCCAGAATATAGAAGAAGAAAAGGGAGAAAACTTGGCTGAAGCAATGATAGAAATTCTGGCAGAAGCATTGGTGATAACTAAAGGGAAGTTGATGGAAGGAACAGATGAGGGGTTTCGAGCCTTTACAAGATATGCAGTTGCCAAGAGAAGCATACAAGATCTACTAAGAAAGCAATTAGAACACAAATACTACAAATGGCAAGAGATATAAGATTGCACTACCATTGGATAGATACAGGATGATGTAATGGAATGCTATAATAAAAATTAATTGAAACTTAGTTAAACTTAGAATATTACGCATAAAATGAAGTAATAATAGTTATAGTCAAATAAATGATTAACAATGATAATAATGTATGTATGTATGTATGTATGTATGTATGTATGTATGTATGTATGTATATATATGTTGTGGCCCAGCCGGTACCGGTGCCGCTGCCACCAGACTCCGAGAGTGATAGTCCCTACGAGTCAGCTCCAGAGGAGATGGGCGATCCTGGACAGGATTCGGAGGCTGAGCAGGGATCCGAGAGTCTGGTCGGCTACCAGGTGGTGCCAGAGGCATGGAGCAGCGGTGAGAGCCAGAGGAGGAGGACTCCCGATGCCCTGCCTTGGAGCAGCGGGGAGGACTCATGTGACAGTGACTCAGGACTTAGCAGGGCATTTCTAGATGCCCGTTTCCGGCACGCCCACAGACACAAGGAGCGTGGGCGTAATTATAGGCAGTAAAGAGCTCTCAGGTGCTGTTTGGGAGACGCCCTTTTTAGGTTATAAAAGGGTTGACTCTGGAGAGGCTCTGCGCAGCAGTCAACAAAGGACTTATGCCAGAAGCTCTAGTCTGGGATCCTGGCAAGCTGGATAGCTGCTTTTGTGTTCTGTCCCTGTGAGTTTTGTCTTGGTGGCTTGCTGCCACGAAACCTCTTGTCTGTTCGTGTAATAAACCTTGTTCCCTTGTACTGTTCCGGAGTGTGGGTGCTGTGTGGGCAACGGAGGAAGGGGGGTCAGAACATATATATATATATATGTATATGTATATGTATATGTATATGTATATGTATATGTATATGTATATGTATATGTATATGTATATGTATATATATTGGATTGACAATATGAAATTTTACATAAATTGTAAGTGAGGACTATGGAGAGGATGCACAAAAGTTTTGTACTCAAAGATAAACAATTTTATACAGAATACAATTTAAAGATGTAATATTATTGGATGGTTTTGGGATGATGTGATGAAATGCCATAATACAAACTTATTCTAGACCTAGAATATTTCACATAAAAGGAAGTAATAATTGTAGTAGTCAAATAAATGTTTAATAATGATAATAATTCTATGCATATATATTGGATTGATAATATGAGAATTTATATAAACTGTAAGTGGTGACTGTAATAAGGCGGCACAGAAGTTTTGTAACCAACCAACGCACTGTATGTAACTGGAGGATGGTTTTTGTGTTTTGTGTTTGTTTGTTTAAAAATAAAATAAATTATTTTTTAATGTATTTTTTTACTACCAGTTCTGTGGGCGTGGCTTTGTGGGTGTGGCTTTGTGGGCATGGCAGAGGAAGGATACTCTAAAATTTTTATTCCCTCCCCACTCCAGGGGAAGGTTACTGCAAAATCCCCATCTCCCCATCAACTGAGACTCCGGAAGCAGAGAATAGATGGGGATGGGGCCATTCAGAGGTGGTATTTACCAGTTCTCCAAACTACTCAAAATTTCCACTACCGGTTCTCCAGAACTGGTCAGAACCTGCTACATTTCTGTCTCAGTGGAGAAGAGCCTAATGCTGGGAACGATTGAGGGCAAAAAAAGAAGAGGACGACAGAGAATGAGGTAGCTGGATGGAGTCACCGAAGCAGTAGGCGTGAGCTTAAATGGACTCCAGAGGATGATAAGAGGACAGGAAGGCCTGGAGGAACGTTGCCCATGGGGTTACGATGAGTCGGACACAACTTCACAACTAACAAAACAACGTTCTTTTTAGCTGCATCAGGACTCCTTACGTAAAATAAGAAGGAGGGATATATCTGGCTAGACACATACAGGGCTTTTTAGGAGAATTTAGAAGTTACATAGAAATGATTTTCCTTCTCTGATTACTTCTGTGTTAGTATATTCATTCCTTAAGTGAAATAACAATCAGGGAGTCCTTGTGAATAAACTGAAAAATAAATAGCCCCTTCATAGTCTACCCACTGGCTATTGGAGTGCCCAGAGCACCAATAATCCCAGGAGCTCTTTGTGATTACAACATCTCATTGCAAGTTATTTCTGGTACTAAAAACACAGCTTTGATGTTCTTTTAATTGTGCTTTGCCTCAGCGTATTTTTACAGCAATAGAGGGCAGCAAATCCCCTTATTTTATTTTCTCATTCTCAAAGCATTTCCATACTATTAGGTCGCATAAAGCAAGCTGTTTTTGATTGTGTTTCAAATGTGGTTTTGTGGGGTTTGAATGTTTTCCCAGGAATAATACTCGTGTGGGAATGGATAGCCTTCAATTCAGTAAAGTTTCAGTCGAACGGGATGCAATCAAATCCCGCTGAAGCAAATTTGCAAATCAAAATGGAGCACAAATGGAAAGGGCCGTGTACAGCTGAAGTATTTTCTGATGCTTTGAGGATTGCGATAGACAACATACAATTTTTCAGCTTTACTTCCATATGTAGAAAATGTGGAGGGTTTGATTGAAACGAAGGATGCTCTGAGGGCTTGCCCCACATCTCTCTAACTACAGGGAGTCCTTGACTTACGATCCCCATTGGGATCAGAATTTCTGTCATTAAGCAAGGTATTTGTTAAGTGAGCCACGCCCGATTTTGCAACTTTTTTTGTCAATTTATTAAATATTTTCAAGGGAAAACACAGTCCAGTTTTCTTTTGAAAAAAAACACCTTTGAGTTTAAGATTTGTGGACTCCCAGAATTTCTCAGCCAGCCCCTAGAGGCCCTTGGCTTAGAGCAACATGTAAACCTGGAATCTCTTTGTCACTGCATTAATTGTTTGCTAGCTGAACTGATGAGTTACTGCGCAGGTCATAGGCAGGTCATAGGCCCTTATCAGCAATGATTTACTGCGCATGCTTAACACGTTTCATATACATCACACATTCCAGAGACTTTTTCCTTTTGATTTTCTGTTCGTCTGCCAAGAAGGTGGGCGACAAACTGCTCTTGCCAAGATGTAACAATTAGATAGATTTGTTTATTTTCTTATTTCTTATTTTCATATTAAAAGTTTGTTTTAATTAGAACTTGTTACTGGATCTTACTTTCGCTTTCTTGAAGATATGTTGTTTGGAAAAGCCGTCGGTCTAAGACCTCATTAGCTCAGGGTGAAATTTCCCCTGACACTCTTAAGGCAGGGTTGTCAAACTCACAGTCTGCGGGTTGGATGCATCACGCGCTGGCCACACCGACGGCTGGTTCAGTGGTGGGTTCACTCAGGGAGTGTGCGTGCGCTTGTGATAAAAATGCTTCTGCGCATGCACAGAAGCTAAAAACCAGAGGGCGGCACCTGCAGCACCTATGACGCCACCAGGAGAACTAGTTCGGGGGCGTGGCAGGTCTGGATCACTGCTGGTTCATGCGACCCAGGCTGCCAAGCTACTACCGGTTCGGCTGAATTGGTCCATACCGGTAGGAACCCACCACTGGCCTGGTTTAGCGAAGGAGGGGAGAATCATGATATGTCACATGACTACGCCATGACAACGCAAGTTTGACACCCCTGTCTTAAAGGATTGTAGAACTTTAGAACTAGCTCTTCAATCTCAATGTCTCTGAGAGGGCCAATGCTTTCTTTTCTCAATAGGGAATACTTCTCAAAGGTTCTTGACAGTTTGGGAATTCAGAACATTTTTTTCTGAGGCATCCAAAGGCAGTCTTTGATCATAAGACCATGCTATTAAATAGCAGATGATGGGTAACTTCAGGAGGAGAGTGCTGCAGCCTTCATCTCCTGCTGGTGGATTTCCCACAGCCATCAGCCGGTCTCTGTGGGAAACTGATGTTGAATCAGATGAGCCTTTAGTCTGATCCGGTGGGAGGTTTCCTTTCCAGGCTTTCTTCAGCAGGCTGCTGTTGTTGCAAGGTTTCTAAAGCACAGACGGACAGAGGCTAACTTTTTCTGTCTTTCCTAGCTAAATAAAGAATTGACAAATAAAACAAGTGACAAATCTCAGTGTATTTCTGGATCAAATGAGGTCTAACATTTTCTTTCCTTCAGCCAAATGCTTTTTGTTTTCTGGGTTGATTCTTTTGTCTGAAAACAAACAAACAAAGCATAATATTCGGATTCTACCTTAATAAATGAGTTCTTCTGTCTTCCAAAAGAATGAATCCAAACAGATTTGGAGCTCCACTTATCAACCTTTCTTCATCATTGCTTTCAAAATTAATCTTTGCTTCATTCTGAGTATACTTTAAAAAGTCCACACAGGAGCACACTGCATTGATTTTTACAGGGAGAAACCTGTGAAAACTAGAACAATGTATTTAAATTAAAAAAGGATGGGGTAGAGATAGAGAAGGGATGCCATGGCTCAGTGGCTAAGATGCTGAGCTTGTCGATCAGAAAGGTCGGCAGTTCGGCAGTTTGAATCCCTAGTGCCATGTAATGGAGTGAGCTCCCGTTACTTGTCTCAGCTTCTGCCAACCTAGCAGTTCGAAAGGATGTAAAAATGCAAGTAGAAAAATAGGAACCACTTTTGGTGGGAAGATAACAGCGTTCCATGCACCTTCGACATTTAATCATGCTGGCCACATGACCACGGAGACATCTTTGGACAGCGCTGACTCTTCAGCTTTGAAATGGAAATGAGCATTGCCCCCTAGAGTCAGGAACAACTAGCACATATGTGCAAGGGGAACCTTTACCTTTAGAGACAGAGAAATAAAAGAGAATAGTTGAATGAAACTTTTTCACGAGGAGCAAAATCTTGCTGCACTTAATTAGGAAGTCTACAAAAGTAGACCATATGTCTATGCATTTGTATGTAGCAGGAGGCTGCACAATTTTTACCTCACAGAGCCTATCAAAAAGCTCCTGGACTCCTTGCTAAAGAGGCAAAGAGAGATGGAAGATTGGCTGGGTTAACTTTTTCTTTTTGCCCCTAGACTCTCATTGTTTCCTGTCAATCAATCTCATAGAATCGAAGGGAAATTGGAAGGCTTTTCCAATTGTTCAGGCATCTAAACTCAGTTAGATTTACCTCTAAACACACATGTCAGGTCTGCCTCCATTCAAAACCCAAGAAAGAAAACCCGCCAACTCCACTGAGATAGAGAAGAGGTACTTTTACAGAGTTTGAAATGATAGCAGCGAAAGTAAGGCAAGATCTGACTTAAAATGCACAAAAGTTATAGACTGAAAGTTTCCCCAAATCTCCCCCAGGATTCAGTGTTGAGGGTCCAATTAATGTCCAGTAAGAGCAGGGGTGGGCTCCTGTTGGCATTACTGCCGGTTCGGCGCACAAACATTTTGTTCCACGCGTGTGCACATTTACACCTAAAAAGGTCCATGCATGCACACGTTAGAAAAGGGAAAAAAATTACATTTTTGTAATGGAGATTGTTATGTGCATGTGCAGAACAGAAAATCAAGATGGTGGCTGTGAGGATAAAACCGTTTCAGGCGCATGTTTGGCCGAGTTACTACCTATTTGGCTGAACTAGTCCAAACCGGTAGGAACCCACCTCTGAGTAAGATGTGTGAAGCTCATCTTCAGGTATTTCACCCATCTTGTGTCCTAGGAAGGTGGGCCTTGACAGGGTGTAAACAACTCCACTCAGCAGCGCATAATTCTTGAGAGCAAACCTCCCTTTCAATTCACATAAGACTTGACCTTACCAGCTCACTTCTCCAGTCCAAAGGCCATGCCCCACCTCCCTGTTACTATGGCAGCCCATAGTAAGCATGCAACAAAGTTGAACCCCATGCTGGAGATCCGGCTGACAACACGTGTCCTAAAATTCATTTTGCTCTCTGTCAGGGGAAATTTCACCCTGAGCTAATGAGGTGTGAATCGACGACTTTCCAAACAGCATATCTTCAGAAAGTAAGACCCGATAACAAGTTCTAATTAAAACAAGCTTTTAATATGAAAATTAAAATAAACAAATATATCTAATTGTTACATTTTGGCAAGAGCAATTGTCGTCCACCTTCTTGGCAGACGAACAGAAGATCAAAAGTAAAAAAGTCTCTGGAATGTGTGTGAGCAGGTGCAGTACATCACTTGCTGATAAGGCCAGTGACCTGCTCAATAACTCTTCAGTTCAGTTAACAATTAACGCAGTGACACTCTCGGCCTTTAGTCTCCTGAAAGTGCTCTTAAGCCCACTTTCCCTTGCCAGCACCATCGGAGAAGGGGAGACAGATGGCAATCAAGCAGCAAGTGTTTTGATGTCCGGTTTGGAGCTGCTTCCCCAAAGATATTATCCACAACGGACTCCTGGTATTGGCATGAAACACTACAGCCAGCCGCCAAAACACAGCTCAGTTAAGGCCCTGCAACCACTAGGATTCAGATTTGCATCTACACCAAATGACAAATCACTTCTGAAAATAAAGGGGATTTCCAAATAAAGAAAAAAAAGACATTTTTAAAAGATCCACTGGGTAAGCCTGGGCAAGGAGAGTGAGCACAGCCGCAACAGCCTTGATGAGGAGGCAAGTGCTCTGGCTATACCCTAGGGGAAGCGGGACCAGGCTGTGGGGTCCTGGCACCCCGGGCAGTCCACATTGCCATCTAGCCCCCCACCCCGCATGGCCTGAGAATGTTGGTAAGGCTCTACTAGTGTATCTGGCCCCAGCCCTCATCCTGCCC
The DNA here is from genome assembly GCF_964273705.1 of Natrix helvetica. Lineage (NCBI taxonomy): Eukaryota > Metazoa > Chordata > Lepidosauria > Squamata > Natricidae > Natrix > Natrix helvetica. The sequence goes on from NC_138552.1 coordinate 161,176,717, forward strand.
CCGCCCACAATGTGAGCGTCATTGATCTGGCCACGCCCAACCTGACCTTGCCCACCCAGTTGGCCATGACCATCCAGGCCATGCCCTCCCCCTCAAGGGCAATCCTAATCCTGATGCGTCCCTAAATGAAATTGAGTTTGACACACCTGCTCCATTTAACATGGAGAGGTAGAAAAAGTATGCTGAAAAACTCACCCCCCTCCTAAGCATATCGATGTGCTTCAAATTCCTTGGCGACATCCATTTTGCTGTCTGAGTTTATGGGGAAGTACTGTAACCCTAACCCTAAGTCTGAACATTGGGCCCTATCTAACAAAATGAAATTCAATTGTGAAAAAAGCAAGGTTCTACATTTAGGCAAAAAAAACCAAAATGCACAGGTATATGTGGTACCTTGCTCAGTAGTAGTAACTGTGAAAGGGATCTTGGAGTCCTAGTGGACAACCATTTAAATTAGAGCCAGCAGTGTGCAGCAGCTGCCAAAAAAAGCCAACATAGTTCTAGGCTGCATAAACAGAGGGATAGAATCAAGATCAGGTGAAGTGTTAATACCACTTTATAATGCCTTGGTAAGGCCACACTTGGAATACTGCATTCAGTTTTGGTTGCCACAATGTAAAAAAGATGTGGAGATTCTAGAAAGAGTGCAGAGAAGAGCAACAAAGATGATTAGGGGACTGGAGGCTAAAACATATGAAGAATGGTTGCAGGAACTGGGTATGTTTAGTTTAAGAGAAAGAAGGACTAGGGGTGACATGACAGCAGTGTTCTAGTATAGGGCTGCCACAAAGAAGAGGGAGTCAAGCTATTCTCCTGAGGGTAGAACAAGAAGCAATGGGTGGAAACTAATCAAGGAGAGAAGCAACCTAGAACTCAGGAGAAATTTCCTGACAGTTCGAACAATTAATCAGTGGAACAATTTGCCTCCACAAGTTGTGAATGTTCCAACACTGGATGTTTTTAAGAAGATGTTGGATATCCGTTTGTCTGAAGTGGTGTAGGGTTTCCTGCCTAAGCAGGAGTAGGGGGCTGGACTAGAAGACCTCCAAGGTCCCTTCCAACTCTGTTATTCTAATGCATTTAACATGGACGGGTAGAAAAACTCAGCCCCCTCCAAAGCATACCAATGAGCTGCGAATTCATTGGCAACATCCATTTTGCTCCCTGAGTTCACCCTAACTCTAAGTGGGTTTTTGCATTCGGCAGAAGAGAAAGGAATGCCTTCATTTTTCTATTTTTCTTTCATTCTCCATTTGCAACTCTGGTGTAACCCCTGAGCAATGTTCCCCTAGTATAATCATTTCCAGGAATCTGTGTCATTTTTCTCCTTGTGAGAAAGAAGATAATGTTCAGAGATGATAAAGTGATTCTTACCCTTCTTTTATCAGTCTTGAGAAAATAATTGTTACACATCTGTCTACGTTATAAATATCAACACTTTATTTTCATTAATAAATGTATATACTTTCTATATATTTTTCATCTTAAGCAACTCTGCAGGAGGCCTGGGAAAATCCATGAAATTGAGGCAGAAACTCATGTATGTTCCATGTGCTCCAATTCTCTTCCTTTTCATAGACAATGGCAGCATTGTTTCTAGGAATTCATTTAGGCTTCTCCTGGTTAATCTCTCTTGTCACAGAAAAGAATCTTATTAAATATCTGTTATTGATACCAGAACAAGTGAATAAGACATTAAAAAAATTCTTCCTCAACCAACTGTTAAAATTGTTGCTACAATGTGGGAAGCATCACATTTTTTTGTCAAGTGTGCTTTCAACATTTGGTGCAATAGGAATATTACCAATGACTGTTCAACACAGATTATTTTAAAATCTGAACTTTGAACCTATTTGCAACCTGTTTGATGATGATCTGTGAAAATTCAAAGGCTTTGGCCAAAGAAAATTCATTGCAATAGTGTCAATAATTGAACCAGATACAGCTAGTCAGTTGCTTACACCACATCAATAACAGTAAAGCTACACGTGAATATCCCACATACAGGTAGTCTTCAACTTACGACCATGTTTGAACCAAACATTTATGTTGCTAAGTGAGACATTTGTTACATGGGTTTTGTCTCATTTTACAACTTGGTTTGCCACATTGGTTAGTGAATTACTGCTCTTGTTAAGTTAGTAAGGTGGTTGTTAAGTGAATTTGGTTTTCCCCATTGACTTTGGTTGTCAGAAGGTCGCAAAAGGAGATCCCATGACCCAAGGACACTGTAGCTGTCACAAATATGAATCAGTTGCCAAGCAGCTGAAATATGTGACCATGGGAACGTTGCAATGGTCGTATGTGTGAAAAATGGTCATAAGTCACTTTTATTCAGTGCTGTTGTAATCTCAACTAAGCCCATTGTTGTAAGTTGAGGACTACCGGTATGCTGCCAGGCTCTAAGTTAGCCTTATTTGAGGAAATAAATGAAAATCCTTCATCCATTGGTCTGGATTCAGGAATGTTGACAAATAGCCTCAAAGGAGAAATTGATGGGAAACAAAGAGAAAGATTGGCTGTTGCTGCAAATGACTTTCTAACAGTTTGACATAACTTTGTTGAGTATCCCTAGGGTACTAATTCAAATGCCTATCCTACTAGCACCTACTGTAGTCTATGATCAAATATTTATTCATTTAAAAAGAACCAATGAACACCGTATTATTTTCCACTATTTCATTAGCATATATAATGTATTTGGAACTTCTGTGTACAGTAACAAAATTATCTCATTGTCCTCAAACTAAAACAAAAACAAATGCAAATTCAAAAATAGGCACAATTTTTAAAAACATGTAATCCAATTAATTCTTGCAAAGCAGCCTTAATTTTCAATATTGAAGAATTTTACTAAGCTAGAATGCTCTTTTTTATAAAAGATTTCTTAAAAGTTTGTTATTTCATTTGCATCAATACGAGATTAGAAAAATAATGGTTTAAGGTCTCCCCCCTCCCCACTGAATTTTCTCATTCTGCCACCTCTCTAACTCTTGAGCCAGCCACATTAATTTGGATGGGAACATCTGGATGGTCACTGGATAGAAGGATTTATAGATAATCATTTAGCAACCACAATTGGTACAGCAACTCAGTTGTTAAGACGAGTGGCAGCTATATGAAATTGTAAGTGGGCTTGTGATCTCATTGCAGCTTTCCTCTGCTTTTATAGACCTCTGTTGGTCATAAATGTGACATTTGGTTGTAAAGTTACTTTTTCCACTGCTGTTGTAAGTATGATCTGTTGCTGAATGAGGCTGTCACTAAACATGAATTGCCTATACACTCAAGTGATCATCCTGACTTTTCCATTTCAGGTATGGTAAACTAATGAACTGGGCAACCGTAGGTATTGTTTTTCATATTTGCACAAATCCTTGTAGCCATGAGATGGCACTGGGGCTCTTTCCAGTCCTGACTAGTTACAGGAACTAGAGGAATTTTGCAATCCAGACCTGATCGTACTAGAATTACAAAATTCATCTCATTACTTTTGAGGTCCCTTAAAAAGATGACATTGCAAACCTAGAAATAACGGAGAGTTGGATTACTGAAGCATGGAGAGCACAAAAGCAATGCTTTTGGCAGACAATCTGTAAAGCCTGACACTTAGAATAAAACTCTTAAGCATGTGGGTTTTTTTCTGCAAGAGCAAAGGCCCCTCCGCAACATAAAATTTTTCTTTTTTTAGCCTAATAGCCTTTTAATGACCATTTCCAGTGACGTTGATTGCTTTGGAAGAACATCAGTGGCCCTGAGCTGGGAAAAGATGAATTTTGTTCCCAGCATGAGATGAAAGAACATGTCCCTTCTCAACTGAGGGAGATTACTCCATTAGTTTTGGATTCAGCCAACTGTGATGAGCACTCACGCCAGGATATCTCGAGCAACATGAAATAAAGCACGTAGTTATGGGGCTGAAGGACATACAAGACTCTGCTGTCCTGGTCTCCTGTGCTTTTCAGAGAAAAGAAAGCAACAGCAGGCATTAGAAACTCATGTAAGGAGCTGTTTTGAGATTTGGGACTTGCCCCAAAGGGGCATTTCATCAGATTGGATTCCCCGGAGGGAGAGGGAATTCCAGAGGAACAAGAAACAACTCAGTCCAGATAATTTGTGTGGCAGAAAGTGGGTGGAGACAGCCCCTCCCTAATAGTTCCCAGGGATAGCTTCACTAGATAGTAATTTGTTTCACTTTGGCAAGATTCTGTCTAAAGGTGGAGAACAATAAAGACACCTGCTTGGAAGAATCACTGTGTGTCTTTCTTGGTTTTTGAAGCCTGACAAGAAAGCCCTTCACTAGGTTTGTCCAAGGTCAATAGAAACACAGTCCTTATCAGGCAGGTTATGATTTTTAATTTTTTTTAAAAAACATTTGTATTCTATTATTTTTTTGGCGGGACGCAGTGGCTCAGTGGCTAAGACGCTGAGATTGTCGATCAGAAAGGTCGGCAGTTTGGTGGTTAAAATCCCTAGCGCCGCGTAACGGAGTGATCTCCTGTTACTTGTCCCAGCTTCCGCCAACCTAGCAGTAAAAATGCAAGTAGAAAAATAGGAACCTCCTTTGGTGGGAAGGTAACAGTGTTCCGTGCACCTTCGGCGTTTAGTCAAGCCAGCCACATGACCACGGAGACGTCTTCGGACAGCGCTGGCTCTTCGGCTTTGAAATGGAGATGAGCGCCGCCCCTAGAGTCGGGAATGACTAACACATATGTGCAAGGGGAAACTTTACATTTTATTATTATTTTTACAAATAACTCAAGGCAGCAAATATTTCTTCCTCTCCCTATTTTTCCCACAACAACCCTGTGAGGTGAGTTGGGCTAAGAGAAAGTGATTAGCCCAAGGTCCCTGGCTGGCTTTCATGGCTAAGGAGGGGCCAGAACTCATGATCTCCACTGCTTTCTGTCCAGAAGCATTTCTAATGGGCACACTTTAAAAAAAATCAATCAAGATTGCTCCTGAATCCGTTTCATGGAATACTATAGTATTGAATACCAGTGACCTCCTCCGGCCCACTGAGACTCTCTTAAAAGCTTTAGCAATAGACTAATGCTTCTTGTATCAATAAATAACAGCTGTGCACTTGGATTATGCTGATTGAAATGTGCCCAGCAGGAAAATGGCCATGGATTTAAAGCTATCAATTATGGTTCCCCACCAAGTATACCCTTGTCTTGAACAGCGTTATCTTTGTGGGCCTATTTTCCTGACTTCATTTCCTCTTCAGAAATGAAACCTTTCCATGAGGTGAAATTAAGAGTGACCTCCTAGTAACAGAAACTATTGTCATTGCCACAACATGAATGATCAGCTCAAATTCATTCAATTAACCTTCTAAATGTGTTTTTAACGCCAGTATAACTTAGGAGCCAAGAAAACCCAATTATCTATTGGAAACATGCAAATGTGATCTCTGGTGTGCCTGCTATTTTATAGAGATGCCAGCCCTGTTAGAAGGCGTGTTCTTTGAAAGGATGCCACATCTTTAAACCCCCACTGAAATTTGATTAAGGACCCTTAGCTGGAACAGGGACCTTGATGTTGTCCTTCAACAGTAAGCAGCAGATCACATAACGGATTAGAGAAAACTGGCAAGAGATGGCTAATGAGCACTAACATCAAATGTAGTGTATGCAAGTCTAATGCAAATTGCTGTTTTCCTTTGTGAAAATGTATTTAATCTCCGAAAGATATGCAAAGCATCCATCCATCCACCCAAAGCATCCATCCTGTAATCACATGCAATGTCTGTTGATTCATCCACAAGTACACAAAGGGAACAAGGAAAAAGGAGATTTTGCCACATTCCAGATCTCCAAATAACAGTGAGGAAACTAAAAGCCTGTTGAAAATTTTTGCTGCCATCTAATCCTAGAGTTTTGAAGTCAGGGTTGATCACACCAGTGTTACTAATTTCTCATCCGTTGCATCAACAGGAAAGTTTAATTTTTTATTTAACACTAGCTGATAACCTGGCATTGCCTGGGTATTTATTTATCCTAATCCATACATTTGTCCTCAAAAATAACCCAGGACCAAACATAGTTTCTAATGTTACATTTTCCCCCTTTCTAGAGGGAGCACACTTGTGGAGTACTGTGAAGTCATTACCATAGCAACTTCACTTCGCTGTACAGAAGTCATTTTATGGCAGTATGGAAGAAGCTATTTTACGGCACAACAGGCTGTATCTTAACAGAACTCTTACCCCTACAGTATTTGTTTCCAGAGAGTAAGTCATCTGTGTACCAGGTTTAGTTGAAATTGCTCAAGGTGTTCCAGAGTTATACTGTAACATACACACACAGAGCCATGTATATATGTATATATATTTTAGCAAAACATCAGCTGATCAGGTGGCAATTATCTGTTATCGTGCTGACTTTGTTAGAAACAGTCCTGCCACCTTCCCAATATTGTTAGATGCCTCATCATAAATTAATCCACCCATTGCGGTATTGTACAGGAACAGTAATTGGTACATACTTTATCCATGATATGAGTAATGACCCAGCAGGTTTTCAGAAATAGACTTTAAATGATATCAATGCAGTTTCACTCTATGGATCCAAATGCCATAGAATGAACTGAAAAGACATTGGCAATGATGTATTTGCAAGGAAGTGAACAGGAACACTGATATTTTCTCTCAATTGACCAGGCAAAGCAAAGGAATATCTGGAAGGGGGAAAGTATGCTCTAAAGGGGAGAAGGATTCTTCTGCCATCGCTACTAAACTAAAGGGGAGGGTTTCTTCCCCTCAGGAAGATGTCACCTGGGGATGAGGTCAGCTTGGGAAGGACTTTTGATTTCTTTTAAGACTATAAAGGAAGAGCCTCTCCACATCTGTAAATGGAATTCCTGAGCAGTTTAGGAAAAATGGGGGGAGGGGTCTTTGGTATTCTCTTGAGGTTGGTGGTTTTCCTGCAGATGTTTCACTACCAAACTAGGTAACATCATCAGTATCAGTCAGTGTGGTTTTGCTGCCTGTTTATATACAGGTGAAACTCGTAAAATTAGAATATCGTGCAAAAATTCATTTATTTCAGTAATGCAACTTAAAAGGTGAAACTAATATATGAGATAGATTCATTACATGCACAGCAAGATAGTTCAAGCTGTGATTTGTCGTAATTGTGATGATTATGGCTTACCGCTCATGAAAACCCCAAATCCACAATCTCAGAAAATTAGAATATTACATCCAATCAATAAAACAAGGATTGTACATAGAACAATATCGGACCTCTGAAAAGTATAAGCATGCATATGTACTCAGTACTTGGTTTGGGCCCCTTTTGCAGCAATTACTGCCTCAATGCAGCATGGCATGGAAGCTATCAGCCTATGGCACTGCTGAGGTGTTATGGAAGACCAGGATGCTTCAATAGTGGCCTTCAGCTCTTCTGCATTGTTCGGTCTCATGTCTCTCATCTTTCTCTTGGCACTGCCCCATAGATTCTCTATGAGGTTCAGGTCAGACAAGTTTGCTGGCCAATCAAGCACAGTAATCCCAGAGTCATTGAGCCAGGTTTTGGTGCTTTTGGCAGTGTGGGCAGTTGCCAAGTCCTGCTGGAAAATGAAATCAGCATCCCCATAAAGCTCATCTGCGGAAGGAAGCATGAAGTGCTCCAAAATCTCCTGGTAGACGGCTGCGTTGACCCTGGACTTCATGAAGCACAGTGGACCAACACCACCAGATGACATGGCTCCCCAAATCAACAGACTGTGGAAACTTCACACTGGACTTCAAGCATCTTGCAGTGTGTGCCTCTCCATTCTTCCTCCATACTCTGGGTCCTTGATTTCCAAATGAGATGTAAAAGTTGCTCTAATCAGAAAAGAGGACTTTGGACCACTGAGCAACAGACCAGGTCTGTTTTTCTTTAGCCCAGGTAAGACACTTCTGATGTTGTTTGTTGATGAGCGGCTTGACAAGAGGAATATGACATTTGAAGCCCATGTCCAGATCTGTCTGTGGCTCTTGTTGCACTGACTCCAGCCTCAGTCCACTCCTTGTGAAAGTCCCCAACACTTTTGAATGGCCCTTTTCTGACAATCCTCTCCAGGCTGCGGTCATCCCTGCTGCTTGTGCACCTTTTTCTTCCACACTTTTCCCTTCCACATAACTTTCTATTAATGTGCTTTGATACAGCACTTTGGGAACATCCAACTTCTTTTGCAATTACCTTTTGAGGCTTTCCCTCCTTATGGAGGGTGTCAGTGATGGTTTTCTGCACAACTGTCAGGTCAGCAGTCTTTCCCATGATTGTGATTCCTACTGAACCAGACTGAGAGGCCATTTAAAGTCTCAGGAACCCTTTGCATTTGTTATGGCTTAATTAGCTGATTAGAGTGGGACACTTTGAGCCTAGAATATTGTACCTTTTCACAATATTCTAATTTTCTGAGATTGTGGATTTGGGGTTTTCATGAGCTGTAAGCCATAATCATCACGATTTACGACAAATCACGGCTTGAACTATCTTGCGTTGCATGTAGAGTCTATCTCATATGTATATAAGTTTCACCTTTTAAGTTGCATTACTGAAATAAACTTTTGCATGATATTCTAATTTTTTGAGTTTCACCTGTACAGTAGCTTGCCCTGCCAGCACTAGTACTGATGATGTTACTTTATTTGGTAATGAAACATCTACAAGAAAACAACCAAGCTCAGAGAGCAGAAAGGATGCTCCAGTTTGATTCTTGAGCTACAAATATCCCCTTCTATCAGTTTAGACACAAATTGAATGGAAGGAAACGATAATTATTTTAAAGTAGGCATCTCCATTGAGCAAGATCTCCCTCTGCCCAGGAACACAGCCTCTCCCAGTGCCTACTCAGATGTAAACCTTACCAAGTGCTGTGGGACCTTCTCAAGTTAAATGGATGTATGGAATTGCAGCTTAAAGGGTACAAAACAACATGAGGGTTTTTTCTAAATATTTTTTATTAAAATACTTTAGTAAAACTTCAGTTAAATATAGTGTAGGCAATTATCTGTCACTGTACTGATGGTTAAAAACTGTTCAGTGAGATTTTTGGTATTATAAAATAGCTTGTCTTTCAAATATGAATCAGGAGGGAGGGAGAGAGAGAGAGGAAGGGAGGAAGAGAGAGAGAGAGAGGGAGAAAGAGAGAGAGAGAGGGGAATGGAAATATAAACAGGCCTAAATAAGACGTCTAACTTTTGTTTCAGGTCTGGATATGAATAAAGGTCCCTCTGTGAGCTGCAGTTTACAAATCTCTTTGGTTTTGAACTTGACCCAGTTTCTGACTCAGATAACATTCCTTATTGATACTGAACAACTCCCAGTGCAGAATCACTACTTCAAACCAGGACAAGGAGGCACAAGGGCCTTGTCAATGCTTTCCATCTGCCTGCATTTGTCATAATTGTAATGTTTTTTATGAATGCCAGTGGGAACTTTCTTCTTTGTGCAAACAACAGGGGAGCATGGGAAAAACACATGAGAAAAATTAAAATTGAGACATTTTAAAAATCATTTTGCCGAATGCTACTTAATTTTTCCTTTCAAAAGTTAAATTGTGGCTTATTTATTCCTGGAATTACCAAAAAGGAAAAAAAAATGTTCGTCGGTAATTGGTGGTGTGTTAAGGAAAAAAGAAAGGAATATCTCATGTAAAAATACAAGTACTAAACAACAGATGAGTTACAATGCTGCATTGGGTCCATAAAAGTGTCAATATATTAAAACACAAGCACAAGTATCAAGAATGATTTAATGATTAAACACAAAACATAACAATGCAGGTATTTCTGACAAGCTAAGTTTTTTGTTTTTTTTTAGCACACACATATTTAGGCAGCATAATTTGTTTGAATGGTAAAGCTGCTGTATGAAATATGTGAAAACTTTGCAAATCAATACCTAGAAACCAAGACATGTACATATAAGTTTTGAGAACATTAAACACTCACACACATACACACTTAAAGGCACACACACAAAGTAAATCAGTGCTGTCTCATTCAGAAACAGGGAGGGGGGGGGAGGGAGAGATTGACCGAAGAAACAAATCAAATCTGCAAAGCTAATAAAGAGAGCTAATAATTAGTCTCAAACATTAGCTGAGCAAGAACATGGTAAACTCATATCTGTATAAATATAAAATCATAAAACACTTAATATATAAACTTGGACAGACAAGGACAGAGGGAATGGCTTGATACAAAGTACAGATTAGCATGTTAACAGATTAAAACGCCACCATTCTACACAGTATATTTCTTTACAGATACCTGCTTATCAACCAACACTGTATATATCTCTGTGTGGTTTGTGTGTGGGAGGGAACAGTTACAACGGAGATTTCAACAAGCATGTCCCAAATAAATGCCCGATGACAGAAGCAACCAGAGAAGAAATGGACGAAAGGAAACAAACCTCATTTTGTTCCAAGAATTTGTCATATAACTATAGCCTGACATGAGCTAACGCAACACTCTGAAAAGGCAAAAACTGGAAAACATTTACTAGAGGCACATTTTCTAAAGTCAATGAGTTGGATCCAGGAGTTGCTTGTATGAATGGAAGGAGTCCTATTTGTATTGGGGCAGATCCCCTATTTTGCAGAAAAGTTTCCCTTAACAGATGTAGCCTTCTCTTCTCTACACTACTCATTCTCAAGTCAACTCCGGCTTCAATACTGCAGAGGAAGGGAGGGAGGAAGCCAGGGTTCATCCCAAAGTTTTCTTAAAATTGCAATTACAACCAATTTGCCAAAAAACTAGGAAAACCAGGGCAAATGCTAGATTTGCCCAGAAATAGCTTTCAAGTGTGGTTGAAACAAAGTCAGGATAATATGCTGCTCAACATCTGCCATTTTCAGAGATCTGCTTCGCAATTTAATCATGATCCCTTTTCCTTGGCTCGCCGTGGCCCCACCTGAAGACTCATTCTAGGGTATTTCAAGGGAGGGAAAGACATGGGAAAAGAACGAGCTGCACCTTCCTTAAGGGGAAGAGGGGAACGAGACAGCTGGTTTCATCTCAGATGTCGCCAGACGTTTTGAAAGGAAACAGCAACCATTTTCAGGATGCAACACTGGAAACGTTTTGGTGGGAGAAAGGTGGCAGGCTAGCCTCCTTAAGCATCTTGCAATATTTAGAGTCAGCATCCCATTCTAGACACTGCCAAAGCAAAGACGCAGTTTCCATGACTTATTAAAAGTTAATGGGGGGGGGAGGGGAGAATTACTTTTAAAAGGTGAACTGCTGCAGAGAAAGAACAAGTCCTGACCAAACTAAATGGCTATATAATTTTTTTAAAGCACTGGTGTCATTTCAAGCAGAAAGCGTGAGTGCCTTTGAGCGTGTCCGCTATCGCACGTCATAGGCAGCCCACTGCATCTTTCTTTATTTGTGAAAGGAATTAAATGTTGCACCTGGGCTGAAGGAGATGTACAACATACTGCGTGTGTGAAGGGTTTGCCCTACCTTTCTGGGCTACCACTTGTATAGTAAATAGACATTTTTATATTCTAGACCTGAAGATAGTCCTGTGTGAAAAGGGTCAATTGAGGGGATCATATCACCGATTTGGAAATATAATCCCTCTACAGGATATGAGGCTGTTTGCTTGAACACGTGGGGAGACCCACGTGTATCCATGTATGTGAATTTTTCATCAATGACCCTGTGCTTCTCCAACATTTGGTATCCGTACCAGGGCATAAAATGCCATTTGAGAAGCTGCCCTCTTAGAATAAAACAGTTCCATACATTTTCAAACTGGTAATTAGATTTTAGGCCCTGCTTTTATTTTGATTTAAGGCATGTGTGTTTTAAACTATTGGGGGGAAAAAAGGAACTGAATTTTGTCGTACAAATTACAGTAACATGCACTATCTACAGTTAAAAATATGAGTCTGAATTACAGTTTTGGAATTGTGAATCCTAATTCAGCACCTATTATATCAACTAGTAAGGCAACAGCAGTGTCTGTCATACTACAATAATACTTCCTTCCACATTTTATGCTTCAGTCTATGATCATCCAGGATTATCAACGTCATCAACTTTAGCTTATGGATAGTTTCTAGGATGTTTTGCACTGGTTAAATCCTACATAAATCGACACTATTCTAGGCAGGAATAGTTACAGTAGCTGTCAAGAGTTATCAGTGCACAACACATATTGTGCTTACAATCAGATTTTGTTGTTGTTGTTGTTGCCTGGGATATCAGAATAGTTTTTCAGTTTGGTCTTCAATCCTTCCTTTGTTTTATTTGCTTCACATTGTTCCCAAAAGAAAAAAAGCTATTTGTGTGCCCGTTCATAGCAGCTGCAGACCCATTCTGATATTCTTTCCTTCTGGAGGCTGCTTTTTTGTTGTAAGTCTTTAAAAAAACACACAGAGAGAGACAGGTCAGTAATAGCTTTTGCCACAGTACCAAAAAAAAAAAAAGGGGGGGGGAGAATCAGGATTTTTTAAAAAAATTACACGTCAGACTGCCTTAAGGGGCAGAGTCTGATTTGTGATCAGAATTAAAGTTTGCTCAAACTACAGTCTCCCTTTGCAGCAATGAAAAATAGACTACAGTTTATTGTAAAACATGAACAGAACTTGTTCTTCATACAGCCTACGAGTAGGGGGGCGGACGCTCATGTAATTCTCCTAATTTCAGGGAGATCCAAAGGTGCTCCTCACTATATTCAAGCCGTTATTTCCTCCTCCTAAATTTGGGACGCAGAACCAGATCGAGTTGAAAACAACGTAAGAGGGGGAGGGGAGAAGAGGCAAACCATGCAACACTTACTTAAAAAAAAAGTCATTAGTTAGATTGCTGTATAATCTTTTAGAACAATATTCAGTGCATTCTATAGCAGGGGTCACCAACTCTTGGGAGGTGAGCCGTTTGGAACAGGGCTGCGAGAAGGAGCGGGTGAACACCCAAGCGCATTCCTACTTGTGTGAGCAGCTGACAAGTGCATATGCGCTCCATTTGTGTGGTGCCCACCCCTTGTGTAAACGGAGCTACGCTCACATGTGCTTGCCCACCACTCGTGCAAAACCATGCCTTCTTCACACAAGCACCCCCACCACCACCAGTTCACAAACCTGGAAAGGTTGGGGAACTCTGTTCTGTATTATCTTTTTAGATGCCTACTAGGGCCGCAATGTTTCAGTTTTGAAGGCCAACAAGTGCTTTGAGTCTATGGGGGCACAAACGCAGCCCTGCCTATAAATTCTGGCATACTGGGAGAAGACATATTTGGTGTTAAGTCCTCGAGGCTACGACGCCATTGACTATCATTGCCAGCCCCTGATTGGTTGAGACGGGAGCAGCCAGCTGGCGGGAGAATGCAGCCATTCTATTGGTTCAGCGTCTGACAGCTCTAGTATAAAAAGGGTTGTCAGCTGTCAAATGCTGCTGTTTGCCGGGTCGAGGTTTGCCTTACATTTTGCCATGTTATACTGTTAATAAAGGTTGTGTTAGCTTCAACCTGCCTTGCCTCAGTTCCTGCCTGCCTCGTTCTCCCTACAGAACACTGGCGACGAAGGTGGAATCAGGACTGAGGTAAAGGAAAAGCAAAGTCACTAATAAGAGCTGCCTCAAGTCACAGGTGATGAGAAGTCGCTCCAAGGCTAATTCCTCAAGTTCCGTCCTTCTAAGGATGGCTAGCCTACCGGCATTCATGGCATTCAGCCCGGCCACTGAAACATGGGACGCCTACCTCGAGCGGTTCAAGTGCTTCCTGGAGGCAAATCACCGGTTTGTCCAGTGGCCATAAAAGAGGATATTTTCTCAGCACATGTGGCCACAAGATGTTTGGAACAGCCAGGGCTTTAGCAGCCCCTCAATCCGTCCATTCGATGCCTTGGGAGACTCTTTTGGAGAAACTTAAAAATCATTACTCTCCAACTCCCTTGCAAATTATGTGTTTAGGCAGAGGACCCAGAAAGAAGGGCAATCTGTGAGCGATTACATTGCTTCCCTCAGAACAGCGGCCCTGCACTGTGACTTTCCTGTGCTGGATGATGCCCTGTTAGAACAGCTGGTCTGTGGTATCAAAGACCTCAGACTTCAGCGATGCTTGCTGGCACGAAAAGAGCTGAGCCTTCAGGCAGCCGTGGATGAAGCCACGGCATATGAAATGTCGGACAAATCTACCGCAGAAATTCAGAGATTTCTGCCACCGGCCACCCATGCCAGCAGGGGCCATGCTGTCCACCACGAAGAAGATGACAAAGAAGACTTCTCGGACGAGGAAGAAGAGATTAGCCGCCTCAAACTGGCGACCAGGAAAAAATGGACTTGGGCTGATTTTTTACCTCAGGCGGGTTGCCTGACTTGTGGTGGGAACCATGCAAGGTCAGTCTGCAGGTTCAAAGCCGCAATATGCCATCGGTGTGACAGGAAAGGACATTTAGCCAAGGTCTGCAGAGGGGCCATGCCAATCGCTGACCCACCTCTGGAGCGCGCCTTGTCTAGACAATTCGTAAAAAGACTTCTCAAACACCGCGAAGACTGCTTTGCCATCACAGGTGACCAGCAGCACGTTGATTGGGCTATCAGCCATGCGTCCCTGACTAAGCCTACCCATAAGATATACCTGACTGTGCGCATAGAGGGAGAGCCCTGCACGATGGAAGTGGACACTGGCTCTTCCAAATCCCTGGTCTCTTGGGCTACTATCAAACAGATAGTGCCCAGCCTAACCAAAGCTCAACTCAGGCAGTGCCCACTTTGCCTCAGAGACTATCAAGGACAGCCAATACCCATTGTGGGTTGCGGCACATTCACCATAGCCATAACTTCCAGGGGCCTCTTCCCCTCATCATTGTAGATGGCTATCTGCCCAGCCTCCTGGGGCTTGACTGATTCTCTGCATTGGGGCTCAACATCTCCGGCATCCACTCCGTTGTTCCAGATTCCTTCGCCAGGCTGGCCAGTGAATTTGCGGACGTATTTGACAACAAGCTGGGTAAATATAATGGGACCCCCATTTCTTTTAACTTGGACCCCCAGGTGGCGCCAATATGTCTAAAACCCAAGAGAGTGCCTTTTGCTCTTCGGCCCAAAGTAGATTTAGAGCTAGATAAATTAATAGCACAAGGAGTGCTCGAAGTAGTAGACCACTGCCCCAGGGAGACCCCCATAGTAATACCTATTAAGCAGGATGGTAGTATTAGAATTTGTGGGGATTTTAAATGCACCATTAATAAAGGGTTGCAAGCCAACCCTTACCCAGTGCCAGTGGTTCAACATCTGTTCCATTCCTTGGGCCAGGGAAACATTTTTGCCAAGTTAGACTTGGCACAAGTGTACCAGCAGCTCCCGGTGGACGAAGCCACTGCCATGGCTCAAACCATCGTAATGCACCAGGGAGCTTTCAAATGTAAACACTTGCAATTTGGGGTCAGTGTAGCCCCCGGGTATTTTCAGAGCCTAATGGAGAGGATGATCCAGGGGCTGCCAGGGGTGGTACCCTAGTTCGACGACGTGCTTATATCCGCTTTCGATAAAGCTGAGCTCGTCGATAAATTAAGAGCAGTCCTCACCCGTTTCAGTATAAAAAGGGCTGTCAGCTGTCAAATGCTACTGTTTGCCGGGTCGAGGTTTGCCTTACATTTTGCCGTGTTATACTGTTAATAAAGGTTGTATTAGCTTCAACCTGCCTTGCCTCAATTCCTGTCTGCCTGGTTCTCCCTACAGAACACTTGGCTTAAAGATCTATAGTTAAATGCAGTACTGGTAGAATGAAAGACTATCTCATATTAGAATCCAACTGTCCACAAACTGAAGAAACGGACTGGTAATGACCATTCCACTCCCATTCTTTTGGAAAATACCTGAGTTAACTTACCTGGACGTAGAAATTTGTGAAAAGGATAATCAAGGAGATCATGTAACCAATTTGGAAGTATAACCATCCCATAGGGAACCGACAGGGCCAAACGACCCCACAGCTTGTCTGGATGATTGTCAGAACAAATTGAATCTGTTGGGTAAAAGGAGAAAATGGTTATTTAAGGAAAGAACAACGTTGTGGTAGCCAAGCAGAGCAGGAATCAATCACAATCACAATCGATTACTTCCTATGAGCTTGTTAAAATCTACACCACTTCCAGTCATTCTGTAAGGAAAATGGGGTCGCACTCCATTTCACAAAAAGTTCAGGCTAGCTGGGAGAGAGATACTTCTGACATTTGATCAAATTGAAGAGCTAGTGCCATGATGGCGAACCTATGGAAGTGTGCATGTGTGTGCTGCCAGCTGATTTTCAGCCTTTTGGAGGGCCGGGAGAGGCCATTTTCACCCTCCCCAGACTTCAGGAAAGCTTCCGGAACCTAGATAGGGCAAACAACAGGCCCAACGGACCAACCAGATGTTCAGGAATGAACTTCTGGTTAGCCAGTTGGGCCATTTTTTGCCCTCCCCGGGCTTCAGGAAACCCTCTGGAGCCTAGAGAGGGTGAAAAACAGGCCCAATGGATTTGCCCGTTGGGCCTGTTTTTCGTCCTCCCCTGGGATCCAGGGCTAGGGAGGGCAAAAACGGCCTCCCCCGCCCCCCCCGCCCCCCCGCCCCTAAGCCTTCCAGAGGGCCGGGGGAGGCTGTTTTCACTCTCCCCAGGCTTCAGGAAAGCCTCTGGAGCTTGGGGAGGGTGAAAATCTCCCCACGCATGCATGGGGGGGGGGTGTTTCACTCACACATGCGCAGGTTGGGGGATCATTCGTGCATGCGCAAGTAGGTGGGCATTTTTGGCACACCTTTAGAAAAAGGTTAGTCATCACTGAGCTAGTGTGTAAAAACACAAAGGGAAGTTACTGAAAAGATAAAAGTGACTTGTGCAAATGAGCAGTGCTTAAAGATATTTTGTCATGAGTCTCAAGGTATCGTTTTGAAATGGTTACAGGAACTGGAAAGAAGCTGACCAACTGTCTTCAGGAGTGAGATTAGCATGGCAACAAGTTGGCTGGTTATAATTCCTCCAAGAGGCCAGAAACAGTGAATATGTTGAAAGCAGCCCACTTGACAAGGCCCTTATCAAGATCTCTGTGTTTGTTGCAGTACAGGGAGTCCTTGATTTACAACCATTCATTTAGTGACCGTTCGAAGTTACAATGACACCCAAAAAATTTTGACAATTACAATTACAACCTTTGCAGCATCGCCAATCGTCACGTGTTCAAAATCAAAACACTTGTCAACTGGCATGTATTTATGATGACTGCAATGTCGCCTGATCACCTTTTGCCATCTTCTGACCAGCAAAGTCAATGGGGGAGCCAGACTCACATTACAATTGTGCCATTAACTTAAGTATAGGGATGCACTTAACAACTGCGGTAGAAAAGATTGTAAAATGGGCCAAAAGTCACTTAAAAGCTGTCTGACTTAGCCGCAGGGAGTTTGAGCTCAATTGTGGTTGTAAGTCGAGGACTACCTGTATGCCAAATGGAGCGCTTCAGTTGTACATGCCTTTGTTTGTACACTAAAGAGTGGGCATAGAGTGGAGCTGCTACACCTGCTAAAATTGCTGTGAAAATCAAAGAATGGGGCAGTCTACTGAATTTTTCCTCTCTTGGGCAAGCATTTCTGGAGTTCTTCAGGTTACTATCAGATCAGACAATGAATTTGGGTGTGGTGTACATTTAATACAATGTGCAAATACAGTCTGCAGGTAAGATTGAGGTTAACTACAATCAGAAACCTGGAATTTTAATCAGCATATAAGATCTGTGGCCAGATGGGTTAAAACGTCATACAAACTGGCTCATCTCAAAACAAACTTACTCATATTTGTTCAAAAAAAGCAACCCCAGTCACTACAACTCACCAACTGCCCTTGAGTGATGTATTTCTTCCACCAGAGATATGGACGTATAGATGGGATAGCAGATAGTCCATAGTAGGAATACATGAGGACATGAATAAAGCTGTTAAGAGTGGCACCAAAATATGCTATAGGTTTTAAGGAGAGAGAGGAAAATTGCAATGATAAAAGGCGTTATTTTAAAAGTCCTCTACATCAATTATAAAATTAATATTTTACAACCCTTTAAAATTTAATCCAATGGAAACACTAAAGAAAGGTCATTTAATGCATCTTTGAATCTGAACTGGCTGTAATTATAACTTGTTAATTATAAGTTTCTCCCAAAGCTACTTAAGATTGTAGTTTCTAGGGAATGGCTACAAATTGTAATAGAACGCTGACTTTGTTTACAAGTCATAATTCAGCCATATAATCAACATTTATTACAACCAGTAGTCAATCTACATAACAATGGAGATAGAAGACACATCTATTTACATCATACTTTGCATCTAAGCATCTACCAGAGGTGAACTTCGAATACCCAGTGATTCTTTCCTCATCTTTCTCATTTGCTAGCCTGGTGCAAACAGATGCAGTTATTTCATGCGAGCGCTGCATGTATCTGATGTTAGCAGTATGGAAGCCTCCACACTGCATGAACCTCTAAATTATATGTAGCACGGTGTCATCTAAGTGTGACATCGAGGTACATATGCTACCGCATGGAAAAGCTTTTTGATAGCTTCTCCCTGGCATTGTTTTTGATAGTCTGGATACCTACTTCCAGTTGTAACGCAGAACATTTCAGCACAGTGCAGATTGGCAGGGGATAAACATCTGGTAAAGTACAAAGTTAAGACAAAGAAGTAGCAAACAAGGACAAAGCTATTGTGAAGGAGTTTAACCTTTATCAATCGGCCTCACCGTTGGTGACTGAGAATAAAAACAGTTTTACCAAATTAACCGTTGCTTTGATGATAATCACAATCAGCCTTATAAACAATTATAATTGTTTATAATTACAATTGCTCACTATAACAACATTGCCAAAAAGGCATTCAGAGTTGTCAACCTTATTTTACGTAGTTTTCTCTCGTATTACTCTGCTAACTAGGGCATAAAAAACCTTTGCCAGACTTGAATACTGCTCACCTGCCTGGAACCCACACTGCATTTCGGACATTAAAACATTAGAGAGGGTCCAGAGGTATTTTACAAGAAGAGTCCCCAACTCCTCTGCTCGTAATGAAATTCCGTATACCACCAGGCTTGAAATTTTAGGCCTGGATAACCTTGAACTACGCCGTCTACATTCCGACCTGAGCTTAGTGCACAAGATAATCTGCCACAACGCCCTACCTGTCAGTGACTAATTTTACTTCAACTGCAATAACACCAGGGCTATCAATAGATACAAACTAAATATATTCCGTTCTAATCTTGATTGCAGGAAAAACGATTCCAGCAATAGAATAGTAAATGTGTGGAACACCCTACCCGATCCTGTTGTTAGTTCCTCTAACCCCCATACCTTTTACCTTAAGGTGTCTACCATGGACTTTACGCATTTCTTAAGAGGTCCCTAAGGGGGCGTGCATAAGCACACCAGCGTGCCTACCATCCCTGTCCTACTATCCTATTTATATGTACTCTTTTTATGTGTTTATGGCTATGTTTTCCTCATTTATATCCATTTATTTATGCCATTTTTGTCATGCTTTCAAACTTGTTTCCTTGTACTTGTTGACAAATAAAATAAATAAATTAGAAGTAAAAGCGTTTCAATCTAGTGAAGTGAACAGAATACATATACAGGTAGACCTTGACCTATAACCGTTCATATAGTGACTGTTTGAAATTACAATGGCATTAAAAAAAGCGACTTATGACAGGTTTTTTTAAACACTTATGACCGTTGTAGCATCCCCATGGTGATGTGAACAAAATTTGGATGCTGGACAACTGGCATGTATTTATGATGGTTGCAGGGTCCCAGAGTCATGTGATCACCTTTTCTGACCTTCTGACAAGCAAAGTCAATGGAGAAGCCAGAGTCACTTAACCGTATTACTAACTTAACATTTGTCATGATTCACTGAACAACTCTGGCAAGAAAAGGAGGTAAAATGGGGCAAAACTCAATAGCTGTCTTGCTTAGCAAAGGAAAGTTTGGCCTCAATTCTTGTCATAGGTTGAGGACTACCTGTACGCACATATAATCTTTTTTTTGAAATGAAACTCTTCTAGAATCATACATGTGTATCAGTATATACCAGTGTTGGCGAACCTTTTCGGCACTGGTTTCTGGTGTGAATGCGTGCGCGAAGACCATACGTGCCGGAAACAGGAAGCTAAGTTTCCCGGTGCACAGATGCGCACCAGGTAGTTGCTCTTCCAGTTTCCGGTGCTGCATGAAGACCGGTGTGCATATGTGTGCCAGAATCCAGAAGAGCAATGGGTGACGGCTGGCGTGCATGGATAGATGGTACTGTGTGCTACTTCTGGCACGCGTGCCATAGATTCGCCATCACCGGTATATACAGTATCATACACACACAGTCACTCTCTCATCCTGAGTCATAAGAATACTTACAGTGGCCACAAGGCACCCAGTTCATAACAAACCACCAAATATTCAACATCGTTGCATGGTGGTACACATGAAGAATGGTGATTTGGTGGTTATTTTTCCGTAATATAAAGAAGAAAGTATCCATAAATTCAATGAACTTTGAGAAGTAATACCACCAGAGGACCCGTATAATCTGGGAAGAGGAGAAATAGTTCAGATGTTTGATACACAATACATGTAAAATAAAACTTCGGGTCATATTCTCTGCCTCAAAGGCAGATGCTAGTTGGACAAGATCCTAGTGGATCAGTGCTCCTTCTGATCCACTGTCTGTTACATCAGTGTTTCTCAACCTTGGTAACTAGAAGATTGGTGGACTTCTATTCCCAGAATTCTGGGGGTTGAAGTCCACCAATCTTCAAGTTGCCCAGGTTAGAAACACTGTGCCACGCTGCCTCATTCAATAGTGTTCTGGGCTTCCAAACACAGAACCATTTCACAGCCAGGTGTTCAATCTTACACTGAAAGCTGTTCAAAGGAGAGAGAGAGAAGTGGCTCTACTGTGTAGTCCAAACACTTTGGGCATGTCTGAAGTAGCTACCTGATTATAGGTATAAAGTCGAAGCTGTGACTAAAGCAAAAGACACTGTAATTTTATGCTGATTAAACTGCAGCTCAGGTGCATCAAAACTCACAAGGGAAATGTTTAATTCTCACATTGCTACAGAGATCCCTGAACAATCTGAGCAAACATGAGTTAAGGCTATTGTATTCCCTAAGCTTTTGCCAGGCTGGAGAGGCTGAGATCCAGAGGAAGGTTGATTATGAAGGGAGAGGACTAGTTTTTAAGCGAGCTACAGGCAAGCATATTTATAAAATAGCAAGCTAGCCTGTTTCGGGTAGCCAATGTTGAAATCTGACTCAATTAAAACTGAGTTATAGGACAAAGAATCATTAGGCTGAAGAATTTGCAAACAGATGCAAGAATTAGGCGAGAAGATTGACCCCTTTCCAACAATATGATGGGTATCTGAGGGGAAGGGGGTCTTTTTGGCTGAAACTCCAAAATAAAAAATGTAGTACAAGCTTTTAGGAAAAGCCTCAAGATTAATTTCTTTTCCTTGGCATTATCCAGGCTTATGGATGCTTTAGGCTCAATTGTTCAGGGAATTTTGCCATTTTAGCATTTTAAGGGATATCTGCTTTATTATTGTTATTAACTTTCAGTAAAGTTGTGATGTGCATTGCTTGCTCATTTCTTTCTAATATTAAAAAATTAAGATAAATCTATTATGTTGGTTATCAAATCTATCACTACATAAGAGGCGCTTGATATGACTTAAAGTAGAAAATTAACCATTAGCTCTCTTCATTTTAATGTTTCAGAATTTTTTTTAAAACATTCCCTGACCGCCACTCCTCTCAAGATTATACAATCTCTTTTTCCCCCTGAAGAGAAGCATTTCAATACCTGGTTATAAAAAGAAAGAAATGGATGGGACTGGGTCTCAAACAACTAAAGAATCTCAGACTAAGAGGTCAACCGTACACCATTTACAGAGTTTTGAAAAGCTTTTTATTCCTTTTACATGCAATTCCCCAAAAGCCACAGTGATAGATTATTATAGTTGGTTACCTATGAGTTCCAAAACTATTCAGTCACAAAACTGTCTTTTGAACTTTTATCAGTAATATAGTAACATTTGACATATTCCTTCTGTATGATACAATAATCTGTTTGGAAGAAAGGCAGGATAAAGATGCTCAATTCAAATGTAATTATCTGAGTCAGATAATTCCTAGTGAATATCTTAATTTGGGAAGAAGATCTGAGCTGGTACTTCCTTGTTAGTGTGACACGAAAAAGCAAGGTTGAGACACCTGGCTCCTTTACTGGCACCAAGTGCATAATAGAAATGGGGAGGACAGATAAATTATCATATTCTAAATTGTTTTGGGTCTAAAGCAAAAATTTTACAAACCAAGATTGGATTGCGAATCAAACTAAAAATTCCTAAATAGCATTTTTGCAAATTAAAAAAAAAAGGATAATGGTACTGAAATTTCAAAACAGTATCTGCTGAAATGATCATGTGACGTTGATCAGATTACAACTGGGAAAGCTCATATTTGAATATTGCACAATTAATGGCTTATATTCAAGTTCCAACTTAGCTTGTTTTGATGTGCTCATTTTAAAATGAGGTTAAAAAAAATAGCAGTACTCAGTGATTATCTGCAGCCTCGTAAGAACCATTAGGAACATATCAATGATTCTTCTAAATGCCATATCAGATTAAAGGAGGCTTTAAAACTTCACAAAATAAAAGCTAAACATTTCAAATAGATGAGCTTGGTCTATTGATTCCTGGAATTGCTATTAAAACTGAAAGTCTAAAAATGTATTTTATTACAATTATTTTTAGTCTGACTTTTAGAATAGAGCCCGTCAAGGAGACACGTAGAGAAAATGATAACACTAATGATAGCAATTACAAGCAAGACAGCAGACTCAAAATACAATTTAAGAAAGAAATCAAGAATAAATGGAAAAGCAAAAAACAAGCTTGAACTTTAGAATGGAATGGATTCACAAGTGAGAATTGGATGGAATGCGTGACCTCCCAATGGAAGTTCATCAGACCTGAAGGAAAACTCAATGAGGGTTGCTCAAACTTTCTAACCTATCTCTTCATCCTTAAAAAAACCCTTACATATACGGAAGACTGTCTTCTTTCAAGCTACAAATCTACAAAAGTGGAAATTGGGCGTTGGTCTTAGCTGAGACGCCCGTTCTCAGGGCGGTGGAGATAGCATCCAGGAATGGGTTAACTCCATCTAGTATCCAATCAGACTGAGTCTACAATCTGTAATGTCACACCTCCTCTAGTGACTCCTCCCAACTTTTGATGAAGGTGGTACTATAGACTGATGTGTATGACCAAAAATATCTCCTCTCACCTCACCCCCCAGGCCGGGACTACTAACAGGGTGGGCTGGATGCTATCTCCCCCGCCCTGAGAACAGGCATCTCAGGTAAGACCAACGCCCATTCTCCATAGTTGAACTTAAGCTATTAATCTACAAAAGCGGAAATCAGAAGTACATATTCCAACGAAGAGCAAGATGAGGGTTAAAAGCATTTTTCAAATTATGTCAACAATACTTGGAGATCTTAATTAGAATGTATTCCCCATTTCTGCAATGCAGCCAAACTGTTATGAACTTCCCAATTTGGGGGAGGGGAAGTGATTCGGTTGTTTCTCTTCTCTTTCACCTAATTTTATTATTAGGTAGTGAGCAGTACACTATAGATTTTTTTGCACCATTTCCTTAAGATGAGTATGAGATATTTAACTCCCTGCCACTAAGTATTCCAAGTATTGTTCCATTTGAAGTGTTACATGCAAATACCTGTGTTTTATCAGAAGTGCATTATGAAACACAAAGACTGAAAACGAAGGAGTAACACTTGAATTTCTAATGCACTCCTGCAGGTTTTCATGGATGGTACTATGTTCAGGCGGTATATTATGAGCCAAGGCAAATTTTAAAAAGGGGCATTATATTTTTAAAAAGGATTATTTGTTTAACTGAAGACTTACTAAGAGTTGTTGTTTAAGTATTGTTTGTAAGCCAAAAATATTTCTGGGTAATCCAGAAACATTCCACGTTCAATTTCTTGTAAGAAAGACAAAATAATTGGTTCCAATAAGTGTCTTTTTGTTCTAAACATTTGCAGGTGAAGCATTTATTAGAGTTGTATCAGGAAGGACCAGCTTCCATTCCTCACCCAGCATTAAAACACTGAATAACCTATCAAGCCCTTCCATCCAAATTGGACTCGTACAGTTGTTAGGAAACGGCAGTGTGTAAAGCCATTGACTAATTGTAAATATTACTATTTACTATGATTACTACTACTATTACAATTTCACCTCAATAGTAAAATTGTGCTTCAAAACAGCTTACACAGTGTGTTTTTGAATAGAAAAGATAATAAATTAGAGACATTCATAGATTCAGAGCGTAGTACCACCCAGGTCCTAATGCTTTTTAAGTCGTCAGTTCTGACTTTTTTTCCTTGTTAATTTATAAAAGCAAACTAAGTACGTTTTACTTCTCCAACATCAATAAGCTAAGACGTATTAGTAAATCTTTCCCATGCAAGAGCCACACACATTCCAACTGAATGAAGGGGAATCAAGTTACCGTTCAAGGCCTATTACGGGCTACAGTACTGCTCAGTCCTCGATAGCTTAAACAATGAAAAAAAGAAATGTACAAACACCTTCTGCCAACTTTCGTCTTCCAACCATAGATGTGTTCCTACCGGTTCGGACCTTTTCAGCCAAACCGGTAGAACTTGGCAGCCTTGGTCTTTGGAACTGGCAGCGACCCAGGCTTGCCACACCCCTGAACTGGTTCTCCTACAGCAGCGCCATCTTGTTTTTCGGTTCTGCACATGCGCAGAACAATTTTCATTGCATTTCCCCCCCATTTTTTAAGGTTTTGCGCATGCACAGACTTTATTTACAAATGCGCATGCACGTGGAGCACATTTTGCGCGCACCGAATCAGCAGTAATGCCGGTAGCAACCCACCCCTGCCTCCAACTCTTATGATAGGTCTTTATTTAGAGATATTTGTGCAAGGGTTCTCTTCCAGTGGTGGGTTCTGGCAGTCGCTACTGCCGGTTCGCTCATGGCGAATAAAATAAAATAAAAATTGCTCTGTGCTTGCGCAGAAACAAAAAACAAGATGGTGCGGCCGAAGGAGAACTGGTTCGGGGGCGTGGCAGGCCTGGGTTGCTGCCGGCTCCAGTGACCCAGGCCGCCAAACCATTACTGGTTCGGCTGAACCGGTAGGAACCCACGACTGGTCTCTTCCTTTTGCAAAGCATTAGGCTCAGTCGCCTTTTCCGACTGTTGATTTCCAGATAAAGTAAACTTCAGCCAAACTAGCTGGAATTGGAGGAGGAGTGGATTCTCAGCACATTTGGAAAACACCGGGTTGGGAGAGGGCAGAGCTAGAAGAGTGTCCTTCCAAAAGAAGCATGCTCACACCTGTAGGAACTGTCTTCTTCAAGAGGTAAAGTAAAGGAGCAGGGTCAGCTTAGAATGTTACCTTCATATCGGCTTCACCTCCACTGTGCGTATCCTGACAGAAGAAATTGTATCCTCCTTCCCATACTCCCGTCACCAGCTAGAGCAAAACAAACATTTGGTCAGTAGACAGTAGTGGACCTGTATAGGTGCTTACAAGAGATACCATCAAATCACGAAAAAATCCAAATCATATCCAAGTCAACCCAGAAAAAGAAGGACTACGGGGGTAGACCTACCCCCATGCAGGTAGTCCTCGACTTGCAACAGTTTGTTTGGTGACTGCTCAAAGTTACAACAGCAATGAGAAAAGTGATTTATGACTGTTTTCTACACAACCGTTGCAACATCTCCATGGGTCATATGATTAAAATACGTACGCTTGGCAAATGACTCATATTTATGATGAGGTCGTGTGATCACCTTTTGCGACCTTCTGATGGGGTACCTGGATTCACTTAACAACCATGTCACGAACTAAACTGCAGTGATTCACTTAACAATTGTAGCAAGAAAGGTCATAAAACGGGGCAAAATTCACAACAAATGTTTTGCTTAGCAACATAAATTGAGGACTACCTGTAAAGCAGGGAGATTCACCCTTTCTCTATCTTTCTGCCACATCTTCTTGCTCCCTTTCCCTCTGAAGAGTAGTTGGAGGAAGGACAAATAATCCTTGCCAAGTCTAAACTGGTGCTCACAAAAACCTTCTGATATTACATGGAAGGAGGTTTGGCCGGAGGGCCAAAGACAATCCCCACTCAAAGTGCTTTTAATATAGTTTGGAATTAAACAGGCTTTAGGATATTAAAGTTATTTAATATTAAAATATTCCATTCTTATGCATGAGTCTTCTATGCTTTAGATGCCGGTGGTCAAACAGGTTCTGATGGTTTCAAAATGTGGAAGATGACAACATTCTGATTTACCAAAAGAAAAAAAGAAATAGGAACATACCACAATTAATTCTCACCTTTTCAAACAAGCAATTTGGTACGTTAATGTGATACAGGTTTCTCTTATCTCTGAACAGAATGTGGGTTTATACTCAAATCTATTCGTCTGTTATGCTTCCTATTAACCTTCTGTTTTAAGTCTCTTGGCTGATTTGCACAGGAAATAATTATAATTTTAAATTGGACTAACCTCTATGTTCCCCAGCTGATGTTAATCATAAGAGAGAGAAAAAAAAAAACCCAAAACAAATTGCAGGTCAATATCAGTGTTTCTGTTTCTTTTGAAAACTCTTCAAAAGAAGTCAAAATGATTAACCATAATATTTGAAGCAATTTACATTAAGAAGGCATAAACTTGTTTCTATCCATTAACCTATATTTGTGAGATGGGTTGCTGCTGGTTTTGGCTGAACCGGTAGTAGAGGCAGTGGGAGGGTCCGCCCACCTGCCCAGACGCTTCTGCGCATGTGCAAAAGTGTTACACACGCGCAGGAGCACGCCCGAACCAGTAGTGAAAACATTAGCAACCCACCTCTGGACCAGGGGTTCCTAAACATTCGGCCATCACACTTCCCTTTAGTGTAATATCAATGTACACACACCTGCCCTAAGAATCCAAACACCAGAATGAACACAAATGAACAAAGAAAACAATATCATGAAATTACTAAAAGGTGGGCTTATTGCAGCAATGTTAATTAAAAGGTTCTTCATGCTTCCCCTGGACTCTGTATGTACCTTCCCAAGATTGATGTAGCTCACGAATTCCCAACTTTTCTGGCTTTGCAGACCAGCCAGGGGGTGGGGGGAATAGTTCTACGTGAGTGGAAGTGCGTGCATAGCTCCATTTGTGCAAGCGACAGGCAAGCGTGTGCTTACCCACTGCTCACGCAAGTGGTGATGCATGCAAGAATGCACGCTTGCCTCCTGCTTTAGGAAGCCTGGTTCTGAACAGCTCACAGTCCTGTAGTGGGCCATGGCCGGGGGATTGGGGACCCCTGGTATAGCTCACGGTTTACGAGACCTAGTTCCACATGTCTATGGAGATTTTATGACTGGTCATTTTGCAAACATTCAAAGTTATGACAGCTACAGAATGGGTGTTTTACAGCCTGTAACACCCCCACAACCAACACTAATGGTCACAATGTACTCTTGCAGCCACATGGCCTGATTTTATATGGAAGACTTTTATGACTCATTGTATTCTGCACTCGTATGACTGCAATTTGCAATGCTTTTTGCCAGTTTCCAAAAAACTACCCTTTCACATGTGCAAAAAACACTTTTCAAATGAATGGTTCCTCTTAACAAATGCAGTCTACCATTTCCCCTAAACAAACTGCATAATTGTAAGAAATTTTAATAAGTTACAATTCTCTGATAAGTTTGTTGCTCTTGATTGTGGGGATTTTCCTCCCCTTACAAAGCAATTATTGCATGGAAAAATCCTACTAGGTTTTTTTTAAAATATGTATAATAGATGCAAAGCTTTTCATTAGAAAGTACAACATTTTAAGATCTTCTGTTTTCCCTAACTCTTAGCGCAGAGGGGCATTGAGAAACTGCATTGAAAACTGCAGATAACAAGAAAAACCCTGCATTTGTGTCTATCCTACTTCTTTGATAAAATCCTGCCTTGGTGGAATTCACTCAGCTTCTTTTCTATAGAATTTATTTATTTTACAGTTTCGGCTATCTTTCCCCAAAGATATAAGAAAAGCCAAGGTATCTTATATTGACTTCCTATTTAGATATTATTTAAGAGCAAAGTAAACAGGCATAAAGACTACATCAAGGACCTGTTTGTTTGGGGCGGGGGGAGGGGGGATGACCTAGAATTCGAATACAAACTAGAACATGCCACAACCCTCGGATAACTGGAGGATATTGAAGTTTTGCCCTGTAAAAATACCACCTATGCTCCAAATAGCATGGAAGTTCTGATTTGTTTATATCTAGACCCAAGCATTTTTGAATCTGGGCTGCACAAGCAGCTGCTAAGAGTACTCCTCCTGCAAGAGACCCCTTCCTCTTCCTGTAACCTCTTTAAACCCCACACCTAATTTTTTTAAAATACTCATAAATGACATTTCAGTAGCTATCATTTCTGAAAGTGGTAGGTCTATGGCAGTGATGGTGAACCTTTTTGGCCCAAACTGGAACACGCCTGCATGCGCATGCACTGGGGCACCAGAAACCCAAAGACCAGCTAATCGGTGCGCATGCATGAAAAACAGCCTGAAAACGGCCGGAACACAGCCCAAAAAACAGCCTGAAAAACCGTCTGAAAACAGCCCAAAAATTGCTGGTTTGGGGGCATTTTGGGGGCCGTTTTCAAGCCATTTTCCGGTGCTCTGGCACCTGCAAAGACCAGCTGGGGACAGCCCATGTGCCCACAGAAAGGGTTCTGCATGCCATCTCTGGCACACCTGCCATAGATCCGCCATCAAGGATCTATGGGGTCAATATACGAATAAAGAGGACAAACACATGAACCTTCAAGACTGGAATATCTAAATAAAAAGCAAACTGTAGGAATAAATAAAGCCACAGGGCTTCAGCACAAAGGAGGACAAATAAAAGCTTGCTATCTTAGAAACATAAAGATTATGTAGCTGGGTCACACATGTTTCAAAGTGCATTTCAGCGACATATTAAGGAGCTAAATATAATTCATTCAGAAGAGAGTTACCTGTATGGTCAGCATCAAGAAACCTCTATTTCATATGCCATGAATTTCGACTATCACTTGTAACATGTGATAATCTTGATTCTTTTGACCCGTTTCCTCCTTGACCTCATATAGCATTAAACTAGCAACTTCCTCCTGAAATAGAATAGCACCTCTGCGTGTCCTTGTTCCTAACCACGTACAGAAAATAAATAATACAAACGACACTATATGGTACGAGATAGTGTTCTGTCAAAATTAAGCATCATTTCCCGAAATACTGCAAGTGCAAGCGCATGGCAAACATACAATTTACGTACAACATCTGTGTAATTTGAAGAATTGTCCTGTTCTTGCAGGCTTAAAGATCACCTTACTCCTGCAACGCTTGAGCTACCCTAAGGCATAACTTTTTTCCGTCTTACCTCATAAAACATATACAAGGACAGGAGAGTAAGCCCAATATTGTAGACCACTAGAATTCCCCTGGATGAAAACGGCTGTCGGTTCCGCATATACTTTGGTCCTAGCCATATAATTAATAAATAGAAGACAGAGAAGATAAAGGTAGGCCTGTAGTTCGTCAAGAGGAACCATCCTTTTACTCTGGGATCTGAAATAGAAAACATTTTTTTATTACTATTATTTGTGTTTTGGGTCAGCGGGGATTTAACCCTAGCAAATAGCTGCCCATTCCAGATTCCAACACCTCCCTCTCCCATCTCTTTAGGAAAGCTTCATTCATAGAAACTGAAGGAATAATAGCTGGTAAACACACTAAAAGGGCCTTTTGTTCTTATTTATGCAACAGCGTTCCCCCTTTCATTTGAGGTCTGATATAACTGTGCTGTTGCTAAGGGAAGTATGACTAATTATGTTCTCTTTACTTTATAAAATGCTATTCCCCGAAGAAGCACTTGATATGCCACTTTTCATACTGCTTTTGTTTTTAAAATCCCGATTCAAAGTACCTGCAGCCCCTGTTGTTTTTTTTTAATTCTCCATTTTCGGTTAAATTTTATCTCCCACATCCCATTATGGGATCATGTTTTTTTATAAGAGGGATTTTAAATGAGACACAGTGCCCGACTTGCCATTCAATTTGCTGTTCTTGCAATTTTACTGATGAAAACAGCCTGCAGTGCAGCAATATAATGAGTATTAAAGATTATTTTTGAATAATCAGCTTTGAATTCTCTTGGGAAGCCAGTTTGGTCTTAGGCACCAGGCTAGAAACCAGAAGATGGTGAGTTTGAGTCCTGCCTTCAGCATGAAATCCATCCAAGTAGCTGTTGCTTCCCATGCAAATACTTCAGATACCAAAGTCAGTGTGGAATGTGGCACTACTGAATTTTAATCCTATGCAGTGGTCTGAATGCCTGGAATAAATGCTGCGTTGATTATGCTGAGTCGACTTCGAGCTGGCTATGGATAAAGAAGGCGACTAATAAAACATCTGAGGAATTCTATGAAGTGTATTTAAGAGGCAACAGCAAGTACTTATTTCATCCTCCTTGTAGAAGTCAAGAGACTGAATCGGTGTAGGAAGAAATGCTGTCCATTCTTCCCTATTATTTTTAATCTCACACCTTTATTATTTTTTATAAAGTAATTCGATCTGGGGAACATACTTAATGTCCTTCCTCCTATTTACTCTACAACACCAACTGTGTGAGGTGGGTGAGCTGAGGGAGAAGGAGTGGTTAAGAGCCACTCAGACAGCTTTCATGCCTAAGGCAGGACTAGAACTCACCGTCTCCTAGTGATTGGTCTAAAATCACTCAGGTGGTTTTCATGCCTAAGGCGGGACTAGAATTCACCATCTCATGGTGATTGGCCCAGAGTTCAGATGGCTTTCATACCTAAGGTGGAATTAAACTTACGGGTCTCCTGGTTTCTAGCTAGCATCTTAATTCCTATACCAAACTGGCTCTCTGTTATTAAATGCCCCTTCTAATGCTTACAACAGAAAGGAATTTACAGTCTGACTGAGACATGCCAGAATCGAGAAAGATGTATAGGTGATCCTCAAAATACAAGCATTATTTTAGTGATCATTCTAAGATACAATAGCAATGGAAAGAAAGAAAATAGACATGACCATTTTTCCACACTTGCAATTGTTATAGCATCCTCATGGTCACATGATCAAAATTTGGATGCTGGGCAACTGGCTTGTGTTTATGATGGTTGCAGTGTCCTAGGGCAAGGGTCCCCAAACTTGGCAACTTTAAGACTTGTGGACTTCGAGAGAAGAGAGCTGACATTGCGACGTGCAATCTTGGTGCTCCGAGATCGCAGTTGAATTTTTGCCGCTGGACGATCCATTTGGACCTAAACCGTCCCGCAGAGATGGTGATTGAGAAGGGCATCTCCTGCTGATCTGAGGGACACCGCAGAGTTCCTGAAAGATCCAGGAATAGCCTTTTTTTCCAGCGACAGAAACACAGCTAATGAAGCTGCTTTAGTTGGGCCAACTCGGGAACGGGAAGAAAGCGGAAAGAGAAAGTGTGTCGAATTGGTGAGGAAATGTTATTATTAGAGGAAGAGACTAACCAAGAAAAAAATTTTAAGTTAAGTTAAGATTGAAGATAAAAGACTGTAGGCGGCGAGATTGATCTGCATTGAACTTAGTGTGATATCCAGTTTCTAATTTCTTTTTTTTTTCATGGATGGAACTTTTGCAGGGGCTCCCTATTTTTTAAACTGAATGGATTCATTCTTTATTCTTCTTTTTTCACTTTTGTTTATACCTATGGATTAAAATTCTCCTTTTTTTATAATGCTTGATTTGATTGTTATTGATCTCCATTTAAGGGTTATTTTCTTAAGCTTGGAATATAAAGAAGAAAATGAGAAAGATTATAAAAAGGGTTGTAACAACAGAAGGAAAAGCAGTTACACTGCCACTTAAGAGGCTGGATACATTGTTTTTTCTTCTTTCTCTTTGATCACTTGAGATTCAAGGTTCTTTCAGCTTGTTTACTGACAGTGATAGTAGAAAAAGCACAAGTTGTTTATACAGGTGTCTTTTGGAAGTTCTATCACTAGCTTTGGAGGGAAGAAACATTTTGACTTGAAAGATAATAAATGAACCTGTTTGAAGTTTATTAAAATAGTCTTGAATATAGTGGCAGTATCTGCAAAATTGAAAAAATGGCCCAGTAGGAAGAAGAAACTAACATTGCAAATGATTATGTTTGAAATTCAAAATCTATTAGTTGTGACAGAGAGAATTGAAAAGAGATTGGAGAATATGGAATACAAAACAGAAAAATCTGATGGAGAAACTGAGAATGTTTACCAAATGAAGAAAGTGGAGGACAGAGTTCAAAAGATGGAAGAAAAATATGAACAAAGAGATAAGAAAATTGTGGATACTGATAACAAAGTGAGCGTGGTTGGTAATGGCAAGAGCGGAATATGGAAAGGGGAGATG
This sequence comes from Natrix helvetica, assembly GCF_964273705.1. Lineage (NCBI taxonomy): Eukaryota > Metazoa > Chordata > Lepidosauria > Squamata > Natricidae > Natrix > Natrix helvetica. The sequence continues at coordinate 161,209,261 of NC_138552.1, forward strand.
GATGGATTGGAACTCTAACCCAGACTTCAAAGCACAGAAGAAGAAAAGAGAGAAAAATTGACGGAGATAAGGAGAGAAATCTTGATAGAAGCACTAGCGATAACCAAAGATAAGCTGAAGGAAAGAGCAGGTGTTGGGTTTCAAGCTTTTGTGAGATACGAAAGGAATAGCATGTTGCCAAGGGAGGTTTATATAAGATTTATTAAGAAAGTAACTAGAACATTAAAGCTACAAATGGCAAGAGATATAAGACTGTATTATTGCTGGAGGGGTACAGGTTGATGCAATGAAAATCTATAATAAATATTAAGCTAAATTTAGTTTACTAGTAGTATGTATAAAATGAAGTGACAATAGCTATAGTTAAATAATGATTAATAATGATAACAATACATATGTAGTAGTTTGATAATATGAAATTTTATATAAACAATATATGGAGACTATGAGAGGTTTAAAAGCACTATCTAGAATATGTTATAAAGATGGATTGTGATTGGATGATTAGGATGATTTAATGGAATGTTATCATATAATTCTATTCTAGATTTTGAATATTATATATAAAAGGATGTAAAAACAATTATAGTCAAATTAAGATTGAGATATAATAATTGTGATATACATGAATATAAGTGAATTTAAAATATGTGATTTGATACGAAAAGCAGCTAGTGACTATGGAAGAGATGCATGAAAATACTGTAACCAACTGACGCACTTTCTACAATTTGTAATGGAAGATGGTTTTTTGTTTGTTTGTCCTTGTTCAAAAACACATAAAAATTGTTTTTTTTTTTAAAAAAAGAAGGATACAAAAAAAATGACTTGTGGAGTTCAATTCCCAGAATTCTCCAGCCAATTCTCCATTCTGGGAGTTGAAGTCCACAAGTATTAAAGTCGCCAAGTTTGAAGACCTCTGTCCTAGGGTCATGCGATGGTCTTTCTGACAAGCAAAGTTAATGGGGAAGCCAGATTCACTTAACAACAATGCTACTAACAGCAATGATTCACTTAACAACCATGGCAAGAAAAGTTGTAAAATGGGGCAAAAACTCACTTATCAACTGTCTCTCTTAGCAACAAAAAGTTGGGGGTCATTTGGTTGTAAGTCGAGGACTGCCTATGGGGGGGGGAGGAACTTATTTTCTTGTAGTTTGGAAATGCATGGAGTAACAACTGCTTGTTTGTAAAGGAGATGTCAAGTTTATTTCCTTCAAACTATAGAGCTGAGAGAGGCTAACACTTTAAAGGAAAACAGCCCCTCCAGCTGCCTGAAGCTGTCGCAGCCGAAGCAGGCAAAGACGAGGCCCTATCTGGATCTTAACAGTTCAAATATTTGAAAATGACCTGCATACCTCTTGGCCCAAGCCAAACATCCAGGTAGCTATTGAATGTTGCATCCAGGGATTCCATTGTATCACCTAGAAAGAAAGAGGAAAAAAAATGTTTACTTTTCCCATAGAAGATCTCTGATTGAGATGCAATTAAGATTTAACCCTAGTTCTGAACTATAGTTCTTAAAGGCTCAGTGGCTCAAACAGTGAGCTTGTTGATCAGAAAGGTCGGCAGTTCGAATCCCTAGTGCCGCGTAAAGGAGTGAGCTCCTGTTACTTGTCCCAGCTTCTGCCAACTTAGCAGTTTGAAAGCATGTAAAAATGCAAGTAGAAAAAATAGGGACCACCTTTGGTGGGAAGGTAACAGAGTTCCGTGTGCCTTTGGCATTTAGTCATACCGGCCATATGACCATGGAGATGTCTTCGGACAGCGCTGGCTCTTCAGCTTTGAAACGAAAATGAGCACCTTTCATTAATGAGAAATGAGCACTAGAGTCGGGAACGACTAGTACATATTTGCAAGGGGAACCTTTACCTTTACTTTATACAGTGGGGCAAAAAAGTATTTAGTCAGCCACCAATTGTGCAAGTTCTCCCACTTAAAAAGACGAGAGAGGCCTGTAATTGGCATCATAGGTAGACCTCAACTATGACAGACAAAATGTTAAAAAAAAAACAATCACATTGGCTGATTTGGAAAGAATTTATTTGCAAATTATGGTGGAAAATAAGTATTTGGTCACCTAAAAACAAGCAAGATTTCTGGCTCTCACAGACCTGTACCTTCTTCTTTAAGAGGCTCCTCTGTCCTGCACTCATTACCTGTATCAATGGCACCTGTTCGAACTTGTTATCAGTATAAAAGACACCTGTCCACAACCTCAAACAGTCACACTCCAAACTCCACTATGGTGAAGACCAAAGAGCTGTCGAAGGACACCAGAAACAAAATTGTAGACTTGCACCAGGCTGGGAAGACTGAATCTGCAATAGGCAAGCAGCTTGGTGTCAACAAATAAACTGTGGGAGCAATAATTAGAAAATGGAAGACATACAAGACCACTGATAATCTCCCTTGATCTGGGGCTCCACGCAAGATCTCACCCTGTGGGGTCAAAATGCTCACAAGAATGGTGAGCAAAATTCCCAGGACCACACGGGGGGGGGGGGGCGGGGGAACCTAGTGAATGACCTGCAGAGAGCTGGGACCAACGTAACAAAGGCTACCATCAGTAACACACTACGTCACCAGGGACTCAGATCCTGCAGTGCCAGACATGTCCCCCTGCTTAAGCCAGTACATGAAGTTTGCTAGAGAGCATTTGGATGATCCAGAAGAGGATTGGGAGAATGTCATATGGTCAGATGAAGCCAAAATAGAACTGTTTGGTAGAAACACAACTCGTCGTGTTTGGAGGAGAGAGAATGCTGAGTTGCATCCAAAGAACACCATACCTACTGTGAAGCATGCGGGTGGCAACATCATGCTTTGGGGCTGTTTCTCTGCAAAGGGACCAGGACCACTGATCTGTGTACAGGACAGAATGAATGGGGCCATGTATCGTGAGATTTTGAGTGCAAACCTCCTTCCACCAGCAAGGGCATTGAAGATGAAACGTGACTGGGTCTTTCAACATAACAATGATCCCAAACATACCACCCGGGCAACGAAGGAGTGGTTTCGTAAGAAGCATTTCAAGGTCCTGGAGTGGCCTAGCCATCTCCAGATCTCAACCCCATAGAAAATCTTTGGAGGGAGTTGAACGTCTGTGTTGCCCAGCGACAGCCCCAAAACATCACTGCTCTAGAGGAGATCTGCATGGAGGAATGGGCCAAAATACCAGCAACAGTGTGTGCCAACCTTGTGAAGACTTACAGGAAACGTTTGACCTCTATCATTGCCAACAAAGGATATATAACAAAGCATTGAGAGGAACTTTTGATATTGACCAAATACTTATTTTCCACCATAATTTGCAAGTAAATTCTTTCCAAATCAGCCAATGTGACTGTTTGGTTTGGTTTTTTTTTACATTTTGTCTCTCATAGTTGAGGTCTACCTATGATGCCAATTACAGGCCTCTCTCATCTTTTTAAGTGGGAGAACTTGCACAATTGGTGGCTGACTAAATACTTTTTTGCCCCACTGTAGTTCTGAATATCTGATGCAATTTTATAGGAACTGCCACAATTGTTTTGTCTTTCTAAAACATTTGACGACCGTTGGCATTAGGTAACTGTATTTTCTGTACTAATTGTTCTTGCTGCGTTTCCCTTGACAGTAAACACAACGTTAGGACCTACTCTAACTAAGCTATGCACTGAATTTACAAAGGATTCTCTTTAGTAAAGGTTAAAAAAGATTTAATTAATTGTACATTGACATTTGCTGAAGGGTGGGCAGCCTGGTAATGTCTTGATGTTTTATATAACAAATAACCCGAGGATTCATTATGTCTCAAGTTTATGGGAGTTGTAGTCCTAAAAATGTTGCCTACCTTTGTAAAAAAAAGAGTGAGAAGGAGGGAAAGGGAAAGGGAGCGGGAGAGGGAGAGAGAGAATAGTCTTGTTAAAGAGTTTTAAATGCATTATGAACAATGTGATGTATCTCAGCAAAGATATTTTAGAATCTGGTAATTAGGAACTGCAGAAAAGCTGGTAAAACCACTGTTTCTGAACACAACATCGCTGAACACAATTAATCTTTAATGCAACAATAGTTGGGTGAGCCCATTGTCTGGTTATACTGACTGTGCAGTGTTTGATTCTTCTCGGCTGCTTTTCAATGCTGTTTTAAATTATTTACATTTCTGATCAACTGGCTGTGTTTTATTTTGCTCCTATTTCTGCTCTTAGCTGCCCAGAGTCATGCGTATGAGCTAGGCCGCCATTCAAATTTACTAAATAAATAAATAAGAGGGGAAACCATCCCTACTCTTTTTCAAACACTGGCACACGACCGGCAAGTCGAAGCTTGAAGCGAAAGAGGGGTAGCCTGCTTTCTAATTATTTAAGTTTAAAAAAAAATTAAGCAAGGTGTTTTTCCAACTGTTTGCTCTTCCCCCGTTTTATAAATAATTCTGACTCACCTGTGTCCCCCTTTTTTTTGGTGAATGGACAGTGCATTGCAGTATTTAAATTAATGGAGGGCTCTCATACAAATCTTAGGAGCAGCTTGATCTTCTGGAACTATAACACAGCAGAACAATCTGTGACTTTATATAAAGCTGCCTCATCACTTAAGGCCAGCGGAGCTGACCTGGTCAAATTAACTTTGGCTAAGGCTTACATCTTATGACTACGTAAACAGGGAGGGGCGGCGACCCAGTTGGTCAACAATACACCTCAGAAGCATCTAATGGTGGGAAAGCTCTGTAGCCTGCTTTCAACCTTAGCCGTCCAATGTCAGGGAGGATTTCTGCTTTGCAAAACAGGATCATACATGAATAATACTGGACTGGATTAAAAAAATACTTTCCACTAGTGATAACTCTATCGCTATTTATAGTGATATCTATCATATTTATTACGAGCCTTCAAAGCAGCCTACAGACAAGGCAAAAGAGATATAGTCGAGTTGAACCAGTAAAACAGGATCAAGGGTTCTTTTTAAGAATATTCTAAAGTTGAATTCTTCCCAAGTATTTCTTCATTTATTAGTTCAATTTATAATATGAACTGCCCATCACATGTTTATTGACTCTGGGTAGCTAACACTGTTACAAATTATGAAGGAATAAAAAGGGAAAATACACTCATCTTCTACAGAAATATTATTTTAAAATTGTAAGCTATAGTAAAGTTTAATACTAGACTTTTTATTTTTTTTAAAAAATGAAGCGATGATGATTGATTGAGTGACCAATCAAGTGATTTTTTGGCTTTTGATTCTGACTTAGCGTGGTGGGGCAAAATTAGCATTTGGTCAGGAAATGGGCAGGTAATGATGGGGTTTTTAACTTAGAATGGAAGCGAAAAGAAAGATAGGAAGAAAAAATTGGAGAAAAAGGCAGTGTCAAACGACTTTGATAATGTTGCACGGCACTACATAACATCATGACATCAACAAATGATGAACCTTACTATTAACAGAGAACTACTGCATAAATATTTACCAAGCAAGCTGACTTTAAATGACTTCCTTTAAGGGAGTGTCCCCAACCACCAGGCTGCACACTGGTACTGGTTCATGGGCTGTTAGAAACCAGACCGCTCAGCTGGAAGTGAGCGGCAGGTGAGCAAAACTGCATATGTGCGGTACCTAGGCTGTCTCTTCCTCCCCCTGGAAAAAATAGTCTTCCATGAAATCAATCCCTGGTGTTCAAAACGATTCGCGGCTTTAAGGTACTTGTAAAATTGATATCTACATAGAGTTTAGATGAGAATACAAGTAGTCCTTGAGATATGAGCACAATTGCACCAAGAATTTCTGGGGCTAAGCAAGGCAGTTGTTGAGTGAGTCTCATCCACTCATGACCTTTTTGGTCATGGTTGTTAAGTAAATCACCACAGTTATTAAGTGAATCACATGGTTATTAAGCAATTTGTTAATTTTGCTTGTCAGAAGCTGTCTGGGAAGTCACAAATTGTGATTCATATGACCGCAGAACACTGCAACCATCGTAAATACAAGCCAGCTGCTTATTCCCTGAATTTTGAACACATGATCATGGGGATGCTGCAATGGTTGTTAAGACACCTTTTTCAGTGCCGTGCCATTTCGAATAATTGCTAAAAAAACCTGGTTGTTAAGCCAAGGATTATCTATAGCCAGATTTTAACTACCTTTAAGAAGAAAATATATTTAGTACAGGCCTATCAAACTGGCGGCCCACGGGCTGGATACGTCACACACAGGCCACGCCCAACCAGCCCCGCAAAAGCAAAGACCGCCACGATACATCACGTGACACGATCGAGTTTGACACCTATGATGCAGTAGCTCTCCACTAACATACATAAAATGCTTCAAAATAAAGTGGTTGAAATTAGCAGGATTTGATTTTTAAAAATACTCTGTACACTGGATCACTTTCAAGACAGAAATACCTGAAATTCTTACATCAAATATATACAGGACATCACCTCATTAAAAAGAAAATAAGATACTTGCATATCATTTGGAGATTAAAATGAAAATGGCCAACCCCCATAAAGGCTTCAAAGGTCAAAAGATACACTGATTTGTGTAAAAAAAATAGTTAAGGAAGAGGGGATATTTTACATTTATTAATATGCACATAGAGAGCTGATATTTATTAATATTCTGGTCCATCTCAAGCCAAATATGATATGGGACAGGATGCCTAGTTTAAATAACTGGAGCTGTGTAGGGTATGTAAGATGCATGTCCAGACTTGAATGTAGAATGAATTTTCTAGCTTAAGTTATGTAGTGTGTCACAGGCTGTGTCTGTAAGACATCAGGAATCACAGGTTAGCAAATCACATTTTAGGTTAGCAAGTTGTGTGACGTGCATTGTGGGTCAGGGTACAACTGAGCTCTGTAAACTATGCTTAATAAATTATAAGTACGGATAATGGGAAACCGAGTTTGGTGTAATGGTTAACGATACTCGATTGGAAACCATGAGTTTTGGGTGGCCTTAGAGCCAATCACTTTCTCTCAGCCCTAGGAATGAGGCAAGGACAAACCACTCCTAAAAATCTTGCCGAGAAAACGGCAGGGACTAGTTTGGGCAATCACCCAGTGTCAAGACTGACTCAAAGGCAAACATACAACAAAACACATTGTGCTAACAAAGCTGTAATAAAGGTTGCATTGAAAATTAATACAGATATAGATGATATTTTTGTTTCCTGCTGAAATGGGATACTTAGAGTTCCCGAAAGAGTCATCGGGTTGCTACCTAAACCATGTGATCATTTGGATGAGCGACTCTGAATCAGAACAGTAATTGATTTTGTTACATAACACTGTCATTGACTGAGGCGAGGTAGCCTTAGATATACAGTTCTATAAGCACTTCAGTATTTACCCAATGTCAAAGTTTGCATTCAAAACCCTTTGAATGCCCCGCTTTTAGCAACCAAAACATATAAAGGAAAACAAAACCGAAGACAAAGTTGCTATTCAACGCCATTCACGCATTTCAAGAAAAATGCATTCGGTACTGAGTTTTTTCTGACAAAGGAGTTGCTTATGCAATACAATATTTGCAGCAAGTTTCATGCAAAAAGATTGCAAAATAAAAATTGCAAAAGAACAAGTCCGTTATGAATATGAAGACCCTAAAGAGAACTAAGAAGAATCTTCCTGTTTTTTATCCATTTGAATTCTTGTCATTTTAATGAACCCATAGTTCTCAAAACCACAAAGAACCCTATTTTCCTCCTCTATTACAAAACAGAAGTTTCGTTTCTCCAAAACTGCTAAAATTTGTCCAAAATACCTCCCAAAAGTTTAGCAGGCTGGGGAAGAATGAGGGGAAGAAAGAAAGAAGGGATTACTACTGCCACTCAAGATAATTAGACCTCTTTTGTTTAATGATTTGTTATTCAGATCATGAAAGCTTCCATCTACCAACTTGGATGTAGATGGTAACACATACAGGCAAGTCCTTGACTTGCAACCCCAATTCAGCCCAAACTTCATGTTGGTAAGTGAGAGTTAAGTGAGTTTTGCCCCATTTTAAGACTTTTCTTGCCACAGTTGCTAAGTGAATCACTGCAGTTGTTAAGTGAATCTGGCTTCTCCATTGACTTGGCTGGTCAGAGGGTCACACAAGGAGATTCCATGACCCTGGACACTGCAACGGTCATAAATATAAGTCAGTTGCCAAGTGTCTGAATTTTTAATCACGTGACCATGGAGATGCTGAAAAGGTTGTAAGTGTGAAAAACATAAGTCACTTTTTTCACTGCTGTTGTTAACTTCAAATGGTTACTAAACTAACTGTTGTGAGTTAAGGGTTAGGGTTAGGGTTAACCCATCATAATTTGATTTGATCTTGTGTAGGATAACTTATTCAAGAGTGGTCACACAAGCAAAACAAGGAAACAACAAACAAACACACACACACACCCCATCAGCAATAAGATCTAAATTGTTAAGGATGCATTATCTGTGTGTTGATATGTTGACCCTATTTCAGCTGGAATCTCTAGTAAACCAAAGCTGCCCTTCATGCACCCATGTGGGTGGATCGGGTGTGTGTCCAACTTTGGCCATCTTAAGATTTGTGGACTTCAACAATGCTAGTGATGCTGGCTGAGGAATTCTGGGTGTTGAAATCCCCAAGTCTTAAAAAGATGCCAAGGTTGAACACCCTTGGTGTAGAATATAGTGAACAGCTAGATGCTAGAAGACTGTTTCTGAGCCCCAAAGGAGCAGTAGATATATATGATGTCCTTCTACACTATATTGCTATACAGGTAGTCCTCAACTTACAACAGTTCATTTAGTGACCATTCAAAGTTACAATAGCACGGAAAAAACCCGATTTATGACCATTTTTCACAGTTATGACCTTTGCAGCATCCCTGTGTTCATGTGAACAAAATTCAGGTGCTTGGCAACTGGCTCATGTTTATGACCATTGCTTTTCCCCGAGGTCATGTGATCATCTTTTGCGACGTTCTGACAAGCAAAGTCAACGGGGAAACCAGATTCATTTAACAACTGGGCTACTAACCTATCAATGCAGTTATTCACTTAAAAACTGTGGCAAGAAAAAAATGGGGCAACAAACGCCTCACTTAAGAAAAGAAATTTTGGGCTCAATTGTGGTCGTAGATCGAGGACTACTTGCACTTCCAACCAGACTTGGCTACTGAATTTGAGCTCAAATGTAGAAAAAATACCTGCTGGGATGGATCAGAGTGTTCTGAATGCATTGAACTGTGCTCCCTTATTATACACCCCACTGGGACTTCTTAAGGCCAAATGAAATATTTGGGGGCAAAATGTAGGCTGCTACGGAATGAACAAGCCCACAAAAACAGTTAGGGACAGGATTTGTTTTCTTTTTTGTCCCTAGGAAAAACTAGTTAGGCGTGTTTTTTTTTAAAAAGAACTTCAACTCCTGGCTTCAAGATGGTAAGTACACTGCTAATTTTGCACACAACTGAGGCCAAAAGAGATCTAAAGGCCACAAGGTAGGGTTTTGGATCTGTAGGATATCAGAAATCCGTCAAGCAGTGGTGTCAAAAATGTCTGTCTGCCTCACACAGAGTTTATTTGGCTTTTATACAGTTTTAACAAGCAAAGTAGGGGTAGCAACAGCATTGTTTTTGGTTTACTCCCTCATTTTTCCCTTGTGAATCCAGAAGGCTCTACCAGCCAAGGTTGAATCTCACATAACTCCCTCATACGGCCTGTCTCTGCTCAGGGAGATAATGGGCACAAGGATAACCGGCTACTTGAGATCATGGCTGTAATGCGCATGTCTGTACATAACCTTTCCTCTTTTCTCACATCTGGTTCTGCTAATTTGGTGAGCTTGTAGGTATCCAAGCTAACCAGCTACTGAGATCATGGTAGCTTCCTACGCATGTCTTTACGTAGACTTATCTCTCATTCCTTCATGGATCTACGTGCCTTGGAGCTACAATTTGCTGACACCTTTCCATATCTACATTTAACCTTGAGTGAAAGTCTAATTATATTAAACAACCAATAAAATCTGTTTATAGCAAGTACAATATTTACTCTGAAGTGTCAGTAATGAGGAAGATGACAAAGGAAAAAGCAAAGCTTCCTGCACACAAGTCTACCTTCCAGGCTAATTATGTACCTCACCTCAAAAGATGAGACACAAAACTTGTTTAATTCTGCTGTTAAAGATAAAATTCTGTTCCTATTGGGAAAAGGCTGTAGGGCAGGGGTGGGGAACCATGGCCCTTTTATGACCTGTGGAATTCTGGGAGTTGAAGTCCACAAAAAGTAAAAAAAAAAAGACCCATGGTTCCCCACCTCTGCTGTAGGAGATGCAATCTTGTCTCCCTCCATTCCAGTAGTGTTTCTAATTCTTCCATAGAAAGGCATTGCAATTCCTCTGCAACCATTGCCTTTATGTCTTTTAATACTCAATTTAAAATCACAAACAAGACGGCATCAACTGAGGCAACCCACTGAAGCTGGTTCAAACAGCTTGCTTCCTACTGAAGGCGATCAAGTCTCACCCTTCAGATTCACTGAAAGAAGTTTTGTTTTATATACATAGATGATGGCCAAATAGGCTTTACTATCGTGACGTGACTCCTCAGATCACCAGATAAAACTCTTTAGATATCTCTGGGACTCTACTTTCCCACATAATCAGGAAGCAGTTAAGCCAGTTGCTAGGCTGTTAAAAATCACACATTACCATGCGCAAGAGGCTAGGTCAACATCCACTTACAATTCTCCTCTTGCCTCTCAGCCACTCTGAATATCAGTGTGTGTGAAAACCTTGGGTGAAACTAGGTTTTAAAACCGATCGTTTTAAAACACCGTCACTAAGAACAAAGAGGTTGAGGCATTCCCTCTCATGTCACATAGCAATTCCCACCTAGAATCTTGTGAGATTATTGTTGTGGCTGGCAGCGCAGCTGGTGGCAGATTCAGACAGTGAGAAGGTTGGGGAGGAACATCGGTCAGTCCTGGAGTCTGGGGAAGGCTCTGGTGAGTGCTCAGAGGCAGAGATGGGGCCAGGGCCGTCCGACAGTTATCAGCTGCCTTATCAGTGGGGCAGAAGAACAGTTGGAGCCTGTTCCTGATGTGTGCATGCATAGAGCTGCCAGGAGAAGGGAACAGTTAAGGAACAAGGGCCAACTCGGGAGTAAAGGCACAGGTGGACGGTGAAAGGCCTCTCTCATAGGCAATAAATAGGAGCTAAAGGGGAGTGGAGTTTGCAGGAGACAATTTGTTTGCTTAATTAGTGTGCAGATTTGTTCGTGACTCTCAGAGACTCCTTGCCAGTGACGTGCAGTCAGGTGAGGCAAGTGAGGCAGAGCCTCACCTCTCATCATGAAAAAAAAAACATATGAGAGCTTGCTGTGAGGTTTTAGCGCGCTCAGCCTCTCAGGCGACAGCTGAGGCGAGACTGAGCTAGCTGCTGATGACTCTGCTTAACTGTTAAAAAAAGGCTCAAAAAAGCATCCCGGCCAGACGAGAGGGACTGCAGAGAGGGTCTCCTCGAGTCTAGGACAGTGAGTCATTCAATGGGAAAGTTGCCTCTTGGAAGGAATAATCCGGCTTGGCTCCCGCTTCGTCTCTCCTGCCTCTTCGCTTCTCCATTCAGTCGTTGGGCGGCAGATCGAAAGCGGGAGCCAAGCCGGGTTATTCCTTCCAAGAGGCAACTTTCCCATTGAATGACTCGCTGTCCTAGACTCGAGGAGACCCTCTCTGCAGTCCCTCTCGTCTGGCCGGGATGCCAGCGAGAGTGTTGGACTGGAGGAAGGAGGGATACATTCTCTCTCTCTCTCTCTCAAATGGCAAATCCGAGCAGCCGCTGCTGGGAGCCCATCACACACGTTCAGGCAGGGGGGGGGGTTCTGAAGGCGTGCAAGAAAGCCCCCCCCCCCCATTGCCCGAATGTATGTGACGGGCTCCCAGCAGCGGCTACTCGGATTTGCCATTTGTGTGTGTGTGTGTGTGTGTGTGTGTGTGTGTGTGTGTGAGAGAGAGAGAGAGAGAGAGAGAGAGAGAGAGAGAGAGAGAGAGTCTAGGACAGCGAGTCATTCAATGGGAAAGTTGCCTCTTGGAAGGAATAACCCGGCTTGGCTCCCGCTTTCGATCTGCCGCCCAATGACTGAACGGAGAAGCGAAGAGGCAGGAGATACGAGGCAGGAGAGACGAAGTGGGAGCCAAGCCGGGTCATTCCTTCCAAGAGGCAACTTTCCCATCGAATGACTCGCTGCTCTAGACTGCGGAGACCCTCTCTGCAGTCCCTCTCGTCTGGCCAGACTAGAGGGACTGCAGAGAGGGTCGCCTCGAGTCTAGGGCAGTGAGTCATTCGATGGGAAAGTTCCCTCTTCCTCCGCCCAGCCCTCCTTTGCTTAGGCTTCTTTGTCAAGAAGCGGCTTTTGGGGCTAATGGGAGAGGGAGAGGGAGAGAGAGAGAGAGAGAGAGAGAATCCCGTCACATACGTTCGGGCAATGGGGGGGGGGCTTTCTTGCACGCCTTCAGAAAGCTTCTGAAGGCATGCAATGTCAGGGAAAAAAGCCCCCCCCCATTGCCCGAACGTATGTGACGGGATTCACTCTCTCTCTCTCTCTCACACACACACACACACAAATGGCAAATCCGAGTAGCTGCTGCTGGGAGCCCATCACATACATTTGGGCAATGGGGGGGGGCTTTCTTGCATACCTTCAGAAGCTTTCTGAAGGCGTGCAAGAAAGCCCCCCCCCCATTGCCCGAATGTATGTGACGGGATTCTCTCTCTCTCTCTCTCTCTCTCTCTCTCTCTCTCTCTCCCATTCACTCTCTCTCTCTCTTCACTCTCCTCTCCCATTAGCCCCAAAAGCCGCTTCTTGACAAAGCAGCCTAAGCAAAGGAGGCCTGGGCGGAGGAAGAGGGAAATTTCCCATCGAATGACTCACTGCCCTAGACTCGAGGCGACCCTCTCTGCAGTCCCTCTAGTCTGGCCCCCCCATTGCCCGAATGTATGTGACGGGCTCCCAACAGCGGCTGCTCGATTTGCCATTTGTGTGTGTGTGTGAGAGAGAGAGAGAGAGTGAGTGTATCCCTCCTTCCTTCGCTGGCGAGAGTGAGGGACTGCAGAGAGGGTCACCAAACCAATTTCGAAATCATTCTTTATTCCAAATGCGCACAAAAAGCGTCCGCGATCGGTGGAAAAGAGCACTAGGTAGCTGGAACGCAAACACGCATCTACCCAGCTGTCTTTTCCAGCTTTTCGTGCGCATTTGGAATAAAGAATGATTTCAAAATTGGTTTGGCGAGGCGGACGGAGTTGCGGTTCTCAGTGGAAGCTGCGGGCAGCCGAGGCTCCGACAAGAGCGAGGTGCGCACGGCAGGGGCGGAAGGCAGCCCGCAGCTACCCCCTCCTCTCCTTCCTGTTGCTCTTGGCTGGAGCCAACCTTGCCGGCCAGTCCAGAGCCGGAGCGGGATGGAGCGAAGAAAAAGGGGCGGAAGCGCAAACAAGAGCTCGGGGCGACAAAGCGGACTTTTCCTTGTTGCACGCAAAACGCCGCTTTGGTGGGAAACCGCTCGCCATTCTTGCGCGCCTCTCCAGCCACCGCCTTGGAAGTGAGTCGCGCGGACGGAGCTTTGGGGCTGAGGAGAGAGGCAGGGACGGAGGGAGTGGGGGGAGAGGAGCCGGCCCCCTCACCCCCCCAGGCAATGGGGAAAGCTTTCCCGAAATGGGGGGGGTATCACGGGAAATAAAAAGGGCGCGTGCTGGGGGGGACGAAGGAGGCTTTGGCGCGCCTTAGAGGTGGGCGGGAAAGCAACGAAAGGGGCAGCGAGGGCGGGCGGTGGCTGCAGGCGGCAAGGCTTGAGCGGAGTGAAAGCGCAGCCCCTTACGTTGCTTTCCCATTCACCCCGCTCAAGCCTTGCCCAAGGGAGCTGGGGATCGGGCTTTGGGTTGGTGGGAGACCTTGAAGGAGTGGGGGGGGAAGGGACTGGCGCCGGTGGAAGAAGCAATGCTACGCGGATCAATGCACTCCACAGTCCTCTTAATGTTCACTCAGGAAGGCGGAGAATGGGACCACATGTGCTGCACACGTGGTCCCATTCCCCGCCTTCCTGATGACGTCACCAGCCTCCCCAGCCATAACCCTCACCGCACGTCACTGCTCCTTGCTAAGTATTTTCTTGTACAGCATTGCATTTGGAAGGTATCGGCCTGGCAGCTCTCCAAGCCTGATAAGGTCTGTGGTTGTAAATTCACCCCGAAAGACTGTTTGCCGGGACTTTGCTGGATGTGAATGAGAGGAAATAAATTTTATTATTAGCTTAATAAAAAGGGGATTTGTCAGGACAAGGAGTCTGCTTCATGATTTTGTGAAGCCTAGGTGAGAACAATTATGGACAACAATGTTGATATTGCTAATCCTCTTAATCACTAGACTGCTGTACCTTCAGTCACTCATGTACTAGGCACTTCACCACTGAACTATCACAACGTGCTCCACATGATCTGCCCTTCGAAATCATCCCGAAGCTACAGCTCAAAAAGAACGTTGGTCTTACCTGAACGTTTTTTTCGGTTGAGTGGAGGGAGGGGTCACAGAAGGGTTATCACAGCCTGATTGGTCCATTTGACTGAGAGAAAACTTCTTTACCTTCGGCTTCTCCCGTTGGTTCCCAGTTTCCGCGATGTCGTTGCATGCATCTGTAACAATAAACAAAGACAAGGGAAAGCCCCCCCGGGGCCACCCGATCCTACACCTCCCGGACCCTGTCTATCTAACTAGGGCGGGAATGTGACCCCTCCCTCCACTCAACCGAAAAAAACGTTCAGGTAAGACCAACGTTCTTTTTCCAGTAGAGTGGAGGGAGGGGTCACAGAAGGGACATACCCAAGCTACGTCCCCGGGCGGGCAGACTGGGTCCCAGGTGAAGGATCGGCTACCACCCTCTGTAGAACCCGCCGCCCAAAAGATGCCTCAGCCGAGGCATAAGCATCCAAACGGTAGTGCCTAATGAAAGGCGTAGGAGAGGCCCAAGTGGCCGCCCTGCAAATATCCTCGAAGGGCGCTCTGGTAGCCCAGTCCGCAGTGGTAGCGGCACTGCGGGTGGAGTGGGCAGTGATCCCTGATGGGGGAGTTTTCCCGGAAGCACTGTAGGCCTCAACTATGGCCAACCTAATCCATCTCCCGATAGTGGAAGAGGACACCTTACGTCCCAACGAGCCCGGCTGAAAGGAGACGAACAACGCCTCGGTCCTCCTAATGCCCTCCGTCCGTTTCAGGTATATGCGGACGGCGCGGCGGACGTCCAGCCTGTGCCACACGAACTCCTGCTCCCTTGCAGGATTGGGACAAAAATTTGGAAGCACAATCTCTTGGGCCCTGTGAAATTGAGAATTCACCTTCGGAATAAACGAAGGATCCAAACGCAGGACAACCCTGTCCTGGTGGATTATACACAGATCACTGCGAGAAGAAAGAGCCCCCAATTCTGAAATGCGCCTGGCCGATGTAATGGCCACTAAAAACACCACCTTAAGGGTGAGAAGGCGCATGTGCACCGTCCTAAGCGGTTCGAACGGGGAGCCTGTCAGAGCCTTGAGGACCAGAGTAAGGTCCCAGGTCGGGAATCTATGAACCGGAGGCGGACGGATGTTAGCCGCCCCTTTAAGAAAACGCTTAACCAAAGGAGAACGAGAAAGGGTGGGGGAACCCTCCCCCCCCAGAATGGTGGCCAAAGCCGCCACCTGTCGCTGGAGCGTATTATGCGACAGACCGTCCTCTAACCCCTTCTGAAGGAACTCCAATACGTCCGGGATGGTAGCCCTAGAGGGATCCAACCCCAATGGAATACACCACTTTGCAAACGCCCTCCAAGTGGCATTGTAAATCCTAACCGTGGACGGTCTCCTAGACGCCTCTAAGGTGGCTATAACTCCCGACGATAGTCTCCTCCCCCTCAGGATCCTCCGTTCAATAGCCAGGCGGTCAGATGAAGCCACTGAGGCCCTGGGTGATGCAAAGTCCCCTGACTCAGAACGACCTCCCCTGGGGGAATCCTCCAGGGGTCTGCTACCGACAGCTGGACCAGGTCCGCGAACCAGGGTCTCCTCGGCCAGTACGGGGCTAACAGGATAACGAGAGCCCTCTCTGTGACTACCTTCCTTATCGTACGGGGAACGAGGGGAAGGGGAGGAAAGGCATAAAGAAGGCCCGGGGGCCACCGGCTCCTGAGAGCATCCGCTCCTTCCGCCGACGGAGACTGGAAACGGGTGAAGAACCGTGGCAGCTGGGCGTTGTCGGGGGAGGCGAACAGGTCCACCAGGGGCGTGCCAAATCTGCTGCATATCTTCAGAAACAACTCCGGCCCCAGTTGCCACTCGCCGTCGTCCAGGGTTGTGCGACTCAGCCAATCCGCCTGAAGATTGGACACCCCCGAGATATGCTCCGCTACTATCGAAGCTAAGTGTCTCTCTGCCCACAAGCCCAACGCCTGCGCCTCTCGCCAAAGGGAACGGGAGTGAGTGCCCCCCTGCCGATTGACATGGGCCTTTGTTGCCACATTGTCCGTGAGCAGGAGGACATGGCGCCCCCGCAGGTGATGATGAAAAGTCCTGAGAGCAAGTCTCGCGGCTTTCAGCTCCAGCCAATTGATGTTGTGGCGGAGATCCGAGGCAGACCAACGTCCCTGGGTCATGTCGGAGTCCATCACAGCCCCCCAGCCGAAGAGGCTGGCATCCGTCGTCACGGTGACTCTCTCGGGCTCCCAAAAGCAAGCCCCCTGTTGCAGCGCTGGGGACATCCACCACCGAAGAGAGAGCCTCACCTCCGCTGGTAGAGGAACTGGCCTCAAGGAGTTGCTCATCATCCGTCTCTGGACCGGAATCAAAGCCCACTGGAGAGGTCGCAGATGGAGCCGGGCCCAGGGCACTATCCCTATACAAGAGACCATCTTCCCCAGAAGTTGAGACAAGGTCAGGATGGAAACAGACCTTCTTTTTCTTACGGAGGAGACCAGTTGACGTAGGCTGGTCAAGCGGTCTGGGGATAGGCGAACCCTCCCTGACTCGGAGTTTATCACTGTCCCTAAGTGGAGGATCTGCTTGGACGGGGACAGGTGACTCTTGGGAAAATTCACTGAAAACCCTAACTCCTGAAGCCAACGGATCGTCAGTCGAAGATCCGACGTGGCTCTGGGAAGGGACTCCGCCTGAACCAGGACGTCGTCCAAGTAGCACTGAAGTCTCACCGGAATGGAACGTAGGTAAGCCGCCAGTGCTGCCAGGACCTTGGTGAACGTCCGCGGAGCTGAGGCCAGACCAAACGGGAGGGCCCGGTACTGGTAATGCCTGCCCTGGTGGGAAAACCTGAGATAACGCCGGTGAGACTGGAGAATGGGGATGTGGAGATAGGCCTCTGTCAAATCTACTGAGGCCATGTAATCCCCCTTCCGAATGCCCTGCAGGATTGATTTCAGGGACGCCATCTTGAACCGCCTGTAGACTAGGTAGCGGTTGAGACGTTTCAGGTTGAGGATTGCCCTCCAACCCCCCGAGGATTTTGGGACTACGAACAGATGTGAGTAGTAACCCTGACCACTCTCCAGTCCTGGAACTACCTCCACCGCCCTGATGTCTAGGAGATGGGCGACAGCGAGGTCCATGAGACGACGACGTCCCAGGTCTCGAGCCGGGGGGAAGACCTTGAAAAAACTCGGGGGTTTGGAGAGGAACTCTAACCTTAGGCCGTGGCGAACGGTCGCCCTGACCCAACCGTCTGATGTGATCTGATCCCACTTGTCCGCATATAGTGCCAGGCGGCCTCCGATGGGATGACTCGGGTTCGAGTCATTTCCCCCTGCGGAAGGGACGGCCGCCCCCCCCCTCGAAAGGGCCGCTTGGACTGCGGCTGATACCTAGAACGATCCTGAAAGTTCTGCCTATTGAACTGCCTGTCCTGCCTGTATGGTTGGTAACGCTGATCCTGATCCCTGTCATAGGATTTGAACTGGGTCCTGCGATAGGGGTGACTACAGGACTCCGCCTTTTTGGTGGAGGTAGGCATAACCTTCTTCTTATCTTTATTCTCTACTAGGATCGGCTCTAAGGAAGCCCCGAACAGATTTGTGCCTGCAAAGGGGGCAGCCACCAGGTCCCACTTGGCTTTATAGTCCATCTGCCAGTTCCTGAGCCACAGGAGCCGACGGGAGGCCACAGAGGTGGCCAAGGCACTAGAACCAAATCTAACAGCGTCTAGTGTCGCATCAGCCGAATACTGACACGCTGCCATAATTTTAGCTAAGTCCTGGTGTACCCGCTCATCTTGGATCGGAATACGATCCTGAAGCTGGCGAAGCCACATAACCGTTGTACGGTTGAAGTACGAGGCGGCAGCCGCCGCCCGCACCGCCCATGCTGAGGCCTTATAATTTTTACGTAAAGTGAGCTCCGCCCTCTTGTCCTCTGGCTTAAGCTTGTCTGCCGCATCCCCCGAGACTACCGGGGAAGAGGAGACTAGAGCTGCTATGGGCTGATCTATAATCGGAAGCTGAATAGCCTGCACAAAAGACTTTTCCATGTTGTCCGCGACGGTCGTTGCTGCCTGGAGGAGAAAAATTAGAAGGATGGGCCCACTGACTGGTAGCCACCTCTAAGAAAAGGGGGGGAGCAGGAATCTCTTCCTTATTGGTGGCCGTTGCTGAGAACATGACCATGTCTGGATCCGTGGGCGGTGGGACTGTGGGGTCCCCCGTGCCCACCTTGGTGGTCCTCCTAGCCTTCTTAAGCAAAGGTTTGAACATGGCCTGGAGGAAAAGGTTGGAAGAACGAGGCGGTTCAGGAGCCGCATCCTCCTCCTCAGAAAACCCCCAATCATCCCTCTGTGTCTCCCCCCTAGAGGAGACCTCACTCATGAGAGAGGGGGAAGAAGCCCTAGATCTGGACCTACTAAAAGGAGTAACCCTAGTGTGATGGTAAGGCCTGTCTCTTTGGGCTATGCCCCTAGAAATGGCTGCAGAAATTAGTCTTTTGAGATTCTCAGGAAGGTGTTCTAGATCCTCCTGATCACCCTCCGAATCATAGTCTGGTGCCACGTGGGCCCTACTATATCTCCTACCCCTAACGGGACCTGCAGAGGTACCTTCCAACGGGTCCCCCCTATCTGCCTCTCTAGTCCCCAGGGAAACAGAAGGAGAGCGAGGCCCCCCCCGCTGCTGACTCCTATCAGATCTGCATGAGGAAGCAGAGGAAGAAGAAGAAGGGCTGAACCCCCTGGCCACAGGTGGGGAAGGGCAGGAAGCCACAGGGCGTGGAGATCTGGATCTAGGCCCCGGATCCCGGGCCTGTCTTTTCTCAGCTCTTTCGATGACCTTCTCTATAGCCCTGGATCGCCTGAGCTCATCCCTTTGCAAAGCTCTGGAAGGCCTGTCCTCTGCCGAAGGCCTAGAAGCCCGAGGCCTAACAGGGGGAGTGGGTTCAGCTGTATCATCGCCTGCCTGAGACGGCGCAGCCTGCTGGGCCTCTGCTCTATCAGCCATCGCCCCACTCACATGCACCAAATGAATTTTGAAGTAGAAACAGCCCTTCAGCTGGTGGGGATCGCCTGCTCCGGGCCTCCGGTAAAACTGCAAACTGCACGGCCACGTTGTATCTAGCCTCTCCGTGCTGCAATGCCCAGACACGTGATTCAAAATGGCTGCCGGCTTCTTTGGGCGGTCCCTGGAAAAAGCGCGCCTAAAAATGGCCGCCGACCTCGCCCTTAGCTTCCTCTGCCTGCGGGGGCCGTTTGCACGCTCGCCCCCCCCAACGGCACCCAAGATCGTCGCTGGAGCTCCTAAATCACTAGGAGATCTCCAATTCTAGAAAAAAACGGCCCCGCGCCACCGCCGCGGGCTGTAACCGGCCCCGGACTGCAAGTAATTCAAATCTGAAGCCGAACTGCCGCTTTCGAGCTGAAAAGCCCCGGCGCGCTGCGACTTTCGCTTAAAACATGTGCAGATAACGCAGGGTCGCCCGGCACGCCCGAGACACCAGGCATCAGTCCGGAGCGACCCTCGAGACGGGGGAAGGAAGCCAGCGCCCCCCCCACTGGGTCTCCCAGCCTTCTGAGGGCAGCCGAACAACAGCCCTGCAAGGCAGACCCACTACAAAAAATTTTTAAATTTATTAAATTAAAAATTCTAAATTTACAAAGATCAATTATCATGCTACTGACTAACTAGAAAACCATAAAACACTCTTACTAGGAACCAAACCTGAGTCTTGGACCGACTGAGAGGAAACTGGGAACCAACGGGAGAAGCCGAAGGTTAAGAAGTTTTCTCTCAGTCAAATGGACCAATCAGACTGTGATAACCCTTCTGTGACCCCTCCCTCCACTCTACTGGAAAATGCATAGCTTCCTGTTATGCCCTTGTGTCATAACTGCTATGTGAGCTTCACTAGTTATCAGTTGACTTGTAGGTACAATGCAAGGTGCTGGTCATTACTGATGAAGTCCTTCACGGCACAGGGGCTGGTTATTTGAGGGGCCAGTTGTTTCCACCCATCCAGGGTATTCAGGCAGAGTGAGTGTGCTCCACATCCCATCAACTAAAAATTCTCATCTTATGGGACTGAGGAAGCATGCCTTCTCTATTGTAGGCCCTGTCCTCTGAAACAACAACGCAATAATGGCTGCCACGGTCCTTGTTTTCCAAGATGCATAACACCTGGCTCTATTCCCAGGTTTGGAGTTTAAGCTGTTGCTGTTTTTTTTCCTGAATGTTGAATCAGTCCAGGAAGTATTTTTTATTGTTCGTTCGTTCAGAATTATTGCACCCTGCCAGGTTTTGTCAAATTGGATGCTGCATTGCTTATTTATTTATTTAACTATATTTATGAATTATTGCACACTGCCAAGAGGCTTCTTGAAATTGGATGCCCTTAACAAAACTAAAAAAAATAAAAATAAAGAATTGGTTACACAGGGACCTCATAAACTTCCCTTTCCTATGGCTTGCCTGTTTCATTTATGTTCTTGATTTTCCCAATGCATCATTTTGTTATTCTTATTTCTTATTTTAGACCCGTATTTTCAATGGTAAAAATAGAGTATTATAAACAAACATAATCAGCCATATAATGTACACCGTAACTCATGCTCAGACACTGAAGAAACAGAGACTGAATAATCCAAAATAGTTAAAGATCCGTCAGTATAACAAAAGAAAAAATAGACTACATAAAACTACATAAAAACTGCTAATAATTACACAATTAACGCTAATATACCCTTTATCCATGACAACCCCAACAAATCAGATAATAAATCATTATGGATGATTGGGGATTCAATATTCTTAATTTCACTGTCACAGTAATAAACATCAAATATATTGATCATATTAAAAGAAATATTATCCCTAAAATTAATATTTCTATTTATTTTCATCTGATTAATTATATCTTAATTAAGATTTTGTATCTTCCTATGGCACTGATCAACTTTGTATCCTGCTTTCTTCTTCCTTGAACAAGTACCTGGCAGACATCTGTCAGGAGAAAAGTGAGTAATTTTTAATGTGCTGCTTCTATATGCTAGTCATCAGAAACTGATAATAAGGCCAATGGAGATAAGCACCCGCCACATAAATAGCAAAAACACCAGGGTGGATCTGATTTAAATCAAGTTGATTTAAATCATGATTTTTAAAGAGCGACTGTCATTTGTTCCACAGTGGCTCCTCCTCTGAGTCCCTGTTGACTCACCGACACTCCCAATATTGAAGAATATACAGCCTCATGCTACATAACTAAGCTCCATTTCATGCTGAATAAACTAAATTATTAATGCAGGGGTGTCCAAACTTGGCAACTTTAAGACTTGTGGACTTCAACTCCCAGAATTCCCCAGCTGGCTGGGGAATTCTGGGAGTTGAAGTCCACAAGTCTTAAAGTTGCCAAGTTTGGACACCCCTGTACTAATGTATCTTAAGTAGAAAACTATCTACTTAACTAACTATAGATTTTTACTCCAAAAGCTTTTTAAAAAAAAATAAACTTGAAAAAAATTATAAAAAATCTGATTTAAATAAAAAAAAGTCTGATTTAAATTTTAAAAAATCTGATTTATTTATTTTTATTGTATTTATTTTTAATTTTAATTTTTAAAAATATCATAGATTTTTATCCACCCTGAATAGCACTCAGATTTATAAACTGCTTCTGACCTCGGAAGTATGGAAGGCTGAGTCAACTGAGCCAGTGAGAATCGAACTGGCAGACTGCCGGCAGCTAGCAGAATTAGCCTGCACTACTGTATTCTAACCACTGTACCACCACAGCTCTTCAAACCCCAGATTTAACAAATGTCAGTTAAGAAAAAAAATCTTGATAGTGGACATTGTAGTCAGTGGTGGGTTCCGGCCGGTATGGGTGTACCAGTGCCTGCTGGGAGCCGCAGGCACCGTTCCGGTACGGTGCTGCAGAGGGCCCGCCCGCCCGCCCTCCTTACTTCTATTTGAGCCGATTGGGGCATTTGCACACGCAGTGCATGGCGCCTGCGCAATGCTCCAACGAGCAGCTGGAGTGTTGCAGGGCGGTGGTGCACATGTGTGTGCAGCGCGCGTGCGCATGGTGGACTCCCGGCCCCATCGCAGCGTACTGGTTGCGATGGGATCCAGAACCCGCCACTGATTATAGTACCTTAAGAAAACAGAGTAGAAGAAAAAATAGGAGAAAACAAGAAGATACAAATAGTTGCAAATAACAACTGTGGCAAAGTTAAGCCAATAATAATAAATGCCTTGAGTACAATCCCAAAGCATCTGGAGCAGTACTAGAACACTCTTGCCAGTGACAAAATCACCAATCAATTGCAAGGGCAGTTTTACTTGGAACAACTTTTAACTTGCCATGGTATCTTTACACCATCAAGCATGGTGTAACTTTTGTGGGTACTTGGGAAGGATTTGAGAGGTGGACTAAAATGCCAAATCCAATCTAAACTTATGGCTATGTGATTGACCATAATCCTATGGCACATCTGGAAAATTACATTCCAAAACATTTTAATAATTGTACAGTTACCATGTATGTATTGATTTGTTCACCACTTTAACTCCATCATAATTTACTATTCCCATTACAGAAATACTTCATTCTGATGGAAGATAAATGTCAGTTAAGAAATACGTCAAGACAAATATAGCCCTAAAAGCCTACAACTATTTCATGTTTTATTACCAATATAACATAATTATCCCCGACGGTTTTAAAGTGCAGTAAAGTCAAGTTTATATGTTTATACATCTTTGAGGCGAGATCTCAGGCATTCTCTTCCTACTATAACAGGGGTCCTCAAACGTTTTGAACAGGGGGCCAATTCCGGTCCTTTACAGTTGGGGGGCTGGACCGGCATGGCTAGGTGGTCATGTGACTGGGCGGGTGTGGTCAATTGAGCAGTCCATTTTGCCTTTGTCCTTGCTCAACCCAAGGAATCTATTTACTTAAGAGCCTCTCCCCCAAGGGAAAAAGAGCGCAAACTTTCTTGCCACTTGCCTAACTTCAGTAAAACAGCAGCTTCAGGCTCCTTAAAATAGGCCATTAAAAAAAGAATAAAACAAACAGGATTTCCTTCAAAATAACTCCTGATCATATGTTTCAGATGATCACACAAGAAATCAGACTGAGAACTGCACCAATTAAGACTACAAGTAAAACCCTGAGATGGAAATTGAGACATTGGAAGCAGGAGGAAGAAAGCGAGAATCAACACACACACACACACACACACCCTCCAATGTTGAATTAAGGAGGGGTAATGGTCCCTCAGACTGTTGGGGGTTGGACTATAGTTTGAAAAAAACATGAACAAATTTCTAAAAGCACTGCTTATTTGTAGTGCAAAAAAACCCCATGAAATAATACAATATTTAAAATGAAGAACAATTTTAACCAACATAAATATACTAATTCAATGGGAAGCGTGGACCTTCTTGTAATTTGGCGGATGTACTTTATGGGAAGAATCAAAGCAGTGGGTGAATTCTCCTTTAGGCATTATAATGCGGTTGCATTTTAATTAGTGTTAGCCAACTTCAGCTGATTTTGAAAAAGCTATGAGATGTGTCCCCCACCCACTTTTAAAGGGCTACTTTAAAAGCAGCCCCTTCCCTACTCACTCACCGGCCCTGGATCACATGGCTGTCAAAAACATCTGAAAGACTGTTTTTAAAGCACTTTTAAAAACTTTCAACACACTACTTTACAAGCTGGCAGTTGCTTTTCATTCCACCACTTCACGGGCCGGAAACTTTGCATTGCCATGCTGTATCTGGCCCGGGGGAGGGGGGGGCGTAGTTTGAGGATTCCTGTACTATAACATCAATTTCTCTAGGACTGTTTAACAGCTATTTACTTCTGATATGACCCCAAGGTTAGAAATAGAATTATAATGAACTTTCACCAATGTGTTTTTAGGATCTGTTGAATCAACTTGTTTTAGGTTGATTCAAATGGCCAGGATATTCTATAATTCAATAAAACAACCAGCAAAATATAAATAAAATATATTTTAGATCTATATACCTAAGCTGAATGACTAGGCCTTTAATTCTATAAAGGTTTATTAATCTATAAAAAATAAGCCTAAAATCAATTAAACCTGAACCTTGAGAATATATCTTTAAAGCAAAGGGTATTCTAATATATTGGGAGGCATATTTATACTGTATTTGTAAAACCTATTCAAATGATGTGAATATAACAGGAAACCACTAATTATACACACTTATATACCCCCCTTTTAAAATCTACAGGCAATTTACAAGAGAATACAGATACTTACAACCACAACTGAGCCCAACATTTTCACTAGCAAGACAGTTAAGTGAATTCTGCCTCATTTTATGACCTTTCTTGCCACAGTTGTTAAGTGAATCACTGCAGTTGTTGAGTTAGTAAAATGGCTGTTAAGTGAATCTGGCTTCCCCATTGACTTTGTCAAATGTTGATCATGTGACCATGGTGATGCTGCAACGGTTGTAAGAATGAAAAATGTTCATAAATCACTTTTTTCCAGTGCCTTTGTAAGTTCGAAAGGTCACTAAACAAATGGTTATAAGTTGAGGACTACTTGTATAATAAAGTAGATCCAAGATGAGTTTTTGTGTTCCCTACTCATCTGACTTATCTAGATTTCCTCCCCACCCTTCCTCCATTATTTATTGCAGGTCTTCTCTATATAATTAAAGTAAAATTAATGCAATTGGCACTGGTACCAGTCTCAATCAGAGAATAAATGACAAAGGCATTACTAGCCTTGTGGCATAGATTTAAGAGGAACTGCCAGCTCTCAAGACTGTACGAAAATAGTTCAGAACAGAGTCACACAGAGGCCCAAGCATTTATATTACCAAATAAAGGTCTAAAGAGGAAATGCTTTGAGCGAAGCTTATGAAAATGGACATGCTAATGTTAAGACAGACAGATGGTTTGATATAACTGTCTCCAATGATTTGTGTTTCTAATAAAATCCAAGAAATGTAAACTTAAACAAGGTTTTTATTACTGATTTGGTGAAACCTAGCAGAATGAGCCATGAATGTTATTACTATGGTAGGTGCCACATAGTGAGATTGCTAATATTTCAGAACGCATACTCAAGGTTCAAATAAACCTTAAATATTGTTTTATTGCAAATTTTGTTTTATTGGTGAGAAATATATGATTCTGCATTTGGATTAGGAAAAACCCAATACCCAAGATACCCAGGTACAAGATGGTCAATACTAGGCTTTTATTAAATGTTATGCAAGTCTCTAGCCTTTATAAAATGTTAACCATATATATAAGCTTTTCTAATTTAAGCCACAAAATAACTATCTAATAAATGGATCTGGTTCTGTTATACCAAAGACCAGCATCATTCAGCAGTGTTCTGCATCTTAGGTATTTTATGCAGATATTTATTTTAATAAGAGTTGTTCTGGGGGCTGCAATTACAGCTTTATATCATAATTTCTGAATCAATTTTAACTTAATGGTCATGTTCAATTAAGTACAATCCTTATATAAGGCAACGACTAGTAGACTTCTTTATTTACACTCTAGAATGAGAGCTAAGTACAATGTACCACTGATTAACAGTATAATGATGTATTGAATATCTACTGAAAACAATATTCCTCAATGTAATTTTTCTCCTTTATAAATCAATGTATGTGACAAGTAAGTAAATAAATAAGATACTAATTTTACATAAATTTATAAAACATGAGAACAAAAGTGGTAAAACTGAACCATTTGTAAGATTCACGTGGCAATCCTTATGCATGCTTATTTAGAGGTATTATTTTTGAGGTGTAGGAGGCGGCGAGCGTTGTCACCTTATGGCTGTTCCTATGTTGCAATATTTTCGGGGAAGGCTTATTTTCAGGAGAGGGCTTATTTTAGTGCACGCACTCAGAGCTGATTGGGCTGCTTATCCGGTGAGGTCTTATTTTCAGGGTATAGCAGATGGCAATTATTCCATCTTAGGTTATATGAATGGTAAAATTACAATTGGCAGCATCTCTTTAAAAAAAAAACAGATATACTTTTGACTTGGATTTGACTATGGCTAACTGGCATGAAACATATTAACAGAGGAAAAGCAGTTCCAATACTGCTATAAAAATATGAACATTTTAGCATTCTGGGTACAAGTAGTCCTCTACTTACAACAGTTTGCTTAGTGACTATTTGAAGTTACAACAGAACTGAAAAAAGTGGCTATAGCCTGGTATAGTAAAGTGAAATAGCCTGGTTTCTTCAAATGCAACACAGGGGCTCAACCGTGTCCTGAAGGCAGCAAACCAGTGGAAATTTCAAGGTCAGCATAGGCAGGGCAGCAATCTTTACACATCCGAAATCTCTCTAACTTTCGGTATCACCTGAGGTATCACTATAAATATACTAAAAGAGCAGAATGAGTTTTCTGAGGACAATACTTTGCCCTGAAAACTGATCGGCACTAAAACTATCCATTAAGTGGCTCCCTTTTCTCAAGGTCAGCAAACAGTGTGGTGGTTCATAATCATCAATCTCGCAGGCAGTTCTTGGAGGACAGTTCAAAATCCACCTTTCTGTGGATCTGCCTACAAGAGTCTGAGGTACAAAAAAAGAAGTCAGAAAATTGAGCCTGCTATCTATCCCAAGGGTACTACTTTTCAACCTTCCTAGACTTTAAATTGCATTTTAAAAATAAAGCAGAAGGTAATGAAGAGTGAAATTATCAGGGGGAATCTGTTAGAAGACACAATATTTTCTCTAATGCCTAGGAAAAACAGAGGCATATTCTAAGAGAAGCATAGCAAGAATTATCCTCAAGTACATCTCATTAACAGAAGTCACCACTTTTGAGGAAAGCAATTGTGTCATTCCATTAGCTGAAATAAAGCAGTAGTCTACCCATCAGAATTGTCTTTTGTGAATATTTAATGGGAAATGAAGCTACGTTCCCACTTCAAATCTTATTTGTGGTGGTGGGGATGTTCCTGGGCTGGCGAATGAAGAACACCAAGTATGTATGCTGAGTAGATGAAGGTCATCTTAGCGTACGTACCTATATTAGCCAACAACAATACAGAAAGGTGATGGGATAGATGATTACTTTAATGACAATAGCCAAACCATCACTTTGTTGTGTGCAAAAGGTGAGGATAATCCACTTCTGTATTTCACCAAGAAAAACATATGGATAGATAAGATAATGTGATGGCTGATAGAGTACTGGGTAATGGTCAGATGACACTCAACACACTATGAGGAAGAACAGAGAACATAAAATTTGCAAAATACAGTGCAATATTACCCCTTCAAGTCAGAAATGGCTAGACCACTATCATGAAAATGCCCATACATTTCATTTGGAGATCATGATAACAAAATACTAAACAACTGAGACAACTGCTGAACTCCAGCAATGCATGTTTGTATCTGACTGCACAAACTACAGGGAATGCTCAACTTAAGACCAAAACGAAACAACAAACAAACAAATAACGCACCTGTCCATCAAAGCCACAGTGAAACAGACCCAGCCTTCTGATGGGCAAGGAATTGGTAAGTTCTTGCAAGGTCATTATGTAGGCAGAGGAAAAATATAAGGCTGCTGATTGTTCCTACAAAATTTGGTGTGTGTTTCTGCGTGATTGATTGAAACTTTGAGTTGAGCTGGTTAAATTCTAACTCTGTGCTTGCCAAATCTGGCAAATTAACCCAAAATTGGATAAAAGTGGTTTTTCTTTGGGTAATGACACACAAAAGTATTACCCAACCACAGCAAGGACATTTAAATTGATTGAAAAATGTTTTATCCACATTGGGTAAAAAGGACTTTCTCATAGCCAGTTTGGGGCAAAGAAGGAAAAAAATTGTGAAGTGCTGTTCTAACCAGAATGCACGGAACAAGTATCAATGTGACAGCTCGGTAAAGGATTAAACATGCCATTTGGCACACTTCGAAGTGTGGCCATTTTATACAACTAACAATGAATGAAGGCCATTTTTAGAATCTACGGGTCTTGGGAGGCAACACTCCCATAGCAAATATCATGGGAGTTTTGCCTCTTCACAAAAATGCCTGCCAGAGAAGCATGGCCAATCTTGAGGCTCCATCTATCAAAAAGTCATCTATCACTCCAGTAAATCTGCTTTCAACGGTTCGACCATCATCTGTGTTTACGGTAAAAATGGTGTTAAGAGGCCGTTTTTCTTTGCAATCTCTGCCAGTTTCCTATTTTTAAAAATATATTTTAATTAAAACAATGTTTAACAAGGACAGAGAAGACAGCGCCATGTAGTGCATGCTACTGAGGTACATCACAGTTTCTACCCCTATACAGGTGCATGCAACATTGGACATTTAGACTGGATAAATTCCTACAAGTTTCCCCATTTGTTCTTGATCTTTTGTTTTCTACCTCTGTGTGTTTCCCCTCCCCCTCTGGCCTCCAGTGCTTCTTGAGAGTTGAGCAATTTAAGGAAGCGATGTAAAATCTGAAAAATTATTTACAGGCTTTGAGCTGACAAGACAACAATACGCCTCTATCCGTACAATACAGGCTCCAGTGCAGCACTTTTGCATAAACGTTGCCGTCAGAACAAATCCCACTTGTACATTTTCTGTGATGCAATACTGCCAAGTCTCTATTAGGCACTCAACAATATCTCTAGGATAAAAACTATACCACACAGGGCCAATGT
This sequence comes from Natrix helvetica, assembly GCF_964273705.1. NCBI lineage: Eukaryota > Metazoa > Chordata > Lepidosauria > Squamata > Natricidae > Natrix > Natrix helvetica. The sequence goes on from NC_138552.1 coordinate 161,238,421, forward strand.
ACGCTGCTTAGGAAACCTAACAATGAGGTCTTTCTTGCCTAGAACAGAACCAATGAAAAATGAATTTGTAGGTTGTTTTAAAAAACATAAGTCCAATTTGATATGGGGAGAGGGGAGAGAAAGGAGTTAATTGACACCCATCGTAACTGAGCAACACAATGCTTATTACGGCGGCACATCAGTGCACTGTTCTTATTTATGTACCTTGTTGCTTTATACTCCGTGACATTTAAAGGCTTGCACAGATTAGCATAAAATCCCAGGAATTTTGTAACCTTACTACAGAGGAATGCTACATTCAAGCAGTATACAAAAGACATCATTAATTCCATCAAACCTTGATTGCTCTATGAACAGGGGAAGAATACGTTCAGCTGATACTCCAGATAAATTACTCATTTTAATACAGGTCATTCTCACTTAGGGCCAGCAGTTAAAATATTGGGCTTGTTGAATGGAAAGCCCGGGCTTTCCGGGTTTGAAAAGGCATTGAAAGGCAGCTCGGGCTCAAGACCCAAGTGCCACACAACGGGATGAGCTCCCGTCCTTGCTCCAGCTTCTGGCACCTAGTTCAAAAACATGCAAATGAGCAGAGGTCACGATGGCGATCAGACAAATGCAGGATGCTGCAAAGTGCAAGATGATTACCCCACATTGCAATCACGAGATCATGGAGCTTCTGGAACGGCCCAAACGTTAAGGTTTGCCATGTGAACTACTACGTGAAATAGTATCGTTCTGGTGAAGAAGTACCAGGAGAATGAGAAATGAAGCATCATTCGGGGCTGTGGACTAGATTTCAATGGAGCGGCTTTCTCTGCTTAGTTTTGCACTCTAACCACTGAACCGCCAAGGCTATACCCGTTTTATCGTTTTATTTTTATATGCATTTGGGATTGGAGAATGCCCAAAGCCTTTGGGAATAAATAGGCAGCACGCAAACAAGTAACTAAATAAATGAATAAATTTCCTGACAGTTAGAACAATGAATCAGTGGAACAGCTTGCCTCCAGAAGTTGTGAAAGACCCAACACTGGAAGTCTTTAAGAAGATGTTGGATAGCCATTTGTTTGAAACGGTATAGGGTTTCCTGCCTAGGCAGAGGTTGGACTAGAAGACCTCCAAGGTCCCTTCCAACTCTGCTATTGTATTGTAAAGCTGTATTTAATGGATTGATTAATTGGTAAATTAACAAACCTCCATTTGTTTCTAAGTAAGTCTTCAGGGAAAGAAAGAAAAAGATTAAATTGTGCTGGAGGTATTTTTAGTCTTCAATGAGAATCTCAATGCTAAATAGGGGATTGAGAAAAATCTTTGCATATCCTAGGGACATGTTTTTCCGAAGGAGAATTAAGAGTTTATACATGTAGTGAACTTGTAGGCTGCTCTATTCTAGATGTCGCTGGGAAGTTTTATAAAATTACAGCAACTATAAATGCAAGCATGATTCCTGCAATAAAAGTAATGTCCATTCAGGGAGAAGGGAAAAAAAATCCCGACCAAATTTCTCAGTACTCCCAGTCATCTAACCCAAATCCAGGTTCTTAAAGAACATGTGAAGATAGGCATCCTTTCATCTAAGTCAAGGGCTTCCAAACTTGGCAACGTTAAGATTTGTGGACTTCAACTCCCAGAATTCCTCAGCCAGCATGAGTGGCTGAGGAATTCTAGAAGTTAAACTCGAGTCTTAAAGTTGCCAAATTTGGAGACCCCTGCTGTAAGCAAGTCCTGTCTTCCTAACTTTTCAAGCCACTACCAAGAAACAAGCAGATAGGAATGACCTTGCAAACATTGTTTACTTAAAACAGGGGTGTCAAATTGGCAGCCCGTGGGTTGGATGAGTCATGTGCAGGTCACGCCCACCCCAGATCCGCGAAGAGAAAAAAACATCTCAATACAGCAATGTGACGCAGTGAGTTCAATACAATACAATAGCAGAGTTGGAAGGGACCTTGGAGGTCTTCTAGTCCAACCCCCTGCCTAGGCAGGAAACCCTATACCGTTTCAGACAAATGGCTATCCAACATCTTCTTAAAGACTTCCAGTGTTGGGGCATTCACAACATCTGGAGGCAAGCTGTTCCACTGATTCATTGTTCTAAATGTCAGGAAGTTTCTCCTCAGTTCTAAGTTGTTTCTCTCCTTGATTAGTTTCCACCCATTGCTTCTTGTTCTACCCTCAGGTGCTTTGGAGAATAGCTTGACTCCCTCTTCTTTGTGGCAATCCCTGAAATATTGGAACACTGCTATCAAGTCTCCCCTAGTCCTTCTTTCTATTAAATTAGACATACCCAGTTCCTGCAACCGTTCTTCATATGTTTTATCCTCCAGTCCCCTAATCATCTTTGTTGCTCTTCTCTGCACTTTTTCTAGAGTCTCCACAACTTTTCTACATCGTGGCGACCAGAACTGAATGCAGTATTCCAAGTGTGGCCTTGAACACCTGTGACTCAAAGGGAAGAGCAACTGGCTTCCTTTTCATGTTTCGACTTCAACCAATGGAGGTATAGCTGGCTTCTGATTCTCTTTGAAAGAACAGGCTTCCTCTCTGAAGTGCCCCTGGATCCTCAGTTATCCCTGGAGTTATGGTTAGGTGTATCTTTCCATAGATGTGGCATGAATTATGAAGGAGGTGAAAGAGAACTCCGACACCTCCTGAGCCAATTGGATCCAGTGAGACCTTGGTTTCTTCTGGTATTGAAACCTGTCATGGGTTGTCCATGAGGACAGCATCTAAAGAGCTGAAAAGCAGATGTGGCAGCTGTGCTATTAACCAGTGCAAGATGCAGACACCACATGAATACTGAATCAAAAGACTTGCATTCACAATTGATTATAGGGCAATTTGGGTCCGTATTGACTGTTAAAACCCCCTCTATCAGTTTTTCCCAAACTGTGATGTGCACTACACACCCTTGGGCATGGGAGGTGTAAAGAACATTCTTACAATAAATCCACCTTTCCCGAACTGTCATTGTATTGTTTTCATTGTTCATCAGTGTTCATTTGGGTACAGGCAATCCTTGACAATCACAATTGAGCCCAAAATTTATATTGTTAAGCGAGACAGTTGTTAAGTGAGCTTGCCCCATTTTATGGCCTTTCTTGCCACAGCTGCTAAGTGAATCACTGCAGTTGTTAAGTTAGTAACCCAGTTGTTAAGTGACTCTGACTGCCCTATTGACTTGGCATGTCCGTTAAGTCTTTCACTTTTCCTCTCCCTCCCTTCCCTTCCTCCTATGTGTCATCTCTGCTTTCATTACCTCTGAACTATGAAACACAAATCTGAATCAAATGTAGATTTTCAAAAGTACTGTCACATCTGGTTCCCAATTCTTGTCAAATCAATATTATTATTTATATCTTGTGTATTACAAAGCAATTTAGGAGATCTGGGCCAGTGCTATTGGCAGCTCCGGATAAGCTGAAACGCTAGAAAGGATCGCATTTTAAATTCCACATTCACTACTCCTTGGCAGAAATTCAAAGGCTTAAAGTGACTTTGATTTGTACAGAAGCAGAGTACAGTTCATTTCTCGGCTGAGTTTTAGCAATTCTCCTTTTCCTCACATCGCATCAGTCCTGCTCTACATTTTATTTGATGTCAAATGTAAGGGTGAAAAGTCTCCCCGTTGGCGAAAGAAAACTACTCAAATTCTTTCTATTAAATTCAGGTGGGCCAGAATATTAATTTGTATTTCAAATGCCTCATTTTGATTTTATATTCTGTGAGAAGCCAGACCCGCTGCTGTCATTCATGTAGAAAGAAAATTATAACAAGTGAATATTAGCTCAAAACACATTATCCGAAATTAGGTCCTTAATGCCAAACAAATGAAGAATAACAGCTAAAATTCAAAAAGAATGCAACAAATTAAATTATTCACATGATCTCTGTGAAGATTTCTTCTCACAAATTATTACACTTATGTCGTGTTATTTATTCAGCCTACTTGATCAGAATACCATGCAATTCTATCTAATAAGTACGGCATTACAAAATTACCAGCAGTTAGATATTTTGCACTATATACCATTTTTATTAATCCTTCTTGTTCCAAAGCCAGACTCAGGGAAATGAAGTCATTTATTTCTAACAAAAGGATTGTGCAACTGCAAAGCTGGTAATTACCCGGGGCAAAAACCTTCCGAACCTCTTTGAAAGTTTTATGCAAATAAAAATCACCTTGGGATTATGTAATGTCCCTTCAGTATCTTAAAGTTGCTCCCAACCAGCAAGTGCACTGAGATAGGAAACAGAAAAGCAGAAATAGAATCAAGGAAATTGTTTATCTTCTTTTCTGAGAAGAAAAAACAGAAATCTAATAAATACCTTTGATAAAGAAACCAACCATGGATCTTTTAAGCTGCCTGTTATTATCTGGATCCTGAAAGAAATCCCTAAGTAGGTCAGGAGTATGCAAATATTCTTGAGCGGAGGACTACATCATGCTGGAAGCTGCACTAGAAAAGAGGGTGTAGCCACACAAAATGCTTTAAAGGGTGACAGAAACAAAAGCGCAATTGATCATTAATTTTTTTGCAATGAACTGTTCAACTACTATTTTTCACCTACCTTAAACTCAAGAGCTACCTTAAACTCAAGAGCAACTTTCTCCCTTTGAGATAGAAACCTTGGAGATGACCTTGATCAGGGGTGTTAAACTCAAGGCTCGAGGCCCGGATCTGGATCTGGGGTGCTTAGATCTACCCCACTGGGGCTCCCTGGAAACAGTGAAGGAATGGCCCACAGTGCCTCTGCCAGAGAAAACAGAGCTCGGGAGGGCTGCTGGCAGAGGGTGGCAGGAGGCCGTCACAGCTGAAAATGGAGCTCGGGAGCCTGTTTTCGCTGGCAGAGCGCTCGGGCCACCAAAGGCAGCTTAGACATGAGTGATGTCAAGCTGGCCATGCCCACACTCACCATGCCCACCCTGGCCTCCAGAGGTCAAATACAACTCTGATGCGGCCTTCCATGAAATTGAGCTTGACACCCCTGACCTTGAGGAAATATTCACAAGACATTACAAAACAGCATTTCTTGAAACCCGGGAAAGGAGACAGAATTAGGAAGACTCCTACAATAGTCTCTTACTCCTCCTACAATACTCTCCCTTAGGGTGGCTCCTCCCTGACTCAATGGAGATATGAGGAGGAGAGGAAGAAAGTCACAATCAGATTTGCATGACTTTGTTGTAAGTGCCTATCTCAAACACACACACCCAAACCACTAGTACTAGTCTTCTTGTGGAATCTATTTCTTGATCCACACAACCTTGAAGGGTTGACATTTATTTATACATGAATTACCAGGTTAACAATAAATAAATGTGAGCAAAATAAGTGAACACACACATCAAAGTGATAGAATGAGGCGAAGATTTTGATGTGTTACTGGTGGTCAACAGTATCTGGACAGGTGGATTCTACAAATGAATCTCTAGTGGTGCCCTTGGTCCTGAGATTACAGGTTGCACAATTTTGAGATAAAATGACAGCCAGAGCCCTTGTGCCCATCACAATATCTAAGTATCATTCTCCAGCCACAAGTAATATGGAAGCCATCCTTGCATAACATTATGACTTGTAGGGCATCTTTAGAACTACTGGGAATAAGACTACCGTGTATACTGTCTACTGTTATCACAAGTTTATCTCATCATCACAACAATTTTTGTGCTTTTTTCTTACCTAAGTACAATAGCAACCATGAGCAATACATTATTCTGGTGTTTATGGTGTAACAGGAACCCAAGATCAGCACTCAAGTCTATAATATATTATCTTACTGGTCTCTTCTTTCGTTGACATGAACTTTCCACAATCAGCAGATTTCTCTTAAAGAAGTCAGGACAGATCTTATATCATGCGACCAAGCTTTCTTGCTGACTAAGCAATGGTATTACCTTTCAAAACTACAAAACTGTGATTCATGCAGTTCCAAACTTTTTGCATTGCAAGAGTCCAGGTGCAATTAAGCTCCAAGGAAAGAGAAACTTCTATCTCTTCATTTAACAAGAGCAATTTAATATTTAATAAGTGGTACTACTCTTTTGGGCACACTATTTCTGTAAATCTCAAAGAAAAGTAATTCAGAGACTTTGCAGACCATATCTCAATTAAACATAACATCTTAAGACAAATTACCAATTTGTTGATATACCTGCACCAACACACCTGTTCCAAGATATTTATACAATTCTGCCAAGCAAAAAGTAATTATGTTATTGCTTCAAAAATTAACTGGCTTCCTCCAACACGCAATCAATATAACACCCCAATTAAATAGAACTAAGTAGCAGACCTACAAAATGCAGAAATTCACCTTTGGAGAAGGAATAGACCACATTTGCTTTTCAATGCAGTCTAATGAGATTATCCCCCTTGATGCAATCAAGAACTCTTCTTTGCTGGCAAGCAGGGATGATATCTGCTTTCATGTAAATCACACAGCACTGACTGACTAACTTAACTCTGTATAGGTACATTTTAAGGAGAACCTTTTTGCATTTTCTGACTGATGGAGATTGCAATCTGAGTGACAAATGTTTAACTAGCTTTACAGTCATTGTTGCTCATAGAACAATGTTTGCACTATACCTTAACAAAACTTAATGTGAAGTCAACAAAACTTAACATGAGCGTTTTCCAATCTGTAATCATAGAGTAAGATTAGATGAAAGATACTTTTTCAAGTTTCAAAAAGCAACAACATGCACATTTAAATGCAATTCCTTGTCAATCACTGGGGCACAACCCAGAAAGACGTGGATACCATTGCAATCTAAATGTGTTTTGTTAATTAAGGACATTTGCCAGAGTCAAGGAAAATTATACAAATACCAGTAGTTCTTGACTTACAATCAGAAATAAGGTCAACATTTCCAATGCTGAACAAGGCAGTTGTTCAGTGATTTTGCCCATTTTACAACCTTTTTGCCACAGTTAAGTGAGCCATGCAGTCATTAAGCAAATATGGCTTCCTCATTGACTTTACTTGCTGGAAGCGAGCTGCAAAAGTTACAAATGGTGATCACATGACCCAAGAACAATGCAACTGTCATAAATACATGCCAATTGCCAAGCATCTGAATTTTGACCATGTGACTATGAAGATGCTGCAATGGTCATAAAAACTGGTCGTAAGTAATTTTCAATAAAACTATAACTTTACATGGTCACTAAATGAATGGTGGCAAGTCAAGGATTACATATATATATAAATCCTGGGAAAGCCCAATGATTTGCAGATGGAGCAGAGTGACTGAATGGGTGCAGCAGGCAACCGTTAAGATCATACGTGAATGTTTCTTAATCTCGGCAACTTTAAACTGCATGGACTTCAACTCCCAGAGTTCCCCAGCCTGCATGATGGCTGGGAAAATCTGACTGTCCTTTAGTCCACACTGTTGAAAAACACTGCTATAGGTTATCATCGTTTGGACTGGCATCTAGAACAGAAAAGAACATTCAATCGTTTTACTGCAAAACCCAGTTCAGCTCTAACTAAAGACTTTATGATGTAGAAAAGGTCACCATAGCCAGCGCCAATTCAAGGCTACCTGCTCCAACCCACCCTTAAAGTGCGCATTCATCGCATCCAACGAGTGTTTCAAGAGGGATTTGGTTCAAAAAAAGACCGAAATGCATGCACTGCAACTGCAATTTTTTTTAACGCAGAAGAAGCAACCCAGTTCCCTTCCAGATGTTTTTAGGTTTCGCCTCCCATCAGCCCGAAGAGCGACAAAGGCTTCTGGGAATTGTGGTTCCAAAACCCGAGCTCGCTTTTCCCCTTGCGTTTAAGAGTGCAATCAGCCCTCGTGCGAAGTGCCAGCCAGGCAGCGCCTTAACCTCCAGCCGCGGCAGAGATTCGCGGAGCGCCGCCGACACCGCCGCTGCATATGCAGCACTTGTTGCAATTCTGGCCGCTTCTGCCGGGGAGAGCAAAAGAAGGAGCAACTGGTTCGCAGGCTTCCCTTTCGAAACTCGCTCTAGGCCGCCTCTCCGCCTTTTGCCACCGCACGGCCGGCAATAACGGTAAAGCGAAAGGGCGGCGGATGCACGTGGAGCCCGTCCCGAAGGCCCTTGGGGGGGGGGGGAAGGGGAGGAAGACGCCAGCTCTCTCCCGCTTGCACAAACCCCGTCTGAAACCTTCCCCGTTTCCTCCATCCCCACCCGGCCGGCGCCTCTCGAGTGAACCCTTTCAGAGCTGTCGGCGGGGATTCAGCCCCCTCTCCGCCGGCCGGGATCGGAGCAAACCGGCCGCTTTCCAGGTTTCCCACCTTGGGATACTTTGCCCGCCCAAAGGACGGGCTGCAAAGTAGCCGGCGCGGCGCCCGAGACGGAGATGCGCTGCTCCGACCTGGCTCCCCCCCCCCCCCCCGCTTCTTTCCCTGCGAAAAAGATCCCGAAGCCCGGAGCATCCGCCCTGGCGATCAACAGCTGCACGCCCATCCTCCCCACCCGGCTCTCTCCCTTCCCCTTCCCGGAGGCCCACCTAGCTCGGTTCCTGCGCGAAGGGCTTGTAAGCAGGATCCCGCTTCCCCTTTGCTCGCGGTCTCGGCCAACTTAAGGCAGCGAGCGATGGATCCCTGCAGCAGCGAAGGAGAAGGAAGAGGCAGCGGCTCAGTCACGCTGTAGAGGCCGGTGGGGAAGGGCCAGGGGCGGGTCTAAGCGGAGACGGCGGGCTCCTCCGGCACCGCTCGCGGAGAGGAAGAAGGGAAAGGCGAGGAGAACGCGAGCTCCGCTAAATTGTGGGCTGACGGTGACGTAGAGAGGGCGGCTGGAAGCAAGTGGGAAGGGATCTAAGGAAAGGGGGGGACTTATGACGTCACGCCGATGTGGCGCGAGGAGGAGAAGGTGGGTATTTGAAAGACAATGGAAAGTCCCGAGAGAAAGGAAAGATCAGAGAGAAAACCCCTCTTATGCACGGTTTGCAAGCGGTGCCCTACAATGCTTTGGAGGGGAGGGGGAGAGAGAAGGCGCTTTACTTTCAAGTTCGCAGGACTTGCTCCGAAGTAAAGTCGCCGTTTTACAGTTGTTTCAACGCTTCTTCAACGCACAACTGTTCTTCCAAAAGATCGCACCCTTAAGACGGCAGGGAGAGTTGAGTGTCATTTATCAGGCGCTGCGGCTGCAAAGCGGCAGTTTTGGCGATCGCGGTCTAGAAAGTCTACGGAGATTCTCAGTCATGCAGGTCATGGTTGTCCCAAAGGTGCTTCCACCCTCACCACCCACCACGCCTCAGAGGCAATTGGACTTTCTCGTTTTTCTTTGAAGACGTTTCGCTGCTCATCCAAATCCAAACGTCTTCAAAGGAAAACCAAAAGTACAGATGCCTCTTGGGCGGGGGAAAAAGCACCTTTGGGGCAGTCTACAAAGGTAAGGTAAGGACGTCGGCTCTTCGCACTCGGAATAAAATAAAATATGCGTGCACTAACTTGGGTTTCGGGGAGCGCCGAAATCGGTACCAGCAATTGCACGTCTTGCATGGTAGGCGACGTTCAATACAAACCCTAGGAATCGCTAGGATACGCTTGCTCTACGTGCCAAGCCAACCTTGCTTTTTTTAAAAAAAGCATTTGGTGTGACTCCGGCCCGTTCGCCTAACTTGTGAATCGATTCGCCGTGCAACCCCTCACTTCCCCAAAAGGATTAAGCAAACGGGTGGAGTGCTTTGCGTGAATGCAGCTCGAGGTGGCAAAGTGGTGTCGTGCAAAAAAAAAAAAAAGCCCAGCGGGGGAAACAGCTGGCTGCAAAACGCGACTTGGTCTGAGTGCACCAAACGTTTGCCAGCCGCTTTTAAAAAGGGGAAAAAAAGGGAGGATCGAAGCGAGAACAGAATTGCACCGTATTAGAAGAAAGACGTGTGCAAGGACGTGGGCTCTCCATCACTGGATGTTTTAAAGAAGAAACTAGACAGCCACATCTGAAAGTATAGGTTCTCCTGCTTGAGCAGGGGGCTGGACTAGAAGACCTCTGAAGTCCCTTCCAGTTCCTATTCTCTATTCTTTACTATTCTCTGTTCTATTCTCTATTCTATACTATTCTGTTCTATTCTCTATTCTCTTCTCTATTATATTATTATTTTCTATTATATTCTTTTCAAATTCTCTTCTATTCCCATTCGCTGCCGACCTTTGCTTCTTGGCCTCGGGATGCCAAACGAATGGGAATAGAATTTGAAAAGAATATAATAGAGAATAATAATATAATAGAGAAGAGAATATGAGAAGAGAATAGAGAATAGAACATAATAGTATAGAATAGAGAATAGAACAGAGAATAGTAAAGAATAGAGAATAGGAACTGGAAGGGACCTCAGAGGTCTTCTAGTCCAGCCCCCTGCTCAAGCAGGAGAACCTATACTTTCAGATAAGTGGCTGTCTAGTTTCTTCTTTAAAACATCCAGTGATGGAGAGCCCACGATTTCTAAAAGGAAAGCTATTCCACTGGTTAACTGTCCTCACTCTTAGGACAAACACTGTTGGCGAACGCCCTCGCGTTCAAAATCACCTTCGAAGGAGAGCAAGGGCGGACCCAGCCGAATCGCCCTCTAAGCTGTACAGGTCCCTCTCGCGCTCTCTCTGGCCGCCTCGAAGGCGGATCCCGGCCACCCTCGCAGCTCCGCTTCCCCTCGGCAAAGCGCAGCCCGCGGGTCACCCCATTTGCCCGGCAGCGGACGTGGCCAATCGGAGGGGGGCGACGGAAGGGGGCGGCGTCTCGAGCCTTGAGGAGGCGGGCCCTTCGCCTGCTTTGACCGAACAACCTCGGACGAGGGCTTTGACGCGCTGAAAGCCGGCCAGAGGATGAGGTGACTTGGGCTGGTGCCTCGCGTGTTTTTGTTTTTTTTAAATTGGAGTCGACCAAAAGAATATCACCCACTTCACCCCCTCCCATGTTTTCGATTTGTAACGCCAAGGGGGAAAGTTTAGAAGGTATTAAAAATGCATATACCTTCCTGGAGTGTTTCTGTAACGCTTATAGATGCCTGCAGGAAAAACGTATCTCCTAAAATATTGAAAAATCTTTTCAGTTGACATTATTCAGGCAGGATAAGGAGAGATTCAGTGAAAGGGGGCATTAGGGTCAAAGTCAATATGTGTACAATCGGGCACTGGACTGGCATGGGGAAAACCTAGGTTCACCGTCCCTTCTTTGTTATGGAAGTTGTTGAATGATTGGTTGGACCTATTCCTCCCAGTCCAACCTACCTCACAGGGTGTCTATGGAGATACTCAGTCATCCAGGTCATGGTTATCCCAAAGGTGCTTTTTCAAGAGGGAACTGGACTTTCTGGTTTTTCTTTGAAGATGTTTCACTTCTCATCCAAGAAGCTTCTTCAGCTCTGAAGAAGCCCACCATCCAGTCAGAGCTAAAGAAGCTTCTTGGATGAGAAACGAAATGTCTTCAAAGAAAAAACCAGAAAGCCCAGTTGTCTCTTGAAAAAGCACCTATGGGACTACCTCACAGGGGTGTTTGTGAGAAAGGAATGGATCTATGCACCTTGTGTCTAGTTTCTGAATGAAAGGCTGCACAGAAATGTAATAAGTCAGTTTGGTGTAATGGTGAAGGTGCCAGCCTAGAAATGAGGTGGTGGTGAGTTCTAACCTCACCTTAGGCATGAAAACCAACTGGATGACATTGGGTCAATCACCAAGTGGCTGGGAGTTCTAGTCCTGCCTTAGGCATGATGGCCAGCAGATGGCTTTAGGCCAATCATTGGGAGACAGGGAGTTATAGTCTTGCCTTAGGTATGAAAGCCAGCTGGGTGACTGGGTCAACCACTCTCTTGTAGTCCAATCCACTTCACAAGGTTGCTGTTGGGGAAAGAGGAGGAGGAAGGCGTACTATGTATATTCATTACTTTGAGTTCCTTGTGAATTTGTAAAAATCAAATAATTAGGGTTGTGTACAGTATTACTCTTCTGGATGCAAACTGGTATGGGGGCTTGGCTAGAAGAGTGTCACATAACCTTGGGGATGGTTGGTCACTTGAGGGCTCTCCCCATCCCCTTTTTTAATTCTTGTGATTTTTAACTTTTAAAACTTGTTTTAATTCTCTTTTTAACATTGTTTTTTACTATGTTCCTTTGGTTTTTATTTGTAAACCACCCGGAGTCACTCAGATGAGATGGGCACTTTGCAAGTTTGATAAACAAATACTAAACCAGAAGTAGTTTCATATAATGCAAGAAACTATGGTTTATACTGGTGCTGATTTGTTGAAAACATCATAGTCAAGTTCAGACAATAATCTCAGCCAGTGCTGAGCAACTTGAGATATCAAGATTGGATGCACCACCCCAGACCAAATTCTAGTGACAGCAGGAAAGTGAGAAGTGCAATTTAAATCTCTTCAGGAGGATAACTTACTTTATTTAAAGATATGCCACCACACGTAATTTGTTGTCCAGTTTCAGAAGTATACAGAAAATCCTGACTTTGTCCATGTAAATCACTTCCCCCTCTTCAGCTCTCCTGCTCCCCAACAGTGGTTCTGAGTCCTCCAGCCAGCCAAATATTGCTTACCTCAACTGTTTGACCGTAGTTTACAAACCAGACTAGCTAGGCCAGCATGGCAAGTCAGACACAAAGGCACCACTTTATGACTTAGAATAATGTATAAACTTGGAGGGCCAATATTATTTTTTCATCTCCCATTACAAACTGTGGGCAGATGCAATAAATGTGCATTATCATATTGCCTTGGTAGCTAATATATCAAAAGAAGCCTCACTGTCGAACTTGACACTCTATGTTCTCGTGTGTCAGGAAACATCCTCACTAGAGCATATCAAGGACTATGCCCCCTGTTTGAAAGTACTTTTTCAAATTATTATTGTTTTTTTTTAACTAAGACTTTCCAAAACCACTTTTGCAACTGACCATAGGTAGTAACAATCCACTTAACAATCACCACTGAGCCAAAAAATTGTTGTTAAGCAAGACAGATGTTACGTGAGTTTTGGTCCATTTCACTTACCACCCTGGGACACTGCAACCGTGATAAAAATAAGCCAGTTGCTACTCAGCCAATTTTTTATCATGTGATTATGGGGATGCTACAGTGATCAGAAGTGTGAAAAATGGTCAGAAGTCACTTTTTCAGTTCTGTTGTAACTTTGAATGGTCACTAAACAAATGGTTGTAAGTAGAGAACTACCAGTATCTACTCCCAGAAAAATAAAAACAAAGGGGGAAGGGGTAATCATTTTACTATTCTTTTCAACAAAGTGACCATCTCCTTGGAAAATCGAAATTCGCTGAGCCAAAGGTGCTTTTTTCTTGGATGAGAAGCAAAACATCTTCAAAGAAAAACTAACTCCAGTTAGTGCCTTTGGAACAACCGTGATCTGGATGACTGAAAATCTCTACAGAAATTAGCTGACGTCAAAAAGTATATGCTAGGAGAAGTGTCACTAACTTGCTTTAGGATAAATGGATGTTTCCATAAAAAGCTTTATGGAAACCATTTTGTTGGCATCCATAACAGCTCTCAAACCTCCAAGCCATAATATACTTTGGTTTTAGTCAAACCTGGAGAATGGTTTAGCATGATATTTGAATCAGATGATTATAATTTGTTCAACTAATCTTTGTTTAAATAAATCATTGGTTTAGCATAAGATAAAGGTAATGTACATGTTTGCCTCCACGTGCAAATACAATATATTGTGACTCTTTTCTGATTGAAATAAAATCTGAAAGCCAAAGTCCTCTCCTTTTACAAAATGTTTACAAAACAACAAATGGAGACCGCTCAAAGGGCCTCACAAAAGTGGCTTATAGAAAGTCACTGTTGAGACTCTCATTCCATTCATAAACGGAACTCTTAACAGTACAGTTCAACAGTTATTCCTAATTCTAAATTGAATGTAGGTAGGAAGAATTGTTAGATTGTCTTTAAGATTAATGATGGAATGTTGAGGACGTGCTGACTCTTGTACCTGTGACTTGATACATTTTTAGGACTTTGTAGATTAGAGTCTTCAGTTACGCATGGAGGTAAGAGAATGCCATGGAGTGCAGATGCTCAGATTTGTACTTTCATCCTTTGGTTGAGGCTTCTTAGAAATCATCGCAAACCTCTATGTTATGTACACCTGATCCATATCACATGCTAATTCTATGATTTGATTGGTTTCTTTAGTTATGTATTTCATTATATTTTTATAACTTGCTTCAATCTGGATGGTATTCAATATATATATATATATATATATATATATATATATATATATATATATATATATATATATATACATACATACATACATACACACACACACACACACACACACACACACACACACACACTAAACAAAACCCCAAGCCCCAACTTCATAATACAAATACTAGTAACCAAAAGTAAACTCAAGACCCCAAGCAGTCATGTGGGGCCAAAGACCTGTTAAGATAAAACTGCTTTAAGATGTTTCTCAAGTATCCATAATGTGAGAATGCGCTGTATATACTTTTGCGGGGTGTATTGAACAAAGTGGAGGTTATCATTTGTTGCCTCCGCTATTTAAGGTTTATAGCTGACCAAACCATAGCTTAGACCTACAGTGTGAACCTAGTCATGTGTTATAAATAAGCAGATGCAGAAGCACAAAGACTATTGTGTTTTTAAAAGCTGCACAGTATTGCAGCATTCAAACCTGAGAAAGTTTGAGAAGACTGCTCATCCTTCACATTTACGAAAAATTTTACATTAAAAAAAATAGAACTATAATACAAGCCTGCTTGTTTGTTTGTTCCAAAAAAATTAGTTCAATTTTCAAACAATCTGAAAATTCTGGTATGTCTCAGACATAGTTCAGTTATTCCTCCCTCCCTCTGAATTGGTTAAGACAAAAGCAGAAGTCCTTAAAGTAACCAGATGAAGCCCCCATGTTCTGATTCTCACACTGAGGCCATGAACACAGTATCACAAATAAATGTATCTTGGAAAATGTCACAGGGCTCTGTGGTCATAGTAAATGAAATGACCTTTGAGCAAAATTGGGTTACGTGTAATATTTTGTTTGAACCTCTGGCTACAGCAGCCTTCCCCGACCTATGACTTCTGGTGGCTTGCAGCACTCAACAAATAGCAGGACTTAACAAATCATCAGCTCTTCCCAGAGTTGGCTATAGACTCTGCTAAGCTGAGAAATGCTGCTCTAATAATAGTTCTAAATCAGTGTTTCTCCTGTTGGCAATTTTTAAGTTCTGTGGACTACATCTCCCAAAATGCTCAGCTACCATTTGTACAGATATAAAGAGCAATAATGTCACAGTGGCCCTAATACAACTGTCAGAATGATTCAGGAGCAAAGCCAAAGCCCAACTCCACGATTAAATTGTGTCCGTTTTTCTTATACCTTCCGAAGAGACATGGCTTTCCCAAAGAAAACTGGTTTTGTGTCAGAATTTTTGGCTGGAGATTGTTTTGTTCTTGTGAGGAGAAGGAAGTATTGGTAGACCACATTAGTTTAATGGAGGGAGTTCATTCTAATTCAACCTTTTCCAGTTGGATATATTTAGCTCAGGTTGGACTATTAAGTTTCCTTATCTCTAGGCAATTTCACCTCAGGCTACCTGTGGACCCTACCTGACCCACAAGCCCCAATCTGAAATAATAAATCTTCCTAGAACATACTCCAAATACTTCCTTTGGTTTGGTTTGCCCCTCTCAGCCTCCTCTGGCCATTTCTGAATATCGTGTCATTGTTAGATATTTGATAAAGTGGCCTATTACATGCTGTTCAACTTTGACCTCCCTCCTCCCTCCCACCCCCCCTTGCTAAGTAGGCATTCTGAAAACAGTGAGATTGCATTTTTGAACAAAGCGCACAAACTTTTGAGAGCAAGAACAATTCTTCTCCCTGTGCCAATGTCATAGCTGAAGGCACAGCACAAAAAAGAAAAGAAAAGAAAAGAAAAAGACAGCACAGCATTTCTGAAACTAACAAAGAAGTCCTTGGGTATTTATGTGCTGCATATTTTTCTTTCTTAAAATGTCAGTTATTCACCCTTCTACCTGGTGGAGTTTTCCTGAGGACAGTAGCTCACCTAATGGGATTCCACATGGTGAGCACCTGTTAGTCATTCTCAGCCATTAGTTGCGCTAACTCATCCATTCGACCCTTATAGAGCTTAGCTTCTTTAGTGATCCTTTGTTGAACCCAACTTTTCCTATGATGTATAAAGAGCAACTAACATAATGGAGGGATTTTTCCAGGGCGGTGTTACTTTTGAGTACTGTGCCTTTGGCATTTTCCACCACAGAAAATAGCGGTGAGAAAATAAGAGTAAAGTTGCATAAAGGAAACTTTGTACCCAGGCAAGGTAGCATCATGGAAACAGGATATTAAATTGGGATAGTTTTGGTAATGTTTGAAATAGCTGCCGAAGAATGACTTCTTGTATATTTTTTAACCTACGTATATTTATTTTATTCAAAACAAAGTTAAAATACAGAACTCTAAATTAAAATCCAGAAGGACAAAAGGAAAAAATCAAAACATTAAAAATGTGCATCAAAAAGAAGGCTTTGTACATGTATTGTCCACTGTAGTTGAATACTGATTAATATATTACTGCAACATTAGTAGAGGGACGTGGTGGCTCAGTGGCTAAGATGCTGAGCTTATCAATCAGAAAGGTCAGCAGTTCGGCGGTTTGAATCTCTACTGCCGTGTAATGGACTAGCTCCCATTACTTGTCCCAGCTTCTGCCAGCCTAGCAGTTCGAAGGCACAAAAAAATGCAAGTAGAAAAATAGGGACCACTTTGGTGGGAAGGTAACAGTGTGAAATGAGCATCGCCCCCTAGAGTCAGGAACAACTAACACATATGTGCGAGGGGAACCTTAGTTCCCAGCCTTTGCAAAACAAGCCCTCCAAAAAAGTTTAAACTGCTAAATCTATTTGCAACTTGTTGACCTGTCTTCTATATGGTATATTAATGACCAAATACCATATTTTTTGGACTATAAGAAGCACCAGAGTATAAGACGCATCATGATTTTGAAGAGGTAAATTAAAAAAAAAGTTTTTGCATTCTGCAGGCCTCCCAAGCCCTCTACACACCTCATTTTTTTGCAAAAAAAAAAGGTATGCAGAACTTTGGGAGGCTTCTCAAGTGTTCCTGGGGGCTGGGGGGGGGGCAGAAATGAGCAAAAAATGCCCGTTTGTTGCTCATTTTTGCCCTCCCCAGACCCCAGGAGCACTTTGCAAGCCTCCCAAACTCTGCACATCCATTTTTGCAAAGGGGCCAGGGTTTTGGTAAGCCAAAAATGCTGTATTCAGTGTATAAGACGCACCCAGCTTTTCACCCTCTTTTTTTGGGGGGGGGGAAGGTGCGTCTTATACTTCGAAAAATATGGTAGTTAACAATGAAAATAATATTAGTGAAGCAAATGAAAATTAGAGTTTCAAAACTCTGTTAAGAGGCTGTAATTATAATCCACTCATAGAAAATTTACCATGGCATCTTATTTATTCCATATCAACCCAAAAGTTATAAACAAATAGTCCCGATTCAAATATCCATGTTTGTGTCTTAGTATCATCTCTAGTCAATTGTTGTTTAATTAAATGTAGTAAATCCAGTCTCCAAAATATGTCTACCTTCTGATCAAAGTGCAAGCACAGGTAATTGTCAATTATAGTAAATAAATCTGTCCAGTCTCCCTCAGACTTTGTAAAGGTCTGGAATCTGTCTCTTTCCTTTTTAGTCAAAGCCATAATGTTGAAATAATGTGTCTTCGGAACAAGCAGATGAAATCAGAACAGCAGATAAAATCCATTAATCTGGAATTGGATGAAAGTTATTTTGTGTATCTTCATCCATATCCAAAGATAAATTTTCAGTTCTTAACATTCTTTTAACAATCATTAAAGTTAGATCAGGTTTTTGATGAAGGAACTCAGCTAGAAGCTGCACATCTCCCCACTCTCTTAGATTTCAGAGACTCTTCAGGCATCGTAATCTGTGAAATTTAGCCAAAGATGAAGAAAAAGTAGATTTGCCTCTATATGTCAATCCAAGATTATAAGAAAAGTTTAATGGAAATAAACTCAAGGTGTTTTGCAAATTCAAAAAATATAGACTGGTGGTGAGAGTCTAAGAACTCTTCACCTCCACCCAAACATTGCCATGCTTTCCATATGGAAGGGACCGAGATTATCCAAAACAATATATATCAAAAGGGAAAAAAAGGAAAAGCAATTAGAATCTTGCAAGGGGTTGAGATAAATTAGCACCCAACTGTTAATCAACTTTTAAAGCAATAAACAAAACAGTGAAATCAAAAATTGAAAGATAAAATTCCAGCGTGCTTAGAAAATGAAATTGCTTGACAGGAAGATGGATGTGCCCTTTCAATTGCTTCCAGAGGGAATTGAAATCTTCAAGACCCGCCCCCCTTGCTGACTTGCCTACTGGGTCCATGATCAAAGTCAACTTGGATCACTCCTAAATGCTCCCATTCAAAACCAGGTAGCAGCACTGCCAAAAGACCAGTTTTAGCAGTGAAATCACCAGATCATTGGTAAGAGAAAAAAGAAACTCTTACCGTACAGCAGCCATCTTGAAATGTGAGGGCCGACTTGTACTTGAGGCTATGATGCCTTTGCTATCCTGACTTAGTCCCTGTTCCTGCCTTCCTTCATAATTGTTTGGTCCATTTTCTCTTGACGGGTTTTATTTTCCCCCCTGAATAAAATGTTTTATTATTATAAAATGTGTTAATTAATATTAATTCAATATTAATATTTATATTACATCAGCATTTATATATTTATGTTAATATTTATATATTTTATAGTTTACATTAAGCATATATAATATGTTATATATATATATATATATATATATATATATATATATATATATATATATATATATATATTTACATTTGTATATAAAGATATTTAATTTACATTAGTTTATATTAATAAAAAAATTATCCCACTAAAACGTTAACGTAAGTGAAACAAATGAAATTAAAGAAAGATATAGATTTGCTAAATGCAAGGCCTAAGTAATGAAAACTAGTTTGCTGCTTTTGCTAAAGAAACAGTGGCTCTGGACTGAAGATATTTTGGAAAAAGTGATTGAGGTGAGTTAGAGGTGCAGACAAGTAATTCTCCCACAGTGCATAGAGAACAACCGTTCAGGTAAGACCAACAGTCTATCTTTTTACTTTTATGAAAGTAGAAGCCTATTAGCCACTTTGAAGAAGGCATAAGTGAGACATCCTGTAAAACGGGGGAGGATTCCCCTGGAGAAGATGACAGCTTTCTCTGTTTCTTCTCCCCTTCCCCTTCCCCAGATGGAGAGGAGGAAGAAGAAGAGGGGGAGGCAGAAGAGATGAAAATGGCCATCTAATTTTGTAAAATATGAGGGCATGTACTATTCCATTCTACTGAAGAGAGATATACGCAACTATCGCTTGGTATAAACCTTCTGTTTATAAGTCAACCGCCATATTACAAGAAGGGAAGTTAAATAGTTGGAGCTCTTTCTGTGAATCAGCTGTGGCAGGATGCTGTGAAGGGAAACGCTAGACTTCAAGTATAAATTGATTGCCTCTGTACTGAACCACAGACAAAAGCTCAATGTGGGGACTCCAGGAACTGAAAAATAAAGAGCGTTGATTCAGCCTCTGATCTTCCCCAATTATCTTCTGCTGGTACAAGCTCTGCAAGGCTGGGATCCCTGGCTCAAGTTTCAGCAATAAAAGAGCACACCTTTATTTGTTCAGTCAGGTACGTAATATACTTTTGGCGAACACAAGCAATTGTCCTCACGTACATAATGAACAAAGTGTCCTGGAGATTAACTGTCACTCAAACTTACTTACTGTAAATGGGATTTTTTTTTCTTTTGCCCAATAAGAGAAAATGTCAGACCATTAAACCATGGGTAACTCCACTCCCATTTTTTGCAATGGGACCTTTCTGTTACTGATGTGGTCCAAATAATCCCTTTATTAAAGAAAACTCTCTTTTCTCCCGCGTACATGGAATTTCCTTGAATGCCTGTATGTGGGATCTTTAACTCAGTGCCATAGGCACTAGGTTGCAAACTCTTTGATTTTAATTTGAAATAAAATTGAAAACAAAGCTGTGAAGCAAAACATCATCCTCCAGAATTGCTCTTATGCTCAGGAATGTCTACTGAATTCCACATTGGCCTTGTAGGCTTCCATGAGAATTAAAAATAGTGGATCACTTTGGCCCAATACTTGTAAACCTGCTCATTTGTCAAGGGAAAAAAAGATAAGGAAAATGGGAAATTAATTGAATATACAGGAAGAAACTTCATAATTTTGTCTGGTTAAATTCCTCTTTTGTTACTGGCCTTCTACAATATGTTGGCAGCCATTCTATAAATTGGAAAGCTCTTATGTGGCAGTCATTGTTTGAATGCCCATCCCAGGCTCCTCAAACATCATAAGATGAAGGTTCCCCCCTACATGCCTGCTAGTCTTTTCCGGCTCTAGGCTCTCATAATTGTGGATAACTGAGGAAAATATAGACACAAATTTTTGGGAGATTTTCGACCTCCATTTTCTCCCCTCATGCTTTTCTTCATTATACCTCTATTACACTTAGCATCCTAGTATTTGTCTAGGAAATTAGGGTGGATGATATCACTTTTTCAATCCCTTTCTGTCTGCACATGAGGTGATTTAGTCTAAGAGATCATATCTGATCCAGAGGCATCCAGTGGTCTTCATGGTCATTTAAAGACCTAAATCCAAATCTTCTAAATCTTAAATCCCAGGTAGGGTGGTATTTTAATCATTGCCCAATGCTACCCTACTTTGGTGAGGAATGTCAAATGTGACACGCCTCAGGATACCATTATTAATTAGTTTATGAAGAACAATCATACACCATAAATAACTTCTATTAATACAGAGCCTTGTTCAGACAGCTAGGATTATTATTGAGGCAATGACAGATACTAGGTTTGGATGATATACAGTATTAATTATCATCTACCATTGTCTGGTAGCATAAAAACTAGGGAAGAGGCAAGGCAGTTGTAATCCTTAACCTATAAACCAGCGATGGCGAACCTTTTTTGGCTTGCGTGCCACAAGTGGGGGGAGCGCAGGGGGGTCGTGTGCAGGCGTGCCGCACCCATAATGCAATGCGCGACCCCCCAGTGCGCATGTGCGCACAATGCGTGAACCCCTCCCCCATTTTTACATGTTTTTTTCACCCTTCCCAGGCTCCAGAGGCTTTATAGGAGCCTGGGGAGGGCAAAAAGAGCCTCCCTCGCCCCCCCGGAGTCACTTCCAGTTTGCTCGGAGGGTTGTTTTAAGCGTTCCGAAGACTTCAGGGAAGCCTCCGGACGGTCCCTGAAGCCTCTGGAGGTCCTCTGGGAGGGCGGGGGAGGCTCTTTTCGCCCTCCCCAGGCACCTATAAAGCCTCTGGACCCTGGGGAGGGTGAAAAATGGCTTTTAAAAAGGTGAACTCAGCTGGCCAGCACACACATGCGCGCTGCCCAGCTGACAGGGCAGCGCCTCGCGTACCCTGACAAATGGCTCCGCGTGCCACCTGTGGCACGCGTGCCATAGGTTCACCATCACTGCTATATACATTGTGTAGTATACAGCAGCATGCCTATATCAGGTGTCCTTCAAATGTGTTGGACTATAACTCCCATCATTCTTATCTAAATATTGGTCGGGATAATGGGAGTTGTAATAAAACCCATCAGAAAGCCTCCTCTGTTTCAAGAGTCCAAACTGATTGCAGTTTTCTTTTTGGCACATGGATCTTTTCAAATCTCCTGAATATGATGGAAAGAATATGATGGAGAGAAATTGTAAATTTCTCTCAGTGGCATCATTATCATCATCTTAATGTTTTTTCTCACAGGTGCAGGGTCCAACAAGCGCCATCTTGTGAGACCAAACATAACATCTGGGTCTAACTGGACATTTTTTACGTCTGCATTTGCTGTACCTTGCAATCTTTGCTTTAGTTTTCCACACGGGCACTTGCCATCTATATTTGGCCTTACTCTCAGTGACATGCTTCAGGCAAAAGTATTTCCTGCATGGGAGAAGGAAGGATTATGTCTATGGCAGCCGCAAAAAACATGGCTACATTGCCATTGCAGATAAAAGTTTCTGAGCTCCAAAAATGACTCATAGGTGTGTATATCTCTTTGGCATTTATTTTGATTTCCCTAACTGAATTACTGTCAGTAGCAACTGTAAGTCAACACCTTCTGTTATTCATATTGTATTGATATCTGTATTCTGAATCTCATGAACGATTTGGAAATGAGTTTCCCATTAACTGGCTGGAACTGTTGGTTCCAAGTGAGACTCATGGTATGAGCTCCTCATTCTGATGAATAGAAGCCACTCAGTCTCTCACCATGGCAGCGCAGCTAGATAAACATCTTTATTATGTGCTAAGGTTAGGCAGTGGATTGCCCTCTGTCATCATGAAGGGGAAATCTTTGTTCTGTGTGCTGCCACTTAATTGCAGTATTTCTTTACTGTCCTTAATGGACGTTCCATCCTTGTGCTTCTCAGCTTTCAAACTAGGCAACTGTTGGGTGGTGATATTACTGGCATTTTTTCATGGAGGAACTCGAGCGCCTAAGATAACTTTCATGTGGCAGGTCTGAGAGCGCCTAACATAACTCTGCACGGGGCAGATTTGAGTTACAGCAAGCTCAAGCATTTGCTCCTAGTGAAATCAATATGAACTAAATACAGTATATCGCTAATCTTACTTAAGGGGGTTTGGTAGGAGAACCGTCTGTATTTACATAAAGTCTTCTCCAGAGGTGGTATACATTTACCGCTACCTCTGCACATCCGCACAGCTTCCGTGCATGCCCTTCTGGCGAAAAACGGACCTAAATGGGATGCCATAGAGCCGGAGCGGGTGGGCGGGGCTACCCACAATTTCCACTGCCAGTTCAAGTGAACCGGTCCGAACCAGTAGAATACGACCTCTGGTCTTCTCTCTCCTGCCTTCTCATCCTCAATAAACTTTCCCCAATTGGTACTTTGTGAGTACCAACTTCCATTATCCTGATCTAGCAACTTCCATTATCCTGAGCTAGCATAGCCAACTATAATTGCATTCAGCCTGTGGCTCAATATATTTGGAAGAAATGGTTTAAGGGAGATTGCCAGAGAACTTGCTTATCATATATGGAAACTTTAATGTGTAGCTTGCAGTTTATTTGCATAGTCTCTTCATAATACCTTGATCCTTACATCAAAAGAGAACCTATTTGGCTTTACATAAAGCATGAACCTGACAGTATTGTGCTTTATCCTGCTCAAGAACATTGAATATTTCTATGGTAATAAAAAAGAGTAAAATCTGTATCACATTAAAGCTTCATGTATATTGGGAAATCTTTGTTCTGGATATTTTTGGAAACTATTTCTGTTACTTTTGGGGAAATAAGTTGTTTGCTAAATTTGTGCTACCATAATGCCTGTCTACTATCATTATTCATGTATCTGTTTAACTAACTTCGTTTTTGAAGGAAGTTAACTCTGGTGTTTTGAAATTTCACCTATTTTCATTTCCCCCTCTTCCCTGTGGTTGAATTAGATTATATCCCAGTGCAAGAATCCCAAAGCCAAGCTAGGATTCTAAAGGTTAGAGAGTTCATGCCAAATATGTGCCTTCTGGAATTGGGGAAAAAAAGATGAACTACTGGCTTACATAAACCAGACTCAACTACATAGAAAAGATGCCTAAAACACAGAGGTCAAGAAGTTACTGTATTTTGTTTTTGAAATCTTTCCTTCTCTTTTTGAGAATCTTGAGAATTATCAATTCCAACAAGCCACACTTTCACAATCTTCCACAATGTAAGTATCAGACGGAAGCAGAGAAGAATGTCTGGGGTTATGATGACACATAGCTGCAGCAGCCCACCTCTTGTTTCCCAACTTTTTCTTCCACCCATTAACTCTGCCTTTATATATCTGTTTTCTGATTTGATCCTTATTCATTCCCTTCTTAGCACCAAGTCCCCTTAATATACTTTTGCTACTACTAGTCGCACACAGGGTAAGCCACTTGTACATAAACAGATAGAAACCCATTCCCTTCTAGTATTGATGTTACCTATTTTGGGTAATGAAACATCTGCAAGATGTCAGAGAGCACCAAGTCACACACTTCTGTATCAATCCACTACCATTCATCATCCATTCATCATCCATTCATTCTTCACCCCATTTCCCCTGGTTTCATCATAACTACAGTACATCACATCCCAGTACATTCACCTTAGTTTTTATGTTTTTCCTGACATACTTTTCATGTATAAAAATGATAATATATTAATGTTAGTGTTAGGAAAGGAAAGGCACACTCAGGGTTAGGCAGCAATAGCTCTTTATTAACTCTGAAACAACTATGTACAATCCAGCGAAGGTTCAGTCTGACAGCAGCCCTTTTATAGGGAGCTGTCAGACCCTTCGACTAATCAGGTTGAATCTCTGTTCCCACCGGAAGAGAGGACCTTGGTGTAAACCATTGTAACTGATTCTGGTATCTAACACTCCTCCCCTCTTATATGGGATCAACCTACTTGTGACGTAGTCACGCAGGTAGGGTGGGCTTTCTGGTGGCTCGCCCAGACCTGCACAGTTCAGTTGGTGGGTGTTCTTCAGTCAGGTCGGACTGACCTGTTGACTCTGTGGCTTCGCCTGGTGGAAGCTCCTGGAACTTTTCCCAGGCCGCTGCTGGAGCTTCTAGAGCCGGTTCGCTCGGAGCTCATTGCAGGCCTGCAACACTAACAGATACGTGCCCCGGTACCTTCAGGGTTGAGTTGTTTGTGGAAGGAGTGACTTCGTAATCCTTTTGGGTAGGGCTTTGGCTAACTCGTGCAGGAGTTACCTCTGGTTGCCTAAGATTGGAGTTGGAGAGGTGGCCACGGAGTTGGTCAATGTGCCGTCTCCAATTCCGACCGTCCTCGAGCTCTACTAGGTAAGAGCGAGGTCCGGTGATGCCTATTACTGTGGCAGGAACCCACAGAGTTCCCGCAGCGTAGTTGTGGGTGTAAACTGAATCCCCTACACTAAAATTCCTTATTTTGCTTGTTGAATCTGGGGGCGATGTAGCAGAGTAATTTGGGTGTAGCTGGTCTAAGTGGGACCTTAGCCGGCGACCCATTAGAAGCTCGGAAGGGTTTCTCCCAGTGGTAGCACTTGGCGTGATGTGCTATATGAGGAGGAATTGATCAACCCATGTTTGCCAATCACTAATGAAACACATAGGAAATTATAAGAAAGTGTGGCAGGCCAAAGATTCTTAAAGGAACCTCTGCAGGCCTGACAGTGCGGTCTCGACACTCCGAGACCACCATTGATACTTTTGCCACTGGACGGTGATCAGGAAGACAAAGCCTTGCTGGTCTCAGGGACACCGCAAAGTCCCTGATTGACCCAAGGGAAGCTCTTCAAGCCGGCAGTAAACAGGCTGATGAAGTTGGGACGGCTCCGGAAGGAAGGAAGTGAAAAGAGAAAGTGAGTCCATCTGGTGAGATGAGATATTTTTTCTATTTTGAGAAAGACTGCCCAAAGAAACTTTTTTTAAAAGCCAAATTAAATCCTTAAGCAAAAGAATTAAGTGGCGAAATTAACCTACATTGGATTGCTCTGGAAAGCTTTTTTTTCTTTGTAACTATACTTTATGGATTGAAGTGCTCGCAACGTTTTTTGTTTTTCCTCTTAAAGTGAATGGATTAATTTTTCTTCTTCTGTTTTTTGTTACTTTATTTTTTGACTTTTGGATTAAAACCTTCCTTTTTATTTTAACAATTCTTTCTATTACTAGTTATTAAATTGTTAAATTTCATTAAAGAACTTTGTTTCCTATAAGCCAGAGATAAATATTAGAAAGTGAAAGGTAGCAACACTGCCACTCGGAGGTCAGAGGCTGGAGTTTTTGAAACAATGTATTTCTTCTCTTTTCCTCTTTGATCTTACTGACTTTGTAGCTGAAGGGTTTGCAATTTGTTTACAGAAACTTATAAAGAGCCAAGGGTATGAATTGTTTTCGCAGGTGCTCTTTGAGAACTATTTTGGCAGGGGAGAGAAAGGAGAAAAAAACACAGAACCCTTCTCCTTTGAAAAGCATAAAAGAACTTGTGTTTAAGTCAATCTAAAATAAAAAAATAAAAGAGGCCTGGAAGGCTAGAGCGGCAGTGGTTATTAGTTTTTCCTTTTCCTCCTTCTTTTTTGGAAACATGGATCAATACTCAGATGAGGAAACTTTAAAATTCCAAAATATCTTGGCTGGAATTCAAAATCTACTGGAAGGATATGGGAGACTTGAGAAGAAATTGGAAAAACTAGTATTCCTCATAGCAAAGAATGAAGGTGTTGGAGCCCCAAAATTAAAGGGGAGAATGAAGACATAGAAGATAAAGACAAGACAATATATGATTTTATTAATGGAGCAAATGTGGGTGAAAGTGGAAAGAAGGGAATATGGGAAAGGGAATTCGACGAACTGGAGTTCTACCTCAGATTCCAAGATACAGAAGAAGAAAAAAGAGAAATGATGATGGATTTAAGAAGAGAAATTTTTTCAGAAGCATGATTAACAACCAAAGACAAGCTAATTTTAGCAGATGGAGGGCAAGGAGATTACCTGAGAGATCCTTCAAGCAGCAAAGTGCAGAGAGAAGTCTATAAAAACCTTATAAAGAAAATAAAAAGAAGACTGACACCACAATTGGCAAGAGAGATAAGACTGCTTTGTTACTGGAAAGATACAGGTTGACAATGAAAGTTGATAATAAAAAATTAGTAATGACTGAGGAAGAAATGCATGAAAGTTTTCTGTAACCAATCAACACGCTTTCTACAAGATGTAATGAAGGATGATTCTTTTTTTTGTGTTTTTGTTTAATTAAAATAGAAAAAAACTTTTTTTTAAAAAAAAAGAAGCAGGAGTAGGCTGGTCCCCAGCCAGCAAGCCCAGTAGTGGTTTGTGGTCCGTGATGAGTTCAAAGTCATGGCTGTAGAGGTACTCGTGGAATCTTTTAACACCAGCGACTGCAGCCAGAGCCTCCCTGTCCAGTTGGCTGTAGTTCCGCTCAGCAGCAGACAAGGTTCGTGAGTAATAGGCGATGGGCACCTCGGTGCCATTGGGCATGCGGTGGCTGAGGACGGCTCCAATGCCAAACGGGGAAGCGTCTCACATTAGCACAAGTGGCAGGGACTGGCTGTATTGGACCAAAAACGTGTCCGCTGACAGCAGTCTCTTCACCACGGCAAATGCGGCTGCTTTGACTTTGCCCCAGGACCTCTTTGCGTTCTTTGCGAGAAGCCGATGTAAAGATTCAGCAGCTGTGGCTTTCTGTTTGAGAAAGACACTGTAGAAGTTAAGGAGCCCGAGGAATGCCTGCAGCTTGGTCTGATTGCGAGGTGTAGGGGCGTCCTGGATTGCCTTAATTTTTTTGTCAGTCCGGGGAATCCCAGAGCCGTCAATGAGGTACCCTAGGAATTCGACTCTTGGCACATTAATTTGGCATTTTTCCTTTTTGAGGTGGAGGCCTTTGTCTCTGATTCTGGTCAGAACAGATCTCAATCTTTTAAATAATTGTGCCTTATTTACAGCCGATACCAAGATGTTGTCAAAATAGGGAACGACTCCTGGAATCCCCTGCAAAAGCTGTTCCATGACGCTTTGGAACAGTCCAGGGGCAATACTAACTCCGAATTGCAGGCGGTTGCAACCTGTGCGTCGCAATGGTTTTGGCCTCCGCCATGGCACCATCTACAGGCAACTGCTGGTATGCCTGCGCCATGTCTAACTTTGTGAAAACTTTTCAGGGGCCTAATGAATGTAGTAAATGCTGTACAATGGGTACAGGATAAGCGCTTTGTTGCAAAACTTTGTTTATCGTGCACTTGTAGTCCATGGAGATGCAGACAGACCCGTCAGACTTGACAGGTGTCACAATAGGGGTCTCCCAGGTACATGATCTACCGGCTCTAGGATTCCCTGGCCTATCAATTTGTTGAGTTCCAAATCAATTTTAAGGCGGAGAGCGAAAGATACTCTCCTGGGTTTTAGTCTGATGGGGGCTACATTGGAGTCCAAATTAAAAGATATTGGGGTCCCCACATACTTACCTAGACCGGTGCCGAAGATTTCCTCGAACACCTTAAGGAGTTCCTCAGTGCTTTTGTCTCATATGGCATTGATTCCGGTCACTTCTAGGCCCAGGGCTTCGAACCAGTCAAGCCCCAGGAGGCTCTGCAGGTCTCCGTTGACTACCGTCACTGGTAGCTGGTGGCAGAAAGTCTTGAATTTCACCCGGAAGGTGCCCTGGCCCATGATGGGGACTCGGTTCCCCTGCTAGTTGCAAAGATGGATGTCAGGAACCCGTAGATGCTGCTTCTTAAGGCTAGGGATAGCCTGCTTGAGTGCTGCCCAAGGCATTATGGTCAAGGATGACCCACTGTCAATCTCCATTTCACATGGCGAGTCCTTGATGAGGACTGTGACTTTCAGCTTTTTTGGCCACTTCGTGCGGACTTGGCCTATGGAGGTATGGTAGGTGACGCTGATGTCGCCTTCTGTTCGCCGTGGTGGCAGCTGCCATGCCCCTTGGTTGGGCCTCTGCTGGCAGTTAGGTCGGCTTCTGGGCTTCCAGGTTGTAGTGGGGTATCGCTTCTGCATACCTTGGCGATGTGCCCTTTTCGATCGCAGCGTTGGCAGATTGCGTCGCGGAAACAGCAATGTATTCTGAGATGGTCTCCTCCGCAGCCGGCGCAAGGCGGGAAACGCAGTTCAAATTTTCGTGCCGGCTTGGTGCGGTCACTGCGCATGCGGTAGCTGCTATCTTCGCTCTCTGAGCCTTCAGGCTCTGTAGCCTCGCGATGCACGCCTGCACTCTTTTGTGCGCTTTTAGGACTGTTTTGGTGCTGCAGGGTTTCCGTTGATTTAACAGCAGACTCAGTGGCCCTGGCTTCGTCTAGGGCAATTGGGAACGTCAGATTAGATTTCGCTAGCAGTCTCCTCTGCAGGCCAGTGTCTCGAACACCGCATATGATGTGGTCAAGTATCAGTTCATCAAGATCTCTAAACTCACAGTACGCTGCGGCCTTCTGAGCACCGCAACGTATCCATTGATGGATTCACCCTCTTTCTGGTTACGAATGTTGAATTCGTGCCTTCGGACGTGTTTAGATGGTTTGGGAGCGTAGTGTGTCCTTAGCGTCTGTTGTATCACTGACCAAGCGACCAATTGGAGTGGCGTTGGCTCGGACAAGTCCTTTGCTGTTTCGAACACCTCTCGTCCGCAGTAGCTCAGGAACATGTTCTTTTTCCGGCCTTCAGAAAGGCCCATGAGGTCGTTGGCTTCGAGGAAGCAGTCGAACCTCCGCATGTAGGATTTCCAGTGCTCGGTGACTGGGTTGTATGGAGTCGGTAGGGTGTGCATTTACATCTTGTGTCCCTGAATGCGTTTGAATTTGCCCCTCAAAGATGGCTGCTCGATGCCGCATTGAACTCTGAGCTGGATTTGCTTGCTGGATTGTTGTGCTCTTTTTGTTTGCCTAGTTGCCTTCCAATCCCATCCTCGTCGCCAGTGTTAGATCGGGTAAAGGAAAGGCACACTAAAGGTTAGGCAGCAACAGCTCTTTATTAACTCTGAAACAACTATGTACAATCCAGCGAAGGTTCAGTCTGACAGCAGCCCTTTTATAGGGAGCTGTCAGACCCTTCGACCAATCAGGTTGAATCTCTGTTCCCGCCGGAACAGAGGACCTTGGTGTAAACCATTGTAACTGATTCTGGTATCTAACAGTTAATATTAATATTACTATAAAAACCACTTTCTTCCATTATTTTTCCAGAGCTCAGCATCATGTCTGTTAATAGCTAAGCAGAACCCAATTCTCAATTCTTGAAAAATTTTGAAGAAAATGTTAAAAGGAATGTTAGACTGGGGACATCCTGAAAAAGAAAAAAAACAGGGTTGTTGTTGCTTGTTTCCCCAAATATAACCAAGCAAAATACAACTAGAAATATCACTGGAAAGGTCAAAATCTAAAAATGCACTTTTGTATATCTTGGAAGGGATTCTGCTTAAATATCTGAATGTACCAATTCAAAGCATTCCATTCTGCAAACTACGTGAGAGTCTTTGTTTTGCTTCTTGTTGGTTTTTTTTGGGGGGGGGGTTATAACAAAGAGAGTTATAATAGGTCCTCTGTGAGCCCTAGAGAGTGCAGTACAGGACTTCCCATTATAAAATTAAAACACAATATGCTCTTTTGTAGACTTAAGATATGGATTGGCAGCTATGGCCCATTTATGACCCGTGGACTTCAACTCCCAGAATTCTTGAGCAAGACAGGAATTCTGGGAGTTGAAGTCCACAGGTCATAAAGGGGCCATGGTTCTCCACCCATGATTTAAGTTAAAAGGAATGCAAAGCTTAGTTTTACAAAGAAAAATTTTGACTGGTAGTGTCTGCAAGACATCTCACTTCATGGATGAAACTGCCTGCACCACTGAAGAGGAGGGCAAAGTCCACTGTCCACACATGTCAGGGTTTTCACCACGTTGGCCAATCATTCACATCCACAAACAGCTCCTGGGATTAGGATTTAACCACCCTCCCATTTTCTCCTTTGACTCCATTGGCCCCTTTCTCTCTTTAAGGCAGTGTTTCTCAACCTTGGGGACTTTAAGTCCTGTGGACTTCAACTCCCAGAATCCCCCAGCCAGCTATGCTGGCTGGGGGATTCTGGGAGTTGAAGTCCATAGGACTTAAAGTCTCCAAGGTTGAGAAACACTGCTTTAAGGGATAAGAGAGTGGCTTAGCAAGAGAAGCCTTGCAGTCCCGCCCCTGGTGCTTAAAGGAACACTTTCCTTTTGGCTGGCAAAGAGAACCAATTGGAACTGTTTGCTTTTTGACAGTCATAAGCAATGTGGGGAAAAAAATGTCATGCTCAGCAACTCTGTTGCTTGGAACAAACAGTGATTCAGACAACAAAATCTGAACAAGTCATGAGGTGAATTCGCTTGGAAGTGGTGGCAAGGTTTGTTTGTTTAAAAAACAGACATCACTTGTCTTAAGGGAAATGGAAACCACACATGAAAAGCAGATGCTGGATGCCAATAGACATGTTTGTTTTTTAAAGCTCCAGCGCCAATTCTGAGCACTAAAGAATGCTGCTTTTTCAGTAGATGAATTATTTCCATTTTTTTTTTTAAAAAGGAGGATTACTTCCTGGTTTGTCCTTCAATTGCAATGGTGGCCCTGAATTGGACAGATGGATTTTGCACGAATTTTGCTTCTTTCACACAGTAAATCTACTTAGCAAAGACACCCACATTGTGAATTGTGGCCCATTTGTGAAAAACAAGTGGCTCAACAAGGGCTCTAACCATTGGTGGGTGACCTCTTATGACCTTACCCAGAAGGGACTGTGGTAAAACATGTGCTTCTGGGGCCAAATCCCTCCCCCCTTAAATATTAATCTTTCTAGGTTTTCTATGGAGAAAACCCTGTTTAAGACTCAGGATTCCTGGTCTCATTAATATCAACCACATTGCACTAGAAACCTCATAGGTTGTAGGCAGCTCTCACAATAAGTGGTGGTGTCCAAGTGCCCCAAAGATGTGTGGAGACATCTTTGGGTAGGGTGACTTGGAGATACTCCAAAGGCAAAATAAGTGCCTTAGATTGCTGCTCCCATGTGAGCTGCTAATTGTCAGACTTGGAATACAGCAACTTCCTGTATTTCTACTGCATAAAACCATAGAGAGGAAGGTAGGCCTTGATTCTGAGATGATTAGAGGATTAGGGGATGAATAGTACAAGAGCTCATTATCTAACATGACATCTTGAATGACCAACTTTCATTTTTATGAAGTGAAGCACCGTATAATTACCTGCACCTACAATAAGTAATCCCCTGGATTTGCATAGTATACTAATCCATAGCGTGGGTTGAATTTGACTGAATGAATTGTGGTTTATTGCGGCTTAGAGTGATATATGAACAGAGCCATAAAACTGGCCTCCCTGGAGGAAGAAAACATGAAAAAAGGGTAGCACTTACTCTTGAAGAGTATTTGGAAGCTACAGCTGGCATAGAATGCAGCCATGTGGACAGTTTTTAGGGCCTCTTGGGTGGCACATGAGACCCCACTATTGCGTGAGCTGCACTGGCTGCCAATTTGCTTCCGGGTTGAATTCAAGGTGTTGGTTATTTACCTTCAAAATTCTTTATGGCATTGCTCCAATGCCATAAAATACTTAAGGAACTGTCTCAGGCTAATGCAACTGGCCTGGATCATTCATGCCAGCAGAAAGGGAATGCTGTCGACCCCGTTGGTCAAGGAATTCCTGCAGACAGGGTCCAGGAGAAGAGGATTTTCTATCGTGGATGTGGTGTCCCGCTCACTCCCACACACATATAACAGTGGTTTAATGGGTTTATTAATATTTCCCAGAAATTCTCTTCACCAAAACCCCAGAACTGTGTCAATTAAGTCCAGCCAAAAGCAGACCGATGCTAGTCCACAGAGCAACAGCCAAGGGTCCACCAGGCACTTGAAAGTTTCCCAGACAAGATAAAACTCAGGCAAAATTAAATCCACAACACAAGAGGGTTCACAAGGCAAGAAAAGTCCAGAGTTCACAAGGCACGATCCTAGTCAAGGCACAGTG
Source organism: Natrix helvetica (assembly GCF_964273705.1). Taxonomy (NCBI): domain Eukaryota; kingdom Metazoa; phylum Chordata; class Lepidosauria; order Squamata; family Natricidae; genus Natrix; species Natrix helvetica. The sequence continues at coordinate 161,271,116 of NC_138552.1, forward strand.
TCAATCAAAGCAAGGCAGGAATCACAACAACCAGGAAATATGTAGCTAAGAAATGAGCAAGTTTTTCCCAGCATCGCCTCCACTATCTGTTGTGCTAAATAGCCAGCTTCTGGTACAGCCCATCAAGAAGGGCGAGGCTGCCTCCTCACGAGTAATTGGGCTGACCTTCACTGCTCCTGCCTTTTCTCTGTCCTACAGGTACAGAAGGCAGTTCCTTTTCGTCATCATTGACCGGCAGGAATTGCATGCTTCCCCCACCCCACAAGCCTCTGGGATGTCCTGCAGCTGTGCTTCATTCAAACCACTCAGATACCTGCTTGGAGCCGTTGTCCAACTCCCCTCCAGAGGTGCCTGGAATTGGTTCATCCTGCTCTGAGCTGACATCTGGAGTGGAAACTGGGAAACCATCCGGAGGAGTCATCCAAGTGGATCCCATCATGTGGAACATTGTGCCCCCCCTTGAGGTGAGCTCTGCACCCACCCTTTTGGTCTTCTGTAGGAACCTTAAAACCCGGGTCTGCCAATTCACTTGGGGTTTTGATAAGGGGTGTATCACTCTAGAAGTATTTAATGGACTGAGATAAGACCCTGCCTCCACTTCGTTTGGACCTTGCTCCCTTCCTTGCCATCTTTGTTAATGTTAATATCATCTTAATATTTATATGTTTTATCTTGTTTTTACTTTGTTGTAAGCCTCCTACAGTTGCATCTAGGCGAGACTGGCGGCATATGCATTTAATAATACATAAAATATTTTTTTTTAAAAAACATCACAACTTGCTTTGTAAAAGGCTGAGACAGTCCCTCGAATATCTAGAAAGGACCTTGTTCCAGGAAGCCTCTCAGTTTGCAGGACCTAGAATCTGATTCATTTTCCAATATGAGAATTTAGTAAGAATGTACAGATGGAAGGCAAAACATGGATGGCCATGATGAGCAAAAAACCCGGCAGGGTTTCAGCTGACTCAGGCTGCATCGCACGGATTAGAAGCAGGGCTGAATGATCAAAGGAAACTACCGTGCCCTGTTAATAAACCCAATTGGACTTTACAGAGCATGCGCCATAATAAGCCCTCCCCCGAAAATAAGCCTGCCCCAACTATTTAAGCGCATGCGCAACTGGTCCCCGCCATTACCACTGTACCACCTATCGGTACAACTTCCAGGGCAAAAAGAGGGCCTTCCGCAAAAAGAACTGCGGGCCAAGCAAAGTGCTTCACGACCCGTTCCCTCCCGGGCAAAGAGCCCGCCGCAAAAAGAGCAGCAGACCAGCAATGCGATCACCCCCTCCTGCCTGTTCCCTCTCACGCAAAAAAACACCACCCACCCCACCCCAATGGTAAAGGCAGCCTGCCTGGTTCCCTTCCGCACTGTCCCTTTAGCGAGGGGTGGCAGGTGGGGGGGAGAGAAGTGAGGCGCGCATCCTAGCGTTACCAGACTGACAGCTCCACTGCGTTCCTCGCCCTTCCGTCCATTGAAGCCCCTTGTAAAAAAAAACTCGCGAGTTGAACTCATGAGGTTTTTTTTTACAAGGGAATTCACTGGATTCACAGTGAATCACAGCATTTTGGGGTGGGGGGACTGCAAAGGATTTATTAGCTATTCCCCAGCATTTTGGGGTGGGGAGAATGGAAAGGATTTATTAGATTTTCTAGCTCAGACCCAACTGGAAACTCGACACAAAATACTTTCTTCCTCTGTGCCTCTCTCTTTGTCCCTTCCCTTTCTCCAATTGGCTGGTGGCTAACTGTCTCTTGAGCCCAAAAGGCTGGGGTGAAGAGTATCTCTCCCAAAGGCCCATGAGGAAGGGCTGGGGATGGAAGAGAAGGATGAACAGCCAGATGCCTCACAGCGGAGGCGAAGTGATAAGAGGTGGATGACGGGGGGAGAAACCCTGGGGGCGAAACAGGCGGGTGAAGGGCAGGAGGAGAACAGTCTCATTCCACGTTAGGACGCATGTCTCGCTTCTCCCCCCCCTCGATAAAGGGACGTCGAGGAAGGGAAGAAGCCAGGCAGCTGTTACATTGGGGGTGGGGTGGGAGGTGGCAGGCCAGCAACCATTCCCTCTCACGCAAAAAGAACACCTCCCACCAAGCCCCAATGATAACGGCGGGCCTGGCTGCTTCCCTTCCCCGATGTCCCTTTAATGAGGGGTAGCAGTGGGGGAAGAAGCGAGACGCGTGTCCTAGTGTTACGGGAGACTGACAGCTCCACTGCGTTCCTTGCCCTTTTGTCCTTGTAAAAAAAACCTTGTGAGTTCAACTTGTGAGGTTTTTTTTACAAGGGACTTCACTGGACGAATGGGCGAGGAACGCAGCAGGGCTGAACAGGTAAGAGGCATGCCTCGCTTCTCCCCCCCACCTGCCACCCCTCGCTAAGGGGCAGCAGGGAAGGGAACCAGGCAGGCTGCCTTTACCATTGGGGCAAGGTGGGCGCGCCTCTTACCTTTCCAAGTCCGTCACATTCCTCGCCATTGTGTCCAGGGAAGCCCCTGGTAAAAAAAAAAAAGAAACCCTCCTCGCGACTTCAAGAAGTTTGATAGAACTCGTGATGGGTTATTTTTTTTCCCCAGCAGCTTCCCTGGACATAATGGCGAGGAACGCGACGGAGCTGGAAAGGTAAAAGGTGTGCCTCGCTTCTCACCTGTTCCAGAAAATAATAAGCCCTCCCCTATAATAAGCCCAAGGCCACATTTCGTGGGTCAAAAAAAAAAAAGACCCTGTCTTATTTTCGGGGAAACACGGTATGAATCCAACACACTCATATGCAATTAATATTGCATTGGGTACTACATATTTATGCTCCCGAGGCTACAGTCTCACACTATTGTACATTACCCTTCATGGAGAGAGATGGAAAAACTGCATTAAATTTTTCCCCCCCACTAAGTGTCTTCTCGACTCAGGCATTACCGACTCAATGGAAGCATGAACATTTCAGTCCGATTTTATGTGCCGCATGTTCATCTACTTTGAATAAACCTCTCTCCTGGGTTTAGAACTTTTTCTGTATGTGAGGTGTTTGGGGAAACAGATTTTTTTTTCTTTTGTGATTTATAGCACAACAGAATGGGCATGCAGATTGTACTGAGTTTATATATATCTACTAATTAATAAACTCAGACTTTGCTGGCCTATGCATGCCTGCGTTATAAAAAGAATGCCCCAAAAGAGAAATTATTGATGGTGAATAAAATGTGACGGGTTTTTTAAAAAAATTCTTTCTTAACTCTTTCTATCCAGCCCTATTAAATAGAAGATATTTTGCCTCTGCTTCATATGATGCTTGCTAATATACCAATTACCGTAAGTAAATGCTTCAGAGAAGAGAGTCGTTTAATGCAAAAATCGGAGCATACTATGCAAGAGGAAGCAGTGCTTTTCCCTATATACATAGTCCTCAACTTATAACTGTTCATTTAGCGACTGTTCAAAATTATGATGGCACTGAAAAATGTGGCTGGCTTGTCATTTATGTGTGAAGTCCTCATACTTTTGTTTCAGAGTCCACACTGACACATGATTGCAATTTGGGAGCTTAGCAAACAGCATGTGTTTACAATGGTTGCAGCATCCTAAAATCACGTGATTGCCATTTTTTACCTTCCCATCCAGCTGCCAACCAACACAGTCAATGGGGAAAGCTGTATTTGCTTAACAGCCATGTCATTCACTTAATGACCAAATGGGGCACAGTCACGTGATGACTGACTTAATGTCTGTATTGCTCAGATCCCAGTCACAATTGTGTTTGTAAGTTGAGGATTACCTTTAAGATTCCTAGAATGAAAAATGTCTTGGCCAATTCTATCTCCAAATGACAGGTTTTTTACTCTCGTCCAGGGGTGTTAAACTGGTGGCCCACGAGCTGGATATGTCACATGCAGGCCACACCCACCCCAGCTCTGTGAATGGCAGAAACATCATGAAACATCATGTGAGGGCAACGTGACATAGCGAGCTTGATGTCCGTGCTCTAGTCACATTTTCAGCTTTCTCAGATGACCTGATCTATCGCTTTCTACCTGTAAAAGCAAGCATCTTCTACAAGAAAGGACAGACTGAGTCATAGAAATATGGGTCATTATCTATCTATATATCTATACCTATACCTATATACCTATATACCTACATACATCATATACATCATATACATACACATACACACATATACATCATATACATACACACACACACACACACACACACATATTTGTTTTCGTAGATTTTCACGGGTGTAGGTATGCTGGTTTTGTTGTATTCGGGTCTTTTCCCGTTTAGGATTGAGATTGTCTTGGCAATGTTTTGGCAAGGTCTCACTTGCCATCTTCAGGCTTGGGCTTAAAATGGGAATGGAGCTGCCGTCTTTCTGTAAATCTTGGTGTGTGGGGGTATGGAGTGCTGGCTTTGTTTCAGTAAGTGGAATGATTGGTTGTGTGGTTGTATCATGATTGGTAGATTGGTGCTGATTGGTGTTGGCTGTGTGTGCATTGTTGTTTTGTATTGTAACAGCCTGGGTGGTGGGTGGTATTCGTTTGTTGACTAGGGCTGGTTTCCAGATGTTTGGTAGGCGGAAGGTATCATCACATTTATTCATGTTGTGGGGGTGTTTCTCTATTTCGATGGCTTCCATAATTATTCTCTTGTTGAGGTGTTCTGTTTTGGAGATTAACCTGGCTCCTTCAAAGTTGATTTCATGTCCTGTAGCTTTAAGGTGCTGGAAAAGGGAGGAAGTTTTTTCTTTTTTTCTTACTGCGTTTTTGTGTTCTGTGGTGCGTGCATTTATTCTCCTGTTTGTTTGTCCTATATATGTTGCCGGGCAGATTTTGCATGGTATTTCGTAGACTCCTTGGTTTTCTAGCTGGATTTTGTCTTTGGGGTTTCTTTGTTTTTAATTTAATTTAATTAGCACTTCTAGACCGCCCCCTCTCCCAAAGGGACTCGGGGCGGTGTACAGTCCATATCAAAAACATCATACATAATAACAATTAAAAATTATTAAATGGATAAATACATAAATATAAATAAGAGGAGGATAAAATAGACAGAACTGTAATTGCTAAATAAATAATTTAAAATATACAAAATTTAAAACCCCAGTGTCCTATAAAATTAAGTCCCCTAAAAAACCAGTAGGAAATATATATGCCAGGAGGTAGACGTTAAGAATTATGCCAGACCAGCCAGTCGGAACAGGTGTGTCTTCAGTTTCTGCCGGAAGGAGCGGAAGTCAGTGGTGGTTCTAATGTCGGGGGGGAGGTCATTCCAGAGGGTTGGGCCCATCACAGAGAAGGCCCTACTCCTTGGTGTCGCCCGTTGGCATTGCCTAGTGGACGGCACCAGGAGAAGCCCCTCCCTGTGAGAGTGAATTGGCCGCAGGGATGTATGTGGGAGGATGCGATCCGGCAGGTAACTAGGCCCTATGCCATGGAGCGCTTTAAAGATGGTGGTCAAAACCTTGAAACGCACCCGAAAGACCACAGGTAGCCAGTGCAGCTCGCGCAGGAGCGGTGTTACGTGGGAGTACCTAGTACTCCCCATGACTGCCCGCGCGGCTGCGTTCTGGACTAGCTGCAGTCTTCGTGCGCGTCCCAAGGGAAGCCCCATGTAGAGAGCATTCCAGTAGTCCAGGCGAGACGTCACCAGTGCATGAGTGACCGTGCGTAGGGCATCCCGGTCCAGAAGGGGGCGCAATTGGCGCACCAGGCAGACCTGGTGGAACGCCCCCCTAGCCACGGCTGCCACATGGTCGTCCATTGACAGCCGGGCATCTAGGAGGACGCCCAAATTGCGCGCCCGTTCCACAGGGGGCAGTTGTTCGCCCCCTATGGCCAGCGTTGGAGTCAGCTGACTGAACCGAGGTGCCGGTAGCCACAGCCACTCAGTCTTGGAGGGGTTGAGTTTGAGTCTGTTGTCCCCCATCCAGACCCCGACGGCTTCCAAACACCGGGACATCACTTCGACAGCCTCGCTGGGGTGATTTGGGGTTGAAACGTACAGCTGAGTATCATCAGCGTACAGATGGTATTCAACCCCAAAACCACGGATGATCTCTCCCAGCGGCTTCACATATGTGTTGAACAGGAGGGGCGAGAGGACCGACCCCTGTGGCACCCCACAAGTGAGTGACCTCAGGGTCGACCTCTGCCCCCCTGTCAACACACATTGCGACCGGTCGGAGAGGTAGGAGCCGAACCACCGTAAAACGGTGCCTCCGACTCCCATCCCCTCCAGCCGGCGCAATAGGATACCATGGTCGATGGTATCAAAAGCCGCTGAGAGGTCTAATAGGACCAGGATAGAGGAACAACCTCTATCTCTGGCCCTCCAGAGATCATCAACCAGCGCGACCAAGGCTGTCTCTGTGCTGTGCCCGGGTCGGAAGCCGGACTGGCGTGGGTCTAGATATTCGGATTCGTCAAGGTGTCGTGGAAATTGCTGTGCCACCACATTCTCAACAACCTTCGCTAAAAAGGGAAGGTTGGAGACTGGACGATAATTAGCCAGCTCCATTGGGTCCAGTGAAGGCCTCTTGAGCAAGGGCCTCACCACCGCCTCTTTCAAGGCAGTTGGTAGGAAGCCCTCACCCAATGAGGCGTTCACCAGGCCCAGAAGCCAGCCTCGTGTCACCTCCCAGGATGCCAGTACCAGCCAGGAGGGACACGGGTCCATTGAACATGTGGTGGGTCGCAGCCGTCCACGCAACCTGTCCAAATCCTCGGGGGCAACAGAGTCAAACTCCTCCCAGAATGGTCTCACAAGACTCACTGTTGACGGCTCGTCTGGCCCACTGGAGGGGGCCCATCCGCTCCGGATCTGAGCGACTTTGTCCTGCAGATATTCCCCAAACTCCTCTGCTCTACCCTGCAAGGGTGCCCCCCGCGTCCCCTGTGACAGGAGAGAGCGGGTCACCCTAAACAGGGCAGCAGGGCGGTTATCCGCGGACGCAATAAGAGCGGCACAATGTCTACGTTTGGCCGCTCTCAATGCCACAAGGTAGGTCCGTAAATAGGCTCTTACCTGTGTTCGATCAGACTCGGAGCGTGAGGATCTCCACCTGCTCTCTAGACGTCTCCTATGGTGCTTCATCACCCTTAGCTCCTCGGTATACCAAGGAGCTCGGGTGGATCGCTGCCGTAGGAGAGGTCGCAAAGGCACAACCCGGTCCAAGGCCCCAGCCACCGCCGTATTCCAGGCGGCCACTAGGTCCTCCGACCGAGCGCGGGTCAGGGCTACAGGTAGTGGCCCAAGTTCCGTCTGGAACCTATCCGGTTCCATCAGGTGCTTGGGGCGGTACCAGCTTGGACAGGCTGGCTCCGCCTCCTCGCGGAGGGGGGTAGCGGAAGGGAAGTCGAGCCGGAGACATTAGTGATCTGACCATGACAGGGGAGTAATGACTAAGTCCCCTATTCCCAGATCACTCGTCCACTGTTCAGATACAAAAATAAGGTCCAGTGTGTGACCGCCCTCGTGTGTGGGGCCCTGAATTAATTGGGTCAGGCCCATGGTTGTCATGGAAGCCATGAACTCCCGAGCCACCTCAGATGCTGCTCCCGTCGACAGCAGGTTGAAGTCCCCCATGACCAAAAGCCTGGGGATCTCAACCGCCGTCTCTGAAATCAGCTCGAGGAGCTCGGGCAGGGCCGCTGATGTATAGCGAGGAGCCAAGTATACAATCAGCAGGCCCAACTGCCTCCCTGGGCCCCATTTCACACCTAGGGATTCACAACCGGGTATCTGAGGAACAGTGAACTCTCTCGGTTCCAGACCATCCCGTATAACTACCGCCACCCCACCACCCTTACCCAGGGCCCGAGGCTGATGGAATGCACGGAAATCGGGTGGGCACATTTCCACGAGGGGTAAACCACCCTCGTGGCCCAACCAGGTCTCCGTTATCCCTGCAAGGTCCAGCTCCCCCTCCGAGATCAACTCACTAATGAGGGGGGCCTTGTTGGTTACGGACCTTGCATTGCAAAGCATCAGCCGCAGGCCCTGGCTCTGTAGTTCCTGACCACCTAGGCTGCGGGGGTTGGTACAAACGACCGGGCGTAGCCAACAGCCACGGTCTCCCAACCGACCTCGTGATCTCCTCTTGTCCTCGCATCCCCCCCCTCCCCGCGACCGATGTAATAAAACAACCCTCTACCGGAATAATTTGTTCCCTCTCCCCCCCGCCCCGCTCACTTCCCTCCTGGACTCACCTGTTCAACTGGCGCTGGCTTCCCTCCCGGCCTGGTTAACCCCCCCCTCCCTGGAACCCCCTAAAAACAATGTAAAACATTTGACTAAAAATCCCCTCAGCTTCCGTTTCTTCCACCTCTCGGGGTTCACAAACCCGTCATCAAGGCAGGCCCTTGTAAGAGCCAAGGGCCATACCTGCGAGAGAGGGGCCTCCCGCAGGCGGAGCAGGTCTAACCTTGAATAAATTGATAGAATATTAAAGCCCAATTGGGTAAGGGTGCTGGTAGTAAAAGTCAATAGCCGGAGGGCTAAGGTCTTAATGGGATACTAAAGCTGGAGGCTTTAGTATCCAGATAGTACTTTGAAAGAAGGCGGGGAGGAAATGTTCAAATATTCCCAAATAGTGGAGCAAGGCAGAGATGTCATAAAAATGGGAGACAGTCTAAGGTGGTTGAGGATAGATATAATCTCAGATGTGGGATCCTTAGTGGGTGGGTGGGGGCAGTCTGAGCCCAGCTGTTTTTAATCTAGGCAGTCAGTCAGGCCCATCCATAGCCCTGAAACGGGCCTCCAGTGGCCTCTGAAGTTCTAGGCCATCCCCAGCCGTTATTTTAGTTCCTCTCCTCACTTCTGGTTCCCCAACACATTCATCTTGGTCCCCATCCGGCGCCTCAGTGATCATTGCAATTTGGGTAAAGCTCTCAAAAATTATAGGGACATTCTCCAGGTTCCCGGGAGCATGGGAGCAGCCAGGCTACGGCCAAATGTCATAGAGAGGAGTCCCTGGCTGCAGCTCTTTCCACACCTCCGACGCTGCAGCCATCTCCCTTTGCCGTTCCCGACTGTCTCCCTGATCTGCTCACCTCTCCGGAGCCTCCAGTGCCTCGTTGTCTTCTCTGGTGTTGTAGGGTGGCTCTGGTACCTCCGGTGCCACCTTGTTCTCTTTGGTGCCATTCTCTTGCTTTTTCCCATTTTTTTGCATTTTTTTCGCAGCGCAGTTCAAACTTCGTGCCTTCGCGCCGCTGCGCGCGCCGCCGCCATTACCTCCCAGCTTCCTCCTCAGCCGCTCACAGCCGCTCCGCTCCTTTCACTCTCCGTTCTTCTCCGGCCAACCCTGGTGGGCTAAAACGAGCCCAAAACAAGCCAGGGTGGTCGGGCTACCCAATTCTCGGCCCTCCGATGACATGAGGGCCGGCAGCAACCTCCTACCCAGTTGGGACGCTCCATGGTAAGCTTAGGAGCTTAGGAAGGCGACCGCCATCGCCGGAAGCGCCTCCTCCTTCAGATGTTGGCTATTTTTTGGTCAGTGGTGAAGGCTGTCTTGATATTGTGCTTGTGGAGAATTTTGCTGATTTTATCTGTGGTGCCTTTGATGTAAGGAAGGAGGGCGATGCCATTGTCCTGTTCTGTGTCTTGGTTTTTTGGGGGTCTCCTTTTGGATTAGGTTGGTGATTGTTTTTCTTTGGAATCCGTTGGAGATTAATACATTTGTGAGTTTGTGTAATTCAATTTTCAGGTGGTTTTTGTCGGCTAGGCGTTTGGTTCTGGAGATGAGGGTCTTGGCTACAGAGTTGATCTGTGCAGCGTGGTGATGGGATTGTGCATTTAAGTAGCGGTTGGTGTGTGTTTTTTTCTGGTAGATGGTGTGTCCTAGGGAGCCATTGGGGTTTTTGTAGATTAGGACATCCAGAAAGGGAAGTTGGTTGTTTGCTTCTATTTCCATGGTGAATTGTATTTTGGGCTGTAGGCTGTTGAGATGTGTGAGGAAGTTGTCCAGTTTTTCTTTCCCGTGTGGCCAAATCACGAAAGTGTCATCAACATATCTAAGCCAGAGTTTGGGTTTGTATTCAGATTTGTCTAAGGCGTTGGTTTCAAAATGTTCCATGTATAAATTTGCAATGACAGGTGAGAGGGGTGATCTCATGGGTGCGCCTTCTATCTGTTTGTATCTTTGGCATTATGGATGAAGTATGTGTTGGTTAGGCAGTGGTTGGTCAGGTCCAACAGTAGCTGGGTTGAAATGAATGAAACTATTGGGTAACGTGATTTATGACAGGCTAAAGGAAGGACAGAAACACGGGCAAAGTTCAAAAGCAGATAAAGAAAGCAAAAAAGATGGCTGCGAATAAGAAATGCCTAATGAAGCTGTTAATAAATCACTGCTTTTTGTATTACAATATTGGGTCGCTTATTATGAAGTAGGCATCGTTAGGGTACTTTACAGCCGGGTTATCGGATAATTGTAAATAATTATTCATCGAGATCTATAAAAGCTCTTGGCATACACAACAGTGCTGCAAAGTTGGATTTAGCGAGGCTTGACAGTCCAACACTTGAATCATTCTTTTTCTTTCCGGAGTTGATTATGTACAGTTTTTGTTGCAATCCATTGCCTTACCCTATACTTCATTACTCTAAAATCTTTTTGATAAGCACCATTGAAGAGGTTACCTTGGAAAGCATAGCCAGCTTCTTTTATATGAATAATTACGTATTTTACCCACATCTGTAAATAATGCTAATTCTGTCTGGTGAGCCACATAATCAGTGGCCTCCAAGCTGGCTTTAGCTGTTTTATCTAATTGTAAACGTCTTTAGAGAACAATTTCACTTGAGAAATTCACTGTGTTGGGGGATAGAGGGGATTGTCTCTTGGGAAAGAAAGGTTTGGGAAGGATGCCAGGAAAGAAAGCTCTTTACATACTGACCGAATCAAATAGGACAATGAAGCTTATTTAAGAAGTGTTATATTCTTAGCTGATAAAAATTAGTCAGTACCAGGTAGACAATATGACTGCTTCAGTGATGCTAGAATTTACAAGAATGATTTAATGTAGATTCCTTATCCCTCTCTACCCTGGATTCTTCTAGACCAGCAGTCTCCAACCTTTATGGCACCAGGGACCAGTTTTGGAAGAATACTTGTCTTCCACCGATGGCGGCGGGGGGGATGTTTTCACACGCAATCTATACCACATGCATGTGCAGATGAAGCTTCACTCACTCTCCCACCACTTGTGTGGCCCGGTTCCTAACAGAGCCTGATTGTTGGGGTTCCTTGCTCTAGACATTTTGGCCTATAGCCCATAATCCCAATCTCAATAACTGGGGATTGTATTGTAGATATGGTAGATAAGAACATTTAGATGGAGTTGAACTGTAAAGGACTAGCTGTTGGGATGAACTCTTAATGCAGATGTAAGAAGCTAGTTGTCAAGCTTGAACCACATTTTTGGTGTTGCAACCATTGTCGCTTCTCAGCTTCCCAATGAACCAAGGGGAGGGAAGGGCGAGATGGAATGTGTGCTCCAGGCATCAGGAAGCTGAGCCGTGAGAGCCAAGGATACTTCAACAGGTGTTTGCCAAAGCCAAAGACTTTTCTCAAAACAATATAGAGACTCAATTGGACAATGTGACCTGCTCTAATAGGGGGAGGAAGAACCCTATATTTTAATTATATGGGTTTGTGCAGATTTGCTTGATCTGGTTTTGCTCTCATTGGTGCCAAAATGATATACTCAATAAAGTTTTGCATTCAGAGATTGGAACACCTCGACTGTGCTTGCTTTCTGTTCTATGCATATTGGATTTAAGTTTAAACATTTATGCTATTGATAGAAATGCCGCTTCAGTCATGATCTCATGATTACATAATGTAATATAATGTAAGAAGCCCAGAGTTGGGCTTCTTACATTATATTGGGCGGCATATACATTTAATAAATAGTAATACAGATTTCTAATTATGCATATAATTATTTGCAAAAAATATACATGAATTTAGTGCAGGTACACTGCCCTTAATTTTTCAAATGTTTTATGGAATTCCTATTTACCGCTTAAATTATAATGGCTTTTAGTTATGCATAAATTGAAATAATGGAATAGGAAAGAGGTTGGGAAGAAATTAATGAGCTCATAATATATAAAAGAGATGCGGAGCTTGCAGTTCCCCAAATAGTGTGAACTATCACATCTAGCAGATCCCATGGACCATGGTGACTAATGGCGGGAGTTGTCCAATAACATCTGAAATGCAACTCAGTCCCTAGATATGATCTCAAAGGCTTATAAAATGTTGTGGCCATTTTAGCTGTTTCTCCTGGACCATATCTTTTACCAATCAATGGAAGCCAGGGCAATTGTATTCTAACTAACACCTCACACAATGGATGGAATCCAGAGGTCTTTGTGTTCTTTTCAAGCACATCCAACTCTTCTACAATGAGTAGAAGAGTAGAATTTCTCTCTTTTGATTAATGGAAGGGTGGCCTTGTGTGCAAACAGATGCAGCGTTAAAAACATGCCTACTTTATGCATGTTTTCGTCCTGCCTTTTCTGCTATGGAGAAAACAATCTTATTTGGAGCATATTAATATTTATGTTGCAGCAAAGTTATGGTCTGTTGCTTATTTTCTTTCAGGTACCTGTTGAAAGCTTTCTACAAGTGGCCAAAATAAAACAACAAAAAAAAAACCTCGTGGCCTATTAAAATATATTTTGCCATGTATATAATTTTTATATGTTCACCTTACCACTTACCAGCTTTTGTCACTAGTTAATACTTTAATATTAAAACTATATTACTATATCTAGGACAACTTGATCTGGATTGTAAGAACCCAAATGACCATTAAGTGCCAACAAAGAAATACTGTAGCAAAAACTCTTGATTTATTTATTTTTGCAGCATAGATCTAGAAACCTGAATACCTAATGGAGGAAAACATTTTGCCCTATTCCAGAAAACTGCCAGTTAGCATCATGCAAATGTATTGATTCATCCAAGGCACAATCATCTTGGGCTATTTCAAAAATATGGCAAAATTAATCCTCTACACACAACCATTGATGTACTTTTAGCTGCATATTTGGTAGGATTAATCTATTTCCAAGAGACCAGAAAATGAAGAATTTAAGGAAACTATTGACACCCCACTCCTTTAAATTATGACAGTTGCCCCATTCAATGTGAAGTTTCCTTTGCAACAATAATTCTTTCTTGCAGTTATAGCAACTCTCTCCCACCATCTGTTTAAACAAATGTATTAAACTGTAACTGCAAATTAAGCTGTAAACAAACAGTCGGGATCATGAAAACCAGGAAAAGGTTTTGGTTGATTTATTAGAAGATATCACTTGTTTATATGCCATTCACCTTTTTAAGGTCACTCAATTCGTTGATACTCTGTACAGTGCTCAGAATTTTTTTTAAAAAAAACAAGGTTATAAAACTAGAAAGAAAAGCAGTGATCTTTTATATGTAGACTCACAACTGTAAAATCCCTGACCTAGGGAGCCTATGTACATCCCACCTGGAGCTGAACCTTTTGAGGCTCATTCAGAAGAAAACGGCTCAGTTCTCTGAAGGGGGAATATGCTGTTCCAGGGGGCAGGTGCTGTAACAAATCCACCTCCTAGATCACATCAGATCACCCTACTTAATGGATGGGACCTGGAGCAGGTCAAGTCTTTTATGTACGGAACTGATGGAGAATTGAAATCAATACCTCCCTGGTTTCTAGCAATTCTAATCACAGAGCAGTTTCATTTGATTTAAATATTTAAAATGTAATGGTTAGGCTTTGCGAATGATAAGGCATGATATTCTTTTGACATGTCAAAACTGCTTTCTTCTCTCCTTTAATGTTGTTGTCATTCGTTCATAGTATGTCTAATACAACTCCCTCCCACACATTAAACAAACCTCATACATTAAACAAATGACCCCAGGAACAATCTCTGAATTTCTATTTCTTAAGACCGTAGGTGAAACTACTTTAATTTGCATTTTTTCCCTAGAGCTCCAGAAAAGGAAATATGTCTCAATGATGAGTAGGCAATCTAATTCCAAATGTTTAGATTAACGTTGGCCAAGATGAACAAGAAAAGTTTATTTGTCAAGATTTTTTGTTGGGTTTACATGTGTATTTTCAATTCATTGCATAAAATGCTTGCTCTATTATAAGGAATCAGTTTGTTACAGATCATTTTAACTAGATTGGGCCCGATTACTGCAAACGAAGTGGAATTCCTAAATATTAAAAAATGCTTTGTATGCAACTCTCATACAAAGAGATAACTTCCGGGAATTAGAATATGTTAATTACATTTCATACATTAATTACATTAATTAATTACATTATCATAATGCTAGGGACGGCATTTCTTTAATCTCACCTCTTCAAAGTAATTATAACAGAGAAAAATTGCAGCAAGGAATAAAGTGTTGAGTCAAATATTTTAAGAGATCAGATTTGCATATAGCAATGAACTAGAGGTTTTGTTAGCCTTCCAAGGTAGTCCAGACAAGCACCATAACCAGATTAGCTTTTTTTTCAGTTGTATTAATTTTGCAAGTCTGAAAGTACCTTTCCTGACCCTGACTTTTACTTTCCCAAAAACTGGGGGAGACACCTTCAACACCCCTCCATCTTCAGAGTCAGATTTCTTTATTAGACTGTTCTCTTCCTCCTGTCTTTCCAATGTTGTTCTCACATACCATTAGTTTCTTTAACCACAGCTTAAATCACAATTAAAGCAATGTGCAGCTTCCTTTTGCTCAAGGGACTCAATGTGAGGTGCCTAGTCCTTATTTTGATAATGCTACAGACCTTTAAAGGTCTCCATTATCTCCCCCCCCCCTTCTGTTAAAAAAAAAGGTAAAAAGGGTTTGTGTGAACCTTCTGGCTTCACCTAATTCAGATGGGCTCTTGAATAAACTACAAATCAAGCAAAACACATTAAATCTTATTTTGTCCTAGACCAGCATTTCTTTCACACCAGAGCAGAGATAGCCTTGAATGAAATCGCCAGAAGCTCTTAAAGAAACAAGCATTTCTCAAAGCTTAGAAAGGAGCTACAACAGGTAATGACCATAACTTTGGGACATCATAAATAGCTTTTGGGATCAACCTTAACTTTGAATGGGCACTAAGCGATTATTGGTCACAAGTTGAGAACTACCTGCATCAGGAAGAGATGCTCAGGCTGACTCCTTCCTGACTGAATGGGAGCATAAGGAAGAGCAAAGATAACACACAATCAGACTTTCTAGATTCTGTATCTCAGTACAGTTCAGCTTTCCTTCAGAGGTGGCTTTTTTATCTTGTCTACCCTGTAGAGTTGACACTCAGTGTGACTTTTGAAATTCAGACATATGGCTGGTTGCACCCGAATGCAACCATACTAGTATCACTACTATCCCTCAAAGGCTGTATTGGGGAAAAAGTGCTCTCACACAGGTTTCTTAGTGTGGAATAGCCCAATTTTTAGAATGAAAAGGGTATAGGAATATCTGCATGGAAAACAGTATGGCAGAATTATCAGAATCCAGAAAATGTATTACAACCTTCCAGTCATGTGATTGGTGTATCTTAAAATATGTGCCAAGAGGGGAGTGAAGAAAATCTCTATTCTGGCAATGTTGCACTAATACTTCCACCAAATCATGTTCCACCATTTATAGGGTGCAACTTCTTCCATTTGTTGGCAGAACTTTGATTTTACTCTCGATGTACAAAGATTGTTAGAATTATAACCTGGGAGCAGAAATAGTTTTTGGCTTCTAGTGCAGGCAAATTGGTTGTATTGGGGCACAGGCAGATCTAAGCCCCCGCCTTCAAATGCTAAACTAAAACTCTCATTAAAAATATCTAGTATGGGGATACATTAAATGATGCGTACTATAAAGAAAACATGAGGGGAAGAATTTTATTGTGTCTCTTATAAGAAGCAGATCCTGGGAAATCAGGTTATGAGCAGTTTAGGATGATCAAATAAAAATACTTTCATACATAGCATAGTTTAACTGCGGATTTCAATTCCACAATTTGCTGCAAAGTTACTCACTACTGTCATCATTTAGGCATGTAGTATTAAAAATATTTGGGTTAAATCTTTTTTTTTAATGCATAACAGTAAAAACTGGCTGTATTTTTCTATAGTTCCTATATATTTCAAATTCCTGATTCATAAACATTCATATATTTTCATGATTTCTCTTTCCATAGTTATATAGCAGGGAAAAATTTGAAGGGTACATCTATATATCACACAAGAGGTGTTAAAGGCTTGTACACATTCTGCTGGTTGTTTTGCCACATTTGGTTTATTTTTTATAACCCAACTGCTGCATTGAGGCTTCAGAGTTAGCAATGTTTGTTTTAAAATAAGTAAGAATAACTTGACCTCTTCACATATTGGACCAGCTACCTCACATATCAAAACCTAGAAAGGAAGTCTGGTCTGAGTGCTTTGTCAATTCCTGTATATTATGTCAATAGAATCTTATAAAAAACACATTGGAGCTAAAATAATGTTTTTTAAAAGGACACTTTGATCCAAAAGGATGTGGATTTCAATTCAAAATAAATTTGCATCTCAGATTGCTAATCTACATGGTCATGTCTTTTTCCTGGAGTTTGAAATCTGAAATTAAGAACACATAATGCAAAACGTTCCAGGAGCTTCCAGCAACAAGAACATTAATTTACACCCAAGTTATTTAAGAGGAAGTATTTTTATTAATCCTACGAGGACTGGGACCAAGATCTACTTAAATCCAAACCTGTGAATTTAGCTATGACTACAAATGTAGTTTTATAGATGTCAGTTAAGTTTTCTAGCACTAATTTCAGCAAGATTAAGATTGCATCATTGTTGTACCGCAGAACAGGAAAGTATGAATCAGATTCTGATTTTTTAAAAATACAGTAGGTTATTCACTGCATTCCAGACAACGGTCAGAGTAAACATTCAGCTCTGGAATGCAGATAATATACAAGAATCAATATGTTACATTTACAAAGCTGTTTGATAAACAGTACATTTTTCCAGATTAAGTATGTAAAAAGGTATAAGTTGGTTTCACAATGGCTTTTAGTATGATACTAAAATACACCAGTATTAAATCAAAAATATATATTATTTACATGTACATAGTATAAACCTTAAATAGAAGAATGTACCTACTGTAGGAAGTTTTAAGAGAAAGCTGAGATTGACCATTGTATAGTGTAATAAAACCATGTGATCTTCACATTATGAAACTGCAGTAGTGTGACTGGTCTTCCTTTAGATATTTTACAGATTACATATCAAATTAAAACTTTTTATTAAGAAGTGGATTTAATTCCACTGTACTTTAGTTTATTTAAGCCCACTCCAAGCAGCTCAGGACATTCAACTTGCTCTTGTGCAATTTGGTTGCATTTCCACAACAGGCTGTAATTCATCTCTTCTGAGATCATACTATCATGCTTGTATTCTGGATGGTTTGCAACGAATTCTCGCATCCATCTAGCAGCTGTCATTAATTCACCTAGTGGAGAAGTCATATGATATGCATTAAAATTGACTTCACTATCTCCCCATATGAATATATAACTTTCCATTTGCTTTTAAAATGCCACCTTAAATTTCCATATTACATACAAAGAGTATTCAATGGTGCTAAGAGTAAAGCATTAGTTTTACTATACTATATTGTAAACTCAATGAGTTGAATACGTTTTTCACCACAGATCTGCCAATGAAAGAAACAACAATAACAAGAATTTCTGAGTATACTTTTGTAAAGGGTATTATTTTTGTACATGAAACCATGGACAAAATAAATAAAATAATGGACAAAATGTTAATTAAAACAACAAAGTTATCATTAGACTTTTAAGGGGAAATCAAGTATTCATTTATAAATAGGAGCTGATATATAAGAGATGGAATAAACCAGAAATATGTAAATTCCAGACTTGGGGCTTTAGATATTATATCTCTAGAACACAATTTTTTTCCTACTTGACAACCCATATACATGTAATCCTTGACTTAAGACCATTGTTGAGACAAAAATTTATGTTGCTAAGCGAAAAAGTTAAGGTAATTTTGCCCTATTTTATGATCTTTCTTGCCACAGCTGTTAAGTGAAACACTGCAGTTGTTAAATTACTAACACGGTTGTTAAATGAATCTGGCTTCCCGCTGATTTTGCTTGTCAAAAGTTCATAAAAAGTGATCACATGACCCTGGGACACTGCAGCAATCAGAATATGAGCCAGTTACCAAGTGTCTGAATTTTGATCACACGACCATGGGGATGCTGCAGTGGTCATAAAATGGTCATAAATCACTTTTTTCAGTGCTGTTGTAACTTTGAACCTTCACTAAACGAAAAAGCTGTAATCGAGAACTGCAAATAATATCAAATGTTTATTCATACCTGATGCTCTTTTTTTAATTAGTTTCAGATAGTTTAGAATGCTGCATCTTGTATACACATCCACTTCCATATTTTCAAGGTAAGAGTTTAAAATTGGAATTAATCCTGGAAATACTCCTTCCTATGAAATTTAAACCAGTGTTGAAATAAAAATGTTAACATATTTATTTTTCCATTTCAATATTATAACAAACCCTTGTCTTTTGATATGGTGCAAGAGTGCCCTCTAAAGGATATGAAAACATTAACATTGGTAGGCCTATAAAATAGATTATGCTTTTCATTGAATGTATATTTTAAATAAAGACTTTTCCATAATGCTTAATACTATGGCATGTCTCCTATGTCATAGGGGAGATATGATGGATACTGCAGACTAACACCAATCACATCTGCCAACCCACACTAGACCAGCGTGGCCAATGCAACCTCAAAAACGACCCTCATTCTCCAAAGGCCCTAGGGCAACTACCCATGGCAGCTGGAAAACCTGCCCAAAAGCAGAGGGTGCCAAGAATCATCGGGTTAAATCAGGCTGCCTTTGGAAGCTCAAGACTTTATGGGTTGGAAACATGCGGAAGAGGCCTTCATCCTGCAGTGGATAGACAATGGCTAAAATGATGACAACTGGCATATAATCAGTGTCTATATTACTGAATAGCAGGGTCCAGGGAAACTTAGGTCAGCTGCTGGATAATTTTCTGGTTGGCTACTGGGCATCAGAGAAGAAGCAAAGCAACACTTAAGTCTATCAAAAGAGTCTGCTTTTCACTTATTCCCATTGTATACAATAGTGAGAATAGTATTAAATCGGCAGGTACAAGAGGGAACATTTACATAACAATATCTAAGCTGCAGCTCAAATAATCACTGTCAATCATCATCTCTGCAAAAAAAGTATGAATATATTCTGTAAACCTATACCTTGTTCAAGTAGGTAATAAGTCACCAGAATAATTAGGTAGCTTTTAAATTTATACACAATAGTAAACCATAGGCAGTCAGAATACAAAATATCCAGCATAAGTGTCCTGTTTAAAGCAGAAACTATGCATACCTAAGTTAGGTTAAGATCCATTTGTTTCTAACCTCTTCTGTTGGTATCGAATTTGGCCACTTTTAGGAAGACTTTTCTTCCTAAAAGAAGATAATTTAATAGGAAATCCAGAATTGCCTTTTGGGATCAGTCCAGTAATTTATGATTGGAGTAGAGATTAGGTCCATCTTCCAAGAAAGAGCATTTCTGGAATTCTTATTGAACTGTTTCAATTTTAATGTCTGAACATAGGCACAAGTGTTCTTGGTGGGACATATTGTATCTCCCTATCAGCAAGAAGGTGGAATATTAGGGTAAGTATGCCTTATAGGGCAGCACTTGGATATTACAAAAATATTGGGGAATGGTAAAAGGTGAAAAATGAGATTATTGTAGAAGGTCTGAAATATTAAACCAGTCCTTTTATATATTAAGATCTAAAATCATCTGCTTGATTTCACTTCAAGCTTTATTGAGGACCAGCATAGATGACAACCAAGGGCTACTAAACTGATGTTACTGTTTTATTTGGAATATTTCCTATCTACAATGGTGCTTAAAAGCTTGTGAACCTTTATGAATTTTCAATAGTTCTCTGTTCCCTACACAAGTCCTAAAACTTGATAAAACCCCCAGTTAAACAGAAACGTTATATTTATTCATTTATTTCTGAGCCAAAGCTACATATTTGTGAGGGAAAGGTGTAGCGCCTCTAGAATTATCACTTCATTTGAAGAGAAAATTAGAGCAGGTATTTCAATCAGGTGTGAATGTGGGAAGTCCAGCCCTTATTTCAAGATTAAAATTTTGGGTATTCACTACCAAAATCTGATCTTCACAACATAGGTATGTGAAAGTGTGGCATGGCTGGAACAAAGGAGATTTTTAAGGACCTCTGAAAATACTTGTGTATGATCATCTGGCTGGAAAAGTTTACAAAACTATTTGTAATAGTCAAAAATTCAAAAGGGTTCACAAATTTTGTTTCTTCTTTCTTTGTATAGTTTTTCCCCCTAGTTCTTTTTTCTCAATAATTTCCTTTTTTATATCTAGATTTCATAGACTTAAAAGAATCATTAAGTATCTACAGCTGTATTGTTACTCTCTAGGTTGCAGGATAGTCATTTAAAATTATTCCTCCCTGCCTCAGTTCATTTCTGAAATTAACATATTAAAATAACAATTAATTCAAGATCTCTTAAAAGCCAAATCAAGATAAGTCATTTTCTTATGATTACTATCCTCAGCTAAGGAAAGACCAAGATCATAATTTCTTACTTGCTTACTTTAGATCACAATCCTGATTCTTAATCTAACTCTTCATCAAATCTATAAAATATGGAAAATTGCATGAATAGCTGATCTTACCTTTCCATTAATTATTGTATCTATGCTCATTAAGGTATATTCTTCTACATCTGTTTCTGTACCATTTTGAGTTGCGCCACATCCATCCACTACTGCATTGCCACCTTTTAAAAAACATCAGATTGAGTGAAGAATGAAGCATCCGAAGAAGCCAATTTGTTTTACATTTATTTTACACTTTTATACTCAAATGTAATAAAACCAACCAGAAAATAAACAGCATACCTTTAGAAATATCTTTTCTAAAATAAAACATGCCCTGTCGGACAGCATCTCGTTTCTGAGCTACTTTCATGTTTTCATCCACCTAAGAAAGGAGGAATAGAAGATAATGTTACACTTGGTTTCTTGCTAAAATGGAAATAAGTGTAGTTAACTTTCTAGTCAGAAGATTTCAGAAATTGCACTTTAGAGCATATTTTCCTTGGTTTTGGATAGATATGTATAGTTACTAAATATGATTATGTAAAACAAAATTAAGATGAAACCAGAATTCTACGATTACAACTGGAATTCTAACCCAATATTGTCTTAAGGAATGACTATCTGATCTAGCTTCTAAC
Source organism: Natrix helvetica (assembly GCF_964273705.1). Taxonomy (NCBI): domain Eukaryota; kingdom Metazoa; phylum Chordata; class Lepidosauria; order Squamata; family Natricidae; genus Natrix; species Natrix helvetica. The sequence goes on from NC_138552.1 coordinate 161,292,485, forward strand.
ATGTTCCTAAACCCTTAAAATAATTTAGTTAATTTTCAGTAATTCCCTCACTAAATTAAATGCTGGTAATTAAGAAAATCCCATTTAGAGTAAATTTTATGAATTTTAGATTAATCACAAAGAAAAAAGATTTCAACATCATCACTTCGTGGCATAAATTCGGATCCTAATCACTGTAATAAAGGAAGGACTACCTGTATAAACAATTGAGCGAATAAGAACAATTTACTTGCTACTAAAGATTGCAATTTAACAGGAGACAGTGCCTAACACTCTAGAATGTAATTTTTTTCCAAATAACATTTGAGTTGAACAGTGTTCAACATTTTTTAAATTGCAGTATTTATATTTAATTATTTGTGTTATTTTATTTGGATTTGTTGTGATTTATTTTTCATTATTGCTATTGTAAGTCTTCCTTGCATTATTATAACTTTGGTTGCTTTAATTTATTGATATTTACCAAGGAATTTCTTAACTTTTATACAAGTGAAACTTGAAAAATTAGAATATAGTGCAAAAGTTCATTTATTTCAGTAATGCAACTTAAAAGGTGAAACTAATATATGAGATAAAACTCATTACATGCAAAGCAAGATAGTTCAAGCCATCATTTGTCATAATTGTGATGATCTCTCAGAAACCATCTCAGAAAATTAGATTATTACATGCAATCAATAAAACAAGGATTGTACATAGAACACTATTGGACCTCTGAAAAGTATAAGCATGCATATGTACTCAGTACTTGGTTTGGGCCCCTTTTGCAGCAATTACTGCCTCAATGCAGCATGGCATGGAAGCTATCAGCCTATGGCACTGCTGAGGTGTTATGGAAGACCAGGATGCTTCAATAGCGGCCTTCAGCTCTTCTGCATTGTTCGGTCTCATGTCTCTCATCTTTCTCTTGGCAATGCTCCATAGATTCTCTATGGGGTTCAGGTCAGGCGAGTTTGCTGGCCAATCAAGCACAGTAATCCAATGGTCATTGAACCAGGTTTTGGTGCTTTTGGCAGTGTGGGCAGCTGGAAAATGAAGTCAGCACCCCCATAAATCTCGTCTGCAGAAGGAAGCATGAAGTGCTCCAAAATCTCCTGGTAGACAGCTGCGTTGACCCTGGTCTTAATGAAGCACAGTAGTCCAAAGTCCTCTTTTCTGATGAGAGCAACTTTTGCATCTCATTTGGAAACCAAGGACCCAGAGTATGGAGGAAGAATGGAGAGGCCAATCAAGCACAGTAATCCCACGGTCATTAAACCAATTTTTGGTGCTTTTGGCAAAAGTTGCTCTCATCAGAAAAGAGGACTTTGGACCACTGAGCAACAGGACTTTGGACCACTGGGACTAGATGTTTAGTCTTCCAAGTTTTGGATTCGTGCTGGAGTTCATCTTCGGGGAACTTCTCTCTCACCAGATTGTGTACTTTGAGTATTATATGCTCAGTATTTTCATAGTACCTGGTTGTGTGTGACTTAAAGTTAATTGGGGTGTTGATGGCTGGCTATTACGTTGTTGGCTACTGTTTCCTTGTGCTGCCAAGTCCAAAAATTCGGAAGACTAAAACTCTAGTCCTGGTGACCGTCCCAGATTGGACCCTGCAACATTATCCCGGGACATGCATATTTGCCTTCATTCATATACCGTATTTTTCAGAGTATAAGATGCGCCAGAGTATAAAGATGCACCAAGGTTTTCAAGAGACAAATTCTAAAAAAAAGTTTTTTCACTCTGCAAACATCCCCAAAATGGCCATTTTTTTGTGAAAATTGGTGGGTTTTTTTTTAAAAAAAGGGGGCATGAATAGCCCTTAGGAAGGAGGGCAAAAAGAAGCAAAAAATGGGCATAGGGAAGTTTATAGAGTGAGGGGCATAGCTTCCTACAAGCTATGCACGGCCATTTTAGTGAAGGGGGCGCGGTTTCAAGAGGCAAAAAATTGCTGTATTCACTGTATAAGACGCACCCAGATTTTCAGACTCTTTTTTGAGGGAAAAAGGTGTGTCTTATACTCTGAAAAATACAGTATACATTGTTTTGTTGATTGTGTTCTAAAATGTTTTAAGACTATTGATTTGGCAGGGCAGAAGAAAAATAAATAAGTATTACACAAATACTCTTACCTTCGACAAAGGAATGAGAAAATCCAATTTGTATGAGAGAATGACTCGAGTTAACAGTACAACAAACACAACATATGCTGAGTTTTCGAAGTCTGTTAACTGGACCTGGAAATTTAAAAGGTTTTTTTAGACTTGTTGATGTATATACATTGTACATATGCCAAATATAGTACAGAAAGATTACATCATAGATTCTGATAAAGACTGAGATATCTGACTTTTTGCTAAATATTATCAAGATTATACCTTTTTGTGCAAGTTTTCCTAAAACAGAATTCCAGAAACCAATTAATGGTATGGTTAGATTATCTTGTATAGTAGTGGTTCTCAACCTGTGGTCCCTGGACCCCTGAAGGGCTGCGAGGTCATCACAGGAAAGGCTTGAAAAAATGTTATGATTTAAATCTTGAGTTAAGTCTTGGGGGCCAAAGCCATGGTCACAAAAGGTATTTAAAAGTCCATAGTGAAGAAAAGGTTGAGAATCACTATTGTGTAGAATTTTGCTGTTACATGTTCTCTTTTGAGAATTCCAAAATTGACAATTATCACCAATATTGACTTCTGATAACACTTGCACATCAGTATTTTAAAATAAATATTTCAGAACTAATGCAGCATTACACAGAGAAAACATGATTAAGGAATGATATGGAATTTGTGATTCTTACTGATTTGATTATAATTTCAATTGAAATTAAGACTCTCCCAGACTTAGAATCAATGGCAGGCAATCACTGTTTGTAGCGGTGGTAAACTGCATAACTTATCAAGATACTTAAATGTGTATCATGGAAATGCCAAAATAGAAAGCATGAGCAAAAAGACGCAAATGTACTAAAGTATGTACTACAGTTTTCATTCATAACATAAGACACTGAGCATGTTTAGTCCTTACCTCCATTGGTCTGAATTCAACTCTCCATCCAATATCTGAATTTGGAGGAGGCGGCTTAAATCTCATTGTCTGCCAATTTGTTGACTGAATATTCTGCAGGAGACAAAATAGGTGTTATTAGGCTATAACTGTAACTTTACTCGTTCATCATAGCAAGTAAGACTTTAATACTTTTGAGAACTCATGATAAAACAATAAGCTGCAAAACTGCATCAATTGCACTAACAAAGCATGAAAGAGACTTTGTACTGAAAATATTTAGAATACTATACAGATTGTAGTCCTTGAGTTATGACTGTAATTGGGCCTGGGATAGCAAGCAGACCTAATTTTTGTTGTAACCCAAGATGCCTGGGTTGTTAACTGGGAACTGGAGGGAGTCCCATCGAAGAGGTGCAATATAGGCTACACAGATTTTGGGAGGAAGATGCCGCAGTGTGGCACAAGCTCAGGAAGTCCAGGGATGGAGGATGTGGGGTGTGGTGCGTGCAAGCGCATGGAGGATTTACTGGAGGAACTCATAACCTTCCTGCTGGCTTCCCCATTATCTTTGCTTGGGAAGCCGACAGGGAAGGTTGCAAACTATGATTATGTAACTGCAGGATGCCAGAACCAATGTTAGCTTGCTGCCAAGCACCTGAATCATGATCATGAGACTGCGAGGGTGATGCAAGTAAGTATCACTTCCATACTCTCCCAACTTTGAACAGTTGCTGAAAAAGTAAGTTGGTAAGTGAGCACTAGCTTTATGTAGGTATATTCTCAGATTTTGCTTGCTTTTATTAAGATATAAATGCATGCTACCTGTACTGATAGAAATTGGATCATGCCAACCCTGTCCAATCATAGGATGAGCAGAAATAACAGGAAGATTCTGTACTTATTCACTTGTTTTTGATTTTCCACAACTGATAATTAGAATTTGGTAGTCTTGGCCAGACCAATGTTTCCAACAAGTATACAGTCTTCATCCTTTTGTCTCCTATATTTTCGTATGGAGTCAACGCATATCACACTCCCTAAATTACACACTCACCTATGCTCTGAAAACTGAGTATTAAACGTTTTTGTCACATTACTGATATGAATAATTTAAACATGGAAATTTTATCTGTGTTCAAATATGCAATGAAATACATAATTGCAAGCTCTCATTTAAGAAATACTGAAGAAACATGTATGCGGGAAATAATTATTTGGCATAACTAAGTGCTGCTGTAGTTTTGATCCTTTTTATTAGAAAATAAATGGTACATTAAACAAACTATGTACAACTTTTAATATAAACTAATATAACAATATAACCTCAAAATGATCAGATTCATTTGCATCATCCAGATGAATTTTTTCTTCAAACAGTGTCAAAGGGTCACGAATAAATAAGTGAGCAATGTGTTGTGCCAAAAGATGATCAATGCCTACAAAACCAAGAAATTGAGATATCCATTGTTAAAAAAGCAAGCCAGTTTATTAAATATAATGTGCACATTTATTTGCTTGCAGTAACTCAATAGAGCTGAGGAGAGATGAAGCAGTCACCACAAACACATGAATGAAATATTTTGAGTTTGATAAGAAATGTGATAGTTGACTCATTCGTTCAATCAAGAAAAAAAATTGCTTTCAAGATGAGGGATCACGGCAGAAAATTAACTAGCATATCTAATGCTGCTTTCTGTTATACTTCAAGAACAGCTTGTTTAAATTTATCACAAGTAGTCCTTTTTAAGGATTGTGTCTGATTAAGGGAGGAAAAAAACAAGACAAAGGCATGGAGCCTCGTTGTCACACTGATTTAAATACTTACCCTCTTTTACTAGATGCTCATAGATTTCTTTATCTATTGTCAAATCAATGTCATTGTACTTTTCACCGCATTCTGAGAGATAACTGTCTATGGAATCGTATCTGGATTTATTGATTCTGAAACGGTTGTTCTTCAATGGCTATGTAATTTAAGAAGAAAAATGTCTAGTACCTATTGTCATTATCTGCAAGAGATACTATAACACCGTGTCAATGTAGCATTGAAACCAAAACTACAAACATATTTTTCAATAGTTTAACTATTTAGTAATATGGACTATTCATACAAAGAGGGGCGGAAGAGCGTTTAACAATAATTAACAAACATTATGAAATGACTAAATGATACAAATCCATAATGCGAAAAGAAAAATAAAATACACTAAGAAAAAAGTAAAGAGAGGAAGATAATAAACCTCTTCAATGAAGGAAAACCTTAATCAATCTAACAAGTGAGATATGGATCAATAAGCGTTCTTCAATCGCCATGCTAGAAAAGGTTAGAGATACAGTTAGAATAATAAAACATAAGAGGCAAGTACTAAAATTCAACCAAATCCAGGTGAATTTTACTAACTTCATCTCCTGCTATTGGCAATAATATGGTAAATATGAATATTGATATACATACTTTTTTATTTCATACTCAGACCCTGATTAGAAATCTGATGAGAATAGTTGTACGCCAAAGAGTATGTCAAAATCCAATCTAAAACAAAATATTATCAGAATACATAAAGCTGAAACAGTTTCATACTTCTGTATTCCAATTTCTCAATTTTTGATGGCCTAATTTGATTAACTTTATCTGTGTTAGAAGGCAAACAAGTTTTGACTCTGGTATTCATTACAGGAATACCAGGACTGTCAATTGGGGTGGGAAAGCCAAAAAGTATTTCAAAAATAAGCACTGGGAAACCATTTCATTTAGCATTGCCAAGAAAAGTAGATATGAAAATGTCTTCACTTTCTAATTCAAACAGATTTAAATAACAAAAAAATACTTAATGAGCAAAACGCTTAAAATTAATTAGGAAAGTTTTCAAGGAATGAAAGATATATTTGTGTGAGAGCATGAATACCATGAGTGTCAAATTTGCTGCGTCACGTTGCCGTCACATGACACATCACTATTTTTTCCCTTCGCCGAGGTGGGGCAGGTGTGGCCTGCGTGTGATGCATCCAGCCCATGGGCCGCCAGTTTGACACCCCTCACCTAGGCTAACCACTCTTGCAAACTCTTAATCTGCTTTGCTCACAGCTGCTAAATCTCCTCCTCTTAAGAAAAGCAAAATACAACCCCTGATGCAAAGAGTGTGCTATTCCTTAGATAATTTCAGTTGCTATATATTTCTATTTTTCATTTCTCTTGCTCAATCCAACTTCAGGACAAGATTAATCACATGCACATTTTCATACACTTATTCGAAAAAAAATTGACAAAAAAATTGTATCAGTGATTCTGCCTCTGGGAAATTAAAATAAATACCAGAAAAATGTAAAAACACTGGGCATTTTATATGAAGATCATACTAAGAGAATGATCAATGGGTTTTTAATCAATGGGTTTGCAACTCTGTAATCAAGAATACACACTAGAGAAACAACCGATTTACATTTGAGAGGTCTCACATACCTCTAGACCCCTCTCCTCTGTTGTTCTGTCATCTACCGATGCAGATATAATTCCCCAACGGCAATCAATATCTGTCACATAGCCTCTGTAAAAAGGAGCTGCAGCACTTAAAGCCATCTAAAAGAATAATTGGGGAGAATGTAATGTAACAAAGTACGAATGCAATACCATATAAACCTAAGCAAGTATGATCCTGAAATACAAGACGCTCTGTTCGTCTTCCTCAAATTGCCATTATTTACAATACTATGAATTGTTTTACTAGCCAAGTAGATCCCATTTGCACTCCAGTAGCATCTTCTACTGTAGCCTCTTTCCAACTGGATATATACTCTACTGCAGTGATGGCGAACCTTTTTCGCCTTGGGTGCCAAAAGCACATACGTGCGTGCTATCACACGAACTCGAGTGCCGACCCACATAACGTAATGTCCCCGCTCACCTGTGTGGACCGTGCATTTTTGCACAAGGCTTCCTCGCCACTCCCTGCTCTGGCTGCTTCCCCTTGGCTAACACCCAGTGAGGGGAGAAGTTGCTCTGCCACTAACGGGCAGAGATTGGGGTGGGGGTGGGGGGATGCTAAAGTGTGCTCCTGTGTCAAAAAACCTTCCCTTATCATTCTCCTGTGTAAAGATTGGGCCCTTTTTACAATGGCAGGTGTGAGTCCAGTTGCTAAATTCTCCCCTTCTATTAAAGAGGATCCTGGGCACTACAGTCAATAGACAAATGAGGAAGGGAGCTGCTGGCACAGGGGAAAGAAAAGCAGCAAGAAAAGAAGAAAAAGCAGCTTTTCCCCCTCAAGGTGGCTGCTCTGTCCCCCCCCCCCCCCCCATGCTAGCACAGAGGATCCTGCCTGGTCCCTGCAATCCAAAGGGAAATGAGGAAGAGACCAATCTGCATGAGGGAAAGACAAGTAGCAAGGAAATAAGGAAAAGCAGCTTTTTCCCCCTCAAGGGGCTGCTCTGTTGCCCTTTTCTCCATTTCAGCACCACTCCATGGAGCCTGCCCCACCCCCCAGGTCCTCGCTTCTCCCAAGCATTTCTTTGCCTATTTAATTTCCCCTCCGTAGCATTTTTCCATCATGTTTCTTGCCGTTTTGGACAGGAAAACAAAGTTTGTGGGACTAAAAAAAACTCCTTTCAATCAATCAATTCCAACTTTGGGAGATCTCTTCCCCCTCCCCAAGTTGTTATTGATTGAAGTTTTTTTTTTGTCCCACAAACTTTGTTTCTCTGCACACGATGGCAAGAAACGCGATGGAGCTGGAAATCAGGTAGGCAGCTCTCTCAGCGATCGGGCAGGATCCTTTTTAGTAGCAGGGGGAGGGGGGAACACAGCAGGCAGCAGGGGGGAAAGAAGCTTCTTTCCTTGCCGCTTGTCTCCCCCGTGCTGGCAGCTCTCTCAGCGATCGGGCAGGATCCTTTTTAGTAGCAGGGGGGAGGGGGGAACACAGCAGGCAGCAGGGGGGAAAGAAGCCTCTTTCCTTGCCGCTTGTCTCCCCCGTGCTGGCAGCTCTCTCAGCGATCGGGCAGGATCCTTTTTAGTAGCAGGGGGGAGGGGGGAACACAGCAGGCAGCAGGGGGGAAAGAAGCTTCTTTCCTTGCCGCTTGTCTTTCCCCGTTCCGGCAGCTCTCTTTGCATTGGGCTGTTTTTCGCCCTTTGGAGGCTTCAGGGAATCCTCTGGAGATTAAAAGAAACTATCGAAAATCAGCTGGCCGGCGGGTGCATGCGCACTGGAACTGACAGGGCAATGCTTCACGTGCCCTCAGAAATGGCTCCGCGTGCCGCCTGTGGCACGCGTGCCATAGGTTCGCCATCACGGCTCTACTGTATGTTCCCCTCCAGTCCCAATATAGTGCATACCTCAAGTTTGAGAAGTGAAAATTATGAATCTGTAAGAACTATGAAAAGTAAGGTGTACACTTAGACAAGAAAAACCAAATGCACAGGGACAAAATAGGTAGTACCTGTCTCAACAGCAGTAACTGGAACAGGGATTTAAGAATCCTAATGGACAACCAATTAAATATGAGCCAGCAGTGTTAAAAAAAGCCAATGCAGTTCTAGGCAGCATCAACAGAGGAATAGTATCAAGGTCAGACAAAGCGTTAGTACAACTTTATACTGCTTTTGTAACACTTGGCATACTGCCTCCATTTTTAGTCACCATGATAAAAAAAGGTGTTAAGGCTACGAAGGCTACAGAAACTGGGTATGTCTAGGCCAGTGGTAGGCAACCTTTTTTTTCAACTGAGCCAAATCTCGCCAAAACCACGATTGAAATTTATTTTGAGAGCCGCATTTTTAAAACCGAAAATACATAGGATGGTACACTGTTTTTAGTTTCAATAAGTTTTTATTGAGAATATTCTGCATGCAAGTATCCACATAGGCCGGGAGGATACAAATAACACAACTAATAAAACAAAAACTTTAGAACGATATTATTTATCGATAACGTTAAATTCCGTAAAATTTGCCTTACAATGTAGAGAAAATTACATCCTGACAATGACTGACAAAGTCACAACCACTAATGTGAACATTGGCCTTGCATTTCCTTGGGTAGTTTGAGTAAGTCAGGTTTGTATGTTGTTGTTTTTCATTTCATCTCTCTCTCCCACTTTCTTTCTTTTTTTCTTTTTCTCTCTCTCTCTCTCTCTGGCTCTTTGACTCTCTCTCCCTCCCTCCCTCCCTCCCTCTCTGTCTCCCTCTGTCATTTTCTCTGGGTGTCTATTTGTCTGTCTGTCTCTGTATCTCTGTCTCTCTCTCCTCCTTCCCCCATCTCTGTCACTTTGTGTGTGTGTGTGGGTCTGTCTGTCTCTCACTCACTCTGTGTGTGTGTGTGTGTGTCTCTGTCTCTCCCTCTGTCTCTCCCCTCCCTTCCTCTCTGTCACTCTGTGTATGTGGATGTGTCTGTCTCTCACTCATTCACTTAATCACTCACTCTGTGTGTGTCTCTCTCTCTGTCTGTCTATCTTTCTCTCCCTCCCTCCCCCTCTTTCTGTGTGTGTGTGTGTGTGTGTGTGTCAGTCTCTCTCTGATTCCCTCCCTCACTCCCTCTCTGTTCCTCTCTCTGTCTGTCTGTCTCATTCACACACACACACACACACACACACACACACACACACACACTGTGGTCACCTTGTTGAGTGTTCCAATCACATTTGAAACACTCAACAACTGGCCTGCATTTATGCTGCAAAATACCATAAATGCAGGCCAGTTGTTGAGTGTTTCAAATGTGATTGGAACACTCAACAAGGTGACCACAGAGTGTGTGTGTGTGTGTGTGAGTGAGACAGACAGACAGACAGAGAGAGGAACAGAGAGAGGGAGTGAGAGAAGGAATCAGAGAGAGACTGACAGAGCTGTACGTGCGCGCCTGTTTTCCACAGCGTGGAGCAGCGGCGAGATTCTGCGCGGCGAGCGATGATTCCGGGGGCCATCAGTGGGGGGGCAGGGTCTCCCCTCGCGTTCCTCATCTTCCCGGATGGCCCCTGGAATCATCGCTCGCCACGCAGAATCTCGCCGCTGCTCCACGCCGTGGAAAACAAGCGCGTGCGCACAGCTCGGAAAATTACAGCCTGGGAGACTTCTCACTTGGCTTTTGCAGAAGCTTCCCTCCGAAGCGCGGCTCCCCTCCCTCCTCTCAGGCTTCGGAGGGAAGCTTCTGCAAAAGCCGAGTGAGAAGTCTCCCAGGCTGTAATTTTCCGAGCTGTGCGCACGCGCCTGTTTTCCACGGAGTGGAGCAGCAGCAAGATTCTGCGTGGTGAGCGATGATTCCAGGGGCCATCCGGGAAGATGAGGAACGCGAGGGGAGACCCTGCCCCCCCACTGATGGCCCCCGGAATCATCGCTCGCCGCGCAGAATCTCGCCGCTGCTCCACGCCGTGGAAAACAGGCGCGCGTACAGCTCGGCAAATTACAGCCTGGGAGACTTGTCACTCGGCTTTTGCAGAAGCTTCCCTCCGAAGCCCGAGAGGAGGGAGCGGAGCGGGCGCCCGGCACACTGAAGAGCCGCATTAAAATGTGTAAAGAGCCGCATTTGGCTCGCGAGCCGCGGCTTGCCGACCACTGGTCTAGGCTAATCTAACAAAGAGAAGGACTAGGAGTGACATGATAGCAGTGTATCTGAGTGGCTGCCAGAGAGATCAACCTATTCTCCAAAGCACCTGAGGATTGGATAAGAAGCAACGGATGGAAACTTATCAAGAAGAGATCCAGTCTAGAACAGAGGAGAAATTTCCTGATAGTGAAAACAATTAACCATTACTTAATTAATCAATGGAATGGCTGGCCTCCAGAAGTTGTGGATGCTCCATCACTGGAGGAAGAAGAAACTGGACAGCCATGTATCTGAAATAGTATAGGACAGCGATGGTGAACCTTTTTTGGCTCATGTGCCATAAAGGGGGGGGGAGCACACGCGGGTCGTGCGCAAGCGTTCCGCACCCATAATGCGACGCACGACCCCCCAGTGCGCATGCACGCATGAGACGCGCTCCCCCCTTTTTGCATGCTTTTTTCACCTTCCCCATGCTCCAGAGACTTTATAGGAGCCTGGGGAGCACGAAAACAGCCTCCCCCACCACCCCGGAGGCCCTCCGTAGGCTTCAGGGACCTTCAGGAGGCTTCCCTGAAGCCTCTGGAGGGCTTAAACCGACCCTACGAGCAGGAAGTGACTTCCAGTTTGCTCATAGGGTCGTTTTTAGTCCTCAGGAGAAAGCCTCCTGGTTTGCTCGTAGGGCCGTTTTTAGTCCTCCGTAGGCTTCAGGGCTTCCATATAAACCTAAGTGAACGTCCCTGAAGCCTACGGAGGGCTTAAACCAACCCTCCGACCAAACAAGAAGTGACTTCTGGTTTGCTTGCAGGGTCTTTTTTAGTCCTCCAGAGGTTTCAGGGAAGCCTCCTGAAGGTCCCTGAAGCCTCCGGAGGGCTTAAACCGACCTTACGAGCAAATCGGAAGTCTGTTCATGAACTTCCGGTTTGCCCATAGGGTCGGTGTTTTGTGCTCCGGAGGCTTCAGGGAAGCATCCTGAAGCCTCCGGGAAAGGGGGGGCTGGGGGAGGGCTCTTTTCGCCCTCCCCAGGCTCCTATAAAGCCTCTGGAGCCCGGGAAGAGCGGAAAAATGTCTTTAAAAAAGGCTGAACTCAGCTGGCCAGCTAACAGGGCAACACCTCACGTGCCCTGACAAATGGCTACATGTGCCACCTGTGGCACGCATGCCATAGGTTTGCCATCCCAGGTATAGGATCTCCTGCTTGGGCAGGCTGTTGGGCTAAAAAACCTCCATGGTCCTCTCCAACTCTGTTATTCTTATGCTGACAGTACTTTGAGGATATAGGATTAGGTCAACGTAAAATGTGCTACATGGGCATGGCAACAAATATGGCACTACCTCTTGCTGTATTTTCTCCTCCAGCCCCTAAGCAACAGCTTGCAAACTTCTCTGATCTCTTTTATTCCTTCCATATAATTCATCAAGTATGGAAAATTTTAGCTTCACTTACTGAACATAAACTATCACCACCAAATTACAAATCTTATACTGATAGTTCTGAGGATTGCCTCAATGAACATGCTTTTTAATTTTTTTAAGACAGTTTTAAAAGAGTTTTTATATAAATATAATAAAAGTGTGTCTCTGAATAAAAATGTATACAACAATAAAATGATTTCACTCACCACAATGGGACAGATGGTAGCTAGCTGATCATAAAGATATCTTGCTTCAAAAATGCTGCAGGCTTGGAATGTTACCTGTATAATAAATAAAAATTTATCATGATTTATGTTAAAAGTGCATGTGATTTATGTTAAATTTGCAATACCTAATTGTCTTACACGTCATTCCTTTTTCCTTTAACTCATCTAAGAATACTGACATTCATTCGTCACCTTATTCTTCCTAACCATAAATACCGGGATGGTCATTTTTGTATCAATCTTTCACTTGAAAAGTTATTTTACAATTTTGATGTGCACTTTTAAACACATCAGTGCTCCTCATGACCTTTTATTTTGCTCTACATTGTACAACGCTCTACTTTTCTTTCATTCCAATCTCTTTAAATGCTACATTTAATTCTTTGTTTTATTAAACTACATTTAATTCTTTGTTTTATTTATTTTTGTAACTCACTGCCTTCAGATGTTTTAAGAATTCAGTCACTCACATTATTCAATGCAATTTTTTGAATCTTCTCTACTACGCTATTATTTTTCCATCTCCTTTGTTATGACTGTTTTAGTTACCCCTCACTTTTCCTCCTTGTGTGTCTATTAGATGATAAACTTGTAGAAAATTACTACTCTTGTATTATTTGCTGTCTACTACTGGTACCAGTAGTAGACAGTTGCTTATAAAACATTAACAATTATCACAGCTCGGCGTGGTGCTTGAATTAAGTTATTATTTTTGGAAAGAAAGAGAAAAGGTGCCTAGTTGTGCAATGAACAGCAGGGAAAAATACATGCCTGTAATATATAAAATCTGGCTATAGAATATGTAACTGAAAAATTCAAATAACTGTTATGAAAACAACACAAAACCAAAAGAAAACAGTAAAAATACTTAACAGTGTACTCATTTCAGTGAGTTTACCTGAAGGCAACAATTGCCCATGCCAAATCCCATGGCATCCATATATACATGATCGGGCTTAGCTGCTCTTGCTGCTTCACCATCATCACTAGGAAATGTTTCTATAAACGGTGATGGAGTATTCTTGTCCTTAAATACTGAATAAGACATTTGACAAAAGGTTAAGCTCCGGGGTAATTTTTTTTTTTAAAAAATAACAACAGTAAATTGCTTTTTTTCACTTACTTGGTACATTTATAACTACTTTTTCACCTCTTCTATGTCGAATATTTCTCGTTAAAGTACTAAAAAAGAATAAAAAATTCTGAGATGTTTTCTCAAAACAAACATTTTCCAATAGTTTTATAATTTTTTAGATTGATATTTGGTTTATGGGCTTTCTAACTTACTACACTGATTAAAAATTATTTGCATTCAGTGAATCATATGAAGCATCAACACTATCTTGATACAGAGTTATGAGAAATAATGTCAGAAGAGAGCTTACCTATTTGTATACATTGCAAAATAACAATTACATGTAGTCCTCAACTTACTATCACAATTGAGTCCAAAATTTCTGTTGCTAAGTGAAATATTTGTTAAATGTATTTTGCCCCATTTTTTTGACTTTTCTTGCCACAGTTATTAAGTGAATCACTGAAGTTGTTAAGATAGTAATAGTTAAGTGAATCCGGCTTCCTATTGACTTTGCTTTTAAGAAGATTGCAAAGGGTGAACATGGGACACTGCAACTGTCATAAATATGAATCAGTTGCTAAGCATTTGAATTTTTACGTGTGATCAAGGGGATGCTGCAATGGTCATAAGTGTGAAAAATGGTCATAAGTCACTTTTTTCAATGCAATTTTTCTGCTTTGCTAGAGAGAACAAAAGATAAAAAACAATTTCTGTCCTATGCCTGATATGCTTCTCCCTGCCTCGCAGAGTAAGATTAGAGAGAAAGGAATTGCAAGAGACTAAGCAGAATACTTTGGACTGTTTGTAGAGCTATTCCAGGCCAGCCTTGAGAAAGATTGTCTTTGCTAATTTTATGGACAGAATCCTTCTCTACAATATAGAAGCAATCTTTCTCAAAATTGACCAGGAATACGAAGTCAGCCAGTGAAATTCCTGTTCCTGATCAGCCTTGATAAAGACTTGAGGAACATTGCCTTTGTCAGCTTTCTACATATGCCTTACATTGGCTGGACACACAGCAGCTGCAGTGAAAGGTAACTGGACTAGACATAGTGGGGCAGGCCTCCCATGAGTGGGGGCAGAGATAGGGAGGCCAAGGTGGCTGAGGCCTTTTAGCCTATGGTGGGAAGGAATTGCAGTGTTTCTGCAATTGTAAGGTTGAGTGCACTGTCAAGTACCAACATTTTGATCACGTGATTGCAGAGGCACTGCAATCAGGCTGGATAAAAATAGATTTTTTTAAAATAAATGCTTTTGTAGTAAAAATCATCTAAATATAGTTTTCTGTTTAAGATACATTAATAACTTAGTTTATTCAGCATGAAATGGAGCTTAGTTATGTAGCATGAGGCTGTATATTCTGCAATATTGGGACTTCAGCCAGTCAACAGCAGGTCAGAGAAGGAGCTGCTGTGGGACAGAGATGACAGTTGCTCTTTAAAAATTACGATTTAAATTGAGTTGATTTAAATCAAGCCTTTTTACTAGTGATTTAAATCATGATTTAAATTGACTTTATTTAAATCAAATCCACTCTAGCTGCAATGGTTTGAACTTTGAGTAGACAAGCTAGCTCTGAATCTCTTCTAAAATAGCATTGCCTGTGGAATTAATGTTATAAAGGATGAAAGTTTTGGCAGCCTATTAAAAGCATTGGTAAAACTAAAATAGTATCTATAGAAAGACTAATACATTCAATATGAGTGGTGAACCTCATACCAAATTTAAATTTGTATTATTATGAAATAGTACACATCTGTATTCCTATTCAAAATGTACTTACCTAAACCTGGGATGTTTGTTTATAGCCTCATCTGGGAAAAAAAGAGACTTTGAGGCTCCCGTCTCGATAGGTGTTGGATGATACTCTGGTATCGTAAATCCTGGACAACCTAATCTACAAATGCAATCAAATCGAGATTTCTAGTTGACAAAGAGTCATTTAGTAAAGGTGTATTAGAAATATTCCAGAACGAAAGTAAAACCAAAGTTTATTAAGAATAGTACTTATATGTTTGGCACAACTCCTCTGTAGACCATAATCAAAACAGCTAAAGGCACTCAGTAAATGCACATTTTATCTAACCAATTAAAATAGGTTAGTTTTGTTTCTGCAAAAAAAAACCCTGATCCAAACAGGTAAGAAATTTACCAAATATGTTTCTAAGTAGAAAGAAATGTTCTAGTACAATGGTTCTCAATTTTCTCTTTACCACAGACCCCTTCTAAAGACCTTTTGTGGCCACAGACTATGGTCATAGTGACCGCAACAGTTTTCCAAAATGTTTGGAACATCCATATTTCTAGAAATGGGACTGTTCTGGTTGCGAATAGCTTTTGTTTTCACGCCAATAAGCCTGTATGCAGCATCGCGCTTGCATGAGTTATTTGGTGTTTTCTGTAGTGGCATTTGAATTTGAGTTGTGGACATTTTGACCGCAGATCTTTATTAACGTATTTTTTTTATGTCGGGACCATATTTTCTGCCAAATAGAGTGATTTGGTGATCCAAACTTCAAAGAAACTGTTCTATCATGGTCTGAAGAAGCAGAGAATAATCTGAGTGAAATGGACTTGGATTGCAACGAAAATTTTGTAATGGATGATGATGAAACTGTTGCTACTGCCGATTCTGACATCAGCAATGATGAAGCTCCAGATGAAATTGATGACCAGGTACAATCTATGTCGTCCAATAATTTATATGCCAAGGACAAATTCAAATGGTCTTCTGCACCTTTTGGAAGCAATAGATCCAGAATCACTAGTCACAATATTGTAGTGCAATTACCTGGACTATGGCCAGCAGCTTAAGTAGTCATTATGGCCTCATGTCTGTAATAACAGCCAAAAAAGTATGTCTATGGTTAAGGGTTAACTCAAGATTTAAATCATAACATTTCTCCAAGCGTTTGCAGGCTCCGTGACATCGCAGCCCCCCAGGGGTTTGTGGACCACAGGTTGAGAACCACTGTTCTAGTGCATTAAATGTATTAATGTATTAAGCATCACTCATTAAACTAAACTAAACTAAACATTAGGATGTATGGATCAATTCTAATAAAATTTGAAAAAAGGGAAGTTATTTGACATTTATATTCAAAGCACTGAATCAAGTTTATTCATTTTCCAAATTGATTGAAATCATCAAATCATTCGGCATCTGATTCAATCAAATCAACTCCAGATCAAATCTAAAAAATTGCTAAAATTAAAATTTACGTAATACTCCACTGAAGAATACTTTTTGTAAATAAATTTCATACCATCACACATGATGATTGCCATCAATTTTAATGAATTTAAAAGGAGGCTGACCAAACTCATGGAGGATTGTAGTATGAATGACTTTTAGTCTTGATGTTACTTGCTATTTCTACAACCACAGATAGCATGATTTGATTACTAGCTGCTAGGAACAAGTAGCAGAAAAAGTCAACTTCCTGTCTCTGAGTTTCCTAAACACATCTATCTAGTTGGACACAACATGGAATGCTGGAATATATACCCCGTGTGCACAATTAGGCAAGTCGTATTTTTGAGGATTAATTTTATTATTGAACAACTACAGTGCTCTCAGTCAATTCAAAATGTTAATAAACCTCAAACCTGAATATCTAAGAAAGTAAAAGTGAGATTTTGGCTTTCTTAGGAGAATATCTATGTGTGCACAATAATTGGGCAACTATTAGTGTGCAATTATTACGCAACCAAATGATATAGAAAAATTTCCCCATCTCATTCACTTATTTTAATCTGTTAAAGTAAAATAAATAAACAACTCAAAATTCACAAACATTTCTGATATTTTTTAAAAATTAATGACTAATGTAACTACCCTTCTTTTTAATAACAGTCATAAATCTTTCATTCGTGGTGTCTATCACTTTCTTGATCTGTTGACGATCAACTTTTTGTGCAGTAGCAACTACAGCCTTCCAGCCACAGTTCAGAGAAATGTAATGTTTTCCATTACCGTAAATCTCCTGTTTAAGAAGGGCCCACAAGTTCTCAATAGGGTCTAGATCAGGTGAGGAAGGGGCCCATGTCATTATTCTTTCATCTTTAAGACCTTTACTGGCAAGCCACACAGTGGAGTACTTTGATGCATGCAATGGAGCATTGTCCTGCATAAAAATCATGGTCTTCTTGAAAGTTGCAGAATTTTTCCTGTACCACTGCTTGAAGAAAGTGTCCTGTAAAAACTGGCAGTAACTTTGGGAGATGATTTTGAGTCTATCTTCAAACCGAAAAGGTCCAACTAGCTCATCTTTAATAATACCAGCCCATTCCAGTATCCCACATCAACCTTGCTGGTGTCTGGCTTTTAACAGGGAAATTCCAGGGTCCATTACAGTTATGCGTTGAGGACTATTTATTTTGTCATCAGCATGTTGCTCAGATGAAATAAAGTTCTTACACTGGAATGCAGTCTTTGCTTTTTGTGAAACAACAGTTTTCATTGAAGTGAAAAAAATATATTTTGGTTAGATGCATCCACAGAACATTTCTTCCAATAACTTTTTGATTTGCTTGGATCATTTTACTCATGAATAAATAAACAAGTGTAATACTTCAATTCATTTGCTTAATTGGATTCTCTTTATCTAATTTCAGGACTTGTGTGGAGAACAGATCATGTTTTAGGTTATATGTATGCAGAAATATTGAAAATTCAAACAGGTTCACAAACTTTTAAGCACTCCTGCAGATATAACTAAGTAGCAGTGGCTCTAAATGGGAAATATTTTATGGTGGATCTTCCTCTTTTTAAAATAGCTTTAATATTACAACTTTCTTCTGAGTCACGGCCATCTGAAACCACTATCTTTTCAAACTATTAGAAAAACAGAATCTAACCTTGGAAATGATGTGACAGTGCAAACAGCTTCATCTTTTTTTAGTACTGAAGCAGCTTCCTGGCGCCGCTTCCTCATGTTGTCCTGTACAGTGTTAAATTCAGACATTGTTCCTCCATATGGCTGCCCAGGAGTCCCTTCGATCATGTAGCTTCCATACTCTGGTCTCCATAATGTTGGATGGCTGAAAAATCAAATGAGAACTGAAAGTATTTTCTAGAACAAAGTATACTTACATAGCATGCAACTGTAATTTAGCTTTTAACTCTGAACCATGCAAACAAAGGCAAAAACCTTGATTTAGGATGAGGATGGATTAATCTAGTACCTTAATTTACTTACAACAGGGGTCCCCAACCTGTGGGCCGTTGGGGATTGCAACTAGGCTGTGGAAAAGGCTGCCAAGCACACACACCCACAGCCTCATTTGCGTGAGAAGTGGACGAGCAAGCATGTGTGCGCACACTCAATTTGCATGAGTGGCAGACATGCATGCACACCACTTATGTAAATGGAGCTATGCACATGCTGAAACATCCCCTCTCCCATCGTCAGTCCGCAAAGCCAGAAATGTTGGGGAGCTCTGGCTTAGAATGTATTTTATGATTATTAGGGATTCCAACTTTTTGGGAGAAAATATGCAATAGTATAAGTACATCAGCACTATATCATACATAATTATTTTTTAGGTCAACAAAACCAATGTAGATTTTTAAAACATAGCTGGCATAAAATGTGAATTGCATTTTGCCCATTCCTCAAATACAAAATTAAGCATTTTAATAATTAAATATTAATTAAATAATTAAATTAGAAACATGCCAATGTGTTGCTGCAAATTGTAAGCACTGATCTTTTAGGGTACATGCAAACAAGTATTTATGAAAATGCATTTCCCATTGTTTAGAAAATGAGAGCCAATTTGGTGAAGTGATTAAAGAAACTAGTTACAACTGAGGGACTGCAATTTTTGGCCTGCATTGGCTAGCTGGATAACTTTGGGCCCAGTCACTCATGGCAATGGCAAACTATTTCCAAAAACATTGCTGTAAAAACTTCATGGACCTGTCCAGGCAGAAGCCAAATGTGACTTGTAATAGACAGATAGATTAAAATACATGCCGATTAATAACCTGGCTAAATTTCAGCTTACATTTCTGTGAGCTGATGATACTTACTTTGGATTTATTCTTTCACCTTTTTCTTGTAAAGTATGAAGTACTTCTTCTCCAGTTAATGATAACTGCGCTCTCTTATTTTTATGGTCAAAAGCTACCAACATATATTCCACCTAAAAGGCAAGATAAATTCATAATTTTTAGCTCACAAAACAGAAAAACACTAAGTTCACAAATTGATGACCTGAGGAATTATAATTCTTAAAAGCAGACTTCATGGTAATGTTTTCTAAATGGGGATATTTAAAAATGCATACTTTTTTATTTTTGCATATCAAGCTGCCAATTTTTACAAGTCCATTTTGCCCACAATGTATCAGTAAAGTGTAATATTTACTCAGCAGTTGCACAGTGGTTTCTAGCTTCCTCAGCATGTTTTGATCAAGGATGAAAGCCTGTCTAAGCTTCTTTTACAATCCATTCTACTTAAATTTATCTCAAGATTTTGTTGTCACAAATTTTCACTTTTAAGACTGCAGCTACTCACAATATAGAAGGCAACTAAAGAGAATGTTAGAAAACTATAGCATCCAGTATTACAAACATAGCAAACATCCAAATGAAAATCCATTCTAGTACTTTTTGAATCAAAATAGTTTAAATGAGGCTATTAAAATGGTATGTATATTATATTTAACAATATAAAATGTCTTAGGAAATATAAACTCTATACCTTTCAGTACAATTTTATATCAAAGTAGCTGACTCAAACTGGTTTTTTTGCTGACTTCATGGGAATGACAAAGCTATATTTTTATCAAACTTTCCAACATGCAATTTATTTACAATGTGGTCCTTGCCCAGAATAACAGGACATTATTCTGTCCCAAATTGAACGAAACAGAATTTAGCTGTTATTCAAGTCTATTTTAGCAGCCACGTCGTCACCTTGCCCAAGTTCAAAACAGAAATGTATAAGTCACTTCTGGAAAATCAATAAAACTGCTCTGCGCACGGACAGAAGCGAAAAACAAGATAGCGCCACCTATGGCGCCGCTCAGAGAACTGGTTCGGAGGTGTACTAGGCATGGGTCGCTGCTGGTTCCAGCAACCCAGGCTACCAAACCACTACTGGTTCGGCCAAACTGGTCCAAACCAGTAGGAATCCACCACTGATACATTCACTAAGTTTCATTAGAATGCATAACATATATTTTGAATTTGAATAAGGGAAAATACTGGGGGGGGGGGGGGGAGGAGAGGAAAAAGCCAATTGGGGATGCCTGTTGATAAGGAAATTGACTACAAAAAACAGGTGACTTCCGACTTTTATCGGTGCAGACATAAACATAAAACAGAATTCATAATATCTGTAAATCTGCAAAAGTAGAATAAAATGAAAGATCTTAGAAACCCAACATTACTTTATTATTGGATAAAATACTAAAATACAGAACCACTGACTTCAAAGGAACTTTGTAAGACATTAAATCCAATTCCCTGATCAGTACAGGCATCTAAGTTAAAGCATTTCCAGGAAATCAGTGCTTAGCTGGAGGCATTCAACGAAGGAGAAAAGTCAGAATTTGAAATACATTTGTGTACTGATCATGAATATATAATTTATAAACATGTACACTTTTGCTGAAATTTGAAACATAGGAGGAAGTTAAAGAATGTATGATAAAGTGGGCCAAGAAGTTCGTTTATAATACAGATGTATACAGATGGAATGGAAAAACATGCGGTTAAAAGGATAGAACTTTACACTGTGTTATGATATAAAGAGATGTTTTTATAAAATGATGTTTTGTTGGCCCATGATGCCAGAAAAATTATCTGGAATGTATAGAGAAGCTTAAATCTATGCTGGAAATGTGAATAATATGAACG
Source organism: Natrix helvetica (assembly GCF_964273705.1). NCBI lineage: Eukaryota > Metazoa > Chordata > Lepidosauria > Squamata > Natricidae > Natrix > Natrix helvetica. Next base: position 161,313,596 of record NC_138552.1, read on the forward strand.
GATGTTTTATCATGCCTGGTAGACATGTAAAACACTAAAAAAAATGGATCCAGATAGATACTTTGATACAGAAGACTTAATTGAACCCAGAACTTTTCCTTTTAGAATGAATAAACAGAAAAATAAACCATGGAAGCTTATTTCAATGTATGATCATAGCAGTGAGATGACTATATGCAGAAAGATGGAAAGATTCAACACTATTCACTATAAAAGAATGGTTGGTGAAATTGACAAATATTGCTGAAATGGATAAATTAACTTTAAATATGAAATATAAATAAATGTCTTTGATTAGAGAAAATACATTATAATAAAAATAAAATTATATTTATTGGTGACTGGAATAGTCTTGTTGACTTTTTCCATAAAAATAAAAAAAGAATTTTTGACTTAGGGGTTTTGATGATTAGGCAGGATGGATTATAGAAAAAAGAGCAATACAATGCAACTTTACATTAACTATTGACTTTTTAAAATACAAATATTTCAGCAAACAATTTCTTAGGCAGCATTTCTGCAAAGATGATGCACAATCAACATTCTAATGTCAATAGACAATGTTTTGTCAACAGATACTACATATGAAGCAAGCCTCTAGGGCAATTTCAAAAAGACAAATAGAGCACAAATTCTAGTTAAATAAAGCTCTTACGTTTTCTTCAGATTGGCAGATAATGAGAGCAAAACTTGATTGTGGTATAGCAGTTAGTTCATCTTTTCAGCTTGCTGAAAGTTTGATTATGCAGTGTTTATCGGGATCCTTGGTGTGTTTATTGCATATAGTATCAATTTGTAGATCAGAGAGAGTACTACCAGCAAAAGATCCTAAAACTCCTCCCCCCCCCTTAGAATAGGTTTCACATTAAGCTTGAATTTCAGATTTCTAACACAATTTTGTCTTGTATTAAAAGGAAACATGATGTATCTTAATCTAGTAAAAGCTTATATACCGGAAGAGAAATCAGTAATCTTAATACCAAGAAATGGCATTGTTATATTTTCCCACAGTAAAGCACAGCAAACTAAGGATTGACAAAAGCAAAAATTTCAAGCATAACAAAGAAGAATTTTTTAAACTACAGATTGAATCTAATGATACCACTCAGATTATTATTCTACCAGTAAACCCATTTCATTATAGAAGAGTATTATAAAAAATATTATCTGTGTCATTTACTTGGATATGTATTAAAAAAGTGTAAGAACTTTAACAACATCTCTACATACAGTTTCAACAATCAAAGCTGATGATCTTTTATACTAGTGTAAATATATATATATGTATGTCCACCTATTTCCATAAATCTTAACATTTAACTCCAGGTTTCTTTCTTTCTTATTTATGATTTTTGTATATATCTGCATTTTCTTTTAAATAAAATAAAGCACAAAAAAAAATGAGGTTTTGGTATCTTAAAATCACAATATATGGTATGTTATACTAAAAAGCATTTATACACTCGACTTTTACAAGTTAAGTAAGCCCCTGTTATTTAAATACATTTTAATATCAGAAGGACCTAAGTCACACGTCTTTTAACAGAAGTTATAATTTGTACCAAGTACAACTTGAATGCTATTTATCAAAGGTAAAAAATATATTAAAAGCAAAATGTGTGTCAGTAGTTTATTTTTGTTTGGAAACTTAACTCATACTGCCCTACAGATTAAAATTTGTCTTTATAATTTTCTTATTTATTTTATTAAAATTTGATCCTGTCAGAATTAGAAACAAGTTTCAGTGGTTCACCTAGGTCTGCAATCCAATACACTTTCCTGGGGGCCAGCTCTACCAAAAACACTGGGGCCTGTTTCTGAATAACTAGGATGAATATAACCTGTAGAGACTTCAAATTCATCCCTAAGAAATTTTAACCTTCAATTGAGTGTATTTAGAATTTGGCAGAAATAAGCATAGGAAATTAGGAGACCTAGGCCACTTTTCTATCACAGAAGCTAAAAATATGATTATGCTCAAGTTAGTATTGATAGTTTTAACCAAGACATGTTCAATATTGTTAACTCTGATTACAAAAACTGATACATTTTTTATTTCTGTCCCCAGGCTAAAATACATGTTTTAACAATCTGAAAGAACTCTCTCTTGGTGAGGCAAGTTAGGATGTATATAAGAAATCTGTTCAAACATATCTCTTCAAAATTGCTCCTCCTGCAACCCGAGTAGCTAACGTCTGGAACTCTCCCTTGGCATTTAATTACAACTACCAGGCATGATCTGTAAAAATCTGGATAATCACTAGACATAAACAAAATGATAAATAAATCATTTAATGGTCATCAGTTTTTCAAATCTGATTTGGTAACACTAGCTTAATATTATATCTGAATTCCTAGGTCTCTTAATATACAAAAGTCATAAACTAGAGGGTTTTTTCCCTTGATACTTCATTTCTTAATAATCCAGGTTTGCTACAAGAGAAACAAGACAGATGTATTGCAGATGTATTTCATAGTTTGTTTTGTTCCAGGCAGGAAAACTAAGAGAAGCGATAAAATATGGTCACTATTTCTTATTCCTGGTGAGAATTTGCTATTTTCTAAAACTAATGTCTATGCATTTTATATATAACTTTTCAAGATTTTTTATTGGCAACTTGATTTCCTGGAATTGAAAATAAGTGTAGAAGAGCTATACAATTCTATACCTACAGCAAATGCAAAGCTATCGATCTTGATGAGCTATCGATCTAGCTGGCTGGTGGAGCTTATGCTTTGCAAATAGATGGTCAGAGATTCTGTTCCTGATATGTACAGATAATAAGAATATTTAAAAGAACTACTAGCAAGTAAGTTTATAGTAATAAGGTACGGGAATCAGTAACATAATGCATTTCCCCCTACTTTTTATGACAACATATCTATGAATGCAATCTACCTAAAATTGAACCCATCAATATTTATAAATGTGAGAGCTATAGTTTAATTACCTGATTTATCTTTGTTAACAAAATATTTACAGCTATTTTTTCAATGTAAAAACTTTTTACAGGCATTCATCTTCAGTGTTTGTGATGTACCATGCCCCTGGGCATCACAAGTCTGGAGTTGTCTTATGAAATCTGTTTATTACAATGCATAGAGCAATTATCATAGCTCTAATGTACAAAATTGTATGGATTATTTTTTAAAGTATACATAATCTAAATCCTTTGAAATGATTCTAAGATTTATTTCTGTAATACAATCTTGGAATATTTTCAGACTGATTGAGCTGTAAAAAATAAGCTTTCCTCAGTATTAGCACACAACATATATTTCAATTTCGGAGTTTGTAAATTGACAGTTAAGAATGTTTGAGGATGAAAGAAGAAAAGATCTCAAGAAAAAGAGTTTCGAAACTCCTCTTTGGTATCAATTTGGATAAAAGATTCAAGTAGGCTTTGATCAAAATTGTATTCAAAAGTCACTATCAAAGTGTATTGGTAATGCATCTGAAGGTTTCTCTTCAAGTCAGTACCTCTTTAAGAGAATTTGATGGGCCAAATTGTTATTTTCATATATTATGAGTATTATATATACGTAATTCAAGCCCAAAGTTTTCATTCTTAGAAAGCCTCATTTTCACAATGAAATAAATTCTTTGGACATAGAAAACTAATTATATACAAAAAAGATGTCAGTTCATGCTGTTATTTGTCTTAATCTATGCACAGTTCTAAGTTTTAGGTAAAAACTTTACAGAGAATTTAGAAATGGTTTACAGTTCAGCTTCAATTACATTGTCAAGCAATAAAGTCAATGACCAATTCAATTCATAATAAATGTTTTTTTTCTAGCTTTATTTATCTCAGTCATTTTCAATGGGAAATGTAGTTATTTATTTTTTTGCAAATCATATCAAAATTATTAATAAATTCCCTACTAATTTTTTTTGCAAAAAAAGAAAAAGCGGTTGAAAATTCCTTAAAACATATGAAACATGAAGAAATAATATGCTTTGCAGGTTGTCGATATCCTGCTTTCTGGATTAACTATGTTACATCACAGACTATCATTTGTCTGGGAACAAATGGCTTATACATTTCATAAATAAAACAAAATTGATGAATATATTCAATTCCAGAAAATTAACTGATTAAGAGAATTCTGAATACCACTTTTTTTCAAATAGTATCCTTCCCTGATCCAACTCAACTTTAATGTTTGATGCCTCAAGTAAGTACAGTAATGCAAATTGCTCTGAGAACATCCCCAGCTCTTGAGCAGTATATACCGTAAATGCTTTAAATTTAAAAAGTGAGACCAATACCCCAATAATCTGTTAAAATACTAATGGGTCTTCATTATAAGGCACATCTCTATCAAACACAGAACCTAGGTTATAGAGGCCTCAGACAAACAACTGTTTGACTTTCCTTACTATAGTAATACACAGCAAACTAACAGGACATTAATTGTTAATAGGATGGAGCTGTTAATAGGATGGAGCGCAATGAAACATAAATATAAAACTGCCTACAGATGAAGAGATTCATTCATCCATGCGCATCTGTAATCTGACCCTTCTGGTATCCAAACATACGGTTTATCCAAAGTAAAATTTCCAGTTACAGTTGCTACTATACTACTCACAAAAAAACGCAAGGTCTCTGCTTTAAGACAGTCTGATATTGGCAAGAACAAAGTAAAAGAGCAATGTATAACTGTTAAATAGTCATAAAAGACGGGAACCCATAAGCTATTGTTAATTGCTTTTTTTCTATGTAAGGAATTTTTCTAAGAATGCTGAAGATCAAACCAAGTCCGGGGCAAAAGCAATCGAAAACAGAATGGTGGATAACATTTACTTTCCTACCAGCTTCGGATTGTACAGTCTGTATGTATATGTATGTATGTGTATATATACTCATATACATATATACATACACACACATATATATATACACATAATGGTACAGAAAGGGGGGGGGGGATGCTGGCTTGTGAAACCAGCCTCAGGTAGGTCTGCGACAGGGAAGGGACTTGACGGCTGCCGGTCTTTTTCCTAACCTTCACACCTAAGCTCCGTTTAAGGAAATTCCGATTTAAATAAACTGATCGCTTCTCCACCCGACCCCCCCCCCCCCGCAGCCTCCTCCGTCACCTCCATTTCGCAAGGCGCAGAGCCAGAAGCCTTCTTCCAGCACCGACCTTCTACCTGAGAAGACGGGGGAATGGCGGCCTATCTCAATAGGGAGACTTTCCCAAGCGCAGCCGAAGGATCCCTCCATCAGCCAGGCCGGCTCTCCGAAGGGTCCCCCTTTCCCTTCTCCGGGTGGGTATGTAGGCCGCTCACCTCGTCGCCCCACTTGAGCACGTCCTTGTGTCTCACCCCGACGGCCCGGTAGATGTGCAGGAACTGCTGGATGCCGTGTTTGCGCACGTGCTCCGCGTGCCGCTGCGTCTTCTCCCAGCTGAGCGGAGAGCCTTGCGACAGAAGCCCCATGGCTCTGCCGGGGAGGAAGAAGAGGAGGCGCGAGGAGACCGCGAGAGGAGGCGCGCGGAAAAGGCAACCTGCTGCCGTGACAACTCCGAAGAGCAGCGCTCGGGCCAGGAGCCGCCGATCCCCCCCCCCCAAAAAAAAACCCAACCTACTTCAGGCGGCGGGAAACACGCAAGGAGAATCCACTCGCGGCTAGGCGTAGGGGGAGGGGAGAGGTGGCTGAGCAAAGGGAGGGGGGGAAAGGCGCTCCCGCCGCCTTCCCGAGCCTCCCGCTTTGCCAGCGGCCGGTACCGAACGAGAGACGAGGAGACCCTCCGCCTTGGCTTCGCACGCTCGGGTACTTTTAAGGGAAACCGGAGAAGGCTGGAGGCGCCGGCAGCCGCCTCTCCGCAGCTATGGTTCTGACCGTCCCAGGAGAGGAATCGCGTGACACGTGACCGAGGAGCAAGGGCGGAGAATAGGCGCTCTCTCTCGCGCGCGGTCGGTTTCTGGTTCGCGCGCGCCGAGGGGAAGGAAGAGGTGATAGGGACAGACGTCGCGTCATGCGGTGACTCAGCACTTTCTGGCTCCAGCTCCTCTCCCCCCCCCTCCCTCCCCCGTTTGGGTTCTTCTTTCTAACCGGCGTTGGGAGGTTGAGGTTACCTGTTCTCGGGTTTTTGCCGGACGCTCTTCTGGGTTTTCTCTAACACCCCCTCCACACAAATACACACTCGGTCGGCCAATTTCAAAGAAGGCAGGGATGGTCATAATAATAAGTTTGAATTTATTAGCCGCTCCCTTTCCAAGTAGGACTCGGGGCGGCGTACAATGGGGCATATAAAACACAGAAAATATATAAAAACACATAGGCATACATACAGAACATACATACAGATACACAAACACGGACTCGAACTCGGAGGAGGTAGACAATTTACATCATATAGACAGTTAAAAAACCCGCATTAAGATACCCCAATTATAAAAACCCCATATAGAATTAAAATTTAACGTTTAAAATACAATTTAAAACCAGTTAGGAGGAATAAGAATAATTACGATTGAGCCAGGCCAGATAATTGAAAGAGGTGGGTCTTCAGCTGTACACGGAAGGAGCGGAGATCGGAAGTAATCCTGATGTCACGGGGGAGGTCATTCCACAGGGCTGGGCCCACCACAGAGAAGGCTCTGCTCCTGGGTGTCGCCCCCCGGCACTGTTTGGCGGACGGCACCCGGAGAAGTCCCTCTCTGTGTGAGCGAATTGGTCGTAGGGATGTGTGAGGCAGGATGCGTACCATAAGTACCATTGTTCTTTCTAAATGTGGACCATCGAGAATAGCATCAGCGGGAAGATCTGCAAATAGAAACAGAACGGCTGTGGGGAAAGAAAGGCAGCGCCAATGGTCATCGGCGGCTTGGGAGCAATCCCAAAGCAACTGGTGCACCGCTTGAACACCTTCTATATTCACACATTCACCATCAGTCAACTGCAAAAGGCAGCTTTACTTGGTACATCCTGTGACGATGATGCCTGTAACACCATCAAACATCCACATCTGCCTATCCCAGGTCCTCAGCCAATTTATAATACAATACAATACAATACAATACAATAGTAGAGTTGGAAGGGACCTTGGAGGTCTTCTAGTCCAACCCCCTGCCTAGGCAGGAAATCCTATACGGTTATCCAAATTTATCCAAATAGGTAATCCAAAGGGGTAATTTTATTTTCAAATAGACCCCAGTCTTTTTAAGGCTAGATTCAACCCCACCCCAAACGTTGAAGCTATATTTTACAGCCATCTGTAATAAAGGTCCCACATTACAAAGCCTTTTTAAAGATTTCATTTATATTCTTTTTCCCCACCTCCCTTAAATGTAAAAAGTCTCTTGACAAGACCATTTGGAGAGGATTTCCCTTTTTTTTTCCAAATAAAAAAAAGCAAAACGTGGGAAAGGTAGTTCTACCCTCCCTTTTCCTTCATGACCCTTTGTATAATTATAAACAAGATCAGATTCCTAGATCAGATTGTGAATGATGGTAACTAGGTTAGGTAACTTGGAAATTCCAATTACCTGTATTCTCGAAATACAACCCCACCCTGCCTCTCTCTCTCTCTTCTGTGAAGGAATTATTTAAATTGTGACAGTCTTTTTCAAATAATTTCCTTAAGAGGATCCAAAATAAATAATGCATCTAAGTAAACAACAAATTGCTGGCAAAAGGATGGGAAATATATGCTTCAAAACAGACAATACACAAAGATCCTTCAACATTACCCGAGAATATCAGCACAAAATGAAAACTATAAAGGGTGCTGTACTAGAATAAATTCATACTTTTGCAAATTGGTAGTGTGCTTCTGTGTGTGATTAACCAGATGCATTAAAAATAATGGTTGATTGCCAAACAACAGGTCTCCGTGGAGCTTGTAAACAAATAGTTTACCTACCACTTGGGTGAAGGGAATATCATTTCATGTTTGCATAAGGTATAGGTGCAGGTGCACATTCACACCAAGTATCTTACGGTAGAGTTGCTTGCTGCTTCTATAGCTCCACAAGAGTTCATATTCTCCTGATTAAACTGGAGATCAGACATACTGTTAGATAATGAACAGAGTGATGTGGGGTACTGTGAGATTTTGGAGGAAGCTATGTGGGGCATGTAGCTTTTCCTGTGTTCCTAAAGTTTCCCCATCACTAGTAGTGAATTGCAGTACAAGTGGCAATCAAGTGTTGGTATTTAAAGGGGGTTGAACCTATTCTAAATATATAAAATAGTTCATGATTAGGCTTTTTACTGGGACAAAAAAAATCCATTTGATCTTGACTGAAGAAATATGACTCCTCAGCTGTAGAATGGAGCAGTGCTTTGATCTGTTACTTGCTAACATATGTCAAGACATGCATGCCATCACAATATCTCAAAACGACCAGCTGGTGATATTGTTTAATACTATGCCTACTCTACCTCAATTTCCCTCCCCCCTTAAAAAACCCTAATTTAAATTCTAATATAAAACAGATTGTGAAAGATATTTGCACATACTTAGGAGTCAAACTTACTGTTTTAAACACTGAGACAATTTGCTTCTGACAGCATATTTTTAGGATACCATTAAAGTAAATAGTTAATTATTTAATTTACTTCTGTTTTAATAACCTATGGGTATGTTAAAGTATGTGGCTTTTTTGTCCTGAACAATTACCTGTATTCTCTTATTCTGAACAAAAGAGCGGCATAGTTGGAATGGTTACTTACCCTGTAATTCAGTTTCCTCCCATGTTTTTAGACAAACTTGCATTTAAACAGATTTTTGCATGGTCGACCCTAAAGTTTGGAGGATGATCTTTAGTGGGAAGAATTTTTTTTAGTTGTTTAAGACAATTGACCGGAATCCTAAATGAGCAGCGGATGGCCTCAGGCAAGGCTGGAAAATGACTTTTTTGGAAGTAATACGAATTGCATTCCGGGTTTTGGTATTTTTATGTCTTTTAAACTGCGGTTGGATGTGGTAGAATTTCAGCATCTACTCTTCAATTATTATTATTTTTATTAATGCAGCATTTTATTATTTAAGTTCCACTTTTAATAGCCTGCTATTTGTACCATACCTTCTTTTGGCACCGTTAAAGAAGTGGATTTTGGTTTAAGTACTGGTAACCTTCTGGCCCTCCTACACTTTCCTTAGCTTGTCTGAGTTGCCCACTCCCAAAATTTTGGGTGTTTGGTTTTCCTTTCTGTCTTTAGCCAAAACCAAGGCAGGGTGAGGCTTTCTCCTATCAATCAGCTCCTTGTTCCCCTAGGGGCTGGTGTGGAAGGGAGAAATTGCTTGAGGTGGCAGCAAAGGAACTTAATTTTCTACTCACCTTTGGTGTGGATTACCTCAGAACCAAATTCCGCAAATGACAGAGGCAATTAAACTCTGAGGTAGGACTATAGGTAGTCCTCAACCAACGACCACAATTGAGCCCAAAATTTATGTTGCTAAGCAAGATGGATATGAAATTACTTTTGCCCCATCTTATGAGTTTTCTTGCCACACTTGTTAAATAAAACACTGCAATTGTCAAGTTAGTAACAACATGGTTGTTAAGTGAATCTGGCTTCCCCATTGACTTTGCTTGTCAGAAGGTCGCGAAGGGTGATCACATGACCCAGGGACACTACAATCGTCATAAATATGAGTCAGTTGCCAAATCTTCAAATTTTGATCATGTGACTGTGGATTCTGCAATGGTCATAAGCATGAAAAATGGTCATGTCATTTTTTTTAGTGGCATTATAATTTCAAATGGTCATGGAACAAATGGCTGTAAGTCAAGAGACCTGTGGTGGACATCTGAACTGGCAAACAAATAACATCTAAAAAGGTCAATAAAAAATCCTTACTGTCTAAAACATTTCTGACACATTAATAGGAGTATCTATGTTATTTACTGCAGTACAGTAAGTATAGATAGCACGATATTCAAAGTAGAACCTCAGTAATAAAATGATTCCTTTAACAAAAATAATTTAAAAATAAATACTGAAATTCCACCTATTGAATATTATTAAACTGTTGACTGATTACATAGATGTATAAGGTGGTGTGTACGCCAATGCGTATAAATCAAATTGTCAAAGACAAGATAGAACTGTTTCAATCTTTAGACATATGTAAACAATTATTGATATGGCTGAATAAGTTGACCAACAAGGTTGTGATCCGAAGCAAGAAATAACAATAGCAATAGCACTTAAGTCTTACGTATATACCATTTTACAGTGCTTTACAGACCTCTCTAAGTGGTTTACAGAGTCAGTACATTGGTAGCAACAGCAACAGAACAATAACTGAATCTGCAGAATGCTTAAAGTCGCCTTCATTACATTAAAGTTTATTGCATTAAGGTAGATTTCAATTCATGAATCTTTTGATTTGAGGAAATTGTGGTCAAATCAACATACTTAAGTTAAGCCATTAACACGTTTTCTTCTTCACATTTGCTGGTATATTTAAGCCAGTTTGGTCTAATGGTTAAGGTATAAAGCTAGAAAGCAGGAAACTGTGAGTTTAAATCCCAGTTTAGCCATGAAAGCAGTTGGGGGGCTTTGGGCCAGTTACTCTCTCAGGTCTAAGCCCAATCCACCTCATGGATGCTGTTATGTGATTTTAGAAGAACTGGTTCTTTTAATCTTTTAAGCTATTGATCAACATGTAACATTGGGACCTATAAATGAGCAGGTTATAAATATGAATGCATATAGTTTGATGAAGTTACTTAAAGAGATTGATTAATTATATGATTATTCTGTTTTTTCCTTATGAATTTTATGGAGGGGAATTGGATATACTTAATAAAGGGTTCCCAGATCACCAATCAAAAACAACAGAAAAATTGAAGTTACAATAATCTGAATTCTTCATAAAACTCCAGTAATAGGGAAAATTGATAGTATAATGACTGGCCTATCTGGAAGTATCATTTCCCATTGGCAACTATTATATGTTTTTAACGCAAAATATCCCCCCCCCCCATCAGAATGGTATAGTTTTAATAGCACTAATTATTCTGATACTGTGTATTTTACCCAGGAATTACTAGGATAAAACCTGTAGCAAAAGCATATGCTGTACAACTAAACTCATTGACTGAATTCACATATTTTGTCAAGTTGTAGTTTATTTAACCTATAAAACCACATGTCTAGTTTCATGGAACATTCTAAACCAGTGATGGCGAACCTTTTTTGGCTCGCGTGCCACAAGTGGGGGGAGTGCAGGGGGGTCGAGTGCGGGCGTGCCGCACCCATAATGCAACGCGCAACCCCCCCATTTTACATGCTTTTTTCGCCCTCCCCAGGCTCCAGGGGCTTTATAGGAGCCTGGGGAGGGCGAAAGGAGCCTTAAAGCCTTGAAGCCTTCGGAGCGCTTAAAATCACCCTCCGAGAAAACCAGAAGTGACTTCAGGGTTGCTCGGAGGGTCGTTTTAAGCACTCCGAAGGCATCAGGGAAGCCTCGGACGGTCCCTGAAGCCTTCAGAACGCTTAAAACCACCCTCCGAGCAAACCAGAAGTGACTTCCGGGTTGCTCGGAGGGTGGTTTTAAGCGCTCTGAAGGCGTCAGGGAAGCCTCCGGACTGTCCGTGAAGCCTTCGGAACGCTTAAAACGACCCTCCAAGCAAACCGGAAGTGACTTCTGGTTTGCTCGGAGGGTGGTTTTAAGCGTTCCGAAGGCTTCAGGGACGGTCCCTGAAGCCTCCGGGGAGGGCTCTTTTCGCCCTCCCCAGGCTCCTATAAAGCCTCTGGAGCCTGGGGAAGGCGAAAAATAGCTATTAAAAAGGTGAACTCAGCTGGCCAGCGCGCGCATGCGCGCTGGCCAGCTGACAGGGCAGCGCCTCACGTGCCCTGACAAATGGCTCCGCGTGCCACTTGTGGCACGCGTGCCATAGGTTCGCCATCACTGTTCTAAACCAAAGACAAACACACACCTTAATGGTTTAGTATCAAGTATAAATCCAGTCCTTGTGTCTATGAAAACCCAGCTACTTTGATTATAATTTTTGTCATATCCTATCAATGAGAAATTGAATTCAGAAGTAACTAACATCATGTTTCTGGCCATCATATTCTGTGTCTTATTTTTTAGTCTCTTAGAAAGAGATAATATTCTCTCTGTACTCACAGCTAAGATGGGGTTCTCTGTTTCAGGAAATGATTAATTTTGAAGACTCAGGTTCTCTGGGCATGGCGTTTGGCCAATTTAATCTTTCAGTGGTCTAGAATAGCGCAAGAGCTTGTGAGCTACAAGTAATCTAAGAACAAAAGGAAATGGGCCCAACACATGTTTTCATTGTCATCTGATATACAGGGGACATATTGAAGGTTGGGATTTGCACTGTTTGCGCCTTTGTTTGTCTGCTAAATTCATTACATAACAGGCTTTTGTTAGCTGCCAGCACTGCTTTCCCTTCCCGGTGAGGATCTTTCTGTGATTTGGATTTTAGAATAGTAGTCGCTGGGAACTGTTAATGCTGATAAGCTCCCTTGTATTTAGGTTAGCAATTCTCTGACATGTCTGGTATTCACATGACTAGAATAATACTACAGTTCTAAATGAGGTTACAGTTTTGAGGAGTGCTATCATAAAACAGCTTGTGCATTGCTTTCTCTGGCTACCATATGAACTGTAGAGTTCATATATAAATTCTATTTCTATTTATTTATTATTACTTATATGCCACACCATTCTGAGCAACCACTAGCAACAAAAATAAATTGATGGCTGGCCACCAGCTCTCTGAAGCTGTCAAACAGGAAAAGCCACTGGTAGACTGTATCCTTCCTAAACTGAACTAATGGCAAACACCTTTTCTTGTCTTCCCTTTTATGCATATTGATCCACTCAAAGATTGAAGATTGGCAATAACAGACCCAATTTATAAGGGAGGCAACAAAGGGGACCTGGCAGATAGATTATTAGGCATTTTAGTATAAGTAAATTATGTGCAGAACACCTAAATCAAAAAATTATTTGATTAAATCAAATCTGAAGGTTTGATGAGCAGTGACCAAAGTAGTTTCTGAACTGGATGCTTAAGGGTGGATCATTTTTTTTTGCATTACTTCATTTGATTGAGAAACGTACCTTGAAAATGCAGGTTGCCCTTTATGTGATGTTTTTCAATTTGAGAGCAGCATTTGATTCCATCTCTCAGACATTTTTATGGCTTAAGCTAGGTACTACTATTGATATACTTTTTTTTAAACAGAGAACTGCACTCAAGGTAAGTTATACTGCTCAAGAAATGTTGATTTTTGGACTCCAGATGTTCCCGTACTTAAAAATGTACATCACAAAGTCCCAATATTACTCTATGAAGATAAAGCTGCAGTTCTTCTATACCTATTGAGCTTAAGCATAAAGTGAGAATCACTGTAAATTATTGTACTCAATTCAGGGGTGGGTTTCAAAAATTTTTACTACTGGTTTGGTGGGCATGGCTAAATGGGGGGCATGTGACTGAGTGGACGTGGCCAACTTGACGTCACTCACGCACAGTCAGTCACATGACCCCCCCTCACCAAGCCATGCTCACCAAAATGGTGGCGAAAAGTTTTGACGGGGGTGGTGGCTTCAGCCTTGCCGGAGCTAAGGAAGTACCTGCAAACTACCCAGTAAGAAAAAAAAGTTTCCCCCAAGAACACTCTGCAGGCTTCAGCAGGGCTGGGGGAAGGAAAAAAAGGCCCCGTTTTTGTGAAAAATGGGCGGAAAATGGGCCATTTTTTGCAAAAATGGGGGCCTTTTTGCCTTCCCTCAGCTTCCAGAGGCACTCATTTTTCCCTTCCCCCAGGCCTGCTGAACCCTGCACAGCAAAGGTGGGTTCATACCGGTTTGGACTGGTTCGGTAGTAATTCAGCCGGACATGTGACCGTACTGGTTCTATCCTGGGCGCTGCCACCCTTATTTTCGGTTCTGCACATGGGCCAAACAATCTTCATTGAAAAATTGTAATCCCCCCCCCTTTTTAAATAATTTTATTGTTCTTTTTTCACCATATATTATAATCGTTATATCAACAGTTTGCACATTGTTACATCGTCTTATCTATACATGTTTTTCTCTCTTTACCATATAATAATAATAATAATAATAATAATTTTATTTGATTAGCCGCAACCCTCTCCCGAAGGACTCGGGGCGGCGTACAATCAAACAGATAAAAAATACACATAAGACAAACATATATACAAAAGAGCAGAGACATATACATATGTGCATGGAGGAGGATGGACTTAAGTGAAAGACAGTTAAAAATACAATTTAAAATCCCCTAATAAAATTACCAAATTAAAAAACCCCATCAGGAGCGTTACTAAGTTATGGTCGAGCCAGGCCAGCTATTTGGAAAAGGTGGGTCTTGAGCTTAACACGGAAGGAGCGGAGGTCAGTAGTAGTCCTAATATCCGGGGGGAGGTCATTCCACAGGGCTGGGCCCGCCACAGAGAAGGCTCTGCTCCTAGGCGCCGCCCCATGGCACTGTCTGGTAGACGGCACCTGGAGAAGTCCCTCTCTGTGCGAGCGGATGGGTCGTAGGGATGTATGGGGCAGAATACGATCCCGCAGGTAACTAGGTCCTGAGCCATGGAGCGCTTTAAAGATTGTAATCAAAACCTTGAAACGCACTCGATAGACCACAGGAAGCCAGTGCAGCTCGCGCAGGAGAGGTGTCACATGGGAGTACTTGGTACTCCCCATAATCACCCGCGCGGCCGCATTCTGGACCAACTGCAGTCTCCGAGTGCATTTCAAGGGGAGCCCCATATATTACAGTCATTATGTCATCTTATCTATACATTTTTATGATATTTTACATATTTACCTACTTTTATATACAGTTCTATGTTTATTTATGTATATTGTTTTCGGCTTAATTATTTTTCTTATTTTCTAACCATTCATACCAATTATTCCAAATTTCGTAGTATTCCGATTCTTCTTTGTCCTTTAATTTTAGAGTTAATTTGTCCATCTCTGCACAATCCAAGGTTTTTTTTATCACTAATTCGTCCGGCGGTGTATTATTTTGCTTCCAGCATTGGGCAAAAGCTATTCTAGCTGTGGTTAGTATATGTGTTAGTAGATATTTAATTTTTTTGTGTAATTCCCTTTGATTATTCCCAGTAAGAAGGTTTCGGGTTTATATTTTATTTGTTCCCCCGTGATTTCTTGCGCCCACTTCCAAATTTTTTCCCAATATTTTTGTGATTCCAGGCAGGTCCACCACATATGATAGAAGGTCCCTTGTTCTTTTTTATATTTCCAACAGGTCGGTTTCAGGGTTGGATACTTTTTTGCCAATCTTGTTGGTGGTAGGTGCCAACGATAAAACATTTTGTATATATTTTCTTTCAATGTTGCTGATCTCGTTAATTTATAATTTATATTCCAAATTCTTTCCCAATCCGCTAGATCTATATTATAACCAAAATTTTTGGCCCATGCTATCATACAACCTTTAACTATTTCTTCTTCTAAGTTTATTTCTAGCAAATATTTATACATTTTCGTTATAAATTTGTTTTCTGGGCCTATTAGGATTTTATCTATTTGTTGCAGTTCTGTATGTATTCCATATTCTTTTACATCTTTTTTGTATCTTGATTGTAATTGGAGATATGGCCACCAATCTATATTTATATTATTCTCTTTTAGTTCTTGATTTGTTTTCAGATTCCCCTGGTTATCTAAAATTTCACTGTACCTAACCATTTTTGATAGATCTAGCATATTGGGATGTGTCATAGCTTCCATGGTGGAGAGCCATATCGGTATTTTCATGTAGTGTTTTGCTTTAATTTTGTTCCAGACCTGTATTAATGCTTCTCTGATATAATGTGTATGGAAGTATTTTTGTTTCTTTTTACTCTCTTCCCATGAGAAAAAGTGCCATCCTGTTTGCAGGTCATGGCCTTCTATTGCTAATATTCTTCTGTTTTTTAAATTTATCCAGTCTTTGATCCAAATTAGTGCTGCTGCATTATAATAGAGTTCCAAGTCAGGTAGCCCCATACCACCTCTGCTTCTATCGTCCTGTAATGCTTTCAGTTTTATCCTAGCTTTTTTCCCTTGCCAGATAAATTTTAGTATGATTTTATTCAGTTCGGTAAAGAATTTTTTCTCTAATTTTATGGGGATAGTTTGAAATAGATATAGGACTCTTGATAGTATATTCATTTTTATAGTTGCTATTTTCCCTAATAAAGATAGTTGTAATTTCCCCCATAGTTCTAAATCTTTTTTTATTTGTTGCACTAATTTTGTGTAATTATTTTCTTTTATGGTTGAGCACTTTGCAGTTAGCCATATTCCCAGGTATTTGACTTTCTTTACTACCTGGAGTCCTATTGTTTTTTCTAATTCTTTATTCTGTTCTTCCTTCAGATTTTTGGTTATTATTTTGGTCTTTTCTCTATTAATTTTTAATCCTGCCACATCTCCATATTTTCCTAGTTCTTGCGTTAACCTGTTCCCTGTTTCTAATGGATCTTCTATAATAAATACCAAGTCATCTGCAAAGCCTGTATTTTGTATTCTTCGTTTTTAATTTTGGTTCCTCTTATTTCCTGGTTTTGTCTAATTCGTATCAGAAGGCTTTCTTTGAAATAACGAAAGGAGTGAGACAGGGCTGCCCACTATCACCTCTGCTTTTTATTCTGACGCTAGAAAGCCCCCCCCCCTTTTTTTTAATGGTGTGAGCATGCCAGTCCCAGAGAGGTCCCAGAGATGGGCTGTTTTCCCCCAAAAGGGGGCGTTTTTGCCTTCTCCTAGGATAGCGCCCAGGATCGAACCGGTACAGTCACGTGTCCAGCTGAGTTACTACTTATTCAGCTGAACTGGTCTGAATCAGTAGGAACCTACCTCTGACTCAGTAACCAGAAATCTGAAATTATGGTTTTTGCCAAACAAAAACAACAAAGCTGAATAATTGAAGAGAACAAGATTGAACATGTATACTGCTTTATACATCTTGGAGTAGTATTTCATGATGGGATCCTGAAAAGCCCATTATATATAAGTGGCTCAAAATCTACACTACCTATCAAAACTTTTATTTTACTCCCTCAGAAGTGAAGTGTTACCTCCAACACTAAGGTTTTTTTGATGTTAAAACACTATCTAGCTCAGGGTTGCCTATATATGAAGAAAACACCCTGGAGACAACACAAACTAAATTTTTAATATTTTTATTTGTCACATTATGGATCTCTCAACCTCAATTCTTGGGTACCCAAAATTGAACTCAGGGCGTGGAGACTATTATTGTCTTACTACTGCAGCTTCTGTAATTGTGTTACGTAAATAAAGCTCGGTGTGTCCACATTTATATGGGCCACTGCACATTACATCAGCTCCGGGTTAACACACTTGTGGTTTTTAATAAATCACGGTAACTGGGCTTACACACTATGCTAAGCTAAAACTAAAGATGGTTGGTAATTATGGGTTATGGCTTAGAGAAGGACTGGAAATATGAGCCCCTTAACTTATCTGAAAGGTTCATGTACGGTCTACATGCTTTTTTCATTGTATATACTCTTGAAAACTGGAAGTTTTTCCCACAGTTTTTTTGTTGTTCTAAACATGCAATGGACACTTAAAGAAGCTTACTAGCGCTCTTGCAGTTTGAAAGTGTGGCAGATACCTTAGCCGCGCCTCCAAAATAAGAGGAACAGCTGGATATTTTTCTACCCTTCTCTTATCCATTGTTTATCCTTCTTCCTATTCTTGTTATGGACCAAAGTTTACTCTTGGCTTTCTATACAAGTAGATTGCAGTTAATAAATGGGCTGGGGAGAGCTATTTGCCACAATTGTTAAGGCAGTTGAAAGTTTTAATTCAATATCTGGAGTGCCACAGGTTGCTCGCTTCTGGGCTTCAGGAATTAGAGGCTCCACTTTATCTGCATCACCTCTCATGAGACAAGAGATGAATTTGTGCCTATATTTTCCAAGATGTCTCAGGTCTGGACAGCTTTGATTTTTTTTTTACTAAGGTACCAATTCCATTCATAAAGCTATCCACCATTCTTAACAGAGCAGTTCCTTTTCGTTCTTGTTTTCTGTGCTGATTTGTTTTCAGACTTCTTATCTTATCCAGCCCATGAACTTCACACTCATTATTGCTTCATTGATTTAATTATAGGGAATTTGGAACCTTCCTACTATGTCAGATTAGCTTGTGGGCAGGGAAAATGATGTCTTCTTGAAAACCACAATATTTAAATGGAAGGTTAAGAAAATCTAGTTGCATACCTTTATAAGCTCACTAGTTAATTTTACCATTTTCCTAACCCAGTTTTATGAACCAAGTCATAAACTCTGCAGTTAACTAGAATGTCCTGGGAATCAAGATGATTCAGCGTTGTTGTTTAAAAACCTTATATTTAAATGCCAGGAGGGGAATTCTCTCCAACATTTGTAGCCCAAGTGGAGTTCCCTAGTCACAATAATATTCAAATTAGCACAAGTTGCTAGAGAACTGCCAAGATTTTGCTACAGTAACCAATATCATCATCTTAGAAAAACATGTCTTGCCAGGACACAAGGTGTGTAACAGTAGTTCAAAATACCACAGGCTGACTTCAGTTTAAGCTCAGAAACTCTTGCCAGCTGTGAGGCTTTCCTATAAAATAGTAATAACAAGAAGCCAATGTATTGGAAAATGAGAGTATAAACCATGGGCATTTGGCTTCAGTTCTAAAGCAGGTTTCATTGCTCAAGACTGCCTTTTGATTGCAGTGTTTTAATTTCCTATAACATTTTAAAAAGTTTTCAAGAACACAGATTATATAACACAAAAGGATAAACTGATATTAACATGGTAGAAAATAAGTCAATCATTAGCAATAACTGAGATTTTCAAAACTCCGGTAACCTTTGAAATGGGAGCAATATTTGGGCCATACAACAACCTTCATTTTCCAAATGTTTTGGACTATAGGTAGTCCTTTCATTTCATGGTTTGTTGAAAGAGCCAAGGTGATAAAATTCACTCTGTAGACCAGGGGTGGGTTGTTGCTGGCATTACTGTGGTTCGGTGCATGTGCACGTGTGCAGTTGCCCATAAATAGGTTTGCCCATGCGCAGAACATTAAAAAATGAAAAAAAAAACAAACCATGCCGCTCCAACTGGGGAACCATTTCGGAGGGGTGGCAGGCCTGGATCGCTGCCGGTTCTGGCGACCCAGGACAGCAAACCACTACCAGTTCGCCGAACCGGTCCAAACCGGTAGGAACCCACCTCTGCTGTAGACTATACCACTAAAGTCTAAATCACAAAGATTTGTGAAACATTAAAGCAAGATGAATCAATGTATGTACTGTGTTTCCCCGAAAACATGACATGTCCTGAGAATAAGGCCATGCCACATTTTTCTGGTGGGCAAAAATATAAGCCCTCCCCTGCAAATAAGCCCCCTGGACAACCCCCCACCTCCGACCAGGCGGAGCGCCACTCACCAACCTAGCGGTATCCCGAAAGTGCCAAGCTGCAGGAACTGGGGCGGGGGGAAGGTGATCGCATTGCTTGGTGCCTTCAGGATATCGCTAGATTGGTGAGCGACACTCTGCACGGCTGGAGAAGGGGGTTTCGCGAGCAGCTGTTCCGCTCCCACTCGCGCACCTCCCAGCCTCACAATGCCCTGGCCCAGCTCTCCCTGCAGAGCCAGGGCATCTCCGCCGCCGCCATCCCAGCATGGCTTTTTTGACAGCTTCCAAACTGAGTCTTCTGGCAGTGGCCACTCTGGGTGTATGCTCTATGGTTGTAGGCTGGTTGTCAGCAGAGCATACAACCATAGAGCATATGCCCAGATTGGCCACTGCCAGAAGACTCAATTTGGAAGCCACCGAAAAAGCCATGCTGGGATGGCGGTGGCGGTGGCAGCAGAGGTGCCCTGGCTCTGCAGGGAGAGCTGGGCCAGGGCATTGTGAGGCTGGGAGGCGTGTGACCGAGAACGGAACAGTCGCTCGCGCAACCCCCCTCTCCAGCCTTGCAGAGCGCCATTCACTGGCATTTTGAAGGCGCCAAGTCGCAGGAGCCAGCTGGCGGCGAACAGGCACACGGCTTGGCAATACCCCTAGGTCAGTGAATGGCGCTGTGCCTGCCTGGAAAGAGGATTTGCTGGGTGGCTGCTTGTGAGCGTGGTCGCTTCATGGCTGGTGTATTGTGCTGCTGCGACAGCACAACACAGCCATTCACCCATGAGGCTGTGCCCAGCTCTTTGGGAGCCCGCTCGCAAGAGAGCAGCCGCCCGGCAACCCCAAAACAATAAACCCTTCCCTCATAATAAGGCCCAAGCCATATTTTTTGTGTAAAAGAAAATAAGACCCTGTCTTATTTTCGGGAAAACACGGTAGTGCAATGTGAGAATTTATCTCAGTCTACTTCTATCCATGATATCTCACCTTTAATTTATAAAGAAACATTATCAAAGAAATAAACTATGAACTTGGTCTTCATACTTCTGATTATCACTTGAGATCTATAACTTGAAGACTTATGCTGACAAACCTCAAAAGCACTGTATATAAACAATTATAATTTGCCTAAAATCAAGGCTTTCTAATGCTGTGATATGCTTCTTGCTGTTACCACACCTGGCATCCTGTATAAAACAACAGAGAAGGAAAATATGATGACTAAAGTCAAGTTTTTCTTTACTATTGCATGCATGACTTAATGAGTAGCATTTCCACCTTGCTTAATCAGGCAGCGATTAATCCTCACCTTTAGCATCATGCTTTTAATCCCAGCCTTAAAAGACATCACTGTGTATCTCAGCAAACAAAACAGGAGTCTCAATAATAATATATTGTTTCCAAAGTAACTAAGTGGTTTTCATTAGCATTGACACAAGTGAGTAACAGGATGAGACATGCCAACAAAAAGAGTACCCTTTCTCATTGCTACTGACTAGTGAGGATAATCTGCTTTACTTGAGTATGGCAGATCTTGCATCTGTTCATAGTATTGGTAGCTAACACAGAGTTCTTTAACTGGTGCTAACTAATTTTTTTTATGCATGAAGATAAAATTTTGAGGAAAATAATATCTGAACCTAGCTGCTCAGCTTCCAGAACATCTGACTGCTAATGCTGAAAATTGATGGAATTGTTGTGTTCCTTCTTGAAGCAGGAAATAAGCTGAAGTTAGTAATACAAATCCTGTAGTAGGCTTAACATTGTTTTCATTTATCCATCCATCCATCCATCCATCCATCCATCCATCCATCCATCCATCCATCCATCCATCCAGGGGTGGGTTCTGGCAGGCACTACTGCCGGTTTGCTCCTGTCCGCAGTGCAATTAAAATTGTTCTGCGCATGTGCAGAACTGAAGACCAAGATGGCGCCACCTATGGCACCACCTGGGGAACCAGTTTGGGGGCGTGGCAGGCCTGGGTTGCCGCCAGTTCAAGCGACCCAGGCCGCCAAACCACTACCAGTTCGGCCGAACTGGTCTGAACTGGTAGGAACCCACCACTCTATCTATCTATCTATCTATCTATCTATCTATCTATCTATCTATCTATCTATCTATCTATCATCTATCTATCTATCTATCTATCTATCTATCTTAAATTGCTTCACTCAATTTGCATTGTTTTTCATTATACCTCCTTTCTAGTTCTAGTTATGATATGAAAGTTGTATGGATTTTTAATTTAAATAAATTGTTGAAGTGGAAGATAAATACTAGATTTGTTCTGTGGGAAGATAGCATGTTTACTTTGCAAATAGCAACCCTCCGTGTGGTAGTCATTTTGCATAAAGCCTATACTCTGAAGTTATGGTAGAAGTCATGCCTTCTAAAAATTGCAAACATGCTCAGTGGTCAAAACAACTGCATTACTATGTGTATTGCTAGGGAGAAATCTGTATTGCCCATTGAAAAGCATGAAAAAAAATCACTATTCCAAATACTGGAAGATCTCTGGTCATTGTCAAAAATTCTGCTAACATCCAATGAAAAACATAGTACCATAATTAAATGTTTATTTTCTGTAGATATAACTTAGATATAAACAGCTGTTTCAGACTGAAGAAGTATAGTATGCTAAATATTTCTATTATTCATATCTAATGTTCATATCTATCCATTTTGGCAGTTATAGTTTATTTCTATACTACAATGTTTTATGTGTTTTAAAAATCTTTATTTTTAAAATAAAGGTATATAAGAGTGTACAGAATTTACCCATAAGAAAATCTAATTAGCTAATGTAAGTTTATACCCAATATGTATTAGTGTCTATTTCTGAAACACATTCTTAATTTTTCTCTTAGTAATGACTAAGGATAATTCCTGTGTGAGTGTGTGTGTGTGTGTGCACACACACATGTATATATTTGAATTGGCAGATATTTTTATTTAAAATGAATATAACTGGCTTACACAACAATAAACTTCACTATTGACAAATATATAAAAAGTTTACTTCTTTTTTAATCCAATGTTAACTTATATTTCATGTCCCACGAATGAAATCTTAGGTTTGGGTTAAATAGTTTATATTCTCAATGATATTACCTTCTAGGCAATGCCACATGATAATCATTTCAGGACAGTTTGAGTTTGTGTAGTTGACAGAACAACTTATTTAAATGTAAGACCAAAGGTGATATTAAGAATGTAGGTAGAAGGTAACTTTGATTACTTTCACGTGGCTAATGAATACTTGGAATAGCTAAACATTTTATTTAAAATCAATGTATATAGATTCATGGGTAGAATACTTGGATTTATGATATGGGTCATAACTACATTCGCTAGGTTTGCATGTGAAACATAACTGAACATAGTTTACGTATCCCATTTTTGAGGTTATTACAACACTATGAAGTATAGCTGTGCAGCCTGGATTCACACAACACATCTGGTTATAATATGAATGGCTAATGTGTGGTTCGTTATGTTGCATTGTCACAACAAATTAATGTTATGCATAAATCTGTTTTAAATGTGAATATGTTAACTAATACACTAGTATATTATTCAACAAGAATAGAAGAACAAATGCTATTTACTGTGAGTTATGCAGTAAAATACCAGTGGTGGTTATTCAATTGCTTATGATTTCTAACTCATTGTGACCTTTTTGGTTGTTTGTCATTTCTTACTTTTTTGTGACCTTTGTACATCATTTCGCCAGGACTGTCAGTAACTGCTTCTCAGTTCCTGAAAGTTCATTCATGTTCACTAATAATTATACTGTACAATGTCTACTCACTGTGACTTCTGTCAACCAGTTTTTTAATTCTCCAAATATCAAATTCTACATCTAGTATCTACTAGATACTATGTATTGGCATTTTTGCCTTAATATTGGCAATTAATCAGGAAATAAAAGACTATATAATTCTGAAGCAGCTAAAGCTGTAAATGAGTAGTCTCAATACTGATGCTAATTAGACATTTTGACAGGAGAAAACAGTGAATAAGGAAAACCCTGTTCCCGATCACAGTCATTGAAAATCTGACATTGTACCTCTGATAGGGTCCCCCCCCCCCCCAATATTTCATTTACAAAATTAAGAGACTTCTTGGTAGTGGCTTCTCTTTTACAGAACTGTTTTAGAAAGATCTGCATAAAATGATCGCGAGCTTTAAAACCTGGCTCTACTGGATGGCTTTAGGAAAAATGGTACTCAAATAGAACAGACAAAAATATGCTGTGCAGAACAATACATGATATTTCTTGCCTCGTATGTCATTGAGAAGAGAAAGATTGGCATCTTTTCTCTTGATTGTGTGATACAGAGTCATTAAATTATGATCTTGTGCCAATTGAGTATGACAAAGCAAAAAATTGCAAAATGGAAATAATAGATGTTGCCTTGTGATTAGCAATTCTGACACTTTCTATGCAACTCAAACAGGATTGTTGAAATTTTAAAATTTTCTTAGAGCTTGGAGATAATAAAGGAGATCACTTCCTACAGGAATCTTGACAGATAACCATGTTGAGAGAGGAAACACTTCTGATATTTCCCCATGGAAAATGTACATGCGTATGTAATTTTCCTAAGATGGTATGCAGCAACTTTTGTTCACAGTTATTAAGGATTAATCTTTTACTTGTGCTGTACCTCTGATTGCAAATGCCTTTAGGAAAGT
The DNA here is from genome assembly GCF_964273705.1 of Natrix helvetica. Taxonomy (NCBI): domain Eukaryota; kingdom Metazoa; phylum Chordata; class Lepidosauria; order Squamata; family Natricidae; genus Natrix; species Natrix helvetica. The sequence goes on from NC_138552.1 coordinate 161,337,689, forward strand.
TTTGAAAACAGAAATAATTGCCCTATTATTTGAAATTGTTTGCATTTGTTCACTCACTAAGAATGTACCTAGCATATTTTTGAACATGCCATTTAGAATCAAATTACAGGTTATGTTATAGCTGTATATAGGAAAACCTTGATGTACTTTTTTCCTCTGAACTAAGGGCTGCTCCTGAGTCCTATGGGGTGTACTGGAAGCACACAGGCAAGTTAGAGGAAATCAGTGCAAAGAACACTTGGGCTCAGAATAAAAGGCACATTTTTCTTAAATCCTATCTAGAGGTTGATTCTTCTTTTCCTATCCTTCTATCCGCCCTTTTTCATCTTTGAAGGTACTAATTTTCATTTTAACTTACTTGCCAAAAATTGGAGACTCAGATGCAAGCAAGCCCTCACCTTGTAGGATGCTATGGAGAAATAATATGAGGGTTATTTAGAGGGAATATTTTTCCCTATAAATTTCTCTCCTGCTAATTTCAAGATCATAATGGCAGGGCATATACATAGGTTTAAATCAGTTTTCCCCAAAATGACCCCCAAGAGAGTATTGGAGGAGATTCGGAAAGTACTTGATTGACCCCCTTATTAAATTTGGGGGAAATATTCAAACCTCTTGCTTAAAACATAGTTTAATACAATTTAATAGATTTGTTTTACTGGGACTAAAGACCTTAATTAAATTCTTTTCAAAATATGTAATTGTTGCCCTGTTTCAGTATTCTTGCATAATAAACTTTTTGTTGAGAAGGTAGCTTCACCCTTTTATTTATTTAATCAATTGATTTAACCAAAAAATAACCCTCGATGGTGAATCCTATCATTGTACAAATAAAAATAGCTGCATCTATAAAAATTAAAATACACAGCTGAAAGAAATACAACACTCATTAACATTGCTAGGAGGTGGATACAGCCATACTTTTAACAGCAGATTGTTTTATTTTAAAAATGGAAAGCAATTGAGCTTATGGAGAACATGAAATATTTTTAATAAGCTCAATTGCTTCCCATTTTTCCCATTTTTAAAATAAAACAATCTGCTGTTAAAAGTATGGCTGTATCCATCTCTTAGCAGTGTTAATGAGTGTTGTATTTCTTTCAGCTGTGTATTTTAATTTTTAATAAAAATATCTTTAATAAATATTATCTTTTGTGTGTATATATATATATATATAAATGATATATATATATATATATATATATATATATATATATATATATATATATATATATATATATATATATATATATAACATTTTTTTAAGCTGTTGAGTGGGGCAAAAATTTCGCTGAGAAAAAAAATCTAGAATATGAGAGTGCTCTGGATTTTGGCTGAGACATTCTTGAGGTAAGGCTGTGGGGCAAATAATGCAAGAATAGAATTATTTGCCCCCTCTCCCCCCCATCCCACATCTGTATGGCTCATTCCTTCTCTTTTTATTGGCTTGCACCATCACAAACCATGGCTTATACAAGTTACTTATCCACCCCCTTCTCAATAGTTCAATGGCTCTGCCAACAGGCCAGAAAACTTCTGCCCAAAGCAAGTACCTCTTAGTACTTGCTTCATTTGAGCCTCTGATCTGTATCCAGATCAAACTTGAGTGTCTTAGTCATGTCTGGAAAAAGCTGGCTGCACAACAACACAAACAACCTGCTCAACACATGGAGTAGGGTATGAACAAAATGTTTTCAATAAGACTTAATTATCATGAAAAAAAATTCAAGAAAATTTAGTCCTTAATGTGTTTGACCGAAATACATGCAAATATGATGAAATGCTTTTATCATGGCTTGAGGGTGAAAGCAAAGAAGCATACTTAATTAGTTATTAAAATATGAAATAAGGTTTAATGGCTTCAAGGATTTGTAGATATAAATCTTGAATCAAAACTACGCATGTTCCACCCACAATTGCTACAGTTGCATTTAACCGCTTAGAGAGGGCTGTAAAGCAGTGTGAAGTGGTATATAAGTCTAAGTGCTATTGATTTTTAAGAAAGAATGCAGCCCAAGACAATTCTTCACCCAAGATGGTCCAGGCAAGCCAAAAGGTTTGACACCCATGGTTTCGGTTGAATATGCCTGCTTTAAATGATATTATTGCATATGCAAAGAGTAAGTTAACTATTGGCCATAACATTGACAAAACATTGACATTGACAAAGCTTTTGACAAATTGGGATGCAGAAGGCTTGACACTGGCAACATCATTATCAATCTTCCAAAGAACTATTAGGGAATATGCTAGCTATATGGAACATTCTCAACAAAACACATAGTTCTGGATGTATATGTAACATTATACCGTAAAAGACAATTTGTTACTCGTTTTATAAATTTACATATTAAAAAGTGAGTAAATATTTATTGTATCAGTTTTAAAGTATTTGGCTTTTGATGGAAATACTTGTTTTAATGCATATATGTCCCTGTAATACAGGGGCGGGTTGCTGCCAGTGTGCTTTGTGCTCGCTTTGTGTGCGTGTGCGCCAGACGTGCACTGCGCGTGTGGCCGCAGTTGACTGTCAATTGTTCTGCGCATGTGCAGAACATTAAAAAATTACAAAAAAAATTGTCGACAATGGCATTGGCAACCGGGGAATCTATTCAGGGATGTAGCCAGCCTGGGTTGCTGCTGGTTCGGGCGACCAAGGCCAAAATACCACTACTGGTTCGCCTGAACAGGTGCGAACCAGTAGTAACCCATCTCTGCTGTAATAGTTTGCAAGTGAATCCCTTACTAACAAATTAGTAGCATATCTCTGTGTAGATGTGCCCATTGCAACTTTCCTCATTTCCAGTAATTTGACATAATCTTGTCTGGAAGCCAGTAACCCTTGGGGACATCAATTTGTGCAAGGTTGGTTTAAAATGCTAGTATTTGTAAAGGCAGCTGAAAGAGATTTGGGTGGATGAGAAATGAACTGCTACAAAGGAATTGTGTGAACTTCTGACAAGCAAGTCAATGGGGAAAACCGGATTCACTCAACAACCATGTTACTAAACCACAGCAGTGTTTCATTTAACGACTGTGGCAAGAAAGATCGTAAAATGGGGCAAAGCTCACTTAACAAATGTCCCCCTTAGCAACATACATTTTGAGCTCAATTGGGGTCGTAAGTCAAGGACTACCCGTACTATTGCAACTTGCAGAGCCATTTCAGTGGCATCTGTGTGCAAAGAGGAAGGAGGGTCAATCTGATGAAAGTATCACTCACACATTTACTGGGTTGTATACGTGCCCATTGGAGTCTGAATATACTGTACAATGCTTTGAAATTTTGTCATTTTGATGAAAGCAATTAAATCCTATGATTTTTTTTTCTTTTCATCCTGTTGGCACAAACCTACACCTAACATTCATTTTTAAAATACTTTTTATGTGTCGTTCCTGAATTTTTTGTCTAGCTTCTCTGCTTTCTCCAGAAATTTTCACCGCTGTATGTCTATGAAAGGCTCTAATTATAACCACAGTGATAGTCTAATATCACACAGAAGATTAACTTTCTTTTGTTTGATTTGATAGTGACTGAACATTCCATGCTACACCACTGGAACAAAATCTGCAAGTGCAACAATAGACTGCTCTAATCTCATTACTGGCATCTAGTGTTCCTTTACATAATGACATGTTAGTGCATTCTAATTTTTAGAATAGGAAAATTTGTATTGACAGTACAGTAAAAGGTTATATAATCCCAGTTAATATTTGCTGTGGAGAAAGACTTCTTTCCTAAGAAGTGTCCAGGTAAGCCATTACCTTGTGGTCTAATTTCTTCATTGGTAGCAATGAAGAAATCGTTGGATTAGCAAAAATTAGTAAGTCATGCTGTGTGGAAAAACTAGGCCACACAGTCCAATTACATTTTCCTGCTTGCTATTTCCAGCTTTGGCATTCCAGTCTCTAACCATAAACAACACATCTTATTTGCACGTTCTGACAATTTCAGATTAAATTTGACCAAGAAGCCCATCAATTACTTCTTTTTCTACATCAATAGTTGTAGCATGAAGTTAGATAACAATCAATATTAAAAGATTGTCTGGGAAGACTAATTGATATTGTTTGGTCATTGATTGAAATGTACCCAAGCCATATCTCTGGTATATCCTTCATGACTATAAAATATTTGTTTTGATGTTATGAATAGGAAACAGTATGATCTCTTGACTGAAAGTATATTTCAGTTTGCTAATGCTTAAGATGCGTATACATCAGTGACGTGCGGTGAGGTTTATGGCTGGTGAGGCTGGTGACGTCATCAAACTGCGTGGTTGCTCCGATCGCATGGGCGCAGCCCGACCGGAGAAGTTTCTCTTCTCAGAAATGTCAGAAAGGGACAGGCAGGCTGCCACAGCTCCACTGAGAAGACATTTCTGAGAAGAAAAACTTCTCCTTTCTCCTCCTTCCCCCCAGTCAGGGGATGCAGGGGAGGCAGAGCCTCACCGTTCTCATCATGAAAAAAAACAAAACTGGGAAGCGGCGAAAGTGGCTGGGAGAGGCGCATGGCCTGGACATCGCAGCATCAGCCCCAAGTGCACCAATCTCGCCATTTTTTGCATTGGCCGAGTCCGTGATCCTTGCAAGGAGAATGGGATCACGTGTGCAGGAGGCTCCTCAGCGCCAGCCTCAGATCAGCGCGAGCTGCGGTCCCCTTCCCCTGCACACATGGTCCCATTCCCCTCCTTCCTGAGCCAACATGAAGGGGACCTTACACCTTCCTGATGACGTCACCAGCGTCACTAGCCAAAAACCTCACCGCACGTCTCTCTTTCTCTCTCTCTCTCACACACACAATATGCTTTCTTATATTCTTTCAAAATATATAATAAAAATAGAAAACCATCCAAATTAGTATTAATTGATTAAAAGATTCCTGATTTGTTTGGACTGAACTAAATGGTTGCTTCAATTAAAAAAAAAACCAATTCAGCTCATAGATTCATTTGAATCTCTGAATCAAATCACTGCATCAAATATTCCCACAGCTCTACTTTATACAGCAGAAAGTAGGAATCTTACACTGAATTTATACTCCATTCTATAAAAAAATAATGAGTTCCTTTAAGCTTTTGCATTCTACGTTCCAGATTGTTTTCTGTTTATTTTTAATAAGCGTACTTCTTTAAAGTTTTGAGCCTTAATAAAAAAGAGACGTATTTAATACAGGTAGTTATAATTACTTGGTTGCATAACTGTGGTGGAATAGATGATTACCAGAAAATATTACACACAATACTGTATTTTTCTCATTCACATTCTCATTAACAAATTTATAAGCCTTTTCCTGCAATCCAATACAGTACAAGTCAGGGAATACTCAGTAATTTTATTGGCATAGTTTTCAATTTCCAGTAACAATTACTTTTTTTCTCTTTCTGTTATCACATAACATGTACCTTTACCTGACATTCATTTTTCTTTGTTCATTCAAGACTTGAGGGATGTAATCATGTGAATATTATTACATTGTCTTGTAATCCCTGTTTATTTTCAGTATTTATTACCTTCTTTCAGTATTTTGAAGCTTCTCTGTTATTAAGGCAGGGATGAGCAACTTACGTAATTGCAGTTACAGTACTGAACACTTTTATCACTGGAAACAAAAATGCGAGCTAAAGTCAGCATATGATCTATTCCTGATGTAAGGCCTACTATCTTCTGTATGCTGGTTAGATGCTTCCTGTTATATACAAACAGACAGAAGCCCCTTTCATTCCATGCCTTTAAACCAGGGGTGCCAAACTCGTGTTATCACGTCATTATCACATGACGTATCACAACTTTTTTCTCCTTCGCTAAACTGGAGATTGGTGTGACCAATGGTTGACGCATCTGACCGTGGGCCGCAAGTTTGGCAACCCTGCTTTAAACAGACAACCTTATTCTTCATGCCTTGAAAAGCTTAACTTGCCCAGTTTCTATATGTCAGGCTTCTGGCAGTAGCACAGATGAGTTAGTAATAAGTGTTGAGAACTTGTTCCAGAAGTGATACATAAAGCAATGCAATATTAGAGGAGGCGCTTTGAATAATGTAGTGTCTATCTGCAGTTTTTTAGTCAGATATCTTTTCCCAGGATCATGCTTCTGTTCTCTGCATTGGATTGGGGAGGAAAACACAACTGCTTTAGGGTTGCTGGTAACTGCTCCATTTGCAAACTCACTTGTAGCAGCTCTTTGGAATTAAATCCAAAAGTCTGCACAGCTCTAATTATAATAACCCTTAGCGGAAAGTGTAATGTTTCTGCATATCTCCAATATTTAAATGGTTTCATTATCATTAGTTCCAGTGCCTTCACCTGAAGATATTTTGCTAGGAAACCGTACATTTGGAAATTACTAGCTCTCAAGTAAGAAATTGTGCACTATTTATAATTTCTGTTGAAATCAATGGGATTACTCACAACTGCAATCATGCATAGATTGCTCTTCATGTGTTTGCACGAATGCATAAGGGCTTGAAAGTAGCTAGAAAATGGGATTATGCACCCAGGCTTGCAAACTTCCATATGTTCAGCTGGAAAATCTGAGAAGGGATTCCATTTTCATCTAGCTGAACTGAAGTACAGTTCTCTATACAACCGGGAACCTGTGCTTGTCTTCAAAGCAAATGCAAGTTCAACCTTTCATAAGACCCCAAGGCTGAATGTTTCACATTTGAGAGAATAAGGAGAGGGATTGAATGCACACCACATTCTCCATCTACTTGTAAAACTTTGTAAAACTAGAGAGCACTAGATTGCTCTTTTCTTGGTGCATTTGGAAACTTTATCAAAACATTTTCCAAGAGTTACTTAAGGATGCTTCAATGACTTTTAAAGGTAAAAGTCATCCAGTATCCTGATATCTAGGAATGATAAAAACAATGTAGTCTAAAAAAATAAGAGTTCAGCCAATCTGATGCCATTGATAGTGGCAAAAGGCCATTTGGAGGCCCACATAAGGACTTGAAGGTAATCTTTTTCCATATTTTAGCAACTGATAATTAGTGTCACTAAATATTGAAATTTTCCACTGCTGTTGTGGTTAACAAATCTCTCTGTTCCCTGAATCTGTCTAATCCCCTTTTGAAAATCTCCAAGCCAATATTCATTGGCACATTTTGTTACAATGAATTCTACATATGTCAGTTATGCTTCATATTAAAAATGTTTCCCTCATTATGTCAGAACTGGCCAGATTATCGTGCTCCAATTCATCTCATTCTATCCTCATGTTTTGTAACTGCAACTGAAACCAATGTGAAACAATCAACCTGAATTGGTGGACATCTTGTCATACGTAGAAACCGTTAATGTGAATATTATTTCTTCCAAGTGTTTCACTTTCTCTGTACTAGCTTTCCAGCAAACCGAAACCTGATGTTATACAAGAGATATCTGGTGAATATATTGTATCAGTATACCTGAGAGCCAGTTTGGGGTAGTGGTTAAGGCACCAGGTGGCATCAGGCTAAAAACTGGAAAACTCTGAATTCTAGTTCAGCTTTGGCACACAGCCAGCTGGGTGACTCTGGTTAAGTCACTGCCTCTCAGCTCTGGGAAGCATGAAGTGGCAAAACACTCCAGAACAGGGCCCTTCAACTTCGGCAACTTTAAGACTTATGGTCAAGTCTTAAAGTTGCCAAGGATGCTGCTTGATAAAACCTGCTCCATAAAACCTTGTAAGAAAACTGCCAGGATTTGTCCAGGCAGTTGCCAAGAGTCAACACTGATTTAAAGCACGCCTGTACAGACCAGGCTTTAGAACTGGATTGAGAAATGTTACAGTAACATAGTAGTAAAACTGACCACATAAAAATATAAGACTAACGTATAAAATCTATTCTCTTCTTTTACTACTTCTAATTTTCATACTGAGAATCTTGCACATGTGTTCAAGAGAGCTGAGTAATGCAAAATCTGGAGACGTGACCCTTTCTTATTGGTGTTCCATATAATATTGAGAAAGAGAATGTTATGCTCATATTACACATTTAAAAAATAAGTTACCATTACCCTTCAAAACGGGGTGGGTAAGGAGGAGCTATGATTGTAGGACCTATTCACATACACTACATTAATCAGGAGCAGCAATTGGTAAGGTTTTTGTTTTACAGCCCCCGGATCAAATCACAATAAAAAGGGCACGTACATAAGATACAATATATATTGATCATAAGTATATATTCTTGTCAGAGATACGATATGAAGCAAGTCTCTAGCCTGTTACCCTATTGCATAATGATAGTATGCTCAATATGCTTTCCTATCTGGGGGTAGAGAATTACTCCTTCGTGTAATTGTTTCTTTCTTAAATGTGGCGATTGATAATGAATCTTACTATCAAAAGATATCAGTGGTACATCACTTGAGAGTTCTAGGCAGGTGTCATTGCAATTATTCACAAGATATGGTGTGCCCCAGCTCTAATTAGAATTTGAAAAAACTGGCCCTGGCCAGTGGCATCAGGAATGGTAGGGCCATAGAAGATACCTGCTAACTTTGGGTTTATTGCTTCGGTAAGTGGTACCTTGCTGGAATCAGTTCAGATCAAGTGTCTAGTCTAGCAACACCTGTGCCTTTTGTTTTACTTAGGACTGATAACATTTGTGCATAGCCAGATGTATATGAACTTCTGATATACTTTGTTACTTCCCACCCAGTCCCTGCCCACAAATATAAATAAAGTCCCAAACAAATTAGGTTATTTTGCTTTGGCAGCTCGTAAAGAAAGAGAAATTGTTCCTATTTTTACATTGTTGGTTTAAACTTTGACAGACACACACTGACAGGGCCATTCAAGTATCAAACAACAACAGTAACAGCACACCTTGCAGACTAATTTAGTTGTATCTTCATTCTTCTTCTTTCATACTATGTTATGTCAGCAATTCAAGTGAAAGCATTGGTAAATTAACATGAAGATTTTGGATCCCTGTCAGATATTCTAAACAATGCTATTAACTTATTGGACCAAATAATTTTCCAAATTTCAGCTTACTTGTGGTAAATCATTAGAAAAATATATTAGCCCATGGTTTTCAACCTTTTCTTCACCACAGACCCCTTTTAAATACCTTTGTGGTCACAGACCATGGCCACGGACCCCCCAAGACTTAACTCAAGATTTAAATCATAAAATTTCTCCAACCCTCCATGGACCCCTGTGACAACATCGTGCCCCCCCAGAGGTCTGTGGACCACAGATTGAGAACCACTACATTAGACTATGATAGGGAGGATAATGATTAAAAAACAATATATAAACACTTTTTTTTGTTATGGATCAAATATGAAGCAATTGTTTGACATTTTAAAAAGCTTACATGGTACGATCAAGACAAATTTAAGTGCACGCTTACCTGGAAGTAAAGACCATTAAACTCAATCAAAACTGCAATTTTATGTAGGCTTGTTTTAAAAGAAGCTCCCTTAAGCCCAATGGTGCTTTTTTTTTAAAGAGGCATCAGAGAAATGAAACTATCAGAATACAATTCAGAAATATTAAGATCAACAGAAATTTTGGATAAGGCACATTTAATGACCTTTCATGAGCAGAAGGGCTTTTCTTTGTAAAATGGTGGGAGGCAACTCATTCCTTTTAATGCATCCTCAGACTGTTTTCTGGAGAGTTATAGATGAAGAGAATTGGGCTGGGAGTACAAGATATATAAGTAACAAAGTGGAGGGAAAGACTTCTTGAGGCACATGCTTACATGACAGTCCTCACACACTGTGTGTTGCATAGATGGCTAATATATATGGCTGACATATTTTGGAATATATGGTTTAGTGAATAAAGCACAGTTGGCTGGATTTGTAGTACTTGATAAGACAGAACTATATACATAATGGTTTAGTGCAATGTATGAAACCTGATATACTATTTCTTTATTATAACTTTCTAACCACCTGGGGCGAACCATACATATGCTATGCCAGATGACATTGAGTATCATGAAGAAACCTTGATGAAGTATCCCCGCTATCTTAGCTGTGAACTGCCTGGCTGACATTTCCTGGTGTGTGTGTGTTGTGTTAATTTATTTAAAGCCATTGATCGGACTCATTTATATAGAGTGAAAGAGAGCTAAGTCACCACCTTTTCTCTGGCATCTTTATTTTATTCCACACAACATGCATGAGTTGAAGAAACGGTGAGGTCCCTGGTTGAAGCAGCTACATTGTGCATCTATTCTTGCTTTCTGTTAGCTAAATTACCTCCCTTCCAAATTCAGATGACATGTGATCTGACCTTTTGCAGACCTTGGGTCAGCATAACGAAAGTTTCATAAGCCTAACCACAGGGTAAAATCTGTTTCATGTAAACATTTTACTGAAATGTTGACATCGTCCCAGGCACTGCAGAAATATGGCATAATTTACTTATATCTATATTTCTCATATTTATAGAGTTAATCTATTATTATTCCTTCTTGTAGATTATAGGTGGATTCATATAACTCACTATATGTGATTTGCCTCTGATTTAGCATGTTATGGGAATTGAGCTATTTAGCTTTTTAAGCAATGATTTAGCTTACTGTGTAGCTCAGCCAATTATGATTTATTCAGTAAACAATATTAAAGCAAAACACTGCATTCTGGGAATAAATCCTTATTTAAAATACTAATTGCTTCCAGATAAGTCTCATTATTCTGTTTCATTCACAGAAGGTTGTAGAGGATTCCAATAGAGATGTCTGCAAGAAGTCAGGATGACATCACTGGTGTCAACATGCAAATAATGTGAATTCTGTAATTGGCCTCAGTATCTTTGTATCTTTGATGCAAATTATATAATGCATGTCCTTTGCCCTATGATATTATGATGAGCATGATGCCATTTGCCCCCAACTACAGATGCCCATGGACTTTAGAAATATTAGTCTTCCATTTGCAATTCTGATATATTGCTTCATCTTTTACCTTTACCTCTATGGAGAGAAACTTAGCTGAACGGTGCCTTCTGATCAGCCATGCTTTGAGCTATCTGCTTGGAAACAAGTTTTTCTAAATCGATTGCAGAAACTGAGCAAGAGGTCTCACAGGAAGTAAGGTACTTTGCTCTTATGATCAATGGATCAGAGGCCTTTGTCTTATAGTGCACATTTGTAGTGCAGAAAATGTATTAGGTTTAAATTTCTTTGGTCATACCATGTGTTTTCAATCCCATGAAAATTGGCCACTTTTTCATTTTATAAAACTGAAATACATGCCACTAGTGTTTAATATTTCTCTCCTCAATCCCTTCTGATAGGGACACTTCTTAAAAGGGGTTACAACCCAGTAATGGGAAAGAAATGTTTTAAAAGTTTAGCATAGCTTTTTAAAATCCATAGGGGGGGTTAATTTAAAAAAAAGAACTTAAATACTAACTGGTACTGAAGATACCGAGCTAGATCTCGATTCCCTGGTTTTAGTGTTCGGCATGGCAATGGTGCAGCATGACACTCCTACGGTAGCTTCAGGTAGCTCATCTTCATCGGTCCATTCATTAAGGTTGGGGTTGTAACACTGAATACATTTCTTGTATTTCTTTTCTATTTCATTCCAGCCTCCTACTAAGTAAATTTTTCCATTAAGAGTAGAAGCACCAGCAGTGCTCACACCAGTTGGAAGAGGAGCAACATAATTCCACTGGCCAGAATATGGACTATAGCATTCAACAGGAAGTACATCAACTCTTTCCCCTCGCCCTCCCAGTTGGGATCCTCCCATGACGTAGACCTTTTCCCCTAGGGTAATGGCACAGTGCCATCCTCTCGGGGTGCTAAGGCTGGCCTTGTCTTGCCAGTTGTCACTAGCAGGGTCATACATGCAAACCGAGTGGGAGTAAGCATTATTGATGTAGCCTCCTGTGACCAAGATCCTGCCGTCTACTACTGCACTAGCATGGCAGCACCTGGGCATCTCCAGGGGAGACTTCAGCTGCCACTGGTTAATTGTAGGGACATAACATTCAACCGAAGAGAGACACCCTTCAGAATTGCGACCACCAACTGCAAAAAGGAGACCATTGAACACATTCAGACTAAAATGAGTGCGCTTTTGATTCATATTGGCCAGATGTATCCAAGTGTTGAAGCGAGGATCGTACCTGAAAAAAAATTAAGGAAGTATTAATGGCACATGAATGCTAGCTACATTTACAGGTGTTGTATTGTTGAAACTTTATTTTCTAGCTTTATTTTTCAGTAGGTCACCTTGTCCAGGTTGCCGTGGCTGGGTCACCCTGGTGGGGTACCACTGCCATCTCTCCATGGCCAGGTCACTGCCGCTGGCTTACCCTGAACAATTGGACCCAGGACAAGTCACCCTGGCCAACTGGACAACTCACAGCCATGGGACAATTTGAGGACAAAGTAGGGAAGGGAAGAGGCACTTTCCCTTTCCCTTCAGCAAAAGAAACATTAGCCCCAGTAAATGAAACACGGGGGGTGGGGCCAACTTTCAGGGAGGAGAATTGCCACTGTGCGATGATTTGAGGATGAAGTGGGGAGGGAAAGAGGCACCCCCCCCCCAGAATAAAAATCAATCCCATGTGGAGGGGGATCCTGAGTAGAGTACCATTCTAGACTATTAATTAATTCTGTACTTAGTCTTAATAATTAAAAGAGATATACAAATAACAAATCAGAAGAGTGACTTTGATAATTTTATTTTTGTTTTGTAAAATAGTTTCTTTTGAAGTTTTCAAGGACTTTCTTGGATGAGAGAAGGAGAAAATGAAAAGAAATCAAGTTTTGTAATTCTACTTAAAGGTCCAAATTGTTAAAACTAAAGGGAAGGAATATAAAGTTGATTTATTTGATTGAGGTTAAAATATGTACATTATTGTTTCTGATAACCCTTAATGGATTGTTGTTGACCAGGACTGAACCATGAGACTTTAAAGATTTGTTTATAGAAAAGAGAAGAGATATAGGAAGAAGAAATTTTTTCTTCTATTTTCAGTGATAAGGTATTGTATTCAAAGTAAAGGGAAGGAATACAAAGTTGGTTTAGTTTGTATGTGTGTGTGTGTGTGTGTGTCTGAGGTGGCATTCAGCAGGTTCTGACCAATTCTGGACAACTGGTAGCGCAAATTTTGAGTAGTTTGGAGAACCGGTAAATATCACCTCTGACTGGCCCCACCCCCAGGAGGAAATGGGGATTTTGCAATAACCTTCCCCTGGAGTGGGGTGGGAATAGAGATTTTACAATATCCTTCCACTGCCACACCCACCAAGTCACACCACGCCAAGCAACGCCACACCAAGCAACGCCCACAGAACCAGTAGTAAAAAATGTGAATCCCATCACTGGTGCGTATGTGCCCATGCACACCCATGCACACCCACCGGTATTTCTGAGACCTCTTAATGGACTTTTGCTGACTAGGATTGAATGATGAGGCTTTCACAAATTGTTTATAGATAAGATATGAGGTAATGGGAAGGTAGTGTTGCATTTTCATAGAAGGTCAGAAATTATTTCTGTTGTTTGTACTTGCTGGGATAAAGGAGGAAGTTATTTCTTTATATATTTCTTTTCTTTTGCTTTACTATATTCATTCGTTTTATTTCTTTTCTATTTTTTATTTTATTTTCTGCACTTTCTGGCTTTTCATTCCTTCATACTTCTTACTTTGTATTCGTTTTTTTTAATCTTTGTAATGGAAATTTTAATAAAAATATTATTTTTTAAAATGTGGCCAGGAAAACTGCACAGACTTGTTTCTGTAGTCACCAAGGGTCAGAATTGAGTTGATGGACCATAACAACAATGACAGATATTTTTGAAAGTAACAATTGGATCAGTTGCAGGTCTGTCGAAATAGACCAGGCTGGATAAGGTAATCTCAAATTTGTTTTCCAGAAATGTGTAATACTTTTTTTTAAGTCTGCATTTTTTGTTCAGAACAGGATTTTTTAAAAATGCTTATAAATAATTACTAAAACATTACCAATTGTTATGCAAATGTAGAAAAGGAAAACTTATATTATTTTACTATCACTCTTCTTACAGAGTCCTTTCTAGAAAATTAGATGGGAATTTTCAAAAGATGTGAAGCTAATAAATGAAAAGTTCCAGTGATACAGCATACTGAAGGAAGGAGGTCCTAAAGTACAACCAATTTCAAATAAGTTCTTTGCATCACATCTCAAAATTCAAAGCAAAATTTTGGAATGATTTCCACCGTTCTTCTATAGAATGTGGCATCCTGCTTCTTACAGATTTTGAGTGTGAGGCACAAATTCATTTTTAGAAAGTTCCTTATGCATGGACAATTTACTCTTTAATCATGAGAGGGCAGTGGGGGGAAGAGGAGGAGAGAAAGGAGGAGTGGAAAGGGGAGAGAGGAGAAGGGGAGAGGAAGGAGAAGTAGAGAAGAGAAGGGCGACAGAGAGAAGTAAGGAGGTAGGGAGGGGAAGGAGAGAGGGAGAAGAAAGGTACAAATATGGTGTATGGAGAGCAGAAGAGCCAATAATAGTTTTTGGGAGCTGATGGTAAGGTGAATTGATGTAAACATTTAATAATACAATATATTGTTAGCTATGTAATAGTATACATGTGGTTATATGTTATGAACATGGAAAAATAAAAAACTTAATTGAAAAAAAAAATCTACTCTCTAATCAGAAAGACGTACATAGACTGGCAGTTTCTCACGACATGCCAGAGACCAGACATTGAATGTTCTGCATGTAAGTCCTAATTTCTAGTGCTGAGATACAATTCTTCCCCAAATTGAAACGTGATTTCAGACTGTGTATAATTAGGAGGTGCTTGAAGAGAAAAACTAACCGTATATGATTTGGCATACATGGTGGATAGTACATGTCTTCTTTGCTGCAAGACATATGTGGGAAATGGAACATATACATCTTTCCATTCCATAAGTAGTAAGCAGCAAAATATATGTATTTCTAGCATTGAAACTACAGTCATGTTGGCTGATTCTAGAAATTATTCTGAGCAGTTTGGAAGAAGAATGGATCGTTATAATAACAAATGTGTTGTAATGAGTTAACACAGTGGGCTAAAATGCTGATGCTCTCATGAAGCTCACAAGATACTCTGGGCTGGTCATTAACACTCAGGTTCTCAGGATCAAGTGAGGATAAAATGTTGAAAGGGTAAATTGTGTGTGTCATCCTCAGCTCTTTAGAATAATGTTTAGAGAGGAAATGCAGATGTCCGTAGTGAAAAATGTACTGATTACCGTACATTTATGTCTTCCTTCTAAAATGGAAACGTCTTCCTTGAGTGGTCTTTTGGCAAATCCTTTCACAGCAAATATATCCCCTATTATACCCTCCTCTTAGTTTTTTTCCTTCCTTTATCAGGATAGTCATGATAAAAAAGGAAGTACTGGCATACAAGGTTACTGCCAAACAGGAGTCCTGGAAGTTGCTCAATTGTTCTGGATGTTCCAGAAAACATGGAGGGCTATAAAAAGTTCTTTCGTGTTTCAAATAAATGAAAGTCACTAAGAATTCCTTAACAGGACATAAACCACACACTTTTGCC
Source organism: Natrix helvetica (assembly GCF_964273705.1). Classification (NCBI taxonomy): domain Eukaryota; kingdom Metazoa; phylum Chordata; class Lepidosauria; order Squamata; family Natricidae; genus Natrix; species Natrix helvetica. Next base: position 161,353,192 of record NC_138552.1, read on the forward strand.
CTAATAGACAGAAAGATAGTGTTGGTAACACGGGATAATTTTTATCAAGAAAATTATGCAAATAAAAATTACTATCCTCAAATTTCAATCTGAATCACTCATACTTTGTTTTTTATTTTAAAAGAAGCAGATTAAAATAATGGAACTCTGTTGTTGCAGGAAAAGATAGCAATAGCACTTAGACTTATATAACGCTTCACAATGCTTTCTCTGAGTGGTTTACAGAGTCAGCATATTGCCCCCAACAATCTGGGTCCTCATTTTACCGACCTCAGAAGGATGGAAGGCTGAGTCAACCTTGAGCCAGTCAGAATCGAACTGCTGGCAGTCAGCAGAATTAGCCTGAAATATTGTATTCTAACCACTGCACCACCACAGCTCTTAGAAGATAATGGTAACCATGCTCCTCAATCATCAACTGTACTTGAGGAGGGGAGGAAATGAGTGAAACTGAATATTTATGTATTTTTCTTTTTTTAGCATATGTGGAACAAAACATAACTTGATTTAATGTAAATTGAATTAACATTACTTACACAAACTACCTAATATGATTGCTCTCCAAATATTTATTAATTTATTAATTTCCTACACTCACGTTCTGTCATTGACTCTCTGATTCTCAAAGGAACTCCAGGAGATGAAGCACCAGAAGATATCAATCAATCAATCAATCAATCAATCAATCAATCAATCAATCAAGCTTTTATTTCTAAACCGCACCCTCTCCTAAACAGGACTCGGGGCGGTGTACAGTCATATATGCTAGAATGTCACTGGAGAAAGACAAAGAGCTAATCTGACTCAATATAGGTAAGAGCCTTTAATAATGGGTGTCAAATTTGCACCATCACATTGCCATCACATGATGTTATCACAACATTTTTCCCCTTTGCAGAGCTGGGGTGGGCCTGACCTGCTCTTATTGCATCCGTAGAGGATTATTTCAGGCATGTATTGGACAAAGATACTTGGATTTACTTTGAATTGGACTCTAGTTGTGTAAGTCTGGTAGTATTGACTGAGATACAGTCTGGCAAAAAACAGGGAAGAGTTTCTCATATTACTAATATTTTATTATCTGGGAAAAGTTTGAGCTTTCTAGCCCCAAGAAGTGGACAAGATCCTCAGAGCTGTAACCAAAGTCACCTATACATTAGATCCATGTCAGTCCTGATTGGTCAAGGCTACCAAGGAGGTGACATATGGTATATATGTGGTGATGAATTCATCCTTGAGAGAGGGGTGGTTCTGCTTGCAATTATGGAGGCAATGGTCTACCCACTTCTCAAGAAGTTATTGCTGGGCACAGAGGTATTGGACAATTTCTGACCCAAATGAGAAACCATCAACTTCCCTTGTTGAGAAGGTTATTGAGTTGCAGTTTCTGAGGGCTCTGGAAGTCACAGATTATCTAAATCTGTTAGATTTCAAGCCTAGATAGAATGCCAAAACAGCATTGATTTTTTTGGTTGATAACTTATTTTAGGACAGGATGGGAGCATCCTGGTGCTGTTTGAATTCTCAGTGGCCTCTGGTAACATTGATCGTGATGTTCTTCATTATGAGCTTAGCAGGTTGAAAATGAGAGGCAGAGGTTACAGTGGTTTTCCTTCTTGTAGGGTGGTTTCATGTTAATTGAGGCAGGGGATGGGGCTGTCACAGCTTAGTCCTGAGGCTTTGCTTTGTATTATGCCTCAGAGCATGATTTTCTTCCTAACCCTACTTAATATCTGTCCTCATGGGGTTAGGTATCATCAGCACATTGATGAAACCCAGTGATGTATCTCAATCTTTGCCATCCAAGTGATATTGTTGAAATTGTCTCAATACCTGGAAGTTGTAAGAGTCTGGATGGGGGAGAGCAGGCTCAGAAAACCATAGTAAGACTGAGTGACTGGGATCATTTGGATGCAGAAAGTTTCTATCTTCATTTCTAGAGAAGGTCTCGTATGCCTAATAGAACCAGTGTGCAATTTGCAAAAATCCACCTTGTGCACAAAATCTGGATTGGGAGTTCTACTCATGATCATCACTACCTTTGTGTGGCTATACAGACTGCTACTTCACTAGTTGCACTGGGTACCAGTAGACTCCTGGATGCAATCCAAGTTGCTGGTATAGGGCTTAGTTATTTGCAAGACTGCCTGTCTCTAATTATTTCTGCCTACTCAATAAGATTTGACCTGGTGGGCATATTCTGGGTCTTGACACGTAAGCAGTGCTAACAGGACATGTGTCTTCTCTATTACTGCACCTGTCTTATGTAACAACATCTCCCTGCATGCCCACCATCCCAAATCCAGATGGCTCTACTGGATTTCTCATTTCCTTCTGAAAGGCTCTGTCTCTTAGACACTGGCTTGGGAGTTTATATGCATATCACAATAGTAATGTTTTTCAATTTTGAAAATTGCCTCTTGTGCAGTAATATATAATAATTTAATGTATTTTGGTTAATCTGTGATGTTTTTAATACTATACACTCTCATATTGATTGGGAAATGTTATGAATTGATCAAATGTAACAATATAGCCAGAATTTTTGTAGCATTCAGGAATTTGCTTCCAAGGCTGAAGTGAGATAGGGCAGCTGCATGTGATCTCAGACTGCTTTGCCCCAAAGCATAAAGCGGATCAGCAGACTTCTCCATGAAAAAATAACATGCAAAATTATACCTCTTCGCATAAAATATCACTAGCTATTTTAATACGTATAACCCTAGAAAAGAAGAGAGAAAGAATTTCTCTTCCTTTCTCTTCCCCGCCACATAGATACACATATTTCTCCTTCTTTTTCTGGAGCTGTTGTGTCCATGCTATGTCTCCACTGCTATATATAATCAGTTACCTGCAAAAATTGCTGACTGCATGCTTTGCCTGATTTCTGGCATCATTCTGATCTTCACCACCTGCTACATAGAGAAACCCATCCATCACGGTGACACACTGGTTGAAGCTTTTGGCAGGCATCTCTGTAAGTCTTTTCCATCCATTGTCGGGATCTCTGTATAAAATGTCTCTGCTGAGGGATTTTTCTGTTAAAGCTGGACGTCCCCCGACTGTAACTAAGACTCGTAATCCTCCTCGAATCCTGGTTCTTCTTGACTGTAGAGTATTCTGGTGGTAAGGAAGTAAGTGGTAATTCATGGCATCTACCAGAAGTCTGTGGCAATCTGTATCTAACATCATTCTTGGTACAGTCTGAACATAATTCACCAGGTCCTGGGCAGAGATGGTACCAAACCGAATGTTGCTCAAAAGATCTGCGGCATACTTAGTTCTTTTTTGGTCAAATTCCAGCCATCTCATTGCAATCTGGAATGCAATAAGTTCAGAAGGCAACTGCAAGTCATCATCTGCAAGAAGTTCGTTGATCTGTTCAAAAGTAAGCTTTAAGAATTGATCTGATTCAGAAAACTCAATGAAGTTGTCTCTAATGAATTTCTGTGATGCTTCCTTAGCAGTTTTCAGTCCATATGTCTCTGCAATGTTGACAACATACATACAATTCTCCACATTGATTTCTTGCATCAGAAAGTCACTGCACATCTTCACAAGGGTATGTATCTGAAGATAAATGGCTGTGGAGATAATACTACCTATAGTATACAGGGAAAGTGTAAGTTTTCCAGTATAGGCGTATGCAATCACAGTGGCTAGGCCCAGTGGGGATACGTCATTGAGGTCCACTCTTTGAGTTGATGGATCTTTCTTTAGGATGTTATGGAAGTAATCACTGCAGGATGCCATCACCACCTTGTGAACATCAAAGGACTTGGTTTTGGTACCAATTATTAAATCACAGAGAAAATTTTCCAGCCTCATCCTACACAAACCTTCCAAGAGGTTGGGACTATAGAAAGCATCAGAAACTTCCGTGGAAACACAACTGAAACCGTTGCCTCCTTCTAGGAGGGTATTCAATCCATTGAGCTTGCTGAATGGCCCATCTTCCACTATGATGGTTAACTCATTGATATCCGTCTTGTTCTTCTTGACATTCTTCTTCTTAGGCGCCATGACTGCAATACAATATCACAGCCAAGAGCTTGCTAAGAAAAACCCAGAACAAAGAAAAAAATAATTTGTACACCCATATTTAAACATCTTTCTACAACTGATCCCAAGGCTATAATCTATAAGCATGAAATATAAAAGAGCAGGAGAATAATTACTAACACATCTGCAGCATTTGGTTGGTATGCCTATATGGTTAATTATCACTTGGTAAATCTAGTTTGTATCCTTCTTCAGATGTGATGAAAGCAGAGCATTTTTGCAGGAGTCACCCCAGTCTCCCCAGATTTCAATCCTGAATGCTGAAATGGATTTTTATTCAATTTAAATTGTATATGAAAAGGTCCTTTTGGCTGTTAATCCAAGTAACCTTACTAATAACCCAAGCTCAAATCCAGAATTTAACAGAATTAAATCTATTAAAAGGAACATGTACAGACCTCCCTCCCTTTGCCACAGTACTTGCAGTACAAAAGTAGGTTGAGGAACGTGAAGCCAAAAATGCTTGATCCTGAGCCTTTCACGCATTTACATTACCTCTTCAGCTGTAAGGCTTGAAAAGGACTAACATGTCACGTTAATTTTCTAATATTTATTCAATTGCAAATTTGACTATATTTTTCAGATTAGTTTTCACTTCAGATTAAATTGGACTCCTATACAGTCCTAATTTGTTTGAAAACAAAACTCACTAAATTAAACTCCAACTCCATTCTGAATTACCAGAGCCACTTAGGTTATAGTGAAGGTTCTGACTTACAAACAGGAGACTGGGTTCTTGTACCACTTTGGGCATGGAAGCCAGTGGGGAGACTTTGGGCCAGTTACTCTCTACTGGCCAACCTATCTTACAGAACTGCTGCTGTTGAAAAAATAGGAGGAAGGAGTACTAGACATGTTTGTTGCCTTGAGTTGATTAAATATTTTTAAAAGATATAATAAAAAGCTAATAAAAATAATAATGTGGATGTTTGTTCATTAAAAATCTATTCTTGTCTTTCATATAAAAAGACAGATGGCTCTACTCCCTTCTTAATTGAAGCCTACAGGAATGGAATTATTTCCCTTTAAAACATCGATATTTGCATAAAGGCCTTGCAACAGATGAGAGAAAGATAAATTGGTATTTTAGTTGCTTTGGACTTCAACTTCTATGGAAAGCATAACCAATGGTGAAGAATTCAATACAATACAATACAATAGTAGAGTTGGAAGGGACCTTGGAGGTCTTCTAGTCCAACCCCCTGCCTAGGCAGGAAACCCTATACCGTTTCAGACAAATGGCTATCCAACATCTTCTTAAAGACTTCCAGTGTTGGGGCATTCACAACTTCTGGAGGCAAGCTGTTCCACTGATTAATTGTTCTAACTGTCAGGAAATTTCTCCTCAGTTCTAAGTTGCTTCTCTCCTTGATTAGTTTCCACCCATTGCTTCTTGTTCTACCCTCAGGTGCCTTGGAGAATAGTTTGACCCCCTCTTCTTTGTGGCAACCCCTGAGATATTGGAACACTGCTATCATGTCTCCCCTAGTCCTTCTTTCTCTTAAGCTAAACATACCCAGTTCCTGCAACCGTTCTTCATATGTTTTAGTCTCCAGTCCCCTAATCATCTTTGTTGCTCTTCTCTGCACTCTTTCTAGAGTCTCCACATCTTTTTTACATCGTGGCGACCAGAACTGAATGCAGTATTCAATTCTGGGGACTTTGGTTTGAGAAAGGATATGATAGAGATATATAAAACCATGGAAGGAATGGAAAAAATGTATACAGGCTTTTTTTGTCTATTACTCAAAATACTAGGATCAAGGCTCATCCAGTGAAGCTGATTGGAAGGATGTTGATCTGACTAACAGGGCTATTCTTAAGTTTGAAGGACTAGATCAAACTAGTTAATTGCTTTTTGAATAAATGTATGGGTTTCATTAGCAGGCCCTGATGACTATGTTTAAAGTTTAATGGATCATTTGACTTGATGTAATGGAGACATTAGTTCTCCATGTTAGAAGAGTTACTTGTCCTAATATAACCTTGTTAATTTTCCATTGTGTTGTATTCCATTACAAGCATCTTCTGAGTAGATGTCATTCTATTATTAAGTCTTGCTCTTGTGCAAATGGCATTTTTATGTTTCTATTCTATGCCCTCATATCTAGTTATGTATTAACATTTGTTTGGTTGCTACCTGACCATTGTTTTAAGCAGAAAGTTAGAATAGTATTTAATAGATGAATTCTATGTTTGAGGTTACATATATTAGAAATGTATATAACATATGTAATCCTGAGTTGTCTGGAATACAGGTTCAGGTTTTTATAGCTACAGCTTAAATGCCTCCCAGAACTCTGTTTTAACAGATGAATATCATTTTTAATTTTGCATTCTCTGAAATAAAATATTTGGGGTATAATATGTTCAAAGTTATTTCTGCAACTGATAGGCTAAATTAGGTTTATGTTATAAGCTGCTAGTGTGTAAGCTATAGGTTTCCTAAAATGTCCATTGGTTTGATCTGATTCCTTATTTTGATCAGCTTTAATGATTAACTACTGCTTTTCAACTGCTTAGGGCTACTTAATTACAGAATACAGATTGATGGAGTTGGAGGAACCTTGGAGATCTTCTAGTTCAACCCCCTGCTCAAGTAAGAGACCCGGTACTGTTTCAAACAAATGGACATCTAGTCTCTTCTTAAAAATCTCCAGTGATGGAGCAGTCACAACTTCTGGAGACAAGTTGTTCCATTGATTAATTGTTCTCAATGTCAGGAAATTTCTCCTGAGTTCTAGTTTGGATGTCTCGTTGATAAATTTCCGTCCATTACTTCTTGTCTTGCCTTCAGGTGAACATAATAAACTTCTCATTTTACCTCCTTTTTGTTTCATTGTCCCTAAATATTTTGTTAACTAACTCAAATGCCAGCAGCAATAGAACAACATTTTAAAATTACACTGAGATTTCTCAGTAATGGAAATGTTGGCAAGGGAATTTGGGGAGTTGATCCAAACTTTTGAAGGGCGCTCAGTTTCAGGAAGATTGATTTACATTCATTTCTAATTGCTATTATGAGCAATACCTTGAAACACTTTACAAATAAAAATAATTAAAATATAAATATGATTCCCAACTGCTATAAAATATAGTGTTTTCACGCATTTGATGGATGTTAATTGGATTTTTATTTTAAATGGGCCAATGTTTTTATTTGAATTTTCTATCCCATTGTGAGAAGCACAAAAAACTTCACTTGGAAAGCAGCCATCATCTCCCCAACAGACAGTCCAGTATACAGTATAAACGTTAGGAAACCTAATATACAGACTCTACAATTTGCTCTTTTTCATATTTCATTTTGGTGTTCAGTCAGTTAGAGACTGAAACACCTGCCTGTGATGTCCTACAGGGAAGTTGCAAAGTTTTGGACCAGGGGTGGGTTCAAATCTCCATTCAGATACGAATCACTCTGAATGGCCACAGACCAATCATTCTCATACTCAGACTAGCCTAGTCCAGAGAAAGAATAAGAAATATCTTCCTTGAGGAAACCTCAGAGTACCAAATAAATAAATAACTGGTGAAATATAAAAGCAACATGTTGCAAGGAGGCATAGTGCCAAAGTGGCAAATATAAAATTGTTACCTTATTTTCTGTAAAACAATCTCTAATGCAGCATTTCTCTCATCAAGGATTTCACACTTAAGTCTTCAAACATGCCCCATTGAACATTTCATGCATCCAAATGAAGAATTAAACTCCTTGGAGGGGGGGGGGGGGAGCATAACTGCTCTCATAACTCCTCCCAAAGAACAGCTATGCAGGCAGAAGGGAGAGAGCTATCTGTGTTCAAAGTGTCCAAGTTGCTCGCATGCCAGAAGGATCTGAGATCCCTCTCCCCAAGCATTACCAAAGCAGTGGGTCAGCTGCTCCTTCCCCCCTCCCTTATCTCCCCTCCCCAGCCACATTCTTCAGGCTGCATCTGTTGAAACCTGTCAGGGCTATTTCCAAGAATAGCCATGCTCTCTGGCCTTCAAATGGCTTGCCATTTTAAGACACGTTCAGTTTAAAATGTCTGCCTTTCTTCAGAACATAATTCTTTTTCTTACCGAGGTACTTAGGGAGTGTGCTTAATTTTTAAAAAGTTAGATTAAGTAACTTTGATAGGATAAAATACTTAACATATGATAGTTACATTTAAATTTCCTCCCCCATTTTGCTAAACTGGTATTCCTTTAGCTGTTAAAATATTCTCATCTTATTTTCTTTAACATGTCAAAGAGGCTATTACCTTCACTTATAGAAAATCCAAGTTAATAATATTTTTAAAAGGTAGCCTTTCATTGATTAAGTGGGACAAGTGCTGTTTTTTTTAAAATCAAACAGTCAAAGGAGGGGAGTTACATCCATCAAATTAAATTGCACACACTGTAGGAAGAAAGATAATTACAGAAAAATTATCTCTAACTTGATTTACTAAGGACTCTTCACACCTATAATGGTAGAATTCTGTTCATAGCTTGGGGCTTCGTGTCAGATTCATGTCAAATGAGATTTGGACTATAAACACAGGCAGGAAAAACCCTCTTTATGAACGGTAATTAAAGCCAATCTCAAAAAGAATAGGATTAGGTTCTCCTTACCCTTTTTCAGGAAAGAGGCTTCCTGGGGCGTCCCAGCACAGTATCTATGAGAATACTGTATCTTGTGAAAAGAAAAGAAAAAAGGGAGGGGAGGAAAGAAGGAATGGAAGTCCAGATGTCACCTGCCTGGTTCTACCAATTGAAGATTCTAGTGTGACCTGCTGCCACCGAGGAGAAGAGAGACTGGAGTTTGCGCTTTGGGGCACTTTAAAAATGACCCCTCCTCCCATCCCTCCCTGTCACCGGGGGAGTTTTTGTTTCATGTGTCTGCCTGGTTTTGAATCTCAAGTAAATTTCACTGGGCTTCTTCATGGCAAATGAAGCAGAATAAGAGATAAGCAACAGAAAAGCTATGCTTTCCATTGCAGTTGTTTCTCGCCTGCAACCATGAAGCAGCTTGTAGGATCATTACGTTTTTCTTTAATCTTCTTCCCGTCCTTTGAGAAAAATGGGATTTGGTAATTCAGCATTTTCTCTCCCTTACTTCAAACCATACACGGAAGAGCAACAGCTGGGAAAAACTCTCCCCCTGCCCCACCCAACAGGAGAACAAAGAAGCTGCTTTGGTGTGGCTTATCCATGTAGCAGAGGATGCCTATTCTGACTGGCAGGGGCTCTTCAATTTCCAATCAATCTGGCACCACCTGATTATCTTGTTTTAACTGGAAATGCCAGAGATTAAACTGAGACCAGGGGTGTCAAACTTGCAGCCCATGGGCCAGATATGTCACGTGCTGGCCATGCCCATGCCCGGTTTAGCGAAGGGGAAAAAGTCACTATACATCACATGACACTGCCGTGATGATGCGAGTTTGACACCCCTGATCTAGACCTTCTTTATGCAGAGCTGATGGTCTGCTATCAAACAGTGGTGTACCTTCCCACTGAACTCATTGGGATATAATTCTTAGCAACCATGCACGGGCAAGTGCTGTCAATGTTCTAGCTTATACGTTTTGCACAATCAGTATGTGATGCTTTATTATATCTCCCTGCTAAACAAAATGTTACCCACAGAATGTTTTCCTTGAAGAGCCAGATAAAAGAGGAAGAACATCAGAAATTCTGATGCAAACTCTTGCATCTCTTCCTTAATCTCTTACATAATATGAACAGCCTTGGGCAAACAGACTATGCAACAAAGTACAAAATCTAGTCACACCTTGTGGATAACAGCAGTGCTATCCTAATGTCTGTCTATTCAGCAGTAAATTCAGCAGTAAATTCAGCAGTAAATTCTGTGACATCTACTTGATGTCTACAACTCTACAAACCCCACAGTATAAGCTGAAATTTGCATTAACGTCTGTATTTATAAATATATAGGGAAGAGGACTGGTCTTGCTCTGACAGCTGGCATGAAATGAAAAACACCAAACTTTTATTTTCCTCTTCAGCTGTTAACCCATTAATACCAGCAACATCATAAAAACATAGAATACAAAATAAAACAAGCATCTCCTTTTCAGGATGTGTGTTCCTTTAAGTTCCACACACATCTTCTCCTTACTATAGATACAACCTTCTTAAGTCATTTGTCCTTGTTATTTCAGAAAGGCACAGTTATTTAATTTAGAATCTTACTTATATATTTGGATGTGCTTCCTCTTGTTCTGACTTATTTTATATATTTATTCATTTAACTAAGACATATGAAGTTTGAAAAATTCACATCATCATACACAGACAGTAAACTATTAATAAGTTGTTTACCCACAAGAAAAACCTGTGGGAAGAGGAGTGTTTCTACATCCTGGCAGAAGATCACTACAGTAGTGGTTAAATGAGCTTCTTTTGCTAAAAAAGGGATCTATTTATTACATTTACATAGTTTATTGTACATCTCATATATGTGACTCTGGGCAGAGACCCAATTTAAACAAGCCAGCTACAACTAAATCATTAGAAGAAGAAGACTAAAAAAAACTGTCTACCTAGCTATGTATTTATCTGTCTATCTGTCTCTGTCTATCTATCTGTCTATTACCGTAGAATTAATGTGGCTGCCCATTCATTGTCAGTGACTCTGGGTGGCTTACAAAAATAAAAACAAACAACTTACAAACAATAAAAACAATAACCCCTGACCCTCTGGTGTCAGCAATCAATATAAACAAAACCTTGGGAGAATGCATCCAAAACTTTACAGACATTTCATTAGCTTCCTATTTCGATAGGATTCCCAAGCCTGCTGATGAAACTAAGTTTTAAGAGATTCCCAGAAGGTCAATGGGATCAGGGCCAATCTCACCTCAGGGGAATGAGCTTCTAAATGGCAAGGTGCCAGGGCAGAGAAGGCTCTCCTCCTTCATTCCATCAGATGAAACTCCTTAGCAAATGGGATCCATAACATATATCTGCTGCCAGATTTGAGGGATGGGGAGATGTTATTGAGCTTGTTAAGTTGAAAGATGGGAATGGAAATGGCAAGTGGATCCAAGCAAATTATTATTAATCGCCTTGATATAAGAATTGGGAGAAAAACCTGGTGCATCCTGTATTCTCTTTCCATATTTATTTACTCAACCGGTACAATGAGTGGATAAAAGGCAAGCTATATAATGTCTCAATGCCCATATCTGCAAATTATAAGGAGAGGAGAAAAGGAATGCCTATATATAACCAGTGTGTGCATTTGGGTGTTGTTTGCGGTTGAGGCTGAGTACATGGGTCTGCTTTCTGTCAGTGAATGAATGCCTTTGAGATGCACAAAACTTTGATTTCCACAATTCTCAGCAAGAGTGGAGGGTAACAAAATTCTATAACTCTGAGTTCAAACAACTGGAGGGCGCCATCCCTCAACCCAAAGAAGGCTAGCATATGTGTTTGACTGCATGACATGCTCATGCTCTTATCACAATTTTCTTTAAATGCATGCAACAGTAGGTAGATTCATTCACCAATATTTTGGTAAATGTTGTGTTTATTATTTATGTATGCATATTTGAAGAGAGTCTTAATGACACTGCAAAAGACTCATCTTAATTTTCCAGACAATTTCCCTTTGAACAGAAGAGAATGTGTCTACCTTCCACTTGTTTTGCAATCCAGTATCTAGTTATGAAAATATTTTGCTGAAAGCAGTCAAAGAGATGGACTTGTTTACAATCATGCTGTTGGAAACTTTTCGGGCATATGCCAGTGCCTACTGAGTGGCTAAAGAAACCACAGGGATATAAGCATGAGGTTTCATGATAGCCAAGAATGTGTACCGGCACTTAAGGAGATCTTGGCAATATTTCATCGTTCGCAGGGCAATGCAGGTCAAGTGCATTGTAACTTCAATCGATGGTTGTTCTGAGAAACTCAGAATTGTTTACTCACAGCCTCTACTACAAGTTAAGTTGAATTTCCATGGGAAGTGATTCCTGAAGATATACAAATAAAATACCCTTAGTGTCAACATTAACTGGCTGTGTTACAAACTGAGGGGATAGACAGTCCTCTAACGTTTACCGTGTGTGACTTCAGAACAAGGGAATCACACTTTTTGGCAAAGATCTGCCCATTTGGCTTCAATATTTATCACTCGCTCATGTCTATAGGGAGATATAAATTTGGTTTCCTTCTTAGAATTGAGCTTGTTTGCTTTTCTTGTTTGCTTTTGAAAGTCTCCGAGGCATTTAATAAGCACTGCATATAGACTTTGGGTAGAATTTTGTTGGCCACATCTCAGAAAATGTATTAGTATGCTGCTAAAAACAAAACAGATGATTGGAGAGATGATACCACTTTCTTTCAGGAAAAGTTACACTGGCAGCATGAAATTGAGTGTTGAGAGATTCAGAAGAAATAAAAGGACATATTATTTAAAATAATGAGTAGTATGAAACATAAGGATAAGCAGTGCTGATCAAGTCATATTCCTCTCTGCTTCTACTTGGTGACTAATTAGATATGACGGGGGATGGAATGGGACAACTTGCCACAGCCAAATTGCTGCAGCCAACTCGCCCTGGCCAACTGACCACAGCCAACTTGCTGCAGGACAGCTGACCACAGCCAACTCACTGTGGGACAGCTCGCTGCAGGATAATTTAAGTAATTCTATTTAATTATTTAAAACAAATAAAAAATATTTTAATTTTTGTCATTCACATTTCATTCTGTCCCTTCTTTTGCATCCTTTCTTTAATGATTCTATTCCACTATTTCTTAATATTAGTGTAACTCTTGACCTGCAGTGAGTTGGTTGTGGCAAGTTGGCCATGGTGAGTTGGCCATGGCGAATTGTCATAGATCCCATGGGGAAACTCACAGTCTATTTAAATAGTCATAATCCCCCACTCAACTAAAAAATAGTAGGAGAGGGTCCAAATGTGTTTGCTACAAAAATATAGAGCCACCTGGAGACTAATTTTGAAAGAATTAATCCTTTGTTTTGACTATTTTAAAATGTGTCTAGACATACCCCCAAGACACCCTCAGTCTACAGCAGAAATGTCAACTATGCTGACTGAGGAATTCTGGGAGTTGAGGTTCACAGGTCTTAAACTTGCCAAGATTGGACATCCTGCTCTACAGGATCCTAAATCTTCTCCAACCCACTCCAATATTTCCCTAAAGGCTTAGACATTTAGGCCATTGCTGTCCATCATGTCTGAGGCCTGTTTGCTATTGAGTCAATCACTCATACTCTTCTTTGGAGGGTTATTTGGGGATCCCCTTGGTTCCATAACCTGAAATTTGACTCTGATGCGAAGACCATGCTACTTCACAGATTAGAGGTTTTACATGTTTGGAAGATATAAATCCCAGAAATTTGTATATTTCCTGTAAACATTATGATGCTAGGAAAGAATGTGCTGTAGAATTGGAGTTTAAATAAACACAAGCAAGAGTGTGTCTGTGGGTAATTTAAAAGCCATAATGTCTGGAATGATGGGCTAGCTGCTAAAGCAAGGTCATGGCACACACTTGAAAGTAAATCAGGAAGACTGTAATTCTGGGGGTCTGTCTGGCAAGAACAAAGAATGCTTATCAACAGGAAATATGCATGTGTAAAGTTTGTAGCAATTATAGGTAGTTAGACAACTTGCAGACTTCAGATAAACGTTAGCGATGGCCTGCAGGAAATGAAATGTCTATTAGATAACTCCTGGGCCATTCATTAGTCAATAGGGACAGCTAGAGACCAATAGAACAAATTGTAGAATTATTACTAAAATGTTCATTAGATTATATTTCTTGTTATCTCACCTTGTCCCGCCTTCTCCTTTAGTGAAAATGTATAAAGCTTTCTTAATCCTTTGTTGTTGGGTCTTGGCCTTTTGACCAGGAACCCTTTTCCTTGGAATACTCCAATAAAAAGCAATCAGAAAACCTGCATCTTGTGTCTGCTGTCTATCATTAGCTTCAGCACCAGGCTCAGACCCGAATTGGGGACAACAAGATTATATGAGACTGTCCTGGAACCCCATCCTGCAGAAATATTTCAGGTACCCACATAATCCAGCAACACCTGAAAAATATTTGGAGGAAACTGATCCATAAAATTGTGTGTTTTCTTCTTGTTTGTGGAATTTGCATCCAAAATATTCAATTATAATTTCAGCAGTGCTGTACATTAATTGGATTGTTTCTTGCAGCAAGCTGGTGCTTATGTTTGATATTTTAATATTGGCATCTTTTAATACTTGTGCTTGCTGCTTCTTTTTAAGAAGCTTCAAAGCAGACAACCTTATTTTGTTGCTTTTGTCCTGTTCTAGATGCACTGTTTTCGTTTGTTTTATTTTTTTAAAAGATAAAAGACTTTATTCTTTCTGAGAAGAAGGCAGAAGACAAGGTGCCTAATTTGGGAGTGAAAACTATTCCAAGCTGAGCTGGCTTCCTCTACTGCTGTATCCCTTAGTTTGCATCTACATTCTGAGCTACTTCTGGCAAGACTTTGATTTCTTTGATTTCTACCCATGGATATACTTTTGCAGTTCTGTCAATTCTGCTTAGGTGAATATTTTATTTTTTATTATAAATAAATGTTCATCTGATAGCCACTATTCTGTTATTTCTGATTCTGGGTGTTACTCTTTTCAGAACAGTTGCATTCTTTTCAGTGACCCTCTTCTCATTTCACTTGATTTGTAATAACAGATCATTACTTCTTCTTTGTTTTCAATCTTTGTATATTTGGGATGGGTAAACACTTTTCTTCCTGTAATCTTGCAGCTGCTGGCCCTGGTTGCTTAGCCAACAGTCCTGAGTCCTGCTGGCCATTTGTCACCAGATGTCCAGGAACTCCAACACCTAGGATGGTCTTTGTTGATCCAGGATATAGACCAGTGTGGTATGGGTTTCTGTAATTTACATCTTACCATATGTTTCATGGGAGAGACACTCTTCCCCTGGCTCTTCTGGTGAGACCTATCCAAAATGGGTGAACCTCTGGCACAGCTCTCATCTTCCTCAGGGCACCCAAGCCCCACAACCATGTCAAGGGATTGTATCATTTGGGGATTGTTATTATTATATGTTTATATTGTAGGCCACCCAGAGTCACACTGTCTCTATTGGGCTGCCTTATAAATCTTGAAATAAATAAAATAGAACTTCCCTTAAGCTACATAATTAATATAAGTCTACAATTTCTATAGAATCAGAAAATGTTATTTTTGTGACAGTCCCTGTGGACCTGAAACTTTAAAACAAAGAGTATTAAAGCTGAAAAAAATATTTTGGTTATATTTGGGATTACTAAAAGCTGTATAACCATTTAGTTTGAAGCTAGTTTCTACTTATGTGTTTAATAGGCTTGTGCTTTGCTCTCGCTGGGAATACTGTTAAATCCTAATGTAAGTCCTCGGTGCTGATTGAAGCGACATGGAATGGCTGAGGTAACGAAGAACAGATTTATTTAACAGAACCAGCTAACAGGTAACTATATACAGAGTTCAGCGCTCAGCCAGCCATGCCTTAGCCAATCAGGCACGGCTCAGCCAGAGCCAGCTGTCATTTGTAAGTCGAGGACCTGTGGCCGATCATAAGTCGAGGACTTATGACCGGTCGCAAGTCAAAGACTTACATTAGGATTTAGCACTCCTTCCCCCCCAGTGGGTACGCATGCATGGTAATTTGCGCAGGCGTACTCGCTTAGATGGTGGGGCAGTGCTGGACCTGCCCAGAACGTCACAGTTGCAGAGCAGCCGGCGAGGCAGGTTGTCCCCATAGTAGCTCCTCCCCAATGGGAGTGGAGCTCCGGGTGACATCATCAGGGCCCATCAACGGAGACAGAATCCTCGAACCAGGTAAGTGGCATAGCGGCGCCGCATCGGATTGAGGAGTGCATGGCCAGGCTTCTGGAAGGCGGTAGCCGGACAGGAGGGGCCTGATTGGGGAAAGGCCTCGGTGGAATGGTGCGGAAGAGGCATTGCAACGGATTGAGGCGGTGCTCAGGTAGGCTGCCATGAGGTGGTGGCTGGGCAGGAGAGGCCTGATTGGGAGAAGGCCTTGGTGGGTAGGCGGCGCCTTAGTTGATCCATGTGGTGCCGCCACTTGCTGCCATCGGGAAGGCCAACCCTGTAAGAACAGGGACTGGTTACTTTGGTGATGGTGGCAGGCATCCACCTCGGATCCCCATTGAAGCTTCTGGCAAAAACCAGAACCCCCTCCCCGAAAAGGCGTGGAGGAACCCCCAGATCTCTAGGCTGCAAGGCGTTATAAACAGGGTACAGCCTGTCTAGGGTGGTGCACAGGCGATGGCCCATCAACAGCTCCATGAGGCTTTTGTTAGACAGGGGACATGGAGTGGAATGTTGGCCGAAGAGATAAGCTGCCACCTTGTCCGGCCAATCTCCACGGACCATGCTCCCCAACGCCGCTTTGGCCAAGCAGACAGCCTGTTCTGCTCGGCCATTGCAAGCAGGGTGGTAGGGGGCTGTTGGGGCGTGGCAGATCCCTTGCCCAGTCAGAAAGTCCTGGAAGGCCATGGCGGTGAATTGAGGCCCGTTGTCAGTCATGACTGTGCCCAGCAACCCATGAGTCACGAATAGGCGCGGCAACACCCGAATGATGGACTCCGCAGTGGTAGATGCCATGAGCAGGATGTGAACGTTCCAAGAATTGCCCTAATTAATTTATGAGCCCCGAGACGAAATTAAAAAAAACCCATCTTGGCACGAACTTCTGTGTAGCTGAAACTAAATCACACTTAATGGCGTCTGACCTTTACCCCTGTGCCCCCTCCCCTCTGGCTGAGGTCATCAATCACATTCTCCATCAGGACGTTATGGCAGGGTTTTGGACATGCACATTCACATCCCAGTACAGAAATATGAGACTTTTACTCTGGCCAAAAGTATGCATGGCATTTCCCTCCCCTTCTCAAGGTGATAGTAGTCATGGAAACACCTTAGGCATTGACATCCGGCCCCCCTCACTTCCTGAAAGCGACCTGTATAAAACAAAGCAATTTGAGTACAGGTGTATAACTTAGGGATCTGTCCCTCCCCCAGGCTTGCTTGGATATTCTGCATGGAATTTTGCTATAAGGCAATCAGCCTGGATATTTCTACTTTTCACCCAAGTTGCCTCTGATAAGGGGTAGCCCTTCCACTTGATTAAGTATTGTTGTCTCCTGTGCCACCTTGAATCAAGGATACACTGAACTTCATAATGGGTTTGGCCCCCTATGACCATAGGGCCCGGGGGCTCCCGGGGTAGTGGTCTAAGAGTGGATCCAATCATGGGTTTTAAGAGGCTGCTATGGAATGCTGGGTGTATCTTCCCCAACAATCGAGGTAGTTTCAATTGCACTGTGACTGGGTTGATGATCTTTACTATGGGCAATGGTCCCATAAACTTTGGTCCCAGTTTCTTGCTAGGCAGTTTTAATCTCAAATATTTTGTGGAAAGATAAACCTTCTCTCCCACCCGGAATGGCCATTGCGGAGCCTGGTGTTTGTCTGCCTGTTTCTTATAGGTTTGTGCCGCTTTAGCCAGTGCCTTTTTGACATTTTCCCAGGTCGCTTTCAACATCAACATCCAGTCAGGCAAGCTGACTGAGGAGGGGGGATCCCTTGGATACTCAGGCATTGGGACAAAGTCCATACCACTCACTATTTTGAATGGCGTGATTCCTGTGCTACTGTGGACAGCATTATTGTACGCGACCTCAGCAAAAGATAAAAGGTCTGCCCAATTGGACTGATGATAGTTCAGCTAACACCTCAGATACTGCTCTACCATGGTGTTCAGTCTCTCTGCTGCCCCATTGGTGCTCGGATGAAAAGCTGAACTAAGATGCTGAGACGATCCAATGGACTGCAGGAACTTCCTCCATAACTTAGCCGTGAACTGGACCCCTCTGTCTGAGATAATTCTTCGAGGTACTCCATGCAGTTGGTAGATATGCTTCACGAACAGTTTAGCCAGCTTGTGAGCTGAGGGTAGTCTGCTCCAGGGTATGAAGTGTGCCTGTTTGGAGAACAGGTCTATTACGGTCCAAATCACTGTGTTTCCCCCACTTTTTGGCAACTCTACTATAAAGTCCATTGTGATCTCCTCCCACGACCTCGTTGGCTCTGCTACTGTTTGCAGTAGTCCAGGGTTTTTTCCTGGTTGTCTCTTCATTGTGGCGCAAATGGTACAACTTTTCACGTAACTATCTACATCTTTATTCATGCCAGGCCACCAGAATTGCCTCTGGGCTAAGTGTAAAGTCTTTAGGAACCCAAATTGGCCTGCTGGTTTGGCATCATGACTTCTCTGGAGAACTAGGGTACGTAGGGATTCTGGGACGTAGAGTTTTGTCCCCTTCCATGCAAGGTCATTCTCTTTGTCAAGATATGTTGGTTGGTTTGGAACCAGGGGTCTGCTAGCAGTTCAGTTTTGAGCCTCGTGGTTAAGTCATTTGCAAGTTGGTCTTGCCGGTCATGGCGTTGCTGTCTGGTGGTCAGTTGGGCAGCGGTTTGGGTAGAGGGAATAATGGCATCCACTACATGCTCCTGTTCGCATTTGTACTGAGGCATGCGGGAGAGGGCATCAGCTAAAAAGTTCCTCCCGCTTGGAATGTGCTTTAAGACAAAATCAAAATGGTTGAAGTATTGAGCCCATCGGACTTGTTTGGGTGATAGTTTCCGTGGGGTCCTAAGCGCCTCCAGATTTTTGTGGACGGTCCAGACTTCGAACGGTTTCTGGCTCCCTTCCAACAGGTGTCTTCAGGTTAGCAGTGCCCATCTCACTGCGAAAGGCTCCTTTTCCCATGTAGCCCATCATCTCTCTGTATCTGTGAGCTTGTGGGAGGTGTAGGCACAGGGTTGTAAGCTTCCTTGGTTGTTTCTTTGGAGTAGTACCACTCCCACTGCCACATCGCTGGCGTATGCCTGGATCACAAAAGGTTGCTCGGGGTCAGGATGCTTCAGCACTGGCTCCTTTGCAAACATTTCTTTTAGTGTCTCGAATGCCTCTTGGCAGGTTAGGTCCCATGGTAGGGGTTGTCCCAGATGAGGTTTTGTTCCTGGGCTCCCTGTCTTCAGGACGTCTGCCAGGGGTTTGGAAATCTTCGCAAAGGAGGGGATGAATTGCCTGTAGTTCACGAACCCTAGGAAGCTTTGTAGCTGTCTGTGGGTGCGAGGGAGATGCCAGCTTAGGACAGCTTGCACTTTCGCTGGGTCCATCTCTATTCCCTCATTTGACACTCAGTAACCCAGGTAGTCTAACCGTGCATAGTGGAATTCGCATTTTGATACCTTGACATACAGGTTGGCTGCCAGAAGTTTCTCCAGTACTTGGTGGACCAGGGGTACGTGGTCGTCCATGGTCTCTATGTAGATAAGGATGTCATCTAGGTAGACGAGGCCCCCCTTGTAGAGGTGCTCATGCAACGCCTCATTTATTAACTGCATGAATACCGCTGGGGCCCCCTGCAGTCCAAAAGGCATCACTTTGAATTGAAAGCTCCCTAGGGGCAGTTGAATGCTGTTTTCCACTCTTCTCCCTCTCTGATTCATACTCAGTAGTATGCTGCTCTGAGGTCTAGTTTGGTGAAGATTTTCCCTTGGCCAGATGAGATAGCATATCCTTCATGAGGGGGAGGGGGTATAGGTTTTGTAAGCACACCCCGTTTATCCCTCAACAGTTCACACACAGCCTCATGGTGCCAGCTTTTTTTTTCTTTAAAGAGGACTGGTCCCGCGACCCGTGGCTTGGCTGGCTCAATGAACCCCCTTGCTTTTTGTCTATGTATTTGCGCATCTCTTGTATTTCCCGGGGCGTCATGGCATACAGTTTGGGCTTGGGTAGTTTTGCCCCGGGGATGATTTTGATGGTACAGTCTGTCTCCCAGTGGGGAGGCAGAACATCACACTCGGCCTCGCTGAATACTTCTGCAAGGTCCTGATATTGTATCAGAATCAGTTCGGCCTCTGGGGTTTTGTCGGATGTGGTTGCCAGTTGTTCTTGTGGGATTTCTTGGGGGGTTTCCAGCGTGGGTGGTGTTTCTGTTTGCTGGTGTGGGAGGGTTTGGGGGCCCCTTGATATCCTAAGTCTTCGGGTACCCCCTTGCCACCAGATGGTCGGTCCCCACTTGTCTAGCCAGGAAAGTCCCAGTATGACTGCATCTGTCATTTTGGGAGCTATTATGAATTGAATTACTTCCCAGTGATCTGCTAGTTCTAGCCTCACTGGTTCAGTTAGGTGGGTGGCATAGGCTCCTCCCATTAGGGACCTGTCGACCTGCTCGAACCGGATCAGGTGGGCCAGTCTTTTTGCTCTGATCCCCAGTTTCAGGACTGTGGTTAGGTTGATCAAGCACCTTGTGCAACCTGAGTCTATTAGGACTTGAAAATCCCCCTGGTTTCCTGTTTTTGGGGCTGTGAGGCGTGTTGGAAAAAGGAAAGGGTGAATTGATTCACTCACCATTGGGTCATTTTCTCCCTCGTCCTCGCTGTCATATGATTTGGGTGACTGGTTGTCGCTGCTTGGGGTTCCATCACTTTTGCCTGAGGGGAAAGGGGCTTTTGCAGCCTGGAGGGCTTTCCCGGACGTGTTGGTGGTCCGTTTGGACTCTCGTTCTGGTCGTGCCCTGGGCGGTGGGTCTGGCCTTGGTTTGGGGGTTGGGAATGCAGCTGCTGTGTGGCCCATCCCCCCGCATCTGTAGCATTTCAGCGGACTTCGAGGGAGGGCTGGTCTCAGAGCCTGCTGTGGTGCTGTGGTTCCCTGCCGGCTGGGTGGTTTCATGTCGGGTTGATCTCTCACTTGTGTGTCTGGTTGCTTTGTCGGGAAGTGACTTTCGGTTTGCACGGGGGGTCATTTTGAGCACTCCGAAGGTGTCAGGGAAGCCTCCAGACGGTCCCTGAAGCCTTCGGAGCACTCAAAACGACCCTCCGAGCAAACCGGAAGTGACTTCCGGTTTGCTCGGAGAGTCGTTTTGAGCACTCCGAAGGCGTCAGGTAAGCCTCTGGACGGTGAATGGGAATGGCTAGCCGCCCTCCACAAGAGGAGAGCAAGAATGCAAGAAATGGGGGATCGTGCCTGTCATGCACGCATGCGCACTGGGGGTCACACATTGCATTATGGTTGCGGCACACCTGCACACGACTCCCTCTGTGCTCCCCCCGCTTTTGGCACACAAGCCAAAAAAGGTTCGCCATCACTGCCCTAGACTATTACAGTTACAATTATTGTTGCCTCCATACTTTATTACTATTATTTCTATACTATTACTGGCAATTTGTTCTTAGAAAGCCTCCTCTGTCTTAGAGTCTCTCTCTGGGGTTTCTTCTACTTTTTTCTTCTCTTTTAATGGCCAGTGTATGGAGTACTTGCACATTTCCATGTTGTGCTTTGCCTTGCTGGAAGGATTGCTTTTTTCCCCTTTGGCTTGTTCACTTCTTCCGAAGAAAACAAAAACACCCTACCTTCATTCTTTCCACTGCTGCACTTCTGGGTTTGGTAGTGGCTGCAGAACATACCAGAGGTGATATTGACCAGTTCTGGAGAACCGGTAGCAGAAATTTTGAGAAGTTCGGAGAACTGGTAAATACCAACTCTGACCGGCCCTGCCCCCATCTATTCTCTGTCTCCCGAGTCCCAGCTGATCGGGAGGAAATGGGGATTTTGTAGTAACCTTTCCCTGGAGTGGGAAAGGAATAGAGATTTTACAGTATCCTTCCCCTGCCACGCCCACCAAGCCATGCCCACAGAACCAGTAGTAAAAATTTTTGAATCCCACCACTGGAACATACCACTCACACCCAGACACACATCTTCTCCCCTACCCATGTCAAGGATGCTGCTTGACATTGGGGAAAGAGTCAAAGGGAGGGAAGGATGAAAAATCAGAGGTGCCTGCATCTTTGTCAAACAGCCTGTTCTTCCCCAGATGACTCTTTGAGGACATGGAGTTTCTACTGATTTACTTTTCCCATCAGCACCTCTCAATTTTGACAGAGATCTATGAGTCTTAGAGAAGTGCAGGGAGAGTTTTGCTATGCTTACTGTCATTTGAGTTAAAAATGAAATTAGAAAAATTCCTTTTGGATTTACTAACTAGTTGACTAATAGACTAGCTTAAAAACAAAAAGAGCAATTTCCCATTTTATCAGTACGCTAGCCTACTGATGGATATAAAGATACTGATATAAAGAAAGGAAGGACTGTTTTACTGTTTCCCTTCTGTGTATGGGAAGGTCACCAGTCCTCTCTGCAATCAAGGTTTTCATAGCTATAGCTCTTCTGAGAAATGACTCAGCCATTCAACCAGAGGTGGTTTGCTGCCCGTTCGGCCCGGATTGGGCAAACTGGTAGTAGCTGCTGTGGGAGGCTCCACCCACTCGCCTGGACACTTCTGCGCATGCGCAGAAGTGTTGTGCACGCGCGCGAGAGAACACACAGGAGC
Source organism: Natrix helvetica (assembly GCF_964273705.1). Classification (NCBI taxonomy): domain Eukaryota; kingdom Metazoa; phylum Chordata; class Lepidosauria; order Squamata; family Natricidae; genus Natrix; species Natrix helvetica. Next base: position 161,375,678 of record NC_138552.1, read on the forward strand.
ATACCCAAAACGGTAGCAAAAAAAATTGCAACCCATCTCTGCATTCAACTGAGAATAAAAATGTCACCGAGGGAGTGTAAAATGACTGGAGGAGAGGAGGGAGCATGTTCATTATAGGACATATTAGCCAACTGGAGTAGAGCCAGCTCCTTGTGACAAAATGAAGTACACCAGACAGACCTCACAAACCCATTTGCTTTGATACATGTCGGAAATCATTGTTTTTGACATAGAGGAAGAAAAGGTAGGCGGGGGTTGCTTTCCCAGCAGGCTATGAGTAGGTTAAAGATGTTCTCCTGCCTTCCAGAAATGGTAGTTGGGTTGTCTTCCTAGCTGAGCAAGCTGGAAACATTATTTCCTTGTTCAACATAAAAAGATGTGAGAGTGGAGAGGATTCCCCCCCCCCCCCCCCAATTAGTGAAGCAGAGGAACAAATATTAAACGGGCCAGAAAACTTCCATTTGTGAAGTAGTTTCACAGGATGGAATTTTAAGCAGCACAGATCTTGCTATGTTTGCTTCTAGAGAAATGCATCCAACTGCTTCATGGTGCTATGAAAGCATTTGCAACATTTCACTTTAGAGTTAAAGTTGCAAATGTTTATTTGCATAATCAAAAATTTCAACTCAAAATATATAATTTATCAGGTTTAATTGGCCAATTCATTCCCCCTCCCTCCCCCCTGCCCCTCCATATATGTACAAACAGATCTTCTAACTTTTCTGTTTTGGATCCATCTGTCTAAAATAGCCAAAATGGATTAAAATGGAGGTGAATATTCAATTTTGCCTTCATAAAGTATGGACAAACACTATAAATACCATATTCCCTAATAACAGAGCTTACAAAGTAAAAGCAGTTCACTAAAAGTACATTTGAATGACAATCCTATTAATGGATAAATGCCGTATTGCCTAAAATGGAAACCCTCTGTTGATCTCTATAGGGTGTAGAAGTCAAATAGAATCATTACAAATCATGTGAAAAGATGTCTCTAGAATCCCACTAAGCTCAGTTCTTCACCACCCAAACCTTGCCCTTGTCCTTGCTCTTGCCCTGTATTCCTTAAGTAAAATGCCAAGTTGGCATGTTGCAATGTACCACCCTCCAAAATTATCTTTGCTCTGAGTCTGAGTACCAAATGAATACCACATGCATTTTTAGAAAATATAAATGATGAATGGCTGCAGATCAATGCTTACTCTGAGAATATCCCCATGTTCCTAGAAAAATAAATAAATAAAGATAAGCTGGGGTGATGAGGAGCATTCTAACTGGCTAACCCTAGTATACCATCTGGTAAATGAGCCTTTGGTGATTGCCATGCTCACCAGGCCAATCATTTTGCAAGAGTACCTATCACCTGTTTTCACACTTTTCAAATACCCAGTAGATAAAGAAATGCAGGGAATTCCATGTACAAGTACTCTATATATGCTATGTTCCTAGAGACTTTTCTCCAGCATTCACATGTATAGTTAAATGTATTATTGTATGTGATGTAGCTTGCATAGGTGAACCATATCTTCTTTTCAATTCATTTATTGTAATTTTTCCACCTTTTACGCAGTCTGTTGGCATTTGTACTGCCCATTTATAGTACCAAGTAAACGGAGCTGTCCAATGGCATTCCCATACATAGCACTGATCTCACTGCCGACTCAGCCACTCCATGCTTTTAAGAGAGAGTGAGGGAGCAGGCGTTAGTTTCCATAAATGGAGGCATATAGAACCGTGTTTTATTTGCTGAGGAGTGGGTGTGCGCTTACTAGCCTAACTAACAATTATTTGTTATTTGAGGTAACCAAGCACAAGCCCACACCTCAGCAAATGAAGCAGGAAGCAACATGAATTACTAGTAAGTAACTAGTTACATGAAGTAATAGAAAGTAACAACAAGGAGAGTATGAAAAGCTTTCCTGGCCTGTTGAGATGATAGAGGAAGAAACAACAGGCTCAGATTTTCACGGGATGAAAGATTTGATCAGTGTATTCTTCATCAAAATTAATGACAAAAATATAGATCTCAATTGATAACTAGTCCATTATAATTATATATGAGTGGGAAATCCATGTTGTTGTTTATGTTATGGATCTAGAATGCTCAGTGTCATTCACCCTTGATCACACAGCCTGGGCTTACTAGGAGCTTTTATTCTCCGCTCCTGTTTTAGTCAGTACCTTGATAAGAGGCAGAACAGAAATATTGTAATCTAATAACTTTGCCTGCCTCTAGTCTTATGTGTGTTCAGGGAATATTTTCAATTCCATTTCCTTGTGAGTCATAAAGATGGCTCTGAGAAGGAAACCAGGGATGGGGGAGAAGGGCATACATAACCAACAATATGACTGCAATAAAATCATACTTAGGCATTTGCACTGATTTAGAAGTTTAGCTTTGTTTCTTCAATTGCGCAAAGCAATTGAGGCCTCAGAATAATGGTGGCAATTGCACCTGTCCTAGACAGCTGCTTGCCTATTTCACTGTACAAATTCTTAGTTTATCTTGACACCCCCCAATATATTCTTGATAGATTATAAAAATAAAACTATATCCAGAATATTTTTGTCACTTTGGTCAACTAGCAGGTGTCAGAATAGTTATGCGAAAATACGTTTGATTGAAATGTTAAGCAAGCACTACTCAAAAGAAAGAAAAACTGCTTCATATTTCATTTGGAACTTGCTATTCCAAGAGAGGAAATGTTTTCTTTTCTTTTCAAATGGCCTGGAGTGTGGACATGGTTAGTAGAGAAACTGTTATTTTGACAAAGGTAACCAGTTACTGTTTGGGATCCAGTCTACCTATCCCAAAGTTAAAATGTGTGGATCCTTCTTAAGGATGCGAGTTGCTGATATTGCCTTTGATCATGTCTGCGACTATTTCCAACATAAAATGGCAATCAAATTACTCCTATCTTTCTGTCCTAAATCAGAGATGATGGCATGAACTACTTCTCCCTTTGTTTCCATACTCATTGAAAACTGCACTTAGTTTATTCTCTGCTATAGCAACCTGTAGTGGCCCGGCAGGAGCCATTGGAGCTGCCACCAGACTCCGACAGCGAGGGTCCCTATGAGTTGGCTCTGGAGGATGTGGAGGACCATGGACAGGGTTCCGACTCCGAGCAGGGATCAGAGAGGCTGGTTGGCCACAAGGAGGCGCCTGAGGCATGGAGCAGTGGTGAAAGCCAAAGGGAGTGTGCTCCTGACATCATGCCTTGGAGTAGTGGGGAGAAGACAAGGGAGTGGTTTCTGGATGCCCGGCAACGGAGAGCTGATAGACGTAGAGAACAGCTACGCAGTTACAAAAGATGATTGGACTCAGGTGATCGTAATCAGGCTCCTCTCAAGGCTATTTAAAGAAGGACTTTCTGAAAGCTGTTTTTGCAGGAATCAACTTATCATTAGAGTTGGAGACGCTCTCAAATCTGTGTCGTACCTTGGCAAGCTGGATTGCTGCCAAGGTGTTATCTGTACCTTGGCAGGCTGGATTGCTGCCAAGGTGTTATCTAGACCTCGGCAGGCTGGATTGCTGCCAAGGTTTAAACTTTGTGTAAATAAAACATCTTGCAGAGACCTTGTTTCGGAGTGTTTGGTATAGGAGAAGGGGGATTAGAACAGCAACCTCTCTTCTAATGACTTCAAAAACAAGGTGGGTTGTTTTTAGGCTGAATGTGTACAACTGGTGAAGTTGCAGATTTGTTTAGAACAATGCATCAATCTAAACCGCTGTGTATTTCCTCTTTCTTCCTAGAAAAAGTAATTGCCGTTGCAAATGTATGTTTCCTCTATTACTTTGAAGTAAATCCTATTAAGTCAGTAAATGTATTAATCTCCAAAAGGCAAAATAAATGCATATTTCCTAGGAACAAACAGTTATTAAAGATTACAGAATGTATTTCTGGTAGAAAAAAAGTAAGGGATATCAGATTTTTGAAACATAAATAATGGTATATCCTAATAAATATTCCTGCCCTAAATATTTTTCCTTTTAAATTGTGAAAAATGAAAGTCTAAAATGGCATCAAACTAACCATAATAAGGAGTCAAACTTACAGTTTTAAAGACTTTTTTTTCGCAATCTGAAATATGCTTTGGTGAGTACTTCTTATTCTTTTCTATATCCGATACCAAATCTAAACACTGATGGAAAGAAACAATATGATTCAGAACATATACTTTGGGAGAGAAAGTATAGAATCCCTGATTGGCAGTTGTCAATATATGTTTATGACTATTTCTAGCTCATGAAATCTGCCTGGGAAATCAACCAATACTCTCTGCTTGTGAAATTTTGATATCTTGCTACAGCTGGAGATATGTGGAGAAAAAACAGGATGAAAAGTTGTTGTTTTTGTAGTTTTTCAAGCTGACTTAAGTATTGTAGATACTAGTTTATTTTTTCCCCTTTAAAGCAGACATTTGGCTTTGGTTGTCACTGCTTGCTCATTCCCTATCTAATAAGTTGATTTGTAGTATAAACACTTTTTATACTAGCAAAACATGGATCATTTCTGGTTTCAGATTATGACTCCCTGATTTGGAAACATTCCTAGACATCCTGATGGTAAGCTGTTAAATAAGCTTGCACTGTTACTTGCTATTTGGCCTCTGTGTGATTCAGTTCTGATGACAGGTTGTTTTATAAATAGCAGGAAAGTGTCAAGCAAGACAAAAACTAACTATTTTCTTGCCTTATCATTTCTTAGTTCCAAATCTCTCACCACCAGGTTTCTCCATCCTCTTGAGGAAAGGAGTAGATTTCTTCTTTTTTATTATTATGTTTAAGAACGGCCTTTCCTATGAGATAGTTTGGCCTGAGGAAGTGACTGTATCAGGGTTCCAAATAACATCCAAAATTAAATCAGAGTCCAAGGCAAAGTATTGCTCAAAGTTCCACTTTATTAAGAGAGTCATGTTGGCACATCTCTGAAAACCCAAACCTGAGTTTTCCCCACTCAGTTTCCCACTAATGAAACAGCATAGTAGAATAGAATATTACTATGGCAGGCCAAAGATCCCAAAAGGAACCAGCTGCAGGTCTGACAGACTGGCTCAGAGTCCTCTGGTTTCAGCGTGTTATCACTATTGTTGTCACTACAGCAATTAAGTTGTATGTTTTTATATGGAATTAGGTCCCCAAAATTCCAGCAGAAAATCTGCATTCTCTAGAAAGGGCGTGCATTTTTGGAATCAGAGGGGAGTATCACACTGATATGCAAATGGGTTTCCCCCCAGTTGCTGTTAATATGATTATTCAAAAAAATACACATTTTCTACCATTACAGTTTATCAGTTATTAGAGCACTAGCATCCTCTCCAATCCTTCCGTGGGCTATAAAATATTTTGTATATCTGCGTTCATGTATAGAAATTGCAATTATTTAAGTACAGAATAGTCAATTTAAAAGTACCGTATTTTTCGGAGCATAAGACACACCGGAATATAAGACGAACCAAGATTTTGAGGAAAAAGTTTTTGCACTCTGCAGACCTCCCCCAAATGGCTCATTTTTCATGAAAACAAGTCCGGTTTTTTTTCAAGAAAAGGGTATGTATAGCCTTTAGGAGGCTTGTAGAGTGCTCCTGGGGGGTGGGGGTGGCCGAAAATGAGCAAAAAATGGACCGTTTTTTGCAAAAAACAGGCCTGTTTTGTCAAAAAAAATGGGCATGAATAGCTTTTAGGAGGCTTATAGAGTGTTCCTGGGGGCTGGGGTGGGGGTGGGGGCAAAAGTGAGCAAAGAATGGCCTGTTTTTCGCTCATTCTGCCCTCCCCAGCCCCCAGGAGCACTCTGGAAGCCTCCTAAAGGCTATGCCCGAACATTTTGATGAAGTGGGCAGGGTTTCGGGAGGCAAAAAATGCTGTATTCAGTGTATAAGATGCACCCAGATTTTCAGCCTCCTTTTTTGAGGGAAAAAGGTGCATCTTATACTCTGAAAACTATAGTAATTTCTTAGGCATTCGTTGGCTTCTGTTTTATGTTTTCAGCAGATGATCAAAACAAAATGAAGACAGAGTGATATTTCAGTGAAAAGTTGTTTATTTATGTTTACTTACAACATTTTGCATGGAATTTAAATTGGAGAATGTGTTTGGGGCTAATTAAAAGAAAATGACACATTGCAATTTTCTCTTCTCTTTTGTCAACTAATCAAGTCATCTATTATATCTATAAAGCCAGAAAAGAGCAGCATAAAATCTACAAAGTGCATTTATCTATTGATTTATCTCCACAAGAAGTACATATAAATATAAGATATATAGTACATTAAGGTATAAATATAAAATATATGATAATGAGTCCAATAATGAGGAAATAAAATAACCTATTAAACCAGGAGACCAAAGAAGAGTGCACAATTTCTGAAAACACCCCATTTGGGAATTCTAGGAAAGTTGCTATTATATACGTGGAAAAATTGCCACGGTAATACAGGTAAGGTAAAGGTAAAGATTCCCCTTGCACAAGTGTGCTAGTCGTTCCCAACTCTAGGGTGTGGTGCTCATCTCTGTTTCAAAGCCAAAGAGTCAGCGCTGTCCGAAGATGCCTCCATGATCATGTGGCCGGCATGACTAAACACTGAAGGCGCACAGAACGCTGTTACTTTCCCACCAAAGGGGGTCCCTATTTTTTCTACTTGCATTTTTATATGCTTTTGAACTGCTAGGTTGGCAGAAGCTGGGACAAGTAACGGGAGCTTACTCCGTTACACGGCACTAGGGATTCGAACTGCCAAACTGCTAACCTTTCTGATCGACAAGCTCAGCGTCTTAGCCACTGAGCCACCGTGTCCTGGTAATAAGGTAAATGACATTAAATATTTTACTTTAATGTATCTATAACGGCATTAAAATTAGGGAAACCTTTGAGCAACTGTTGTTATGCAACCCTAAACATGTAAGCAAAATTTAGTCTTAGGATGCTTTCTCCCTCTTATTGTTAAACATTATCTAAACATTGATATTCATTTTATAACTTTGCAACTGCAATAAACTCTAGCTAACTCATTCCAAATTCAGTCATTGCTGCCCTCTACAGGAAATACATTTTTTGTTCCTGATGATTTTATATCTGAGATCAAATTTCCTAAGTAATTCAACTTCTGATGCCTGCGATTCATCCACTACTGCATTTATTCCCTATTTAAATAAAACTGGATATGCGTATGTGTATCCTTCGCTCAAGGTTACTGCAATGCATTTTCTGGATATGGAGGGAACTGTAGCTGAACATATTGGGAGAGAACTAGGATATCTAGTCATTATCTAGGTCTAGGATATCTGATGATTATCGGGAAAAGAGCATTAGCATTTTGGATTGCTTTTAATGTAGTTGATATAAGCTAGTGTTGCATCTAATGTTAGCAACTCTTACAGGACAACAGTCTTGAGATAATTAGGCTTATCAGTGCCAGACTACATTCAGGGAATACTAATGGATTGGTGATCTTTATTGTCTACTGCAGTTGTTCTCAACCTGTGGTTCGTGGACCCTTGGTGGTGGTGGGGACATGAAGGCTTGGAGAAATGTTATGATTTAAATCTTTAGTTATACAACAAAATACAATAGTAGAGTTGGAAGGGACCTAGGAGGTCTTCTATCCAACCCCCTGTCTAGGCAGGAACCTTATACCATTTTAGACAAATGGCTATCCAACATCTTCTTAAAGCTTCCAGTGTTGAGGCATTCACAACTTCTGGAGGCAAGCTGTTCCACTGATTAATTGTTCTGTCAGGAAATTTCTCCTCAGTTCTAAGTTGCTTCTCTCCTTGATTAGTTTCCACCCATTGCTTCTTGTTCTACCCTCAGGTGCCCTGGAGAATAGTTTGACTCCCTCTTCTTTGTGGCAACCCCTGAGATATTGGAGCACTACTATCATGTCTCCCCTAGTCCTTCTTTCTCTTAAGCTAAACATACCCAGTTCCTGCAACCGTTCTTCATATGTTTGAGCCTCCAGTCCCCTAATCATCTTTGTTGCTCTTCTCTGCACTCTTTCTAGAGTCTCCACATCTTTTTTACATTGTGGCGACAAAAACTGAATGCAATATTCCAAGTGTGGCCTTACCAAGGCATTATAAAGTGGTATTAACACTTCACGTGATCTTGATTCTATCCCTCTGTTTATGTAGTCTAGAACTGTATTGGCTTTTTTGGCAGCTGCTGCACACTGCTGGCTCATATTTAAATGGTTTTCTACTAGGACTCCAAGATCCCTCTCATAATTACTACTATTGAGCAAGTTACCACCTATACAGTACCTGTGCATTTCATTTTTCTTGCCTAAATGTAGAACCTTACTCTTTCCACCATTTAATTTCATTTTATTAGATAGTGCCCAATGTTCAAGTTTGTCAAGATCCTTCTTTATCTTAAGCCTATCTTCTGGAGTGTTGGCTAGTCCTGCCTGCTTGGTGTCATCTGCAAATTTGATGAGTTCCCCATTTATTCCCTCATCCAAATCATTGATGAAGATATTGAAGAGTACTGGGCCTAAAACAGAGCCTTGGGGTACTCCACTGCATACTTCCCTCCATATAGATGCAGTTCCATTGAGCACTACATGTTGAGTGCGGTTGGTCAGCCAGTTATGAATCCATCTCGTGGTGATGCTGTCTAACCCACATTCTTCTACTTTATCTAGTAATAGGTTATGATCTACCTTATCAAACGCCTTACTGAAGTCTAAGTAAACTATATCGATGGCATTCCTCTGGTCCACTAATTTTGTCACTTTGTCAAAGAATGCAATAAGATTAGTCTGGCATGATCTGTTTTTGACAAACCCATGTTGGCTTTTGGCTATTATTTTGTTTAATCTAGATGTTCGCTAATTTGTTGCTTGATTATCTTTTCCAGAATCTTTCCTGGTATTGAGGTCAGGCTGATAGGTCTGTGGTTTCCTGGATCTATTTTTTTTCCTTTTTTGAACATGGGAACATCAGCTTTTTTCCAGTCCTCTGGCAGTTTCCCAGTGCTCCAGGATCTCTGAAAGATATAGTTCAATGGTTCTGAGATCTCGGCTGCCAGTTCCTTCAGAACACTGGGGTGTAATCCATCCGGTCCTTGGGATTTGAACTCGTCTAGGGTAGACAGGTGCTCACTTACCATTTTCTTCCCTATTCCAACTTGTGTTCCTAATCTGATTTTTCTGGTGCTGTTTTTGATAGGTTGGACTGTTTTATCCCTTTGTTAAAGACAGATGCAGAACATGAGTTAAATAGTTCTGCTTTCTCCCTGTTGCTTGTCACCTAGTTAAGTCTTGAGGGTCTGTGGCCATAGTCTTGGCCACAACAGGTTTTTAAAGGGTGTCTGTAGTGAAGAAAAGGTTGAGAACCACTGGTCTACTATATGTTTGTCCTTACAAACAATAAATTTTATATTTTAAATCAAATTAAATTGTTGACTGCATATTTTCCTTTGAGGATTTTCTTGTGCAATTATTCCACAGGTCCTAACTCAGCTTCATCTTGCGACAATGTTCAACCACTGCTATCCAGATCATGTGACAGTTTAAAATGCTAGAGGATTATAAAATTTTTGCTGAAGTATATATTTTTAATATCCGGTTAAGTGATTTAAGTATCTGAAGTTTCTTAGTATGAGAAGACAAATTTAATTTAATAAAGTTTGTGGCTTGACTTTAAGTACTGCCTATGTTCTATTTTGCATTTTCCTTCCTTTTGAATTAGCATTTTCTACAAGTAGAAAATTCATTCTCATGTTTATGGATGAAATAACTCAGATTTTCATAGCAGATACCCCATTGCGGCATTTATTATGTTTTCCTTCTCATCTTGCAACATTTAATTCTTCTTCTGAAGAGAGATGTATTATAATTTGGTGAAAAGCTGAGTAGCTTAAGTGATGCTGGGTGCTTCCCATATTTTTTGGCAACCTCCCATAGCCTGATGGTCTCCAGAGATGTTAGGACTACAACAATCCTATCCAGAAAGTTGGTCATGATTTCTAGGAACTGTACTTTGAACCCATCTGGAGAACATCAAGTTGGAGGTGGGTGTTTTGTAATGTAGCATTGGAGTTTCCATGCCAAAAGAAATGGTGACATCTTGTAATGTTTTGAAGATTTCCCATTAATTGTGCATAGAGTGGGAAATTTACAAACCATATTTCTAAATTCTCTGATAGATTCATGTAATATGCTTTGTAAGGAATTGTTTTTCCTTATTTGGGAGTAATAAGTGGCCAAATAGAGCTTCCATTTAAAATATTAAATATTATTCCCATAACATCTGACTATTTCTTGCAGGGATGCTACTAAATGAGTTTGCCTGTGGCTCACTAATACACAATTTAATAATGGTGCATTGATCAGAATGTGTTTGAACTATACTCTCACTTTTGGCATACAAAAATATGCCGGAGAATCTTTAATCTTGACACTTTCAAGTTTAGTTGTAGATTTAATTCTTTCCATTGAAATAAAATTCAGAAAAGAAAACACTCTAAATATGAGCAAGCAACTACAACTAAAAAGATTAAAATATTGACTTCAAACAAAAGGATACACTGTAAGAAGCATCAATTATTTTGACCCAAATGCCAAACATTCATCTGAAGGGAAAAAAAGCAGAGATAGATTTGAAGTTGCAGACAGTGGATTTGAAAGGGAAGCAAAAGACCTAATGCATGTTAGGAGCTATCTAACATTCTTTGAAGAGTCTTTGAAATCAAGAAATATACTGAGTTACAAATTCATATATTGTTCTTTGCCATTTATGATTAACTTGCAATAGTTCAGTTCACTTTCCTATTTTCAAACATAACTTGGTCTTTGACACATTAATCTTTAAATCATATACCTTTCTACTTCACATCAACTAATATTTGCTACAAGTGATTTGGTTGCTCAGCCAACAACACAGGATCATCCAGATATAAAAGTAAAGTTACATTGAAGATCCCAACAACATAACTCTAACTTCACCGCAGGCATTCTGTATACAGTACGTTCATCTATAAATGCATACAAACTAATATCAGAGCATTTCAATCTCCCAGGATACTCTATTACAGATCTCAAAGCAGTCATTTTGGAAAACAAACTAACAAACAAACAAACTTTAGCTTCACAATTGACCAAAAGATTGCTGAACTCGCATGCATCAAAAGGTTTCAAGCTACTTCAGAAAGTCTCAATGAACCAGTGTGTTTCTAACACATTACAACTGCTAATTGGTAAATCCTTATAATCTTTCTCACACATATGACTGATATCTGCATAGCTGCCATTTGCTACAAGTACAACCAAATCCAAAGTCCAAAGTCCAAGCATTGCTGCACTTTTTCTAGGCAAGATATAGTTTCTAATCTGGAAATGGCACTTGCAAAGCAGCATGCTATTGCTTGCATCTGTCTAACAATGTGGAATAGTGATCTGCACTCAGGATATTTTGCATTAATTTCAGTCCTTAGAATACTTTATCCAATTTAGAAATGGGATGTGGAAACAGGCGATGGTTAAGAAGAGTAGTATCAAAGTAAATAATATTAGCCTAGAAAAATAGCTTACTCTGGAGTGCCAGTTTTTCCTCTTTCTCCTCTTTTTTTTAAAAAAAAATCTGTTTGATGAAATGTTCTAGAAAGAACAAAAGCATTTCTTATGTTAGTATGATTGATTCTAATAATGGTAACATCCAGCTTTTCAATACATATTTGGGAGTTCATTTTCCTTATGGGGCAACATATTATAAATGCTTTTTATGCTTTCTGAGATATAATTTCTTAAGAAATTTATAGCATGAATGGGAACTATCTTTTAGTATTTCTAGTCTTTTACAGTTTAATGTGTTTGATCGTCTTTTAGGTCAGTTAGGATAACATGAAGTAAATCCATAATTTTATTCTAATGTGTTGTATAATTTTTTTACAACAGTTCATTTGTCCAATTGTAAAATTGTTACAAGGATTATTAATTTCTTAGTATGCACTACTAAAGTCTGAAGTATTTTTTTAATAGCTCTGAACTGGTTTTCATTCTCTCTTAATTTATCTTCATCTTCCTATCTGTAGAAGAATAGGAAGAATAACAAAACTAACCGGCTCTATGCAGGCCTTACCATTCATTGATTTGATTATAGCTAGCATAATTCATACTCTAAACTAAAAATGCATGTTTACATTTTTATTATATTTTTCCTCTAGATCTAACAAATGTGTGTAACATTCCTTCTAGTTCATATTCAATTACCTGTTCACTAAATGTTTGTCTTCGCATTCTTCCACGAGCTCAAGATATATTCCCTTCATCCACTTTTATCCTCACCGCTACCTTGTAAGCTAGATCGGTTAAGAGATAATGATCAGCTACTGAGATTCCCGTAGTTGAAGATAGACTCAAAAACAGAACTCATTAATTTTGGTTCCGCACACTTTAACTGCTACATTGGATAACATTCAATCATTATCATTGTGCTAATGATAATCGTAATGAGTTTGGCTTGGTGTCATGTGCACTCAAATCTTTGTGGTAAATAAACTGTGATTTATGGTTTAGTGTGCCCTTTGAACTCAAGCCAATTCTAGTTTGTTTGCTAAAACCATAACCATAAAATTCACACGTTAATACTAACTCAACAAACGACATCATGCCACAAACTTCTCCACAGCTGCCCTTCTGCCCCACTCAGAATAATAGGGTTGGAAGGGACCTTGGAATCTACTGCTCAATATAGCTGTACCATTTCAGACAAATGGTTGTCCAATCTCTTCTTAAAAACCTACAACTTCTGAAGGCAAACCATTCCACTGATTAATTGTTCTTACTGTCAGGAAATTTATCCTTAGTTATAGGTTGCTTCCCTCCTTAATTATTTTTCCATCCATTGCTTCTAATCCTGCCTTTAGGTGCTTTGGAGAATAGATTGATCCCTCTGCTCCTCAAATATTAGAAGACTGCTACCATATCACCACTAATCCTTCTTTTCATTAATATAGACATACCCAATATCCAATTTTCATATATTTTAGCCTCCAGTCCCCTAATCATCTTTGTTGCTCTTCTCTGCACTCTTTCTGGACTCTCAACGTCTGTTTTACATTGTGGCAACCAAAACTGAATGCAATATTCCAAGTATGGTCTTAGCAAAGCATTATAAAGTGGCACTAACACTTCAAGTGAATTTGATTCTGTCCTATTAATGCAGCCTAGGACTGCATTGGCTTTTTTGGCAGCTGCAGCATATTGCTTGCTCATATTTAAGTGATTATTCACTAGTACTCCAAAGATACCTCTCGCAGTTACTACTACAAGTAGTCCTTGATTTACAACAGTTCATTTGGTGACTGTTCAAAGTTACAATAGCATTGAAAAAGTGACTTGTGACTGTTTTTCACACTTGCGACCATTGCAGCATCCCCATGGTAACATGATCAAAATTCAGATGATTGGCAATTGATTCATATCTATGATGGTTGCAGTCTTCCAGGGCCATGTGATCCCCTTTGTGATCCTCTGAGAAACAAAGTCAATGGAAAGGCCAGATTCAATTTACAACTGTATTACTAATTTAACAACTGCAGTGATTTATTTAAAAAGAGAGAAGCAAGAAAGGTCATAAAATGGGGCAAAACTCACTTAACAAATATCTCACTTAACAACATAAATGTTGGGCTCAAGTGTGGTTGTAAGCTGAGGACTACCTGTATTGAGCCAGGTACCACCTGTTCTATACCTGTACATTTTCTTGCCTAAATGTAGAACCTTACTTTTCTCTCCACTGAATTTAATTTTGTTAGATAGGGCCCAGTGTTCAAGTTTGTCAAGATTCTTCTATATATCTTGACTATCTTCTGGAGTGTTGGCGATTCCTGTCAGCTTGGTGTCGTCTGCAAATTTGATGATTTCTCCATCTATTCCCTGGTCCAAATCATTGATGAAAATGTTGAAGAGTACTGGGACTAAAACAGAGCCCAGGGGTACCCCACTGCATACTTCCCTCCATGTAGATACAGTTCCATTGAGGACTACACATTGAGTGCGGTTGGTCAGCCAGTTACGAATCCATCTTGTGGTGATGCTGTCTAATCCACATTTTTCTATCTCATCAAGTAGTAGGTTGGTCTACTACTGTGGTCTACTTTATCAAACGCCTTGCTCTGAAGTTCAAATGAATTATATCCACAGCATTCCTATGGTCTATTAATTTTGTCATATTGTCAAAGAATGCAATAACATTTGTCTGGAATGATCTGTTTTTGATAAACCAGTGTTGGCTTCTGGTTACTTTGCCTCTAGGTGTTTGCAGATTCATTGCTTGATTACCTTTTCCAGAATCTTTCTAAGTGTTAATGTCAGGCTGTGTCCTAAATCCATCCCCCCCCCCTTTTGAAGATGAGGACTACATCAGCCCTTTTTCAGTCCTCTGGTAGTTCCCGGGTGCTGCAGGATCTTTTAAAGATATGGTTCAGTGGTTCTGAGATCATGTCTGCCAGTTCATTCAGAACCCTGTGGTGTAATCCAGTTTTTTGTGATGGATCCAGTTGGTTTCTCTGATTTGGGGTCTGGCACTTCTATTGTTTGTTGTTATTTATTATTTATTGTTATTTATTGTTTTACTTCTAATTATTTTTATTTGTAAGCCACTTAAAACAGTAGCTACAACTGAGATGGTCTACCAGTTGGATTAATTTGGCAAAAGAAATATCAAAAGATAATGAATAATATAATCAATAGAAAGAAGGCAGGAAAAATGATCAGCTGCAGAAAACTTTAAGGACCATTTCTGCTAGTTTCTGCTTTTACAAGGCCTTTGGCAGATATGTTTGCAGAGGCTATATTTTGCCAGTAGATGTCATGGTTTCCCAAGACTATTTATCGATTGCACAAACTCTCAAGATTGTTTTTTCTCTTCTGGGTTATAACATCAAGAATATACTAGTCTTATGTGAGACCTTATTCACACGTTCAATTGTGGGAGGCAAATCAGGAAGAAGAAGTTTTTCCTTTATTAGTCAAAAGAAAAAAATATTATATAATTCATTCTAGGAATTATAGTCCACATTTCTAGAGGACTCCCAGCTTCACAAATACTACACCAGAATAAAGTTCAAGGTATACATTTTCATTTTATTTAGGAAGAGGGTGTGTGCAAATGTTAACACCAAATGACTTATTTCACTGAGGTAAGACAGCCTTATGACTATTGATCTTTAGCAAACCATTAGCTGATTGCATCTGCATACTTGAATATATTACCCTGTTCTGTTTATGATTACATGATTGCAAAATGCATAAGAATAAATGAAAATCAACATGTAAAATATTCAGTAGATTCTGAGAGCAATTATACTCAGTCTAGGTATGTAGAATAAGTTAGATTTATTTATGTAGTGCCTTCAAATCAGTCTTGCCTCCTGGTATTTTACTGTTAAGATTTTGAGCTGTGGTTTGCCATTCTTCCTAGGGCTAACAGAGAACAAGTGGCCAAAAGTCACCCAGTTGGCTGTATGATCTACTAATTTCTACCATAGTGCATTAACTATTACACCAAATGGGATCTCTAGAGTCATATATGTGAAGCCAAAACTAAGCATAAGGCAATGTGTGAACCCAATGAAATGTGGCTTGTTAGATTCTAGCATAACATTTTATTGATTTATATAGCCACCTATCTCACTAATGCAACTGGGGTAAGTAACAAGAATCAAAATACAAAATGGCTCAACTTCAGAGTTGACAATAAATACATGTGTGTCCCAGAAAGCACCATTTCCAACCAATTAACACAATGTGGTTCCCTAACACACCATTTCCCAGGAGCATGGGCTTGATTATTCTCCTGGCCCCATGCCTGTGGAAACAAGCAGGTCTTCAAGGCTTTGCAAGTTGAGCAGTGTTGGGGATCAGCTGAACCTCAGGTGTTATGGTATACCTGAGAACAGATACTGCTGCTTCTAGAATTAAATATAATACATCTTCCATATATGGAAAATGTCGGGATGCAAGTGGAATGGTGGATTCTGAATGAATAGTTGGCCAATGATTTTGATCGTCTTTTGAAACCTTTCACTTTGGAGCTCAATTTGAGGGCAAAGTAGACATTGCTTGAGATCCATCTACTTTCTCAGTGCTTAATTTCTTGAATGCTGCCAGGACCATCTCAGTTTTGCTCCCTCTTCTGCTAATGGAATATCACCCTCTTGTGCAAGTCCAAAATTGGCAGGTCAGCTCAGCTCACAGTATTAACCAATGAGAATGGTCACTTGGATCAAAACTTACTTTTAAATTTTGAAAGACAGGCTTAAAAAGCCACACAACTGAGTCCTGTTGAGAAGATATGAAGGTTTGCCAGCATAATCCTAACCCTTATCACTGCGAAGGGGGACTTTCCAGGTAAGGCAGAAAAGGTGAATCAGCCTCTTTGTCAAGTCCTTGAGCATCATTATCTTAATTAACAAGAAGTTTCCTATTAGCTGCTGACCTTCAGAATGAGATCTGTAAGCACTAGCCATGCTAGCTGAGATAATAGGAATTACAATCCACATCTGGAAATCATTGCCTATCTTAGTGTTATATCACACTGATTCTCACTTATCTATGTATATTACAGAATTATTCCAATAGTTATCTATCATTCTACTAAAGCACTCAATGGGTATCTCTTAATACAGAACTTCAATTAAGAAGTGATTACAGTAACACCAGCCTATTCCTCTGATTTTATCCTAAATATTTAACCAACTTTCTAGCAAGACTCTTGATCAGCCACTATGGGCTCTTAAGTTCACCAGGTTTTGCGGCTTGCCTTTTTTCAAATGGGTAATGTATTTTTCTCTTCAGGTAACTTTGTTTAAAAATATATACTAGTGCTTTTCTGTGCAATGAATTGTCAGGACTGTTTGTTTTATTAATGGCAAGAAACACAACAGTTGACTTTTTCCAGAGGAAATTTTAGGTACTTAGAAGTGACTTGGCTTTTATGGTTGTCCAAGTATTGGATCTCGCAATAAAAATGAAATAGGGTTTGAGGATGCCTTTTAGACGATTTATGATGCCCAGGATGCAACTGGCATGTCTCTCTCTTTGCAATTCTGTAGTGCTAATAGAGAATCAGCCATGAATCATAACTTGGCTTTTCTGGCCAATTGATGAGCACAGAGATTGCTCATATGCCAGCCAACAAGGGATCCCTTGTCTTACATCCCCAGATTCACAACATAAATAAAACAAATTCTTTTCTTTATGAAAACAGGTTTTTCTCTCTTTAAAGAATGGCTTTGGCATTTGTCTTTTATAGTTTTTAGGTAATGTGGATGTCTAATAATAATGCCAGGAAGCTGGGTAGGGGGTCAAGCCAGACTTCTCTCCAATAAATGTTAACATTACTAAAGGAATAACAGAATAGCCAAACATTGCCACAATGCAGCAATATTCATCAAACCCAAATGGGAGTTGTCTTTTTGCCAAAAACAAAACAAAGAAACAAACAAACAAAAAAAAAAACCACCTGGCCTTAGCATCCAAGAGCACTCTCCAGTTGTGGCTTTATTTTTTGTGGGTTGACTCGATCTATGATCATATTTGTCCTCTACTCCTTTCTAGAAGTCCCATTAATGAAAATGCACTAATCTCTGCTAGGATATTTTTAGAACACAATGTATTAACTCCATAAATCATGCCAAGAGCAAGACAAACAATCAGCCTGGATATAGTTGCCTTGAGGGCACCGAGTTCTTTTTCTCTGAGACTGATCCATAAGAATAGCAACAGTACACCAGGATTATTATTATTATTATTATTATTTTAGCGATGCACTTTCCAGAATGCTGATCTGGGGAGCTTTGGGGAAAAACATACTCGCTGCTCTGCTGTTTGTACTCTGTGTGACTGCTACTCATTTGCCTTCCTCTCCTTTTGGGGTCAGATGAGAAAAATGACAAAGGAGGTTGAGCTGATGTCTGGTTCATACAATATGCTGAGTCATAAATGTCAAATTTGTGTCAAATGGGGGACTTCCATGCTGGAAGTGGCTGATGGATTGATGGCAAACTCCACCTCCCACCCCCTCTGCCATCTGCTCCCCACCCACCAATCTGTCTTTTTTTTTTTTGGTTATCATATTAATGCAGTCTCAGTATGGTTTTATTTTATTGTTCTATTATTTTACTTCTGCTTTATTTACGTTATATTACATAGCTCCCTTTTTATTATTGTAAGCCACCTAGAGTGGCTGCAAGGCAAGATAGGCAACAAATATATTTAGCAAATAAATAAATCAAACAAGTAAGCCTTGATTTATAAACCACAGTGGGTGGTTGTGTTCACACAACATAGTGGTATTTCTCACTCAGGATAAATAATTTTTCAACCAGCCTTGATTAAAACAAATTATATCTTAATGCAATGTGTACACGAAAGTGGTGTCTACGTGGCTTCACCAATGATGAACCACAAAAGAAATTAAGAATAAGATCAGTTGAAAATAAAACCAGCTGCAATTAGATAACACTGTTATTCCACTTCAGATTAGCTTCTCCAGAGTAAACCTAAAAAGGAGAGGATATCAACTTTCATTTGGAGCCTCGATGGGGGACATAAAGTCGGAGGATAAATCCCAAGAATAAAAGATGAAGCAGAATATTTATGTGAGTTACCACAATGGAAACTGGGCATGATTTGATTCAAACAAACAAAATCAACTTCACATAAATGACAAGGAGTTTACTGTAAGGCAAACAAACAAACAAACAAACAAACCCCACATAGACTCCCTGCATGCACATTTCTTCAGGATATCCAGATTTTGCAGACTGTAGAATAAGAAGATACAGGGATATAAAAGGATATGTGTCCTTTTCAAACAGCTGGAAGCAGCACAGTTTCTTGACTGACCAAGAAGGGAGGGAGGAAGGAAAACAGACCTCGTTCTCCCGTCAGAAGAACACAGCAATGCCTTGCTGACTGCTTCTTTTCCAACATGGCTTAATAGTGTCCTCTTCTCTCGTCTCTAAATGGTATCTTGTTCCTTCCCCAGAGGAGGAAGGACGTGGCAGTGCTTGTAAGCGCCAGTCAGTTGCCAAGGCCCAGATCATGGTCGTGGGACCACAGAGGTGCTGGGTTCAAGAACTAACCCTAAGAACCACTTGTTCAGTGCAGTCATAAGTTCAAATGGTCACTAAATGAATGGTCATTAAACAAGGGCCACCCGTTTCCATAACATTTCCATAAGCAGATGCCTTTGCTAAAGAAGGTGTCTTCCTCTCCTGCGTCCTAAGCAAAAATGGGCATGGAAGGCCATGCCCAGAGACAGCATGAGACAGGGGTCACTCCAAAGCAACCAAAAACAACCAGTAAGAACTGGGACAGATCCCATCCTTTGAATCCAGCATCAACTTTATCATCCATGAAGTCTACCGAATTGTATTTGGTATTTGTGTTCACAACCAAAACTGCATGAAGAAGAGAGGGGGGAAATCCTTTTTTTTTCAAATGGCAACTGGACTTTCTTGGTTTTTTCTTTTGAAAACGTTTCATTTTTCATCCAGGAAGCTTCTTCAGTTCTAACTGACAGGTGGAGAATGGAAGGATTTAGATTCCTTGCAGCCATTTGATCATTAGCTCTCCGAGAGTCATTGAGGCCACTTGGAGATTTATCTGTATCCTCAGAGTCACCTGAATCAGAGGGTAAATGGGGGTAGAACCTTCTTGGGCTGGGTTTACAAGTCCTTCCAGCAGTCCCAAGAAGGTTCTACCCTCATTTATCCTCTGATTCAGATGACTCTGAGGATACAGATAAATCTCCAAGTGGCCTCAATGACTCTCGGAGAGCTAATGATCAAATGGCTGCAAGGAATCTAAATCCTTCCCTTCCCCACCAGTCAGTTAAAACTGAAGTAGCTTCCTGGATGAGAAATGAAATGTTTTCAAAAGAAAAAAAAAACCCAAGAAAGTCTAGTTGCCTTTTGGGGAAAAAAACACCTTTTGGACAACCGTGACCTGGATGACTGAAAAACTCCAAAGACAAGAGAGGAAAAGGCTGTTTGAAAACTGGAAGACTAAAAACCTTTATTAATTCAAAATATTTATAAACAGCACGCTTTTGGTCAGACCAGTTGTGAGTGATTATAGAAAGGAACATCATCAACCTTCTGAATCTGGTGGATTTTTGCTCTACTCTTACTTTTTAAAATTACCTGGGCAAGTTCTCTTTGCCTGCTTTGTAATCTTCTGCTACTCTTATTTTGGAGGTAGAACCTTCTTGCCAGCCACAAGAAAGAGACTGGCTCATGGCCAGCTCTGTTGTTCCTTTTCAACAATGGCTGAGAATGGAACTTGTCCATTATTGATTTTCTTTCTTGCATTTCATCCTGTGTCCTTCCTCTGAGCCTGCTGCCTGCTAGGTGGATTATTTTTGGACTTGGCCGTTGACCTTTTTCAGAAGAGCACTAGATCTTTGTTTGGATATAGCCTGCAATGTCATAGATATGGATGCCTTGCACTCACAATCTATTCGTTGGGCAACTTGAGAGGTGAAAGGGGCCATTTCCTTGGTCATTGGTGATTTTCCAACTTCAGGATATGTTTGGTGTTAAGAGGAAGTGAAATCAGGGCAAGCCACACAACACTTCCCTAAAACTCTGTCTCATTAAAACAATAATTCTACTCCTGGCCTCATTACAGAGGTAGAGTAGGTGATCAGGGCAGCAAAATACTATGCCATCATCCTATTCCACCCATTCTAGGCCTAATACCCAAAGAAAATAAATTACGACTTTCTCGGCAATTGCAGCAGGCAAAATCTTTGCTTTTTCTTTTTAAAAAAATGTTGCACCACTAACAATTGTACCAGTTTCCTGGGAGGAAACTCATTAAGCTTCTGACTCATTGAACGTAGTGAGAGTTATTTTGGAAGGAAATACTCGGTGCCAATGGACCTCCGCTCACGTTGTACTAGGTTTTCCTCTTCTTAATTCTCTCTAGGGATTGGCCTTTGGAAAAACCTTTAAATATGTAGTCGGAAGTGTGAGGAAAGATGAATTTGATTTGCCAGTAGTGTCCATTTGGTTGGTTGAAAAACACCATGCGACACCGCTTGAAAACTGGTGTAGGCTTAATAATGAGAGTGTTGGAACAGAACAGATTCAGATCATAGTAATATCAAGGAAGCATAAACCAGTCTCCATCTCTAAATCCAGATTACCTGTAAGAGCACTTATATTTATAGAGTACCTTGTAAAAGATACTATCTTTCGTGGAGGAACAGCAAGATAAAAAGTCATTAAAGTCAAACTTGATTAAATAAATTTAGGATTACATTGCTGTTTAAGTAATGTGTTGTAAAGACTGCTGTCCTCACACGTCTGAATATCCTTATCAATCATGTTAATGTGAAGAAGTCTACACATTCTGTTGATCCAAAGTGGGTATTCAGCAGGTTCTGACCAGTTCTGGAGTAGAAATTTTGGCTACTATTTTGGCCCCGTCCCCATCTATTCTCTGCCTCCCAAGTCCCAGCTGATTGGGAGGGAATGGGGATTTTGCAGTAAGCTTCCCCCAGAGTGGGGAGGGAATGGAGATTTTACAATATCCTTCCCCTGCCATGCCCACCAAGCCAAGCCCATCAAGCCATGCAAACAGAACCGGTTTGAATTTGAATCCCACCACTGTGTTGATCCCTTTTCTCCACATCTATTATAATTGAAAACTGTCAATTTTACTTGAGGTGTAATTAAGAAGTTAGAAGGATGCCCCTTTCCACCAATCACATGATGATCTTAAAACTTCACTGATGTCTGTATCAAACAAGCGTTTCACTGTTGGGTTTCCATATGGAGGACTTTATTGAAATTTACATTGCATATACTGCATTGGGGGCAGTGGTGGGTTGCAGGTGGTACGGTCTGGTACGGGCATACAGGTGCCTGCCAGGAGCACCGGGTACCATTCCAGTACGGCGCTCCGGAGGGCCCACCTGCCCGCCTGCCGTCCTTACCTGTATTTGAGCTTTTTGGCGCTTTCGCGCACGTGCATGGAGCATACGGCGCCTGCACGATGCTCAGCCAAGCAGCTGGAGCGTCCTGGAAGCATTGTGGAGCATCGCAGGAGGTAAGGACGCATGCTCATTTTGCACGCATGTGCGTATGTGCTGCGCATGTTCATGTGGTGGACGCTGGGCCCCGTTGCACCGTACTGGTTGCAACGGGATCCGGAACTCACCACTGATTGGGAGTAAGAAATACTACCATTTCTGTGGTGAAAAAAACAACAACCTGGATGATAATTAAATGGCAACAAAAGGATACAGAAAACCTGTACTCTGTAATCCCATCTAATGGTCATTAGGACTTTTGAAACCCAGGTCTGATAGCTTTAGCTTGAAGTTCCTCTAGCCAGAGATGATGACAACTCCCAGAATCTGAACAGGCATAAAATTCTAGCCATATATACACAGGTGGGTGGGAGAGAAATAACAGGATGTCACAGAAGATTGAAAGCTGAAAGTCCACATTGGAAGAAGTGGCAAGGGTCAAAGCAAACTTGCTTTCTGGAGAAGAATGCAGAGCTATAAAGTAGGGTTGTTGTTGTTTTTTACTGAAGTGGAGAGTAAAAATATTTAAGTGTTCCACGAACTGATTGTCCCCAAGGTCAAGGCTGAGAGTTACCTTTCTCAAGTGCAGCTGAGATACCAAAGGGGCTCTAAGTTCATCTTACAAGAAAAGGAGTTCAGTTATTTAAATTGTTCCTAATGCTATTCATTTATATTTATATTCTATAGTTTAGAGAAGAGATAGAATGAATACCTTGGTAGAACTTTAGGAGGTGAATAGTCAATAGATTTTAGAGTGATGGACTTGTAAATGATTACAGAAATACTGTTAACATTTTCCATATTCATATACTTAAAACATTAAAACCCTAAAGAAGCTTCATAAAGTTACCCGAGACCAGTCTGTCTGCTGAATGCAATACTACGGTATTTATTTCTCCTGAATGCTCAAAAGTTTAATTAATCTGAATCTTTGTTTTGAGAAAGAAATATATACTTGCAAAGCCCCTAAATGGGTTGCTACGATTTATCCATTAGGTAAAGTATCTTTTGTGATCTCTCTGTCTTCCCCAGGGGAGGTCCACTGATCTTTTATTTGTTAGTAGACACAACCTTCTTCCCGGAAAGACTTTTAATTTGCAATTGCCTTTCATTGTTCATGGGATTTTATGGAGAGAAGCAGCATAACCTACTAGTATATTTCTAATATTTCTTTTTCTTATTACTTCTCTCTGCTATAGAATTACAGAATATAGGAGTTGGAAGGGACCTTGGAGGTTTTCTAGTCCAACCCACTCCTCAAGCAGGAGGCGCTATACAATTTCAGGCAAATGGTTGTCCAATACTTTTTGTTTTAACAAGAACCACTTATTAGCTGGGTTAGGAAACCACAAACGCAAACATGCAGGCAACCTGCCTGGGAAACACCCGTGTCCCTGAAGACACCAGCTTTGGTACCTAGTAGACCGCTGGCTCCACCTGGCTAAAGTTTTGATAATTTGTATTTCAGGTTCTTTTAAAGCAAAATATACAAGGAGATTCAAAGCACCTGGATTGACAAGAATGCCTTGAGGCTTCCTAGATATTATGAGGAAATAAAAATAGTAGGCAGCTGCCTCCCAGGTTTTTGTTTGGAAGGATGGTGCCTCCCTTTCCAGAAAAATAAGAGAAAGAAAGAAAAAGTTTGGCTGGAGAGAACAGGAAGGGAAACAATCATTTTATCTTCTATTAAAAGGATATTTGGTAATCTTTCCATGGCAAACATGCAGTAAATCTGAAGCCCCCTTCAGGGCACCCAAGCAGGCTTTCCAAATCCCAGAAGGCCCGATTGGCTGAAAGGAATCACCTCCCTGCCTATGTGCAGCTTCTGACACTATCATTCTAGACATCTCCCTTTCGCTTCTAACCCTACTGGCTTCAGGGAGACTTTGTTCTAGATAAAAGGCACACCCATAGCTTGACTCTTTGGCTGGATTCTCTCATCAGGCTTAGCCAAAATAAGTTTCTGTTGGTTTTGGCTTATCTTATTGTGGAAATTCAGCCAAAGATGCCTTATAAACCATGGCTCAACGGGTTGCGTGTTGGTTGCGTAAACCATTTATAGTTTACCTGGGAAATGGACAAAACAAACAATATCTCAAGCCCTGTGTTTTGTCATCTCTCTGTTTATTTAGGAAGACCGGAATTGCGGATGTGATGCTTCTGGATTTTTGAAAAGAAAACAAAAAGAAGTGTGGACATTCTTTCTTTGTCAAGCTGAAGTGAAGGAAACTTACTACTTTCACAGTGTAACATATAAGAAACATATAACCCTCCTCAAAAAGACTTGCATTTGGTCTATGCTCTTCCACACAAAGACAGTATGAGTAGGCTAAAAACCAAGATTGCTGCATGAGATTTTTCTTTGTTGCTGTGCAAAGTCCTGTGTGTCTACTTGGTGAGGTCTGAAAGGAGACATCTTGCAGCTCTTCAGTATTTCTTCTTCTTAACCTGAAATACAGTAGTGGCTGTTTTAAGACTGATGGACTTCAATTCTCAGAATTCTGGGAGTTGAAGTCCACCAGTCTTAAGAGCCAATTTTGCCCAGGGATCTGCAAAATTGGCTCTTAAGACTGGTGGACCTCAACTCCCAGAATTCTGAGAATTGAAGTCCACCAAGGGCATCAATCAGTCTCAGAATTCTGGGAGTTGAAGTCCACAAGTCTTCAAGCTGTCAGGTTTGAAGACCCCTGGGGTTTTTTTCCTAAAAGGTTAGGGGTGCAAAGGGTCTTGCAACTTGACAGCTTTAAGACTTGCGTGCTTCAAATGCCAGAGTTCCTGAGCCAACATTTTGGTTGCTAAGCAGGAGCGTTGTTAAGTGATACTGACATTATATAACACTTTTAATTAAGCGAGTACCTTGAAGAAACATAACTTTGAGTTTCAAATAATACTGATTTCGTTGTTGTCTTAGGTGACATTTGTGAAAAAATTCAGGTGCTCAGGCATAAAAATGTGCCGCTCAAACACTATACTTTTCTGCTCACATCGAAAAAAATTTAGAGGGAACATTGGTTTCCAGTGTTAGCCACTCCTCTCTTACTAAGGTGTTGATTACTAAATGGAATTTTGAAACTAGGTACCGACAAGTGTATTTTTACCTAAACTTCCCAATTAAGCATTACCTGTTTTTGAGCACATGTGACTTTTTAAAGGCACTTAATACAAACTGCTAACTGAATTCTCACACAGTTGGAATGCCAGAAATTATTTCAACATCATTAATCAACTTCATTTGTATACAGAGCAGGATATCTCAGGTTAGTGATTTACACCTCCTGGTTGAATACCTCAGGTTATGCTCAGAATACTAGGTGTGGGCAAGCTGAACTCTGCCAATGTAGGTTTGTTATTCCCTTTTGATTGATGCAAGATGAACAAACTTCTTATTCAAGTGGCTGATGTTTTTACTGGCAGTTATAACCATTGTGTTATCAGTTGACATTAGCTGGAATCAAAGGGGCAGGGCCTGCAATCCACGCTTCTGCTGAAATGGACTGTGCCCTATGACAACTTTTGCAATCACGAAAGGGTTAGTCTTTAGCTGCTGCAGGTTTTTTGTTGTATTTGCAGGAGATGCGGTTGGCTCACCTGTTTTGTGAAAAGCTTTTTTGCAGATCATTTGTTGCTAATGGTAGAGTCAGTTGGGTCTTTTCAGGTGGCCACTCTTTCTGACCTCTCTTAAAAAATTCTGTAACCTCTTCTGTGCTAATTCTGCTACATCAGCTCAACAGTTATATGAAAAGGAAGAGAGGAGAATCCTCGGTATTTCTTGTGATATTTGAATTGGCCAAATAATAATATTGCTATTTGTAGCTCTTGCAGATTTGTTGGTTTTCCTTATGCCAACCCTTCTTTTGATGGGTTGGGATTTTTTTGAACCTGAACCTCTTATGTGGTTGGAGCTTTGCTTTTGAACCCTGTTGATCTTGCTGGGTCACAAAATTCCAGAGCTGGACCCAGCCTAACCAGTAGAGAAGAATACATGGAGACATAGTTCAAAACTGCAGGATGGCCACAAAGTTCCATGCATCTGACTTGAAACTAGTTTTAGATTTTTCATTTCCAAAGGCAAAGAAGATATGTTTAGTGTAAATATACACCAAAGCATTGCCATTTGTTCTGTTTAACGCCGAAGGACAAAAGACAACCAAATGGGTAGCCTATTGTATGAGAAGAGCACATCTTCCTTTCCCTATCCTTACCACTTTCTATAGCGGGATGATTACTGTGTGATTTGGAGGTATTACTGCTTCAGACCAGGAAGGTGGTGCAGAGAGTGGTGAGAATGGCAGAAGAGATTGTTGGAAGTTTACTTATTTCTATCCAGGACATAACATATAAGTGATGCTTGACCAAAGTCCGTAGTATTGTCTGGGACGTTACATATCCTATCCATGACCAGTTTTCTTTGTTACCTTCTGGGAGGAGGCTTCGCAGCATCCGAAGCAGAACAACTGGATTTTGTAATAGCTTTATACCGTATAATATCAATCTTGTTAATTCTCAAAACTATCTATCATCTATCTATCATCTATCTATCTATCTATCTATCTATCTATCTATCTATCTATCTATCTATCTATCTATCTATCATCTATCTATCTATCTATCTATCTATCTATCTATCTATCTATCTATCTATCATCTATCTATCATCTATCTATCTATCATCTATCTATCTATCTATTATCTATCTATCTATCTATCTATCTATCTATCTATCTATCTATCTATCTATCTATCTATCTATCATCTATCTATCTATCATCTATCTATCATCTATCTATCATCTATCTATCTATCATCTATCTATCTATCTATTATCTATCTATCTATCTATCTATCTATCTATCTATCTATCTATCTATCTATCATCTATCTATCTATCATCTATCTATCTATCTATCTATCTATCTATCTATCTATCATCTATCTATCTATCTATCATCTATCTATCTATCTATCTATCTATCTATCTATCTATCATCTATCTATCTATCATCTATCTATCTATCTATCTATCTATCATCTATCTATCTATCTATCTATCTATCTATCTATCTATCTGTCATCTATCTTATATCTATAATATTATACATATATAAAATGTATGTATGTATATCTTTTGAGAGCGGGCATCAGAATTTCATTTTTTAATGTGCGCCTGTGTGTTCACAGAAAAAAGTGACAACAAAGGTTATTTTATCATACATGCCCTACAGCGTATATGGTTTCTGGCCGAGCCTCTGCTGCCTTTTTCTTCAGCAGCTTTTAATGGGCAATTGTTATTCAGTGACTGCTGAATAATCTGTTGGCTTTATGTCAACCACATAACTTTTTAAAGCTCAGGCTGATCAAATCTGATGGACTATCATAAGCATCCCTACTTCATATTGTACTTAGCTATATCGTAGCTTGCTTGGTTTATGCCTAATGTGTTGTATCAGTCTGAAGTCGTTGGGGCTTAAGACTAAAGAACCGTGGTGGCACAGTGGTCAGAATGAAGTATTGCAGGCTAATTTTGCTGACTACTGACTGCCAGCAGTTTGGCAGTTCGAATGTCACCGGCTCAAGGTTGACTCATCCTTCCATCCTTCCTAGGCTGGTAAAATGAGGACTCAGATTGTTGGGGCAATATGCTGACTCTCTAAACAGCTTGAAGAATGCTGTAAAGCACTGTGAAACAGTATATAAATCTAAGTGCTATTGCTGTTGCTCAGCAAGTTGTACTAACTCAACTCATTGTAATTTATTGAACCACAGTCTATTTCTGATCATAACATCACAAGCTCCTTGTTCTTGGTTCTGCAAATCATTAACAATTGCTTCATTTTTGGTTCAAGCGGAAATGGTAGACTTCAGTCTTCCCACCTTCTTTCTTCCCCTGCTCTGTGATCACCCAGTTTCGACATACCTACACTGCTGTATGAAAACTGTAGCTCAAGGCTACAGATTGACAGCCAATCTTGTACCACTGAACTGAAGGGGGCTTATGTCTGAATAGACTTCTACTGTTCCATTGTGACTTGGAAGAAAATCTCATTTTTAATGTGAGGCTTATTTGTCTGTAGAACTCACAAAATATTGCACTGTAGAATACCAGCTTCTACCCGCTTCCCAAATTTCCCTTCGAATAATAACTTTGGCTGCATGGAGGGTGAAAAGGTGAAATGGACCCAGAAAAAGAATTGAGGTGAAAGCTACTGAAGCTAATGAACTATCCCTGAGTTTTTATTTTATTTGAAGAAAAGTAAAATGACAGCAAGGCAGCTGATTTAAAGGCAGATAATTTAAAGGGAGATAATAAAGGGAGATTATTAAAATAGGACTACCACCTCTGGCTTCAAAAACTCAAAAAGATAATTATATAGAACTGTAGAGAAAAGCATAACTTTTTATTGATATCTAATGGAGTAGTTTTTTTTCTGGACAATGTACTATTAACCGCATTCGCTTCCAATCAAATGGAGCCTCAGTGGGGTCAGCTGGTTCCCACAATCATGGATAAGCAATGTAGACTAAACAAGGTGTTGTATGAGCATAGCCATTTTATTATTTGGCTGTAAGTAAACATGTCGGGAACGACTAGCACATATGTGCGAGGGGAACCTTTACCTTTACCTAAACATGTTTAGAATAGTGGCAGTGCAAGCCTCTCTTTCCCTTATGAAATCAAGGATGTGTGGAGTTCTTACACCAACTGTAGGACATCATCAGGCTGAGCCTTAGGACAGATCAAACATGTCCTCATCAGTTTGGGATTGCTCTGCTCCCACAAGACTGTTAGGTTCAGCCCTCCATAAATTCCGTTGACTGTTATCTGATGCCAATTTGTCCTGAATGGATAGTAGATCAGGTTCTTGTGTATAGGTTGCAGGAAATGAATCCGTAGTACTTTGAACTCCTGTTCTTGGTTACTTGCTCCTGACACCAACCACTGCATGGAAGAATGGGAATCTGTATGTGACAGTGTCACACACAGAGATAGCGCAGCCTACTATAATCCTTTTCTGTTGTATCTGATTAACTGATTACAGTTTCAAAAACTGTTCCCAAGCCCTGTAAACAAATAAAATACAGTAAGGGCTTGACACCGAAGAACAATCAATCTGGTGCAGAAATTGCAAGGGGGGGAGTGTTAGGTACTCCTGGAAATTCAGCCAAATTAGTATGTTTGAGGCGAAATGTATTACACAAAGAGGCAAACAAAAGTGGTGGATGCGGTTTGGGAATGACCTTGTTTGCAGTGGTCAGCGAGAAAAGTAAAGAAAGGAGATGATTGTGCATGATAATTAACTCTGGAAGCCTGCCAGGTTTAGTCTCCAATTACTTCTAAAGCTTTCACCAAGTTTCTTTGGTAAATATGTTAACTTGATGGGTTGGAATGACCTGGCATTTCCACAGTGAGATTCTTTCTATTTAGATAATCTGCAGATCATTTTTAATTGATTAAATGAGCTCTTCACTGGCTACAGTATTCCCTGCCCACTGGCTGCTTGTGAAAGTTTTCCTTTGATTTGATTTCCTCTTGTTTTTCCTCAGTCTATGTTGGGGTGCGAGGGGAGGCCAAGAGGTTTTAGGGTGCAATGAAATTATTTCCTTGGACTACTGGAAATCATCCAATGTGGAGCTTTTTTGATTTTAGAAGGTACGCCAATATGCCTTTGGATCTAACCAGCTTATTGCCACACAGAATTCTCTCATATTTCCCCCCAATCCTTTCCATTTAAGGAAAGGAAATTTCCTTTTGAAATATCTTTTGAGGATGAAGAAAAGATTGGATAAATTCCCATAGGTGGAATGTAAGTCATTTTGCATGAGTTTATTACTGAGGTGGTCAAGGAATGTGCCTGGGAGTATCGTTATCCTTCTTGTATTCTTTGTGGTGGTTTGCTTGGCTACCATTAAATCCCAAGAGAAGCCACTACAGGTAATCCTTGACTTACGATTACAATACAGCCCAAAATTTCCATTGTTAAACAAGGTATTTGCTTAAGTGAGTTTTGCCACTTTTTGCAACCTTTCTTGCAGTTGTTGAGTCAATCACTGCAGTGAATCATGTGGTCCTTAAGTGAATCTGGCTTCCCCCTTTGACTTTCTTTGTTGAAAGCCAGCTGAGGTTTCAAATAATGGTCATATGACCCTGGGACAGTTCAACTGTCAAAAATACATGCCAGTTGCCAAATGTCTGGATTTTGATCATGTGACCGTGGGGATCAACGGTTGTAAGTGTGAAAACTGGTTGTAAGTTACTTTTTTTTAATGCTGTTGTATTCAAGCACTCACTAAGCGAATAGTTGTAAGTTGAGGACTACCTGTATTCTTATTAAGCTTTTTCCCAGCTGAAAAAACCTTTAGACAGATGGAAAGATTTGAAATAGAAAATAGCAATAGCACAGAGATGAAACACTCTGCCATTCTCAAATATGCCGCATTAGCTTTATTATGCCCATTCATACATAATATTTTATTGCTATTTCTCGCCTTTCTTATTTTGCTCTGCTTCTTCTTTCTTTTTCTACTTTGAAGAAAACACCAGGAGAGCAAATTGGTAATGTTGAAGCTACTGATGGAATGATAAGTCATGGCTCACAGCCTTGTGTGATCTGGAAATTGATTATATCTAGAAGGTCCCCATGCAGGAAAAGTTGGAGCACCCCAAAACACAGAAAGTTCAGAGATCACAAAACATATTTACTGATTGGAATAATGCTCTCTTCATATGTGTGGGCAAATAACACCTTAGTTTGCCATCATCCTGGCCACTTGTCTATAACCATAAATGAGCAGCAGCTGATAACCTGAAACAACACTGTAAATAGGTATGTCCAACTTTGACAACTTTCAGACTTATCAACTTCAACTCCCAGAATTCCCCAGCCACAATATTTCTGTCACGCTGGATCTTTCTGAGAACAATTGGCAGGATATAGCGTGCACATTTGACAAGCTTTTCAACCATTAATCTCACCTGGTGCAGGTAGTCCTCAACTTACAACAGTTTAGTGACCGTTCAAAGTTACAATGGCACTGAAAAAAGTGACTTAGGTCCATTTTTCACACTTACAACTGTGGCAACATCCCCATGGTGATGTGATCAAAATTCAGATGTTTGGCAACTGACTCATATTTCTGATGGTTGCAATGTCCTTGGGTCACGTGATCAGCTTTTGCAACCTTCTCACAAGCAAAGTCAAGGGGGAAGCCAGGTTTACGTAACAACCATGTAACCAACTTAGTAACTGCAGTGATTCACTTAAGAACTCCGGCAAGAAAGAACAGAATTAATCTGTTCCACTGATTAATTGTTCTAACTGTCAGGAAATTTCTCCTCAGTTCTAAGTTGCTTCTCTCCTTGATTAGTTTCCACCCATTGCTTCTTGCTCTACCCTCAGGTGCCTTGGAGAATAGTTTGACTCCCTCTTCTTTGTGGCTACCCCTGAGATATTGGAACAATGCTATCATATCTCCCCTAGTCCTACTTTCTCTTAAGCTAAACATACCCAGTTCCTGCAACCGTTCTTCATATGTTTTAGTCTCCAGTCCCCTAATCATCTTTGTTGCTCTTCTCCACACTCTTTCTAGAGTCTCCACATCTTTTTTACACCGTGGCGACAAAAACTGAATGCAATATTCCAAGTGTGGCCTTACCAAGGCATTATAAAGTGGTATTAACACTTCACGTGATCTTGATTCTATCCCTCTGTTGATGCAGCCTAGGACTGTGTTGGCTTTTTTGGCAGCTGCTGCACACTGCTGGATCATATTTAAATGGTTGTCCACTAGAACTCTATTAGAATTATTCCAGCTTGATTTCACAAGGCTTTTAGTAACAACTCGCTGGGTTAAGCGTTAAGTCTATGATGTAGCATTTATTGAATATTTTATTTCTTAAATTGTTTTATCCAATATCAGATTTAGAATACATTCATAACTTGCTTTGGGACCTTCTGGCCACTATAATTATGAATTTTATTGATGTATTGTTTCTTATTCACCAACCAAATTTTGAAGATCTCCTGATTTCATGGCACCAGTTTTATAAAACAAACAACTGCATTCCTGACATGGAAAAGGATTCTCCAGATTTCACTCCCTACCTCCACGCATACCTCCCCAAGGGGAGGTGATAGTTTTGCTGGTTATCTCCCACAGCTTTCAAATAGCAAATAAGCATCAGTCTAATCTACCCTGACCTCTGTTCAACATATTGAAATTCTGATTAGTGGTTTCTGGAATGCTTGGAGAAAACATAAAATGTGCAGGAGCACTAACCATTAAAAATTACTCTTTCCTTTGGTAACACTTTTCATTATTTAAAACATTTAATAAAGAATATACTTTTATTAAAAAGATGTAGAATTTTGATCCAGTGGATGAAAATCAGTTAATATCTGACTGATACATGGAGATTGTGGTTTTATTCAGTAAAAGTTGGAAGTCCAGTGGAGTTAAAAAGGATTTCACAGAATTATATATTTAATAAGTACTGTGGCATAATGGAGAGAAACTGCCATGATGGCAAATAATAAAGTATATTGAAGACTACTACCACCAGATCCATTTTTAGAAAATAGCCAACTTTAGCACAAACACATGCACACACAAAACCAAACCAACAAGGTTTTATTGTATCTTAATATTGTTGCATATATTAACTCCCAACTTAGGAAAACAAGAAAATGTCCTACATTGACAGTTTACCGTAAACACAATTTACCATTAGGGTTAAACTGAAAGCTAGCAGGAAGAACAATATAAGTATTTATACATTTTGCTGAAAATGGACTTGAACCTATTCAATCTGTACGTCACTGGGTCACAAATGTTAAAATGATTATATTAGCTATTAATACTCTAGCTGATAAAAGAGGTACAGTAAAACTCTGGGCATAGTGATTTGGAAATGTCTTGTTGATTAGTGTGTTCTTATGTTTGGCGTTTGTACGTTACTAAGAATGATAATTTACTAGTTGCTAAAATGCACATATCACTATGTTTCTTTATCAATGTTATACTCAATTTTGTATGTTTTCCAGTATATCGCTGTTTTTTTGGGGGGGGGGAGGGCAGAAGCATTTAAAGAATGTGCATTTGGTCAGGTGCAAGACTGTTTATACTAAAAATGTAAGATGTATTCTTTCCTGCATTGCTATGATAGCATAAGCAGGAATGGGAACATGTAGGCCCGGCTAAGGTTAATTCTAATCAATATTCAAGCATCACACTAAGCTTAGGTTTGCTGAAACTACAAGTGGCTATGTTCACTCCTCAGACTACACTCAAATGTGGTTTATTTGGTTTTCCTTAAGCATACCAAATAAATGTAGCCACTAACCTTTAAAAACTATGGACATAACAGACTTATTCCAGACTTAACATCTAACACCTAATGTTTCCTTGTTTGCCTGCTCTTCTTCAGTCTGTTACTAGTGTAAAGCCTTAGCTTACTTTGAGCCCTAGTCGTACGCTTGATTTAATTATTTCAGCCCTTACTGATTTTTAGCACTTGAAGCTTCCCCTCCCGCACAACATATACACACACTCAAATTACAGGCAGGGAGAGGATAGAATTCTAGTTCCACTTTTGGTGATTTTTTTAGCTCCGTAA
This sequence comes from Natrix helvetica, assembly GCF_964273705.1. Lineage (NCBI taxonomy): Eukaryota > Metazoa > Chordata > Lepidosauria > Squamata > Natricidae > Natrix > Natrix helvetica. The sequence continues at coordinate 161,409,340 of NC_138552.1, forward strand.
AAAGGAATGTGTGAGATACAATATTGATATGTATGACAAAATCAGGTGCAAGAGGATTTTGCTAAAGGAGCACCTATTTTCACCTGTAATTTGAACACTACAGTAGTTTCTTCAGAGAGTAAGCTTGGGGGGGGGGGGTTCAGTGCCATAGGCATCCGTTTCTAAGCAAAATGATACAAAAAAGATGAAATCTGTGCTTTGATGTCATGATTCAAGTTCTACCTCTTTGCACTTCCCTTGTTTCACAATGTGCACTTAAGTATATGTGGGCAGAGTTCATATTGTGCCATTATAACTCCCATTCGATGACACCCACCACCATCAATTGACAACTAGCGTTCAGAGTCATATTTCATCAGGGTCAGAGGAGAATAAACTGGGAATAACCATTATTGGCTTATTGGTAAAGCGAAGTGGAAATGGCTATTTTTATTTATTTTACTTCTGACTATGTGAGAGTTTTGACATCTTTGTTTGGTTTTAAAATGATGCTAAAGCCTGCATTATTTTATTTATATAATATTAATCCATGCCTAGAAATGGCGAGAAGGCAACACTATCGTATGTATTTCTTGCTTTGAAATGGCAGGAAAAAACGCTAGCAATTTCCAACAGTTCAGGTTGCCGGTTTTTAGATTTGCAGGTTGTCCACCCTTGCCTTAAATGAACCTGAACTCCAACTGAACTATTAGCTTTCTCTCCTCTCAAAATTGGCACTGCTGTTATTTATTTGAGGGCCTCGATATTCCACATCATTGCAATAGACAAACACACAGGATCAGGCAGGGCAGAAACACTGTGGAATGTCTCCTAAATAACAGATTCCGGATGGTGCAATAGGTCTGATGTCCTGCATGAATCAGATGTAAGCAGCTGTTAATGTGGTAGAATGAAGAAGCCTGAACACTAATTCTATCCATGACATTTGAACTTAAAGGCCCCTTGTGCAATCTTTTGGCATGAGTTTCAAAACCCATGGCTCATAGACCACACGACACTGTTGAAGTGGAGTAATGCTTTTGTTTTTCTGTGAAGGCACTCATAAAATGCCTATCAATGCATTCAGGTAGCAGGTATGTTGACCACTGTATCAGCCACAAAGGACATTGGCTACAAAATATCTGAAGAAGAGTATGTGAATTGTATTGGGAAAAGAATGCATTTAAGAGAATGACAAGGACTGGAACTTGTTACATTTGCAAACAAATCCTCACAAATCCTTCTCCATATCCATTCAAGAGTTTTATTTAGGCTATGGAAATCCAGGGTTATGGAATTGCATAACTGGAAATCTTTGTTGTTACTAAAAAGAGCTTAAAGAACAAGTAGGTGAAAAATGTGTTTTTCATATATGGATTTTGGCATTATTAGTTTAATTAGGAATCCAGGAGGTTGCATTTTGCAGAAGAGAGTGGGTATATGTGTATGGTTAATTTGCTAGAAAGTTGGGAAGAGTGTTTAACTTCAAAAAGGAGACAAACAATTTCAGAGTTTCGCAAAAGCAGCACCATCACAATTATCTATCCTCCTTGACTTTGGATAGAGACCACACTTGCCAATAGAAAGGAAAGGTACTTACCATCTGCCTAGAAATATTTTATTGTATTTTTGGTGACTACTAGAAACATTTTTAGCGACCAATACTAGATATAATTTGTGGATTCCTGGCCTCCTATCATTTTAATCCTAATTTACCTTGCAGGATTGTAGTACAGGTAGTTTTTGATTTACAACAGTTCACTTAGTGACTGAAGTTACGACACTGAAAAGTGTTTTATGATCGTTTTTCACACTTATGACCATTGCAGCCTCTTCATGGCCACGTGATCAGAATTCAAATCCTTGGGAAATGACTCATATTTATGACGGTCGCAGTGTCTTAGAGTCAAGTGATCCCCTTTTTGCTACCTTCTGACAAGCAAAGTGAATGGGAAAGCCAGATTCACTTTACAACCATGTTGCTAACTTAACTGCAGTGATTCACTTAACAACAGTGGCAAGAAAGGTCTTGAAATGGGGCAAAACTCACTTATCAACTGTTTGGTTTAGCTCAACTGTGGTTGTAAATTGAGGACAGTCACCATAATCCACCTGACAAGACAGAAAAATCTGATAGTTTAACGAAGTAATTGAAACCAAAAGGATTTCACATTATAGCTGTTTGCAGAGTCTTAACTCTGTGCTTCACTTAAACAAAAACAAGGAAGTTTACCTAGGACTTGCCATTTGTTCAAGTTCATTTTTTAAAAATAGCCATTTGGCAGCACTTTTCTTCTCTATCACACGTGCACTCTCCTTCCACATAACCTTCGACTACAGAACTCTAGAGAAACGAAGGGGTCCGCTTGATCCTTTGAAGACTCGAGGGTGGCGGCGACTTTCCTCTCACGCCCCAAAACTTCCTTCCGAGTGAAAGATGCGAAAGACCGCGCGCGGCACCTTGGCAGGAAAAAAAAAAACCACCTCGCTTTCCAAAAAACTTGTGATTTGCAAAAGTAGCTCGCGGGGGAGACGGCGTGCCGACGGCCGCGTTTCTACAAAGGCGAAACTTTTGAGGAGAGAGCCCTCTCGTCGTCCCGGGCCGATTTCGCCCGAAGTTCCCAGCCGCGAAGGCTGGCAAGAAAGCTCCCTCCTTCGCCGCCGGTGTCACCCGACCTGGGGTCAGATACCAGCATCGGAGCGAGGAAAGAAGGGGCGGGCCCAGGCACTGATGATGTCAGCTTGGGAAGAGAAAGGGAGCGAACGAGTAAGCAGGAGGAGGAGGAGGAGGAGGGAGAGCGGCTGTTCCGGGTCAGACACTGGAATGGGAGGGGAGGAAAAACCCTTCCCAAAGGTGCCCCAGCTCCAAGCAGGAGCCAGCCCAGCGCCTTTGGAAGCCAGCTCCGGGACTTGAGAGTTCGCGCTGCAGCCGGTGCAACCAGAAGCTCCCTGTAAGAAGCAACCGGAGGAAGGTTTCTTCAGCCCCTTGTCTCCCACACTCCCCGAGCAATTGCCGCTTGGCTCTGCTGAAAGGGGAGAAAGTGCCTCCTCAGCCGCCCCTTCTCCCCGGATCGATTTCAGAAACCGCCGTCGCCGCTTCCTTCTGCCTCTCCGGGACGAGGCGGAGTAGAGGGCGCCAGGGAAGGACGGCCGTGGGGAGACTGCTTCAGAGCCCGGCGTCGGCGAGGTTGCTAAGGGGCGGGCTCGGCCAGCCACCCCCCTCGCCCCGTGGGTCTGCCAGGGTAGACGCTCGGGAGGCGGCGGAACGCGCCCTTCAGACGAGGAGGAGAGCGGCGCGGGCAGGCGGGGGCAGCCGAAGGACCCGGCGGCGCGCGCCTCCCTTACCCTGCGCGGCTTCGGCGGGTGTCTGGCAGGCGGAGGGAGGCGGGCGGGCAGGCGGGCGTTGTTGCTCCGCCACCGCCGCCGCTTCGCCGCCGCTATGTTTCACTGCATCCCGCTGTGGCGGTGCAACCGTCATGTGGAGATGATCGATAAGCGCCACTGCTCGTTGGCCGCCGTGCCGGAGGAAATCTACCGCTACAGCCGCAGCTTAGAGGAACTCCTGCTGGATGCCAACCAGCTGCGAGAGCTGCCCAAGGTGAGGGAGGAGGAGGAGGAGGATGGGTGTGGGAGGCGGCGGGGACAGGGGAGGCGAAGGAAGCGGAGTGGGGACGGAAGAAAGGCGAAGTTTCTTCGCGAGGTCGCCGGTGGCCGCCGCTCAGCCGCCTTTCACCCAGCAGGGAAGGTGGCAGCCCACACGGGCGAGTGCGACCCTGGCAACCTAAGCTCCCTTGGGGCCGCTGGAGAAGTTTTGTTCCTGGGTGGGTTGAAGCCGACCACCCTGGAGCAGTTTTCCGCCTCTGCCTCTCCCTTAGGCTGCTTACTCCCCCCCCCTTTTTTTTTTAACTTTTAGCATTTAGGGAAGCCCCTGCCTTTACGCGTCCTTAAGTCGCTCTTGGGGCTCTATCCTAACCTCCAGAGACGCCCGCTCTTGTCTGACGTAGAAACTTCGATCAGCCCCACAGCAAAAGCCCCCACCCCCACCCCCTCCCTCGACCAGTTTGCAGAAGCGAGTCAGTGCGTGCGTGTAGAGTATTTGGGGTGTGTGGGTGAGCGGCAGGGAAAAGTCTGTTTTGGCGCCAGTCTTCCTGATAATCTTCGGGGCTTGCAAGACCTGGGTTTTTCCTGAGTTCGGCAGCCTGCTTTGCTTTGGGAAAATGGAGAGGCTTCGGAGCCCTGACCAGCCTCAAACCAGCTTGTGCATCAGGGCTCCTGTAGGGGAAGGAGGGTAAGTGGGGTCTGGCCTCCGGAGTCAGGAGTGTGGTGCACCTGACTCCGGAGGCCTCTCTTCCTGGGGTATCTGTGAAGAGAAGGAGGCTGTTTTGGACGATTCCCTCTGAGATCTCTCTTTTCCCCCCTTCCTTCCTTCCTTCCTTCCTTCCTTCCTTCCTTCCTTCCTTCCTTCCTTCCTTCCTTCCTTCCTTCCTTCCTTCCTTCCTATCTCTACCTACCTACCTACCACTCAAGGTGCCCAACACATCTTCCTCCTGCTGGTTGTCCCACCACAACAACCCTATGAAGTGGGTTGGGCTGAGAGAGAGTGACTGTCCCAAAATCACCCAGCTGGATTTCATGGCTGAACTCATAAACTCCTTTTCTAGCCTGGTGCCTGAACCACTAGAGACCAAATGGACAAAGGGAATCTGGATGTTTATGGGTTTGTCTACTCCAGCAACTGCTGGGTCAGGATGTCAGCCAAATGTAGTCCTGCCATGTGTGTGTGTGTTTTTCTCTCTCTCTCTCTGTGTGTGTGTGTGTGTGTGTGTATGCGTGTGTATGTATGCATATATATGTAGTATGTATGTAATATATATGTTGTATGTATGTATATATATACTGGTATATGTATATGTGTGTATATACTTTGCAAGTGTATGGAGAGGAAAATGGGCGTGTAGGCTATCGTTTTATGCATGGGACATAGCAAATACTATTTATATTCCTTTGTAGTGCTTTGTTTGGATTTGAGTGGGGCACCCATTCCAGGAGGCTTGTGGGAGGGGTTTTAAATGTGCAGATCCCATAGTTTGTATTTTCCATATAGCACCTCCTTGTGGGAGGATGAGTATCAAATCCTGCTTTGGATGTGTGAGCAGTGTAGCATGTACAGTGAGGTGGTGCTTCACTAATTATTCCATCGTTCTTAAGCTGGTCTTTAGATGTGCCCACAAAACATTCTTCATGACCTCAAGGCTGCTTCCTCCCACAGCTAATGACTTTCATTATTATAGTTACTTCCCATGTTCTTTATAGAAATTTGGAAAGTGAATGCCAGCTACATTGTCTTGCATTTCTGTTTTTAAAACCTCTGACACAAATTGGGCAAACTGGTGTGGCAGGATAGAATGATTAGCTGCTTAGGCAGCTAAGCAGTTTGCAGTGTGGTTTCTATGAGAAAAGTAAGAGTTGTCAGAATAGTTGGATTAAAGTCCAACACAGATCATGGTTAATGACTAGGGTGAAATCTGCAACAGATATAGTGAAGGAAAAGTACAAGTGTTCAGCATCATAGACAAGACTAAAGGAAGCATAGGTAGATAATAAAACTTGAGCAAAATGGCTATTGAGACAATTAAGTTGGTTAAAAAATTAGTGAAAAGATTAAATTGGGAATAAAGTAAAAAAGGAAGCAGACCTCTGGGAATGCGAGGATACTTTGGGTAATGGAAATTTGGACTTTAAGAAAAAAAATTCAAGGAATTGAGGAGATATCTTCTCACTTCTGTAGTAAAATAGAATTGGTTTGGGAAGGCTGTCCTATCAGTATGTTTTTTCTTTCCTGTTTATTTGTATTACTGCCTTAGGCTAATACTGAGCAGAAGACCTAACTTTTGAATTATCTGTTAGTTACTTCTGTCATTTTGCTGGCCTGGGCACAGCTGTATGCTAATAATATAGTGTATGTGTTTTGGATTTAGCATAATTCCTAAACTACCCATTGAATGCACATATTAAATTTAATTCAAAAAGAAAAAACATTGCTTTCAACTACAGTTCATCTAATAGAATGACATTAAACCAGTTATGAAATAGACCATGTTAGCTCAAATGTGGCCTGACTACTAAACAGACAATCAAATGATGAAGGGAATAATGATGTTTGTCTGGTCAATGTCCAGGCAGCAACTTTTTGATGTAGTACTATTTTTGAATACCGGCAAAAATTAAATGTAACTTAAACAACAGGTACCCTACATTGTAATCCTATACTTGTTCTTTTAGCCAGTGTGTGTCATTAGGAATTTTGTCCAGACATTGTCATTTACAGATACACATGCTGACTCAGCACTCCTAAGACCTTCTCATCTTTATCCAGCTAACATTGTACTTAGAAAAAAATACTTAGATATACTTAGGCTAGTTTTATCAAAACATTGAGGGTATCTGGATACATATTTACTAGAATAAAAGCAGAAACAAAACTGACAAATCAAAAATAATATGTTGGATGTTGAGGTTTTTTCCCCCTTGCTATTTTTATAGCACTTTGGCAGGGGTTTAGTGATTTGTGGTGATTTATCCTGTCCATCTATTTCTGCAAGAGGACAACTAGCAATTAAAATATATAGTTACCAAATTTTTACTCAAGTTTTTCCCCCTTGCAATATAGGATGGGGGGATTTGCAAACATTGCAACTTTAATTTTCAATATTCTGTATTGATGTGATTTATACAGCATTGCCTGCTTATAGCAGAGTTTTAGCTACAACAGCAAAATATGATCAGGGAAACTCAACTGTGATAAAATATCTAAGTTAACATGTGATTGTGTTTTGTAGTTGGATAGCAAATCAGAATAAGACTCCATGCCTGGAAATCTGTGTTTGTGCTAACTCTGATGTGGATTCTATTAATATGGTGTTCATGAGGCAAGAAAAAAGTATATTAAATGAGGCAGCGAGATTTTGTGTAGAGATGCATGTGTGTTGAAAGCTTTTTCTCTTTAAAAAAATCTATTTAAATAATCTTCCACCATTTCTGAAATCCTAATAATAAAGGCATCTGAAACAGGCAGAAACTGATGTATGTAGAAATTACACATGTAGGTATCACCTGTGGTGACAACTTAACAAAAATAAATAAAGCAGTCTTTAATGTGAAGGCTAGATTGTTTCTTTTGAAATACTGCATCTTTCATAGAAATGAAGTTGGGAATGAACTTGGGAACTGAATTCTAAACAGGCAGAAAGCAAACCATTCTTGTCCTTTATGGATTCTTAGAGAAGGAATCATAGCACAGTAGCTCCTCTTCATTATAGTTACCATAAAATGCAATTTTAGTAAATAGATTGATTGACCTTAGGAATGTGATACATTCCTTATTTTTATTTCGCTTATCAAAAGCCACCTTGCCCAGTTCATTATTATTTCCTTCTTACAGACATTTATAATAAATTGTCAAAAATCGAAAGTGATTCCAGAGTGGTGGAGATAATTGAATCTGTTAGATTGGGTAATGGATAGGCACACACAGGCTTAACGGTAACAACAGCTCTTTATTAAGTACAACAAGTGAGAACAATCCAGCAAAAGTTGAGTCTGACAGCAACTCTTTTACAGGGAGCTGTCAGACCCTTTGACCAATAGGATTAAACCTCTGTTCCCGCCAGAACAGAGGACCTTGGTGGAAACCACTGTAGTTAGAGCAAGTATCTAAAAGAATCTAACTCACATTCCAGCTCTTAATCCAAACACATTATCCATTTGGAATATATATATATATATATATAAACCCCAATCAGTGTAATTCCATTTTAAAAAGTATTCATAAAACATTCTAAGTGCCGGCACAGGGGATTTGCATACTGTGATAACTGTTGCTGTTACAGCTTCATTTTGGTTTGTCACAGTTTGCATTTCATCTCCTCTGCCAACACTTTTCTCTGTTCTTGTGGAGTAAAACAATAATTTGTTCAGTTAACTAAGCATCTGTTGGCGATAGTAATTTCTTTTGAAATTGTGTTCTTGATCTTGACTTCCTGGTGTGATCTTTTTATGTCCTCTTCAGGGTGTAAACTGAAAACTAGCATAGAGCAGGTGGTTGTCATTAATGCATCCATTCTTCATTAGAGGCTAGAGCCTTTTCTGTGTTAGTTCCTGCCATTTGTAATAACCCCTTCAAGGTGAGATCTGCCTCAAAACTTCCTGAAGACCTGACTCTGCCAATTGGCCTGAAAGAAGAGACCAATTGAGGATCCAGTCGGGGAGTACTACAGCAGAGGTGGCTGCTGGATTGATGGCAGACTCTTCCTCCCTCCTCCCTTGCTCTCTACTCCTCACCTGTCTATCTTTTATTCTCATATCATTATATTCTCATGGTTTTCTTTTTCATTGCTTATTCTATTGTTCCATTACTTTGCTATTGTTATGTTTATACTTCTGTTCATTTCTACATTTCAATTGTTGAAAGCTGCCTAGAGTAGCCCTATAGCGAGATAGGCAGCAAATAAATGTAATAAATAATAATCTACTTATTTATAAATTATAAATATTTATAAATATTTATGTATCATGAACCCATTCATTCTTTCCTTGTTAACAAATTAGTAATCATATAGTAATAGTTCTCTTTGACATCCCACTATAACAAGTCCCCAAGAGCAAATTCAGGATCATTTAGAGCAGGGGTGACAAACTCATGGTGTCACATTGTCATCATGTGACATATTGCAACTCTCCCCTCACTAAAATGGGGGTAGGCATCGCCAGCGTGTGATGCATCTGGCCCGCAGGCCACGAGTTTGATACCCCTGATTAGAAGGCCAGTTTTTCCAACCCTTTCTTAGATATTGAATATGAATTGAATTTGTTTGGCTCTCCTACTTGTGTTGGAGTTATACAACTGATTATAACTATAATCTTGTTTTAGTTTCAGTTTAATAATGAATTTAACCAACTATGGATTGTTAAAACATGATTAAACCATAGCTTAGTGTGAAATGCAAAGCAGGTCAATGACTTAAAATATTAAACACAACCTTGAAATTTGCTCTTATGCTTGTTATTTAACAATTTCTTCTTCTTTATATTTTCTAATTAATAAAGGCAGAGTGCACTTTTGCCGAGCAGGTTTTATTAATGGAGTGACTGCCTTGTTGTTTCAGCAGTCTCTTTTGAAATATCTAGATTCTCTGGAACAGCAGGTTTAAGTCATGGCAAGACTTCAAGCCACTAAAATATGTAACAGATACTGTACTATGAGGTATGACTAAGGTCTTACTTATGTGAAACTAGAGTATTATAATTAATTATGTACTGTAATACATAAATAATTTCCTCTAAACAGCACAGTATCTGTTGTATTTTTTCTGAATATTCAGCCATCTTGTAAGGATAGATCTGATAGCTTTGGTCAACATTCTAGACCAGCTAGTCCCCACCTGACATCTTCTAGAAACATTTGCAACAATTCCCACCATCTCACACACTTTTTGGCAATAGACATTTCCATGGAGATTACTGAGTAGGTATATATATATATAGGTTGGCTTGGGTGGTATCAATCCGTCCTATTATGTTTTTTTCTGAAAATCGGTGATGTGTGAATCAGAATACTGCCACATTAGTTTGTGAGATACTTCTAGGTCCAGGAAACAGGGTCATGTGATAAAGGAAATTTGGCCAGTTATTTTATGTTTCCACAGGTGATTAATCACCTTTTGGCTTCTGTTCGTCTTACAGGATGTTAACATGTCCAGCTTTGCTCCCATCATAAACATGAGGCAATTTGTTACTGTTGTGATAAAATAGTGTGCTACTGTTACTGTGGAAAGCACACTTAGTATGCCTCCCCACAGGTGTTCATGTGGGAATAAGTGCAGAACAAATATTTTCCATTTTAATCTATAGAGTTTTGGATGCCTCTGTCTCACATTTTATCTGAAGACTGTGATGATAAAAAAAGTTCATGGGAACTTTTGAATTTCTGTAAGATTAACAAATTTAAGTCTTCTTAAATGTTTTGTTTTAATGTTGTATTTAATATAGATCTGTTTCTCAGTTGCAGCACCTTAAAATAAATTCCATTTAGCAATAACTTTCCACCATAGTCTGTTATTTTTGAACTAGGTTATCTCAAAGAGAATTAATGTAGTTATTTCATATAGCTACATTGTTTAAAACTTGAGTTTTACACTAGAGTGGCAAAGCAATTATGTATTATTTGTAACAGATTGTATTTTTAAGGCTTTCTTTAAATGTCATTCAAAGGAGAAAAATATTTAATAATAGGTAGTTTATCTAACTGCCAAAACAGTATGAATGCACTTCTGACATTAAGCCAGATAGTAATTGAGGTCTTCAGAAATTTGATTAACCTTTGGATTTTGCTGTCTTGTTATTAATGTTCAACTTTTTATGATAGCTTTTCACTGTGAAGCTGGTATCTTACAAATGGTTACTACTACTGTATTCTCAAACTGCAGAATAACAGAGTTGGAAGGGTCCTTAGAGGTCTTCTATTCCAACCCCATGCCCAAGCAGGAGACCCTATACCATTCTGCATAAATGGCTGTTCTTTAAAACCTCCAGCGTTGGAATTCCCAAAGTCGATCTATTGATTAATGGTTCTCACTGTCCGGAAATTTCTCCTTAATTCTAGGTTGGTAAGTTTCCATCCATTATTACTTGTCTTGCCTTCAGGTGCTTTGGAGAATAGGTTGCCCCTCTCTTCTTTGTGACAGCCTTTCAAACAATGGAATATTACAATCAATAGGAAGACATCAATAGGTGTAAGCTGCTTTTAGAAACAGTACTGAACTAGTTAGCAATTCTGTGCGTTTCCCACGATAAATTGTTATAACATGGAAAGTCTTTGGCATACTAAGATAATTAGTGAAGGAGCATAACTAGAAGTTATTGTACAGTAACATAAATCTGCAGGCAGGCTGTGTAAGATGAACAACATTTTTCTTGTGTGATCTTTGTGAGTCTAGTATATTTTTGTACAGCAAGTAGTATGTTAAGCTAAAATAATTTATTGAAAAAAAACCTTTGTTGGTTATATTCATAACACAGTAAGCCATGAATCACGATATAGATGCATACAACAAGCTAATTTATAAAACAGGCAAACCATGCCCTAGTTTCATCTCTACTTGGGGCATAGGCTTACCACATTCAAATGAAATTTGTATCAACAACAGCAGGGAGTTTAGTGTTATGGAAAAAGATTCAGTGCTAGCCTCTTGTTTCCCCTTTTTTGGCAGTAATTTGGATCTCATATTGTGTACAAGTTTAATCTTAGAAGAGCTTGATTGAATTGGCTTTAAAATAGCAACAGTAACTATCATATTTTACTGCTTCTCTCTGCTTAACTGTAATTGCTTAATGAAAAATACTGCTCATTATTGCCCATTTTTTATGATTAGTTGCTACTTAAGTCAAAACATCTGCTTAATCCCACATTTTAATGCATGTTTTGGTGGCTTATTATTGAAGACATAATTTGAAACATGTCTTCCTACAAAATACCATGATTAGGAAACCACATTCTCAGTTTTTTTTAAAGAAAAATAAGCAGTGCACTTTCTGAATGTGATTTATATTATTTAAAAGATATACTTTCTCTTCCAATGACATTGTTCAATATTTTTTATACTAGAAGTTGTATTGTTGATGCTTTTTTGACTACGTCACTTGCCAGTAGAAAAACTTTAAAAACTTTAAAAATGGGAAGGGTAGCAGGCTGGATTGCAACATTATGAACCTGGTACAATCCTAATGTACTGGATTACCGTTTCCTTGCTCTTCAGCATGTATGGCTAATATCTGCAGGAATTCAAAGAATACTGCCATATTTTTTTTTACTCGAGGTTTTTAGTTGCTTGGGGTTTGGGTGAAATAGTTTTTCATGAAGTCCAACACAAATCTGCTTTCTCTGGATAGTAAAGTTCCTCAGAAAAGACAGTAAATATCTCTTTTGAGGAATTTAGAATTGGGCAGTAAATCCAGATATAGAAGTTAAATGAATCCACTGGGCGGCAATACACACTATTAATCACGCCCCAAACCCAGTGGCAACTGTTTCTAATACAAGGATATATATTTTATCTGTGCAAATCTGGTCATGTGGAGGATGTCTTGTTTAACACATCTCCAGCCACTGTCAAAGAACTGTGACCCCCTGTTTGCAGTTAAATTAGCCAGAGATACAGTAACATCCAGTAATGTCTGATTATAGGTTTTCACTGCAGCAGCTGGAAGTGAAAGCTTTTCTCTGCTGTGACCTGATGAGATTTTCACAGCAGATGTTCTTTAATCTTTCCTGTTCTTGCTGCTCATTCTACATAAAGTGGAGAGGAAATAAATCCCTGTCCAGAGGAAAATAATAAAAAAAAAACATTGTTGTAATACATTATTCATTGCATGAAAAGAAGACCTTGCTGTTATTTTGAAGTGTCTGCAACATAAGCACCTATTTTTGCTGACTTCTTGCTTCTTTCTTTTTCTACTTTGCAGTAGCAATGAAGAATGATTCAAAATTGGCCTCTTGGGGGAGATTTAGGTCACAATACTGAAAAGCTTTTGTGGGCATAGTTGCAGAAACTAATTTGATGACAACAGAACTAAGGCTGGCATTAGCTGGGCTTATTCTGTTAGGTGCTGTTTATTCCGTTCTTCTTTCCACTTTGTACTTTGCTAACCTTATCCGAAGATCTGTCTGAAGACAGATGGGATACACATCAATATTGTGAATGCTTTATTTGTGCTCTTTTAATGCCAAGGATGAGGTGAATTCCATCTTGGAAGATCTATTGTTCTTAAAACTTAAATCCCGAGGTTCACCAACTAAAGCCTATTGCAACAGAGGTAGTTGTAATAGTAAGAAATTTTAGCTTACCTTTCCTGGTTCATACCGCCCCTTGCACACTTCCCAATTTGTACTCCCATTCCTATGCATCCCACACATGGAGGGAGGGAAGGAAGTAAAGAAGTAAAGAAGGAAGGAAGGAATATCAATGATTTGGATGAGGGAATAATCATCAATGATTTGGATGAGGGAATAAATGGGGAACTCATCAAATTTGCAGATGATACCAAGCTGGCAGGAATAGCCAACACTCCAGAAGATAGACTTAAGATACAGAAGGATCTTGACAAACTTGAACATTGGGCACTATCTAATAAAATGAAATTCAATGGTGAAAAGAGTAAGGTTCTACATTTAGGCAACAAAAACGGAATGCACAGGTACAGTATAGGTGATACTCAGTAGTAGTAACTGTGAAAGGGATCTTGGAGTCCTAGTGGACAACCATTTAAATATGAGCCAGCAGTGTGCAGCAGCTGCCAAAAAAGCCAACACAGTTCTAGGCTGCATCAACAGAGGGATAGAATCAAGATCACGTGAAGTGTTAATACCACTTTATAATGCCTTGGTAAGGCCACACTTGGAATACTGCATTCAGTTCTGGTCGCCACGATGTAAAAAAGATGTGGAGACTCTAGAAAGAGTGCAGAGAAGAGCAACAAAGATGATTAGGGGACTGGAGACTAAAACATATGAAGAACGGTTGCAGGAACTGGGTATGTTTAGCTTAAGAGAAAGAAGGACTAGGGGAGACATGATAGCATTATTCCAATATCTCAGAGGTTGCCACAAAGAAGAGGGAGTCAAACTATTCTCCAAAGCACCTGAGGGTAGAACAAGAAGCAATGGGTGGAAACTAATCAAGGAGAGAAGCAACTTAGAACTGAGGAGAAATTTCCTGACAGTGAGAACAATTAATCAGTGGAACAGCTTGCCTCCAGAAGTTGTGAATGCCCCAACACTGGAAGTCTTTAAGAAGATGTTGGATAGCTATTTGTCTGAAACGGTATAGGGTTTCCTGCCTAGGCAGGGGGTTGGACTAGAAGACCTCCAAGGTCCCTTCCAACTCTACTATTGTATTGTATTGTATTGTATTGAATATTTCTGAAGCTTCATGTCAGCTTCCCACAAGGAAACTCAGTGGAGAAGCTGGCAAGAAATTGAAAATTGCTTCTGCTCCCTCTGCTTTTTTGTCCACCTTTCGGTTTCTCTGTTAGGTAAGGAAATAACTCTGAAATGATAAAGCCACGGTGCATAGGTTGTCTAGTGATATAAAAGAACAAACGAACTCTTTCTATGTTATTATTGTGTTCACTTTTGAAGTATATTTCTATTATTATTGTATGTGATAATTTGCTTTGTTTTTATAATCCTAGTTTGCACCTTAAGTTTGTTTACTATTATTATTTCAGTTTCTCCAGCTACCCACTTGTGCAAGACTCTGGGCTGCTTACAAGGATTAAAACAACAATATACACAATAATACAATGTAGACACATCTGTGCCATTGTGGGGGTGGAGAACCACAATCATTAAGAACAATCCACGTAGATTTAGTAATGGGTTTATATAATGCCCTGGCACATTGCCTGATGAAAGAGACAATCAGGGTTCTTTTGAAAGTTGGCAAAGTCAGGGCTATGTGGATCTCAGAGCAAATGTTCCAAAAGGTATTTGCAATAGCAGAGAAGGTATATCTTCTGGCTCTCACCGGAGGACACTCTTTAAGTTTGGATCTAAGCAGTGGTGGGTTTCAATTTTTTTTAGAACCTCTTCTGTAGGTGTGGCCTGCTTTGTGGGAGTGGCTTGCCAGCCATGTGACTGGGTGGGAGTGACTTGCTGGCCATGTGATTGGGTGGGAGTGGCTTGCCAGCCATGTGACTGAGTGGGAGTGGCTTGGCAGTCATGTGACTGGGTGGGCGTGGCCAACTGTCAAATGTGGTGAAACTCACTTAACAACGCTCTTGCTTAGCAACCAAAATGTTGGCTCAAAACTTGACAGCTTTAAGACTTTTGGACTTCAACTCCCAGAATTCCTCCTCCAGTTATGTTGGCTCAGAAACTCTGGCATTTGAAGCACGCAAGTCCTAAAGCTGTCAAGTTACAAGACCCTTGCACCCCTAACCCTTTAGAAAAAAAAAACCCAGCGGTGTTCAACTTTGACAGCTTTAAGACTTGTGGACTTCAACTCCCAGGGGGAGGGGAGGCAGCTGGAACCAGTTCTAAACGGCACTGTAGATTTGTGGAACCTCTTCATAGAAAAGGTTAGAACTGGCAGGAACCCACCCCTGGATCTAAGGCATGGCAAACTCCTTTGGAACTTTTAAAAGGGAAGACATAATTGGAGATAGACAGTCCTGCAAATATCCAGATCCTATGTCACATATGGCTTTATACAGTACATGATGACCAGCACTTTGATTTGCATCCATAAGTCAAGGGCAAAGCTTCTGTAGCAGAAAAGTAAAATGGGTGCACTGAGGTATGCCCATTACTGCTCATGCGGCTGCATTCTGGACCAGCTGTACCTTCTGACTTGTCTTTAAGGGCAATCATATAGAGCACATTATGATAGGCCATACATGAGGTAACCAAGACATCACTGAGTATAAGTAAGGCATCTTGACCCAGGAAGGGGTGCAACTGCCACACGACATGAATCGGTACAGTGGTTTTCCACCAGCTCCTTGAGTGAATCCAGAAAAAAAAAATCCCAGGTTGCATACCAGTTCATCTGGGAAAGTGGTATCCATTCAAGAACTAAAGTTAAAAAATCTCTGGGATTGGTGGTCCATGAAAACCATGCACTTGGTTTTCAACTAGGGTTGGACTTCTCTCCTTCCAACCCTTAATGAGTTCCAGGCACTGAAATAACATTACAGATACTGTGCATTGCTTGTTCAGCGCAGGGATGAGATATGCAACAGTGTGTCATCAGCATGACCTGCGTGGTTGGATAGTCTTACCCAGTGATTTAATGTAGACATTACACAGGAGCGATAAGAATGTCAGGTCTTGAGGGACTCTCTGAGAATTAGGATTTGGTCTTGCCCTGCCCCTGAAAATTGATGGAAAAAGTAATCATGGAGAAAAAAGGAGAACCACTGCAACACTAAGCTGGTCCACCAATCACCATACATTTAGAAGAGTACCATAATTGTTGATATCAAACACAACCAAGAGACCAATGTGAACTTAGGATCCATATCCTAAGGCAAGACTGCATGAAGGAATCCCTTTATATTGCCATGTATAGCAGATATTATAAGCTTTTGTATAAGATTATATAGCTATTATGCAAGATCCCTTGATGTAGAACAGGGCTGTCAAACTCCCAGCCTGTGAGTCGTATGCATCACGCGCTGGCCAGGCCCACAACTGGTTTAGCGAAGGGGAAAAAAGTCACAATATGTCACGTGATGTGACGTGAGTTTGACACCCCTGATGTAGATGTTCTTACGGTATCTTCAAATTATATAGGCAATGTTTGTTTCATGTCAATGTAAAGTATTATCAGAACTTATTTTGTTATTAGGGAACTGTTTTATGAAGTGGTTTCATACAGTTCTGATTTATGCATCATGCTAGGAAATGATTCATTAAATAAACCACAATTAAATAGGTCCACACAGGATGCTAAGTCAAAGCTAAACGAACGAGATTTACTTGCTGTAAAGGATGAATCCAGTCACCATTACTATAGTGTAAGAGTTGTAGCAAGCAATATGAAAAATGATAGAAAAAATATGCTGAGTGGTTCTGGAATAGCCCACATTGGTATGTTTAAATGGTATGGTTTCATATTTCTAAATCATGGTTTAGCCATGATTTGTTGAATCACATTAGCTGTTTCGCACCTACTGTAAGCCATAGCCAAATAAATCATATTGTAGCTTATTTAGTTTTTTAAATACTTTTTTAATCTTGCCTTTATTACTTTTTAAGCAACTCAAGGTGATGAACATACCTAATACTCAGGAGTGAAATGCTACCGGTTCGGACCAGTTCGCCTGAACCGGTAGTAAAAATGTTACCAGTTCGCCCAAACCGGTAGTAAAAAAAATCCTATTGGTTTGGGCGAATCAGTATTTCAGCTGTGACGCACGATTTATATTAGCTAGAAAGCAGGATTTCTTAATCTAAATCGCATGGCACAGCGGATTCCCCCCTCCCTGCTGTTCATTTACCTTTGCAGTCCATTTTGATGCTCTGTGCATACAAATGTGCACGCACGACCTCACATTGCTACTGAACCGGTAGCAAAAGTAAGTTGATTTCACCCCTGCTAATACTCCTCCCTCCACAACAATCCTGTGAGGTGGGATGTGACCGAGAGAGTGACTGGCCCAAAGTCCCCCAGCCGACTTTCATGCGTATGATGGGACTGGAACTCACACTCTCCCAGTTTCTAGCTTAGTGTGTTAACCATAGCACCAACTGGTACAGTGTGTCAATCCATCTTAATAAATAGAAAATGTGAAGGAAGAAGGGATTCTTCCTTTTATTTTTCCTTAAAGAGAAACTTACATTGTAAGTTTTCCCATAAGCTTATATTAGCCTAAGCCTTTTTATTTTTTTAAAAAAAAGGCTTTGCACTGATTATCTTGGAATGTTGCAATAATGACAGGGTGAAAATCTTTACCCCACCTTAGTGTTCTTTGAGTGGAAAAAGTTGATAAAACAATCTTTTTGTTACTGTGTGTGCTAAAGGATAAGTTGATTTGACCTTGTGAACTCTCTTTGTGTACATATAACAGCATTGCTGTATTGGATGCCTGGATGAGGATGGAAAAACTTTGCTGTAATATTTTGTTTAGTTCTATAAAGAATTGGCCAGCTCCTAAGAAGCAAAATCAGTCATTTTCTTTAGCTTTGTGTTTGGATTCACCATGCTAGTTGACTCCCATTTAAATGTAGGAAGAATGAAGGGCTATTTCTATTTTTGACTGACATAAAAAGAAAATTTCAAAAACCACCCCCAACAATGCAAGGTGTTTGAGCTTTTCTATTTTCTTTATCAAGCTCTTGGGTTAGAATTCAGAAGCTCATTGAACAGTAATAATCTAAGGTGGGTTAGATCTGAGATTTGGTAATGCCTCACAAAGGAAGCTGGTACGTTTAATACATATGTGTGATGAAAATATATTTCCCTTTTTAATATGAAGTAGCTCCACATTTACCCTCCTTACCTTATTAAGAATATGTCTACAATTCCCAGGTTATGGATTTGTTTTTAAAAGTCACTGTTCTATTCAGTTCTCTGTTAAAATTTATTTGGCTATCGTTTGCTTGCTACAGACCTGTGCCAACTGTCTAATTACAAAATAGCATCCTATTTACTTTTAATGCAGATTGAGAAACCAGTCCTGGTTTAAAGAGAGGTGGTTTTTGTGGTTTTATCATTTGTTTTTAAGTACGTAAGACACCATATCACATGGGAAAGGAAATAACTGCAAAGCCTTGGTCTGCACTTTTTACGTAAACACAGTGGGAAGTAAATTCCAATAACATTTGCAGTAAGTGAATAGTATTTTATATAAACTCTTCTATAATATTATGGTTTGTAAGCCATGATTATGGTTCAGCCCATCTTAATCCAGCCAACTGTTAATTTGTTAACAGTGGCTTACAGGTAGCACTTGACTTACGATCACTGTTGGGACTGGAACTTCCATCAGTAAATAATGTAGTTGTTAAATGAGTCATCACATAAACTGTGTCTGCTTTTACAACCTTTTTTTGTTGCAGTTGGTAAGCAAATCTCTTTTCCCCCATTAACTTTGCTTGTCAGACGCCACCTGGGAAGGTCACAAATGGCAGTCACATGATCATGTGTGACTGTAGTAAATGCACGATGGTTGGCAAGTCTCACAATTTTATGACCATGTGGACCCTGCAATTGTCATAAGTGCAGGGGGCCAGTCATAAATCACTCTTTTCCAGGGCCATTGTAACTTTGAAAAGTTGCTAAATGAATGGTTATAAGTTGAGGACTTCCTGTAGTGTCATATGTAAATCTACTCAGTATTTCTCAGGCAGTAAGAAAAGCTTCTGTTAGGTAACTGATGGCTCTGTTTCCTTCCTGCTCTCTATATACCAAAAATTATTCTGTAAAATTGACAGACCACCTGGAGCAGATTTTAGATTATACTAGATTCCACCCCACTGAGTTTTAGTTTTGTGTATAAACTATATAGTTAAGACAGTTTAATTCAAATCCTAAGAAACTGGCAGTGTTTTGCAATGATCACTTAATTTAATTGATTTTTTTAAAAAAAGTGATTAATTTGAACGAGATTCCCAAATTAGTTTATTTACAACAGTGTCTTTTATAAAAGCTGCAGATACAGCCAGCATCTTAAAACAAGTTCCATACTGTCACATAGGAGAAATATACAAACTCTTTTGTGTTCATATCTGATACAGTACACAACATCATCATTTCTGCTTCAGAAATGTGGTTATTTTGATCAAATAACCTACCAGTAAAATGTTCATATTATGTATTTCTATGTGGCTTAAATCCCTTTTTAACAGTAGTTTACATCTCAAAATCTATTTATAAGTACCAACTAATAGCTCAAAAAATTGACTACATGTTCCATAGAACTGTAAGCAAGCGTGAAATGGATCAATCGTAGCCTGCTGAAGCAGAGTAAAATGCTATTCTGGAACAGACAAAATATTCCAGTGTAGCAGTACAGAACCCTTGGAGAATAACCAGTTCTAGGGAAGAAACAGGGCATTATTTGGGTTTGGACAAGAATATCTACTTCTTGATAGAGCTGTGCATGAGAATTGGAAACGGGAGGAAAATTTTCCTAAGAGAAGTTCCAGATACTTGTTTTGTTTGTTTGTTTGTTTTATTGGATTTATATGCTGCCCTTCTCCCAAAGGACACAGGGCGGTGTACAGCATTAAAAAACACATATTACAAAAGTTAAAAGGAAATTAGAAACAATCCAAAAAACAAACCCAATTAATATAACACTAACATTTTAAAAATTAGATAAAATTAACAGGCCAGGCCGACTTGCTGGAAAAGCCAACTTTTTAGGGCGCGTCAGAAGGAGCCGAGGTCAGGGATTATGCGAAGCTCCAGGAGCAGCTCATTCCAGAGGGAAGGCGCTCCCACAGAGATAGCTCTCCCCCTGGGGGTCACTAGCCGACACTGTCTGGCCGACGGCACCCTGATGACACCAACTCTGTGGGATCGCACTGGACGCTGGGAGGCTACTGGTGGCAGTAGGTGATCTCGCAGGTACCCTGGGCCTAAGCCATGGAGCGCTTTAAAGGTCATAATTAGTACCTTGAATCGCACCCGGAAAACAACCGGCAACCAGTGCAGGCCGCCTAAAAGGGGTGTAACATGGGAGCACCTAGGTACCCCCATGATAACCTGCGCGGCCGCATTCTGGACCAGCTGGAACCTCTTATGAAGATACTTAATAAGATCAGGATCATATAGATATAGATTTGTTAAATGCTGTTTAGGGTCACCTTCTGTGAGATGGTCATATAAATTTGATTAATAAATAAAAAATACACATTTTGTTTGTGTATGTGTGTCTAAAATAATCTCCACAGTAAGACTAATGTTTGCATCTCTTATTTGAGAGAGCTCCTTTCTAGCTCATAGTGGTTTTTTTTTTTTTTTTTGATAAATTCCATAAAATGTATGTGTTGGAGTAAATTTAGAAAAATTTGGAATATTTGTAGCAGGGTCCTAATAGTGTAAGCCCCACTGATGATATGACCTACTTGGGTAATGGAACGTCTGCAAGAAAATAAGATTATTTAACTTTTTCTTTCTTAGCTCCAGTGAAATTATAGACATTTTTTTTGCACAATGCTTTTCCTTGCAATGAAAGAGTTAATGTTTGAGGTCAGTATACTGTACAGGTAGTCCTTGACTTACGACCACAATTGAGCCCAATTTTTTTTTTGCTAAGTGAAACATTTGTTAAGTGAATTTTGTCCCAATTTATGACCTTGCTTGCCACAGTTGTTAACTGAATCACCAGTTGTTAAATTAGTGACACAGTTGTTAAGTGAATCTGGTTTTCCCATTGACGTTGCTTGTCAGAAAGTTGCAAAGTGTGATCACATGACCCTGGGACACTGCAAGTTTCATAAATATGAGTTAGTTCCCAAGCAGCTGAATTTTGATCACATGACCATGGGGGTCACAAATCACTTTTTCAGTACCGTTGTAACTTCAAACGGTCACTAAGTGAACTGTTGTAAGTGGAAGACTACCCGTACTTTTAGTTTTGTAACACAAAAGAATAGATCCCTGAAAAGATATGGAAAAAATTCATAAGTACTGAAACAAGTGCATTCTCTGTCTAATATTGCAGTAGATAGTTTTAGAATGGCTAAAATGTCAAACTGCTTTAGTTTTTTTCCTGCATTTGGGTGAGAGTTGCTGTACAATTTTGGGGTCCTCCTGAATTCACTCGAAGAGCAGGTGGCAGCTGTGGCAGTTGCATAGGTTTCTCCTGTGCATATGTCTGCCTATTTTTGGATTGGGAAGTCTTGGTCCAAAAGTGCAGCACCAGGGTAATTTATATCATTCCTATATAACACTGATGCTCTGCAAACTTCACTGGCTCCCTGAAGGCATCCAAGAATGATTGAAGGGGCTGCTGATCTCTCATTGTTTCTGCTCATCCCACCAGACCTAGCAGGGATTGTTGATTCTGTTTTCAAAATAGGAATATTTGGCCTTCCTTCCTTCCTTCCTTCCTTCCTTCCTTCCTTCCTTCCTTCCTTCCTTCCTTCCTTCCTTCCTTTTTCTGAGAAATTCCTGTTTCATTGTTTTCTTGTCTTCACTCCTTGAATAACAGTATTGTTTTCTTTATTTAGATATTATTTTTGAGATTGGGCTAGAATATCTAGACTCAATCAACTAATTTTGGAAAGCAAAAATAGATCTGGCTTGTACTTGTATGGAAGATGTGACTGGGAATTACTAGGATGGAAAGTTTAAAAAGTAGGAAACTACTTTTGCATTTTTGTTAAGCAAACTGGAGGGCTATAACTATGAAGTCACCAGGATCTGAGCTTTACTTGATGGAGGCTTAATCTGATTTTGTAGTTGGGAATTGCCTCTTTGACTTAATTCGTGCCAAGTTTTTTCTTTGAGCATGTATTTATATCTGAATTGTAGTATGCAATTCAGTGTTATTATGCAGTTTTAATGCCTAAGCATTTGGACAATGAACAGAGTTTTGTGCAATGGTTAATGTAAAGTCTTAAATTACAGTTTTTCCACAATTATATCTACAAAAATCTCATTTCATAACTATTCTCTCAAGAAGCTAATCATGCTTACTTTAACCTGGCTCACACAGCTAACCATAATTTCTTAAATAATTCAGTTGTCTGGGTTTACAGATCACAAACAGGATCAGCTCAAGACAAGAAATTTCCATCTTCCAAGACCTTCAATTTTAGGGAGTTGTGCTGATCAGTCTTCAGACTGGCACGCTAGAATAGTGCTGTGACTGGTCTGTATTTTGTGGTTTCAACCACTTGAGATTAAAGAAACAAAAATAGTTTGAGCTTTGAGCCAAGAGACAAAAAGCATAGGAAATATTTCTAAGAATTAAGACTTTTTTTTCCTACTTGAAGAACTATCAAGAGGAAGAGTTCGCTGTTGCTGTAATTTTATTTTGTGTAGTAAGGATAAATCTATGTTTGCATTAATGAACTTCTAGCATATTACAAAAATTTCATTCAGTTACATAGAGTCGAAAATAGAGTAATAAGTCCCATGGCCCTTACTGACCTGCACAGCATCTCTGGTGCATATTTTCGTAACCCATGCAGCATCTCTCACATATTTGCACATACCATTCATGCCCTGCACCATCAAGCAGCCCTTCATTCACTCTCCCACCTGACAGTAGCCATCTACCTGCCTGCTGGCCTTGCACTTGCAACTTCCTAATGGCTTCTCAGCAGTGAATGGGGAAGCTGGCGGGAATCAAGGGAGGGAGGGAGTTTTCTGATACTCCTTGCCAGTTTCCCCCAAGGAAACTCAGTGTGAAGCCAGCTGGAAGTCAGAGGTCACCCCTGATCCCACTGCTTTTTTGCCCCCCATTGGTCATTGTGCTTCTCTGTTTAGATAAGATCATTTAAAAGATGATCCAATGGGGCAGGGCTTGCTTGATTTCTGATAAGTGAAAAATTAAATTAATCCTCTGCTTTGAAAAAGCTTCTCTTTTGCTATGCCTGTTTCTTATTGCTGGGAACAAATTGAATAGAATAAGAATTGTGGTGGCGCAGTAATTCCTTGATTTCTCAGCTAGAGGAAATACTGATCAGCTCATAATGCCATCAGCTGCAGTTCAAGGATCAGCAGCAAAGACAATCACAGGTTAGCTGAGCCCCCTTGAAGGACTGAGGTGTGGAAACTGTAGTGGTGTTGAAGCATCCCTAAAATTCTGCAAACGCAAATTGCAGAGCTAGTAGGGCTGATAATTTCAGGATATTGCATACCTGCATTACATTTATGTACCTTTGAAAATAAATGCACGTTTTGTTCTCCCTTCTTGACTGACTGCTTTCTAACGCTAGCTGCAATAATAAAAATTATAATTCACATTTTTTAAATTTTTATATATGGTACACTTTTATATAAAAATTACATTAAGAAGGCTTTTACTTACTACTAGGTAAATCTCGAAAATTTCTGAGGTAAGCTACAAAACATAGTATTAAGCCACATATTATATACTTCATTTTATTTCATGGATGCCAGTTACCTAGCTTCTGTTTCTGATAATTATATCAATTTAACGTTCAATCCAAGATTGTAACTGTATTTTGCCGCAAATCAGGTTAGAGGCAAGGATTTAGCTTACTTAAAGAGGAAAAAAGCACATTTGAACTGAGGTTCCAGTTTGCTTGTTTATATGAAATCTATAATCTGATGTTGGGTCTCATACTTGAGAATACAGATAGCAAATGATTGGCAGGATGTTTTTCTTGTCCTTATTAAGATTAGTAGTGACTTGTTCCTTTGGTTAGTACTAGAATTAAGTTTTGTTTGTACTGTAAGAATATATAATTGGTAGTTCAAGTGTTTCCATCCTTCCCCTGATAGATGATTCAACTGTTGAGCTGTTTTTTCCCCCCTTTATAATTATTGTCCTTTTTATTAAAAGTTACAGCACTGTTTTATACTCATTTTTTAACTCTCTAAGATTAAAGGTTGAGATATTATTTAAAACAATATCTTTGGATTCAGCGTTTGGTAATGCATTATATTTACTAAAGTATACTGAATGGCAATAACAATACTGTTATAAAAGTTGAGAAAATCTCTTTTTAAAAATTTGCCGACAATTTTAAATGATCTGATTGATTAAAACTTTGATTTTAGAAAGTTACAAATGAACAAAGGGTTGAAATAAATTTGAAATAAGATTTTGGAATTAATTGTAAGAATGCAAAAATTCTTTTATTTTGAATTCTTTTTAAAACAAACATAATAAGTTAAGACTTAAGAATTGGATGCTAGAGAGAACTAAAGATTATAATAATGGAAAATAATCAAACTCAAGTCAGTTACAGAATAAGGCAAGATATTTCAATATTTGACAAATTGAAGTATATTTTTGAACAATAACCCCAGAAATCAATTTTAAGAGTATTTGCCTATATATAGATGAACCTTTAAAAGATGTTATGGAAGAGGAACAAGTTTAACCTGATAGTATTTAGACTGATTTGAAGGTGAATTTAAGAATGACAAGCCACAAGAGTGATCTACAAAAGTAACCAGCTGATGTCTTAATATTTAAAAGTATATACAAATAACAAACCAAGAGAATGATCTGGAAACTATTTATATACACACCCATCTTATAACCAACTCTAGATGGCTCCAAATCAAAGTTGGGAGGTTTTAGAAAATTATTTGAAGGCACTAAAAAACAAGAAATATAAGGCAGGAATATAAAGTTGCTTTATTGGATCAAGGTTAAAATATACATATTGTTATCACTGGTAACCCTTAATGGACTTTTGCTGACAGACTGAAATGACAATGATTTATTTATAGAGAAGAGATGGGATATGGGAAGAAGATATCATTTATTAGATTTTAAGAAAAGATAATAAATTACTAAAATTGCTTATATTTGTGATGAAGGGGGAAATTACTTCTTTACATATTTTCTTTTTATTATATTCCTTTTTCTATCTTTTTATTTCTTTTCCTATTTCTTTCTCCTTTATGTCTCGGCTTATTTGAAATAAATTTGGGGACCCATCCACCATTATGTTATCCTTCTCTATCTCTCTAAGAGAGACATTAATAGGGAGAAAAGAATATGCAACATAGGATTTGCTGCTGGCAGGTACTATAATTTTAGTTGTAAACCCTTGATTAACTTTTGCAGATTGCTGGTTGTGCACTAATGCTTTTCTTCATGCCTTTGGATAGTCTTGAAATCAGGCTATGAGAGTCATAATTTGGTAGAAATATTAATAGTAACAGATATAATACTTCTGTTTAAAAGTGTGGTTTGTTTTTCATTAACAGAGAACTCAACTGCTCCCTATTAGCACCCTGTAGATGAAATTATTTAAGACAAATGATGCATGAGAAAAATAGCAAATGAAGGTCTACCGTCTGGTTCTGTGATTCTTACACTCTGTGATGAGTACCCTATTCATTGTGGGGAGATGAGCTCGCACTTGTATTATTAAAGCTACATGGTGCTCCCTGTGTGGGCTGTAATACTTGAACAATGTACCATATAATTTCAAGCAATAGGTGGTGAAAGTAGACGTGAATCACTTGAATAAAATCCAGAGATCAACTGGATTTTGATCTGTATCTTTGTTTATTAGATGTTGTTGTGCATGTGTGCACTCACACTATGCACAGATAAATATTTTATCTCGATGATATGAATGTGATATGAATGCCATAAAATTGTGTAAGCAACACAGACGTACTGAATTGGCTTTGGGAAGGCTTTAAGAAAGGCAGACAATACTACATCTACTTCTACATCAATTTTTTTGGTAACTTGAGATAGCGTAAGTGCCATTTACTTTACTTAATGTATTTATTGAGTTATAAGGTTGCCCAATTAAAAAAAAATATTCTGGGCAGTATAAAGTATTAAAAAGAGATAAAGTCATCAGATGATACGGGGAACACAAATGTCCCTCCATAGGATTAGAGCCCTTCAAGAACTCCAGTAGGTTGTGGGAGAAAGGCCAAATTTTAAGGACTTTTTAAATTACGGCAAGAGTGGCAGACATGTGAGTCCTAGGGAGGATGCCGTTCCAAAGGTGAGGAATAGCGACAGAGAAGTCATTCTTCTTAGATCCCATTAAATCAGGGGTGTCAAACTCAAGGCCCAGGGGCCAGATCCAGCCCATGGAGTACTTAGATCTGACCCGCAGGGCCACCCTGGAAACAGTCCATTTTCGCTGGCAGAGCTTTCGGGCCACCACAGGCACCCCTGAAACAAGTGACATATAGCTGGTCACCCTCACCCTGCCTCCCGAGGTCAAACACAACACTGATGCAGCCCTCAATGAAATCGAGTTTGACACCCCTACATTAAATGATGACCCTCTCTTAATGATGGGACCAAAAACTGCTGACTTATCAGATCGAACAGAACAAGATGATAGGGAGATAGAGGTATAAATGGCATCTTGACAGGTATGGGCAGTGAAGCAGAGTACACATTTTCCCATGTTTAGACTGCTATCTAAATAACTTCTCTTTAGTTTTATTTTTTTACTTTGCTGAGTACATTTTCAACATCATATATTCATTACGAAAGAACTACGAACATTACCTTACCTTTTAAACATATATTGTAGGAAATTCATTGCTTTATGCAGGTGGACTTTAGTTATGAGAACATATGCATACAGAGAGATGTAAATGAGCAATGATATGAATGTACATGTTGGCTAGGTCCTCCGGCAAAATTAAAATTGTTTTTTCCCCCTGGGGTCCATCAGATTTCAATGATACATGCGACTATACAAAAGATCATGGGATAATGATACCAAAGTAGAATCTATAATATTTTCTCACATTGATCTTGGAATTGATTTGTTTCCTCTCATGCTGAAACACGGGCTGATTATGACAAACTCAATTAACAGGATAATGCTAAATGTTCATCAGTGTTGGACATACTTCCCCGTCCTTATTCTTCTTCGTACGAAGCACCAAAGCTACCTATATATACATATATTGCATGTATTGAATGGAAAATTGTTTTCTTTTTCAGCCTTTTTTTCAACTTATAAAATTACGAAAACTTGGGCTTAGCGATAATGAAATCCAGCGACTTCCGCCAGAGATAGCAAACTTCATGCAGCTGGTAGAACTTGATTTGTCTCGAAATGGTAAGCATGAAAATGTGTAAATTTGTATTAGGGCTTTTTTTTACAGCACGGTTGAAAATGAGTCAGCCTTAATTATTGCACTATAGAATTAGTTGGCAAATAGGTTAATATACCTCTTCTCACTCTTCATGACTGACTTGGAAAAACAAACTATTAATATCCAAATGAAAAGCAAGCTAATGAAGGGCTTGCCTAACATAATAAGGCCCCATGTTAGCTTGGCATGAAATTGTCCCTGTCCATCCTTATTCTGTTTGAATAGATCTTAAGACTGGCCCAAGCCCTGCATTATTACTGTCTTTTTTATGCTGGCTTAACTGTGGCATGCAGTTTGCCACATAGCCACATTATTTGAGCAACAGCAGTTACTTTGCAGGACTGGACAAGCTTTATGCAGTGTGTTCATCAAATGACTGGATACACACTTTGCATAATGGGATTTTTTTTTTTTTAGTTTTTCCTTGGTGTATGGTATTAACAAGGTCGTTGGTTTTTTTGGGGGGGGGGGGGAGGATAGCGGGAAAAGTGTCTTGTTACAACTCAGCCACCTGCAAATTATTTAGTAAATACTGCCAAGCATGAGGCATAAAACCAGTCATTGTCTAGATTTTGCATTATTTCACATATTATTGTATACGAAGAGGGGAAAAGCTTATTTTAATTGATTTTTGTAGACAGTATGGGATAGGGGAACTCATAGTTTGAAATGTTTTTTTTTAAATTAAAGCTTGATGTGAGGTTAAGAACCAACAAATGGAAGAAATATGCTGCTGAACATACCTTGATCCCAAAAGATATTAGATAATATTATTTTCATTGTCATGTTCACCCAGAGCATCATGTCTAAGTTGTGGGATAGGCTGTACAAACGGTATGTTTCCCGTGAGTACTTTTGAGAAAAAAATTGGCAGATACATTTTGTTGGGATCATTTTAAAACATTCACAGTTGCTAAATATATTCCTGAGAATTGTATAACCAAAAGCCTACCCAGGTATTATTTAAACCAGATTTCCCCTTCATATAGTACTTCCACATTAAAAGCTGATATCTCGTATATTTAGAGATTGTTAGATTAGAAAATGATAATTTAAAGCGACAATGGAGGCTAGTAACCTTATCCGGTTGTTTTTAAACTGCTTTTAAAATTCTTTACTGTGACCCAGCATCTTTGCTCTTTGTAGATACAGTGATATTTGTACCCACCAAATTTTACATGCCTGTTTTTATTTTGCTTCAATGTTCTCTTTTACACTTTGAGTTCAGAAGTATTTTTTTTTATCACTTGGGCATACAAACCATGGTCCTAGACCACATGTGCCTCTTATTGTCATTTGTTTATTAGATTTCTTTCACACCTTTTGTCCAGGAGCTCTTTATTTGATCCCCATAGGAACAACTTCATAGGGCAGATGAGCTTGAGTGTAATTGGCTGGCTTAAAGTCACCCAGAGAATTTTCCTGGCAGAAGACAGAATTAAACATGTGTTCTTCCAAGTCCTATTCCAGGATTTCAGCCACTACATTTAAGTATCTTTCTTGGCTTAATTTGAAAAAATAAAACCCCTTTAATCATTCAGTAACATGATAAACACTAGCCCTTTCCCTGCTGTCTACTGCATAGGGAAAATAGAAGAGACAAGGAAGAAGACTCTTAAGAATTAGTTCTCCATCGTTTGTTCACTTCAGCCCTGCCCAGAGAGTAGCTGGCAACAATTAAAACCTTGACAAAAAATGTACATTTTTAAAAGAAGTTGTCTTCCTTTGACCAATCCTTCCCATACCCATTATACAAGGATAGTTATTGTATTTCCTTTCCTCATCAATACAATAATTAGTCTTGATCTTTATAACTGCTCTGACACTTTCTTTAAGTCCTTTTCTTCTCAAGGGTCTACATTTGGAAACTACCTGACCAAAATTCTGGTTTTATGAGAACTGGAAGTAGGTTTTGCTAGCCGTTGTGGATATAGTGATATTTGTATTCTAGTTATAATGAAATCATCCCATTGGGTGATCTTACTGCCATTTTAAAAAAAGAAGTATTGTAAATATTTTACTGAAGACATTAAAGGAGGACATTTTAAATATTGCTGAGTAATGTGCTTTGTGTTGAGCATTTGCTATAATTATTATTCTTTTTTTCTGCTGTAAGCTTTTCCTATTTTAGGCATTTTTAAAATGTGGCTACAGTGTAATATTTCACTTATCAGCTATTTCATTATGAGCTTCTTTGTGTGTTGCCTGCTGTCTTAGTACTTAGAATTACACTGAGCTTCTTACTGAAGTAGCTTCACAGCAAAAATACAATTGAGCTTCATAGATTTATTGTTCAGGGTAAATGTTGGAAATATATGATATTTCTTAGGAACTTTCTTTACTTCCATGTTATTTGTATTTAATTAAAAATTCTTCATTTACAGGTATTTCAGGTAGCATAATTAAGGGTGTGGAATATTTCTTAATATCAAAGAGAATATGTATGTAAGATACAAATCTAACTATATATACATACAGGCACATTTTGAAAACAATGAAAACATTAACTAGATGTTTTGTGCAGAATGCCATGAACCAGCACATTTTAATAGCAGATATTAGTAATTACTAATAGTTCTACAAGCTTGTACCATAAGTAATTGTATATTCTACCCGGTTTGTGAATCTTTTACACGGTTGCGTTGCCAAATACAGATTTTCTTTTAAAAAGCTGCAAAGAAGTACTTCTTCCTTCTGAGACTAGTCCTGTTTTCATCCTTAAAAGCTGACTGTTTCGTGTGGTTTACTCAGGAGAATCCTTCAAAATTAAAAAAAAGTTAATTTGATTCAGATTAATTCTAACAAGAATATGGATTTGGGAAAGGAGAGAATCTCAGGTAGAAAGTATCACATTGCCCTGAATACGAGACTGAAGAAAGCAGAAAAGGTGTCAGAATTCCTGTTGGCTTCCCCATTTACTTTGCTTATGGGAAGCTTGCAGGGAGAAAGTTAGTGGGGAAGCCAGCAGGAAGTTGCAAGTCCAAGGCAGCAGACAGATAAATGCTTCTGCTGAGTTGGAGGAAGGTGTGAGGAATTATGACATTGGCTGGGAAATTGTCACAGAACATTGAAGCTGAAGATCACATGACCACAGCATCCAGTAGCATGGAAGCAATCACAACATCCCCAAATCCATTCTCTCAGGAATCATGGATCCTGGATTTTGGACATATACTGTACACATTTGCCCAATTAAGGGTCATGATACCAATGATTTTTGTAGTATATAGATGTCAGACTTTGTTTTCATTTGGGTAACTTAGCAAAACATGTTAAACTACTTTTCCTTAACTACAGGTTAACACATTAGTTAGTTCTAGTTCAAACTTTATACCAGGCCTAACCATAAGAGTTTTGTGTGCTGTACTAATCATGTTACTCTGGATAACAATTAAAATTTTGATTGGCAAACCCAAGTTACAATTCCCTCATTTGATAATGCTGTTTGTTGGTGTTACATTTGTTTAAAGGATCTTGAAAAGTTCTCTTTTGTTTATATCAGTGGTGGGTTGCAAATATTTTTACTACCGGTTTGGACTCGCTCATGTTTGTGTGCGTACTTCAGTGGTCGGTTTCAACAATTTTTAGAACTTCTTCTGTAGGTGTGGCCTGCTTTGTGGGAGTGGCTTGCTGGCCATGTGACCAGGTGGGAGTGGATTGCCGGCCATGTGACTGATTGGGAGTGGCTTGGCAGTCATGTGACTGGTGGGCATGGCCAACTTGTAAAATGTGGTGAAACTCACTTAACAACACTCTTGCTTAGCAACCAAAATGTTGGCTCAGAAACTGTGGCATTTGAAGCACGCAAGTCTTAAAGCTGTCAAGTTACAAGACCCCTAAACCTTTAGGAAAAAAAAAACCAGGGGTGTTCAAACTTGACAGCTTTAAGACTTGTGGACTTCAACTCCCAGAATTCCTCCTCTCACTCTTCATGTTCATGATGTGTGGATGGGCGGGGGGAGGGAGCTGGAACCGATTCTAAATGGCACTGTACATTTGTGGAACCTCTTCTATAGAAGAGGTTAGAACTGGCAGGAACCCACCCCTGGTGCATTTGCACGCGCATCCAGGTGGGTGGTTTGGGCCTCCTGCCACTCCTACTACCAGTTCGGCCGAACTGGGCTGAACTGGGAGCAACCCACCACTGGTTTATATGTATAAAAAAATTAATTGATCAATAGAAGAAAGGAATCCTGTAGTAAACGCTATTCTAGTTTAATTGTAATGAATTAGCTCAAAAGCCAGAAAAACAGCTAAACCTTTGAGATCTTTAAATCTCTTCAACGAGCAAACTGTAAAAAGAGGAAATTTTAGATTTTACAGAAGGGCAAAGTTTTGAAAAAATCCAGAATCTCTATTACTGTTATTTAAATCTGTAATGGTTAGAAATCTGGGAAGAGAATCAGATGTCCACATTAGGCTCCACCTAGTGGCACTTAAGCTAGGTCCATAAGTGTGGTTATTAAGTTCCAAGGATGCACTGTTATATGTTTGAAAATATAGACATCCAGCTGGACTTAAACATCTCTCCATCTGCAAGGAAAACATATATGTTCCCTGGAAGATGGAAATAACTATAGAAATGTTATGTTATATTATTTTATGTTAAGTAATGTTTTATGTTACGTTTTGCTATGTTATGTTTTATGTTATGTTATAAAACAAACTAGAATTAAACTTGGTATATTAAAACAAATATTCTGAACATCTTAGAGCTGTCCTAATAAAGCTGTAATTGTAAGAAGGATACTAAAATGTTTCTTGCAGCCACCATGGCTTAGTATGCCTTTTTAATATTCTGAATTACCTTTGCAAAATTTCATAAAAGACTATTACTTCTTTTCAAGAAACACTATCTCTGCTGATAATAGCCTAGCATAGGGAATTTTTCTTCCCTTCTTTTTCCTGTTCCCATTCTCTGCTTTCATTGTTTAGGATGATAAAGAATGCAACAGCCCCTGGTGAACCATTGTACAATTTTATTTTGCAAGTTATCTAAAGCCTTAAATATAAATTTATGCTGGGGTTAAATCTATGCGAGGGAAAAAAAAAAGAAATTTCCACCTGGGTACGGTGTAGTTTAGGTTTTGCTTATAGAAACTTCACAGGAAGTCAAGAAAGTGTGCTGGATAAAGCATAGTGGAATTGCTCCAACCACGTTCTTCCCTACCTTGGTTCAGATAACAGGGGGTTTACTTGCCATGTTCAATTTTGTGGGATTTTAGTGAGGCAGCATGAAGTAGTAATGTCAGACTATCTTTCTTATTAGAGTCCCATGCTGCACTGTAGGTAGGTTTTCATCTGTGACTGCAATTCACATTTTAGCTGTGATTCTCTTAGCATTAAGTGTATGGAGAGAAACGTGTGTCCTCGTATTTATAATCCTGCTTGCATGGCATTTTTCCCATTAGCCATGCTAACTTTCAGTTGACGGGAGTGCCTGTTTACACCATCCTGCGTCATAGAGCTTATACTTTATAGCCTTACGGTTTAGCAGTGCCAGGGTATCCACTGCCAAAGCATCTGGTCGGTCACATGTATAAATAAAAGCATTCTGTGGTGCATAGGACAGAATGGGTCCTGCACATTCAAGGGAATTGGATCGATTAACTAGCACCATTAAACATTCTTTGACCCGGTTAGCTATAGAACAGATAAACAGGTGCACATCAGTCTATTTGATCCATACTTAATAAGACATTTCCCAATTATTCTACTTAGTACTGCTACCATCCCCAACTATTGGCTTTTGGAAGAGTTTGCCAAAATTCAATCCTGATACATTTATTTTCCTTAAAATTAAAGTTGTTAATTGAGAGTAAGATGTTAAAAATTCTTGTTAGGACAAGTTGACAGTGTTCAGAATCTGTGTTCTCTGGAAGTGAAAATTCTAAATACAGATGAAGAGTTTTAAATTAATTTATTTTGTTTCTTTATTAGATTTATATGACTAGCAAATCAGAAAATCTAAAATTGGCTTATATAATTGTTTATTTTTAAATAAAAATAAGCAATCAGGATGCAAATGATATAAATGAAACTGTGTGTCAGGGTTCCGACCGATGCCCTAATTAAATCATGAGCAGGTCAGGAATGCTTCCCCAGTTGACACTATGCTGTAGGGGGGTTTCTTTCTTTGTGGTCACAACGTAGACTCTGATTTCTTTGCTGGTAGTGTTGGTAATAGGATAAGTTACTATAAAGTTGTCAAAAGATTGTCAAATTAATACATATGAAATTCTTGGAATACTTTAGGCCCATGTAAAATCTGATTTTTTTCTTAATACTGCTTGTACGTGCTGACTATGGCTAGATCCATACCATATGTAACAAGCCACTCATGATTTAAGACACTGCCTACACCCACTCGGTTCATTCAATAAATCATGATTAAAGCAACCTCAGCTTAATGTGATATGTGAATCAGGCCTATGACTATTGTCAAACAAATAAGCTAACTATGTTCCTCTATGATTGATGTATGGAATTCTAAATACTCATATATTAAATCTGATACAGCTAGTCTTTGACTTACAACTGGTAATTGTTTGAAGTTATGATTATGATTACCGCAGATCATAACTTTGATTCATATGACCCAGAGTAAAAGTTCTGACAATTGGACCCCTTCAATGGTCACATGACCAAAGTCTGGGCACTCAGCTACACAGACACATTTACTGTTGTTTACAGTGTCCCACAGTCATGTGACCATGTTTTACAGTGGCTTTGCAAAAACTGGCACTTTCGATTTTTGGTAAAACTATACCCATAGCAAAACATTGGTTCACTTAATGACCTGTGGGGACTGCTTAATGACTCCTGAGGTGGACTATGCTATACCGCCAAATCCTAAAGACAATAGTATGCTTCTTTTTTTTTGCGCTAAAGGTTGACTTACATTTATCAAGCCTATTTAATATATTTTCTCTGAATGCTATTTTGTAAAAGTCATGATCAATTTGTCATGATTAAATCAAGTTTATGATTACAACTAAAGAACAGAGTATTAAAAGAAAATAAAACCAGAAAGATAAAATTAATGAAATAGAATTAATAAGTCTGGCAATTTAATTGTTGCCGCGCTTTCACAGAATTTGGCTATTCTGTGGGAGAAAGGAAGTTTGGAGATTGGCAATAGATAGTTCATTTAATGTTCTTCTCTCCTTCCTGAGAGATACTGCAGCAGGGGTAGTATGTGATGTTGGTCCAGAATCCCTGTACAATTGCGGTGAAACTATAAATGTTATGTTTTTTTATTTCCCCAGAGTCACATGGGTAGTTTCTGTTCTGTTAGTGCAGCAGCCCCCAACCTTTTGGGCACTAGGGACCAGTTCCATGGAGAAAGGTTTTTCCGTGGACCAGAGGGATGTGATTTCGTGTGCTACCTGCATCCGGCAGATGGGCTTCTCTTGTTTGTGTGAAATGGTTTCTGGCATGCTGTGAAATGGTGCCGGTCCACGGATTTGTGGTTGGGACCCCTGTTTTAGTGAGCATTTGGTGAATTTGCCCTGCAGATGTAAGCTATTTATTACTGGCTTCAAAAAAGTCCTTATTCAGCTTGTGAAAAGTTAATAGTTGTATGCATCTTGTGGATTGCCAAATGCTTTTTGGTATTAGCATTGTGCTGTTACAGGAAAGACCTTAATTTGGTATTTAGTATCATTTAACTTTTTTCAGGGACTGCCTTTTTTCCCTGGTCAAAAGCAGAAGAGAGAAGTAGGTCTATGGCAAGCTTGGAGCACCTTAATTTGTTGATTCACCACTAATGGTGAATCATGGTAACAAGCAATGATGTTTCAGAATCAGTGGAACCAGGCCATTAGGAAACAGAGTTGTCTTCAATCAATATATAGTATAGTTACTGTGCCCTGCTCTTACTTCTGCTTTGGGCATGCCGGTCTTGAGCTTAAGCATTGTAATAGGAACTCTTTTTGGATCCGCAAATATGGTCCTTAAACATTTGATTTTCTGATTGCAGGAGATAACTCATATTAGATCATTCATATTTGATTTTCTCTCCTACAGATATTCCAGAAATCCCTGAAAGCATCTCTTTTTGCAAATCATTACAGGTAGCAGACTTCAGTGGAAACCCTCTTACAAGGTAATCTTTGTAATTTATAGAAATGTGAATCCTTTCCAAAACATTAAAAGTGTAAAATTGTCTTTTTCAGTTTTATCTATCTTCTTCAAATAATAGATTTGATTCTACTAAACAAAAGTTGGTGTTTATAGTAAAATGAAGTTGCTGTTGCCCCAAGAAAAATGTAATGGTATTCAGACATGTTAAAAATTGTGATGGTACTAAACTCATCAACAAAAGGAAAACATGAATTAAGGAATCAATATAACCTCAACTTTGATAAGCATAGCAATAAAGAAAAAAAAGGGGAAAATTTCATGCTACTCAGATCTGAGGACACCTATGACTTACAAATAGATACTTGCGATCTCCAGTCGCTGGTTGGAACTCACCAATGATATAGAATCCGGAAAAATTCTTAAGCAGCTTCAGATGTCATAGGGAAGCTGATAGATGTCTCAGGACTATTAATTAATATCTGATTAGCACATGTATATAATTGTAGTTCTGGGGAATACTTCTGAGCAAAAGATAATAAGATGCCTCAGTATTTAATTATTAGTTTGACCATTTAGTTTCAAAACAAAAACAACAACAACAACAACCCAAAACCATCTGAAATGCTACTTTTGCTGCTGAGAATCGATATGAGAGATGACTATACTAACTAATCGTCCTGGAGAACAAACTCTGGAAAGAAAATTGGCTGGCAGATGTCACTGTATTTCTGGTAATTCAATGTGGTGCTTCATTGCCTCCCACTCATTAAAAGTTCTTCCCTGATTGAGACAAACAGTGCAGCCCAGACAAGTTAAAACGTTCCCTATTCTATCCATTTTACTAAGAGCTAATTGCTTCCTGTTAAGTACCAAGAACAGGGCTGATAAATTGGCTCCTTGGAGACAATATCTCATGTGGAAAGAAAGCAGTTGCAATTCATAATTTCATAAGAAGTTATAGCCAATGCAGACAACCTGTGGCCACCAATCCCTTCTTTTTTTCATGGTCCCCAAACCCTCTTCTGATCACACTGTCAATTTCAGGGTATACTTACCAAAAACCCATGTCAATGTTTTAGGTGGGATACTCACTAAAATAGTTACGTTCCTTTGAAAATAGGTTTGGCATACTTAAACCAAAGTTCTTTCCTTGAGAACTTTAATAGAAATATTTTTAAAGCCAGAGGTGACTCAGTACATTTTGCATAATTGCCCCATCTATTTGGCTTACTTTTCTCTCTGCCAATTGCAAATCCTGGTCGTCAAACAGTTGTCTATTCTTGCTCTGAAAGTTGATATTTAATATGCAGGTGTCCCTGTTTTAAAATGAGCTCTTACATAGAGTAACCACTGTCATCACACGAAAGACCAATAAATGTTTAATGCTTGACTTGGGCTAGTCTGTTGGGATTTACTACTTAACAACCTTTACTACATGGGTGTAGGAGAGAATATCTGTCAGGTGTGAAGAACCAGAAATGAGACCAGGAATTGATCAGAGTGACAGGTTTCATGGC
This sequence comes from Natrix helvetica, assembly GCF_964273705.1. Classification (NCBI taxonomy): domain Eukaryota; kingdom Metazoa; phylum Chordata; class Lepidosauria; order Squamata; family Natricidae; genus Natrix; species Natrix helvetica. The sequence goes on from NC_138552.1 coordinate 161,446,226, forward strand.
TACTTGTTTATTGACAGGAATCTCACTAGAATGATGCAAGCACTGCAGAAATTACTAGATAAATACAGCAAGGCTTTAGGGCAGATTTTCAGCCACTTCCTCCCCACCAGCAATTCAAAGCTAGCCAGCCTTTTCATTCCTCCTCTCAAATAAGCTCCAGATTCCATCAATATCCTTGCTTATATTGTTTTGAAAAAATAATTATAAGAAAAGTGATTCTCTTCTTTGGTCTGGTCTAAGCTGACCCCAGGTTCTAGTCTTACCTTAGGCATGCAAGCCACCTGGGTGACTGTGGGCCAACTCATGGCACAGGGTTGTTATTGTGAGGGGAAGAGGAGAAGGAAGGAATATTATGTATGTTTAATGCCTTGAGTTATTTATAAAAATAATAAAGGCAGGATAAAGGGAAGGGAAGGAATGGAACTTTCCAAAGACCCAGTTAATTCTAAATCATATATCCACAAATATTTGTGATAAACCAAGCATATTTTTCATATTATGAATACAATCTAGAGTTTTAAGGCTTGCTGTGGATTTATGATTTTAATTCTATTCATGTCGCCAGGAGTGTTTGCTTCCTGCTTTATAAATTTCCAACTAAAACCAAATATACTATTTCCAGTAAATAAACTTGAAACGTTAATAATGCCAGGTTTCCTTCCAGAAAACTGAATTTACTCTTTGTCATTCTCAAGGATAAGTTTTACTTTTTCTCTATAGGTTGCCCGAAAGCTTTCCTGAATTACAGAATTTAACATGTCTCTCTGCGAATGACATCTCTCTTCAAGCATTACCTGAAAATATTGGAAAGTAAGCTTTTTCACTTACAGAATGTTTGAAACCTAAAATATGTCACAAATGGACTTTAGATATAAATTTAGATCCTCATGAATATTTCAGACAACAGTCCCTCCAGACCAAGGGCATTGTTAATATCCTGGATCATTTGCACCTGGAGTAGTGGGTCTACTAAAAATGTCATGAGGAATCTCCATTTCAGCTTCAACTTATGAAAGGCATCCAGCACTATTTCAGTCTAGAATCCTCCTTTTGCTGAGGTTTTAAATATATTCTTTTCTATATATAATGAAAGTATGCTGCCCTTCAATAAACATATGTAAAACCTATAAGCATAAACAGTAAAAAACAGGAAATGTCAAAATGACATGATGCAGATAACAGATGTCTTACATGAAAATATAAACTTACAATTCTTCTGCATATAATTTACATGTTGGTCTCTTTATGTTCATGTTTGTTGATGTTTGGTAGAAATAGCTGCGTCACTGATTTTTCCTTGTTATTTCAGCTGTTTCTTTTTGAAATTGTATCTTAAATAGCATTCAGGGTGGACACTTTGTAAAGTATGTTAGTGCAGGCAAATCACTTTTCTTATAATATTAACACAGTCACGTATGCGGCTACTTCAGAGTCTGTCGGCATGCAGCTTCATTTCATTTCCTGGTGGTACCGACTGAAGTTGTCCCAACCAAGGACAGTCTCTGCAAGTATTCCAGAAAACACCACATTGCTAAGATAGTGCAACTTTCTCTGTGAAGCACATCTTTCTAAGATTTTGCAGAGCTCTTCCTTACGTTTGAAAAAAGTTGTCCTTTTGACCAATATGTTAGAAGTTAGATAATCTGTAGCCATCAGCACGAATTTCTATTCATTTATTCTTGCAACAACTATTCTTATGAGATACAAAAGCAGGGCCTCCTTCCAAATTGTGATTGTTTCTGATGGACAGAATATTTGACATCTCTTGAGCAGTTTTGAAAGTACTAAATTCAGAATTTGAGAGTACAGTATAGACAGGGAAATATAACATTGTCTAACATATGAGGAACGGTTGCAGGAACTGGGTATGTCTAGTTTAATAGAAAGAAGGACTAGGGGAGACATGATAACAGTGTTCCAATATCTCAGGGGTTGCCACAAAGAAGAGGGAGTCAAACTATTTTCCAAGGCACCTGAGGGTAGAACAAGAAGCAATGGGTGGAAACTAATCAAGGAAAGAAGCAACTTAGAACTGAGGAGAAATTTCCTGACAGTTAGAACAATTAATCAGTGGAACAGTTTGCCTCCAGAAGTTGTGAGTGCCCCAACACTGGAAGTCTTTAAGAAGATGTTGGATAGCCATTTGCCTGAAACGGTATAGGGTTTCCTGCCTAGGCAGGGGGTTGGACTAGAAGGCCTCCAAGGTCCCTTCCAACTCTACTATTGTATTGTATTGTATTGACTATAGTAACCCTAACATGCTGGGTGCTGCCAGAAATCAACGTCTTCAGTATTCCAGTTTGAGGGGCAGGAGCCAGATAGAACTCAATGTATGATTAATAAATGTCTAATACATCCAAAAGACGTCTGGCTCACTAAAACAATTGTTTTTACATGCCAGTCTGTTAAATGCATATTTCTGAACCTTAGTGTTTCTTAACAATAATATTAGACTAATTGGTTACTTTTGATGATGATTTTGTTCAAGTTTGCTGTCATTGTTACTGTTCATGATCTTATCCCCAAACCCATAAATCCATCACATCTTCATCCAATCTTCTTCGCCCATGCTGGCATTTCCACCCATTTAGATCCGGTCAGATGCAGAGGTGCGGAGACAAAAGATGACCTTGGGCTTCTAGAAAGGAATGACAACAACACATTCTACAATTCTACTCCTTTCTATTCCCCCTCCCAATTACTACACTAATGAAACAGCATAGGAAAATAATAGAGTGTGTGGCAGGCCGTTTCCTGAAAAGAGAATAACATAAAAGTTAACATAACAAAATTAACCACCTCTCCCCCCTCCCCCCAGGGGGACCCTTTGGCTTATTGGGAAACTTCTCATGGAATTGTTTTACTAACTTCTCCACTTTTAGGTTCCAGCTTTTCACCCAAGTAGCTTCAGACAAAGGGTAACCCTTCCAATGCACTAAATACTGTAAGCGACCCCTATTCAGCCTGGAGTCTACGATTTCTTCCACCTCATATTTTGTTTCTCCTTCTATCACTACAGGAGGAGGCAAAGCTTGGGTGGATGCTCTTATGCTGGACCCAATTACTGGCTTCAACAAGCTACAATGAAACTCTGGGTCAATTTCCCCTAGACTTCTGGGTAGACTGAGTTGAACTATAACTGGGTTAACTATTTTCACTATTGGGAGTGGACCAAATTCCTTGCTAGGCATTCTTAATCTCATGTACTTGGTAGATACAAAAACTTTGTCCCCCACATGAAAGGGGTTTTGGAGAGAGCGGTGTTTATCAGCTTGCTTCTTGTAGGCTTCTGCCGCATCTGCTAGAGCAGTGATGGCGAACCTATGGCACGCGTGCCACAGGTGGCACGCGGAGCCATTTGTCAGGGCACGCGAGGCGCTGCCCTGTTAGCTGGCCAGTGCGCACGCACACGCTGGCCAGCTGAGTTCACCCCTTTTAAAGCCATTTTCGAGGGCGAAAAGAGCCCCCCCCGCCCCCTGGAGGCCCTCAGGAGGCTTCATGAGCTTCCCTGAAGCCTCCGGAGCGCAAAAACCCGGCCCTATGGGCAAACCGGAAGTTCGGGAATGCACTTCCGGTTTGCTCGGAGGGTCGTTTTGAGCACTTCGAAGGCTTCAGGGAAGCCTCCTGAAGGTTCCTGAAGCTCCGGAGGGCTTCCCGGGGGGTCAGGGGAGGCTGTTTTCACCTTCCCCATGCTCCTATAAAGCCTCTGGAGCCTGGAGAGGGCGAAAAAAGCATGCAAAAATGGGGGTGTTGCGCCTGTAGTGCACGCATGTGCACTGGGGAGGATGTCGCGCATTGCATTATGGGTATGGCACGCCTGCACACGACCCCCCTGCGCTCCCCCCACTTATGGCACGCGAGGCAAAAAAGGTTCACCATCACTGTGCTAGAGCCTTCTTCGTATTTTCTCATCTTTTTTTAGTGTGTCCATTCATTCATTCAGAAACATGAAGAAGGGAGGTTCTCTAGGCAGCTCAGGCATGGCAACAAATTCCATGCCACTTGTAATCTGGAAAGGAGTTAATCCAGTGCTGCTGTGGACCGAATGAATCATTGTACGCCACTTCGGCGAAGGGTAGCAAGTCCAACCAGTTGTCTTGCTGATAGTCCACATAACACCGGATGTATTGTTCCACCACCACATTGGCTCTCCCTGCTGCACAGTTCATGCTGGGATGAACCTCTGAGTTCAGTTCTTGTGTGGACCCAATGGATCTCAGGACCTCTCTCCAGAACTTAGCTGTGAACTGGACCCCGCAGTCTGAAATGATCCTCTTGGGCAATCCGTGCAGGCGATAAATGTGTTTCACAAATATTTTCGCTAATTTCTTTGCGGACGGCAACCCTGAGCAAGTGATGACGTGTGCCTGCTTGGAAACCAAATCAATAACTGTCCAGATTACTTTATTCTCACTGCTGTCTGGGAGTTCGATGATGAAATCCATTGCAACCTCTTCCCATGGTCGGTTAGGTCTGGCCACTCGTTGTAATAGTCCAGGGGACTTCTCTGGCAGTGGTTTCATCGTTGTGCAAGTAGCACACCTTTTTAAATAATCTTCCACCTCCGTTTTCATCTTTGGCCACCAAAATTGATGCCTGGGGAGGTGGAGCGTTTTTAGGAATCCAAAGTGGCCTCCTAGTTCAGCCTCATGGCTTCGCTGTAGAACTTCCAGCCTCAACCCTGTGGAGACGTACAGTTTTGACCCCTTCCAGGCTAATCCATTTTCCATCTTTAGGATATCCTGCTTATTGTTGAGCCACTGGTCTGTTGGGAGTGCCAATTTCATAGCTGTCATCAGCTTATCATGGCTTCAGTTAGTGACTTGGGCTGTCTTTTGGTGAGAGGAAGAAATTATGGGATGAACAACTTCTCCCTTCTTACTGTCGTACTGTGGTTTTCTCGACAAAACATCCCCCAACAAGGTTTTTGGTACTTGTTGGATCCCTGGGGTTTTTGTCTCTGCTATAGGTTCTGGGCTCTTGGGTTCAATCGTCCCTGGGTGGCCCTTTTCCTCCACCAGTAGTAGCAGCCCAAACACAATCAACAATTTCCTACTGCCGTCTTCCCACTTTATCGTAGGCTTCCACTTGTCAAGCCATGCAAGTCCCAAGATAATATTTTCTGGCACCTCTGGAGCCACAATGAATCTGAGAAGCTCATAGTGGCGTCCCACTTGTAACTTTACCAGTTCAGTTATTAGCGTGGTTGGGGCCCATCCAATTAGTGTTCCATCTACCTGCTCAACCTGAATGGGACAGGCTAGAGGTCTTGTGTGTATGCTTAGTTGCTTGACAATTGACATGCTGATTAAGCATCGAGTGCAACCGGTAACCACAACTGCTTCAACTTCCCCTTCTATCCCCCATTTCGGGTACTTGGAGGTTGACTTGGAAGGCAAAGGGGCGGATGGGTACACTCATCATTGGGTCATTTTCGGCATTTTCCTCCTCTGAGGCCTCCCCATTGGTATGACTCTTCGTCACCTTAGGTTGGGGATCCTCTTCCAGAGGTTGTTGGCCCAGATGAATCTTTTCTGGTGGCATTTGGGGCCTTCTCTTTACTGCTATGGCAGTTGGTGTGCACGTTTGTGGCATTGGGGCTGGAGCCAAGCACTCTGATGCTCTGTGGCCAGGTTGACAGCAATGGTGGCATTTTATTGGCCCCACGAGGAAAGGAAACTAGTTACATCTCTAAACTTAGGAACCACCTCATCACATTGTTCTGCTATCCATCCTACAGTTTCCCCCTCATTCATCCCTTCTTCCATTGTTGAGAACTCTTCTCTGTAGAAAGGTGGGGCATTGCAGGTGAGACTGGACTCTGTGGGGACGGGTCAATCCCTGGTTTGGCCACTGCCCAGTTATCTGCCATGGTGCCATCTGCTGAGGGAGGGCAGGTGACCACTGGCATTCCTTCCATCCATGATCTGGGGTTAAAACCCATCCCGGGGTTGCCTGATTCACAGGTTGCAGTTCAACCAATGATGGCTGGCTAGGGGGGTGGGGTTATGTGCCAAGGCCCCCTCTGCTGGCTTGGAGGATTTTGCCATGTTGATGGCCAAGCAGGTGCCCAGTAGCATCTCTGCCATCCATGACCTGGGAAGAAAGCCCAATTTGGTGGTGCTTGATTCACAAACTGCAGCCCAATTTCCAGTGGCTGGCTAGTGAAAGATGCTGGCCAAATCCCTTCTTGCTGGCTGGGTTGAATTTCCCATTTTGATAGGGAATCTGTCTTCAACTCAGTTGTAGGATAATGGGTCATTTCATTTATCGCTGTTTGGAAGGAGTAATTATCTCCACTCCAGTCCTCCACACACATGCACACTTGATGCCCGCTATGCGTGCATGCACAGTATTAAAAAAATTGCTTCTGTGCTTGCACAGAAGCAAAAAACAAGATGGCACCCCCAAGAGAACCGGTTTGGGGGCTTGGCAGGCCAAGTTACTAACTACTTGGCCAAACTGGTCTGAACTGGTAGGATCCCACCTCTGATGGAAGGCTGAATCAACCTTGAGCCAGTCAGAATCAAACTGCCAAACTGCAGTCAGCTGGCAGTCAGCAGAAGTAATCTTCAGTACTGCATTCTAACCACTGCGCCACCACAGCTCATATATTGCCCCCAACAAACTGGGTCCTCATTTTACTGATCTCGGAAGGATGGAAAACTGAGTCAATCTTGAACCGGTTGGGATTGAACTGTTGACGATGGGCAGAGTTAGCATGCAATACTGCATTCTAACCACTACGCCACCAAGGTTCTAGTTTCAAGGATACTCTCTGATAGTATACTATACAGGTAGTCCTTGACTTACGACCACAATTGGGACCAGAATTTCCATCGCTAAGCAAGGTGGTTGTTAAGTGAACCAGATTTTACTACCTTTCCCCCCCAATAGTTGGTAAGCAAACCACTGCAGTTGTTAAATGAATTACGCAGTCATTAAATGAATCTGGCTTCCCCCATTGACTTTACAGCAAGAAAGTGATAACACGACCCACGATACTGCAATCCTTGTAAATATATGCTGAGCACCCAAATTTTGATCATATGACTGTGGGGATGTTGCAAGGACTAGTCATAAATCACTTTTTTTCAATGTTGTTGTAGCTTTAAAAGTTGCTAAATGAATGGTTACAGCCAAACTTATAGGACTTACAGTCAAACAAGAATTTACCAGGGTGATAAAATCTTACAATACAGTACAATAGCAGAGTTGGAAGGGACCTTGGAGGTCTTCTAGTCCAACCCCCTGCCTAGGCAGGAAACCCTATACCATTTCAGACAAATGGCTATCCATCTGACCTAGAAGGAAGCAGAGTTGGGATAAATGTGCTAACTTTATTCCTCTTATCACCCTCTTTCTGTTGCCTTCCAGATGTGGAGGGCACATGATAGCAGGACTGTTTTTTCTTCTTTTTACTCTAGGTGCTTTGTGAGTAACTTAGAAGCCTAGTTTTCAGGTTTCTAAATCACAAGGAGCCTTAGCTGAATTTCCTTCTACATACAGAAAGGGGCAACCCAAAAGCAGCCCATTTCATCTTCATGAATAAGAAGAACCCATATTTAGAATTCCTGATATGGTCTTCTGAGCACTATCCACATTTTCCTGTTAGTGTGAGATCTGTGATTTAATATATTTATTTTATTGCTTAATCTGTTTTTGGAATGCTGAGAAACCAAATTGCATTTTGCAACTGGCAGAACCTGGAAATCGCTGTTCAATTAGATGTATACATAACATGTGTAATTACTAGTTAACAGCTCTAATGCATAGCCAAAATTACTTTACAAATTCACATGTGAATGAGAAACTGCTGCGTTGAAGCATGGCTCTAATTTAAAACTGAGCCAACTTGTTTTGGAATGTATTCCCTAAGGCTCCTGATAGGTTCTATACTTCAAACCAGAAGTGACATCTGGAATACTCAAGGAAGAAAGCAACAATCTTATTTATTTAAGAAATTGCATCTTCTCTTATGTTGACGAGGCTATTAGCTTGCATGGAATATTTAAGCATTCCTAAAACATATGGTTTTCTGAGACTTGGCTGAAAAACTCTTTTTCCATGATAGCATTCAAAATGTGCACATATGTTGGTCTAATTTCTGACCTGATACATTTCTAGAATAGGCCAGTATTATAAATCCACAATTCTATGGCCCAATCAATACAGGTGGTCCTCAATTTACTACAGTTCATTTGGTGATGTTCAAAGTTATAAGGTCACTGACCTTATGAAAGTTGCAGCATCACCGTGGTCCTGTGATCAAAATTCAGATAGTTGGCAACTGACTCATATTAATGACATTTTACAAGATCATGTGATCCCCTTTTGCGACCTTCTGCCAAGCAAAGTCAATGGGGGGGGGGAACCAGATTCACCTAACAACCATGTTACCAATTTATCATCTGCAGTGATGTGGCCAAAAAGGCCATAAAATGGGGCAAAGCGCATTTAACAAATGTCTTTTTTTAGCAACATAAATTTTGAGCTCAATTATGGTCGTACGTTGAGGACAACTTGTAGTTGTACTGATTAAGATTGAGATTTCGTACTGTATATCTGAACACTGGGAAGTTCTATAAGAAAAGGAAATTCATAGCCAGAATTCTGTGAATTATTTTACTTGGTGAGTAAGGTGGGTCTGCTTAAGAATATTGCATACTAACCCAGAGAATTGAGGAAAGAGTATTCCTTATACAACTATTAAAGAAGAGTAGTGCTGATCTGGAGCAGGGCAAAATGTCACCTACCATCCTGCAGTTTGCTTGGTAATAATGCAGAAAGCAGTCTAGCAATCCCTAGATTAAGAACGAGTTCTGTTCCTAACTCAGTATTTAACTCAAATTTGTATTTATTGGAACCCCTTATTTACAAATGGGCTACCTATTAATGGAATGGTGGATGGCACTGCCCTTTCTCAAGCTTTCAGGAACCTCCAGGAATACAGGAAAATGTGTTGTATGGTGTTTAGCAATTCTTAAAAGCATTGCACAGCTTCAGCCATTTGTTGGTTCGAGGAAGGAGAACACCACCTGCCATTTTTAGTAATTTGCAGCCTGGTTCAATATCTAGGGGTTATCCTTAAAGGGAGACCCTGACTAAAATGGCTAAGTTAGATTTTATTAGCAAGTTGCAATTACTGTGTTAAAAGTTTAGAATTCAAGTTTGCACATTAAAAAACTAATATGTTTGCTAATACATAGCCAATAGCTCAAACAAGTGCACTGTGATAGATAAACTCACTTTTCTTTTCTTTTATACATCACTAACTATAATACTATCATCCCCCCCCCCCTGTGTTTACATATCTGCCAAGTAAGGCAAAATTTTGTCACCTGACAAATGTGGTTCTAGCATATGGCTGTTCTGTTAAGTTCTCTGCAGATTTTTATAAATGATTACTGTGGCATTTTTTTCTAGAATCCATTACCAAGGCAAAGGCAACTATGTTTTAGAAAATGCGGATATATTGCTATTTTTATTTTGAAATTGAAGGATTAAAACAGATTACAGCATTGGGGAAAATGTCCAATTCTTTGTGCTCCATTTAGTCCTAAATAAAGCCCAGAGAGGGAAAATGTTACTATGGTGATATAGACTTTTACTGTATTATGAAGAGGTGACAATGAAAAACTTACCCATATAAGGTCATTTACAGTGAGAACTCCATTATGAAATGCTATGAATAGAATCCTTTTAATTGATCCTTCTATGACTAATCCCTTAAATCTTAACTATCAAGCCAATAAATAAAATTACTGTACATTCAGATTGCAGTGAATATATACTTTCATTACTATTGAGGAAAATAGTTTATATTGTCTTGAAAATATTAGGTAATAAAAGGATATGATTTATCTTCTGTAGAAACACTCTTTTTTATTATGCATACATGTATGTAATTATTTGATATACACTGCAAACACCACAAAATGTATGTGAAATATATTTGATAAAATACAAGTAGTCCATGACTTAACTACCACAGTTGGGATTGGATCTTCCATCATTAGGTGAGGTGGTTGTTCAATCTGTTGCACCCTGTTTTACAACTTTTGTGCCATGTTAGTTAGGTAAATCACTGTTGTCATTGAATGAATCACATGGTCAGTAATGGAATCCAGTTTTCCCCCATTGACTTTGCTTGCTGGAAGCCAATTAGGACTGGTGATTACATGACCTTGGGATGCTGCAACCGTCATGAATACATTGGTTGGCTGCCAAGCTCCTGAATTTTTATCATGTGACTGCAGAAACACTGTAATATACTGTATGTAAGTGTGAGGACTCTGTAAGTGTGAGGATTCTACACACACACATACACACAAACACTTTATATATAAATCCCCTGGATTTTAGTTATCCTCTCAGTTAACATACAAATTCATCTCTTTCACTGTATTTACTGCTTTGAGAATGATGCACACAAACTTCCTGCTTTCTCGCACTGATTCACCTTCTTTTACATGTGCTCCCTGAGATGTGTGGAACTTGACTTTTAGCTAATTTTACAGCAATCTTTTTGAATAAAGAAAATGGTGCACTTACGAGGAGTGTAGTGATTTGGCCTCTTTTATGGCAGGTAGGGCACTTGGAGGGATGAAAGCATAGTGGCACTGCCCTGCTAGTGCTCTGTAGAGGGTAAAGAGAATGACATTGATGGAAACAGGGGTGATCTGTTATCAAAGCAGCAAGTAAATGAGAAGAGAGAAATATGAAAATGTCTTAAACAGACACCCCTCAAATTTACATTAATTTAAAAGAATAAAGAAAGGAAGCACAGTCATACTTGCAAGATTCTGTTACTACTGCCAATGTTAATAATAGTAGTTTTAGGCCCATGTGGAGCTTGTTGATTTGATCTAACCCATAGGGTTGTAACTTGTCAGTCTAGAAGAACAAGGTGAAGGAACCTTCTACTATCTAAAAAGTCTGGTATCTCTCAGCATCTTGTTCCCACCAATTCTGCTCCTTGCTGCTTGGCTTACCTGGTCAGAAATATTGCTTGGTGTAGGTTTCAACTTATCAAAATATCAGCTTAGGTAATATATCTACCGGCTTATGTAGACTTTAAGGAAATGCTTGGGACGTTCTATTTACAACGCCTACTTTTTGCTTTCTTTTGTAGCATTTTTTTATGTCACAAAAGATTAACCGTATTTATTCTGTGTCTCTAGCCTCTATAACCTGGTGTCACTGGAATTAAGGGAGAATCTATTAACGTATTTACCTGAGTAAGTATTTTCTCTGTTTGTTTTGTATGAATTGAGAATCTTTTGTTTCCTGAATATGGAAATGAAATTAACGACTAGAATACATTTTCCAGCAGGAAGAGTATTGTCTCTATTTCATCATGGAGAAAATCTGTATGGTTTGTTAGGAGTAAAAAATTACTTGACGAAACAAAATCAATCAATCAATGTCTTTATTAACACTAATTGATGTAATGCTAGGAAAAACTAGACAACCCATGACCTCTTGGGTCATTCTTTCCTTACCATATTCCTCAATAGCTTCAACAATGGCAGAGTTTCGAATGCACTTGAAAAGCCCTTGGAAATTCAGAGAGATATTCAGAGATGTATCTGCCTTGAAAATACATTGATCTGTGTAGCACAGTCAAGCATCAGGAGTTGATCACAGGAAATGATTTTTGACACTTTGGTTATATCATAAAATACTTTATGATAATGTTATGTCATAATATGTTTTACAAAATTTCCTGAATTTCAGTTCCATGAGAGTCATGGATCCTAGATTTTGGGCACTTTCTGTAAGTTAGCCCATTTGATTGAAGTACCTTGGTTCAAGAGGTTTTGCCCTATGAGGCACCATTTCTCCCAATTAAATGTTATAGACACGAGTGTTTTAATAGTATATAGATCATATTAAGAATGTCCTAATCTAATTACAATGCTAAACTTTGTGTTTATGAACTTTTAAAATTATATTGTTCCTGATTTTTCAGGTCAGTTGCCCAGCTGCAGAGACTAGAAGAACTAGATTTAGGAAATAATGAACTTTATAATTTGGTAAGCACTGCATATGTTGAAAATTCAGTACACAACTACCTAAACTCTCAGTTGTAAGATATAAAAAATGGGCTACAGAGTTGACTTGATTATGTGTAATTTGTTTTTTCTAACAGTTCTTCAAAATTATCAGTTTTTTGGCTACATTAACCATGTTAAATTACAGCATGCAGTTTTCTGTGTGTCTATTTTTGTGATTTTTTTTAATTCAAAAGGAAAGGCTAAAAATCGCTTTTTGAAATGTATTTAAATCTCAAAAAGATATACAACATAACAAAAAGAAAAACTAGGAAGGAGAGGATAGAAGAGGGGAAAAGGTGAAGAATGAAAAGGGGGATGACTTTCTTTAGCACACTAAGCTCTTAATTGAAATTAAACCAAAGCCACAAAAATATACAGATTAAACAATCAAGATAACATTAACATTATTCAATGAAAAATCTCTTACTCTAAATTTAAACATAAGCATAAAAAAGCATAAAAGATATAGGAAATATGTCTAACAATATGAACATAAAAATATGACATTTTAATAATGGCAAATCTAGTAATCGAATCCTAAAATCAAAACTTCATTTTTACCTTTCTCAAGAAAGAAGTCCAAAAGTGGTCTACAAATGGAAACAAAACCAGATAGGCTTTTGTCTTTTACCAATTAGTCAGTTCTTGGCATTTCTGCCAATTCCATGGATCTCTCTCCCTTATTTTTCTCCAGGAAAGTCTGAGGATTTTGACCTAGATTGGGATTGCAACATGAACATACAGGGATTATTCCTTCAATTCCATCAATGCAATTGTGTCTTTCCCTTGTATGGACTCAGAGATAATTAAATTTTTAAAAAGTTCCATTCATGCCCATGGTAGAAAAATGACTTCTATTGACCCACAGGACATGTCCAGTGTCCATCATATGTCAAAGGGAAGGATTAAATCTCATGTTTTCACTTGATCCCAGGTCCATTTGGGGTGCTTGCTTTTGAGTTAAGAGAGGGAAAAAACCCGTACTATATATTTAAATGTGCCAAATAGTTGATTTGGGGTTACTTTGCTGAAAGAGCTGGATGGAGAGCTGACTTCACTTCGGACGAAGATAAATAAGGAATCACTTGAGGCAGGAGAGGGAAGACTTCCTTGAAACCACCTGGATCACAAAGGTGTAGCTCGTTCTGCTGTTATTTGGCCTGGGTAAAAACTCTGATTCACTAGGCCATGAGTCAGCAGCTTTTACGAATAAGGCAGAACAGGGCTTCCAAAGAGCCATCCCTTCTTTTTGGAAAGACATTTGCATTCTGCCTCTCTCTGAAGCAAGGAATGTCACTAGACATCTTTCCTAAATTGAGAAGAAAGCTCCCCTCCCTTCCCCTCCCCTTCCTCCTTTGGCTGACATTCTGAAAGTATGCATCAGTTGCATGTGTTGTTTTAAAATTATACTGTGAAGCAGGGGTGAGATTCAGCAGGTTCTGGAGAGCTGGTAGTGGAAATTTTGAGTAGTTCAGAGAACGAGCAAATACCACCTCTGGCTGGCCCCAGAGTGGGTTGGGAATAGGGATTTTGCAATATCTTTCCCCCAGGAGTGGGGAAGGAATGGGGATTTTGCAGTAACCTTCCCCTGCCACACCCACACTCACTAAGCCACGCCCATAGAACCGGTAGGAAAAAAAATGTGAATTTCACCACTGCTCTGGAGCAATTTTTCTGAAATTTCTTAATGTAATTTTTTCCTTATATGTGTGATTCTATATTTTCTTTGGAAAAGAGAAAAAAAAAGTTAAACCCAATTTGAAAGAATGTGCAATTAACATTGCCTATATGTTTTTGAAAGTTTTGTTATGCAGATAGAGTGTAATTGACCCTTATGTAGAAACTCTGGAGAAATAATGTATTTTATTAAAATAGCCATTCTTGTAAATGCTTTTTATGTAGTTTCTTCTTTATGAAGTCATCCCTTTGCTCTTGTTCAGCCAATACATTCCCATGTTCAGCAGGGATAGTAGTGAGATGCTTCTCCACACTGATAATTTACACTAGTATTGTGAAAAAAATGCTCTCCATGCTTATAATGTGATTGCAGCAGGCTGCATTCCTATACCCATGTATGCTTCCATTGTCATTTCAGTTCATACTGAAACAATTCCAGTAACTTGTTAGTGCTGGTGAGTTCTTGTTCTGCAATTGCACAATAAAAGAGGTTTTGCTTATTTCACCAACGAAACTAGGGGAGTTGAAGGAAAGGTCATTGTTGCTGGTTTGTTAAATTGAACACTGGAAGACCAACTCACTACAGATAGTCCTCAACTTACGACTACAATTGAGTCCAACATTTCTGTTGCTACGTGACACAGTTGTTAAGTGAGTTTTACCCCATTTTATTATCTTTCTTGGCAGAGTTTTAAGTGAATCACTGCAGTTGTTAAGTTAGTAACATAGTTGTGAATCTGGCTTCCCCATTGACTTTGCTTGTCAGAAAGTCACAAAAGGTGATCACGTGAGCCCAGGACACTGCAACCGTCATAAATATGGGCCAGCTGCCAAGTGTCCAGATTTTGATCACAAGACTATGGGGATGCTACAGCGATCATAAGTGATAAAAACAGTCCAAGTCACTTTTTTCAGTGCTGTTGTAACTTCAAACAGTCATTAAAGTATTGGTTGTAAGTTGAGGACTACTGTTACACTTTTGAAAATGCCCTTCCCATATTTATTGAGTTTTTGTTGTCCAATACTGTATTTCCACTTTTCCTGTTTATGAGCAGTTGCAAAAAGTTTCTTTGACTTGTTCTTATTTTCTGGTCACAACTATACATAGAAGTAACCACATAGGGTTGTTAAGGTTTTTTTTTTGGGGGGGGGGCAATGTTATGGAAGTTATTTTTATTGATTTGATATTTTTTTAAAACTTTGTAGTCTAGATCAGCCAAGGGTTGCTGGGTGTTGCCATATGTGATACTTCATTTTAAAATCAATTTTAAACCACTTGTGCTTTGGAGTTTTTCTTCCTTGTTATCTTTGGTAGTAAGAGAAAAGGAAGTATGTACAAGAAAAATTCCTCTTGCAAATATTTACGGATACTAAACAGGGTCAAGCATGGTTAATATTTGAAAGAGCCTCTGGGGTATTATCAGAGTTGTAGACTAGACCAGGAAATAAGAAAACATCTTGGAAGAATGCATTGGTGAACTGCTTCTTCATTGCTGCCAAGAAAATTATATAGTCATGTTAATGAAGTCACCAAGAGTCACGTTTGCCTCAAATGAGACTTTATCTTTTAAATGATTTCTCTTTAAATTCTTATTGCTATAGTTTGCTATAGTTTGGTGCCATATAGCCTGAGATAGTGCTGCCATTGGCTTAGATTTTTAACCTAACCTTGGCACAGCACAGTATAGGTTAGGCTGTCTTAAAAAAAAAAAGCTAACAATTTACAATTCAATGTGTAAAAGGAACTAATATTGCTATGTATCTTGCCCATCCTCCAAGGCAGGGTTTCAAGCTATTTAATGAGTAGTGCTATAAATAAACCTCTTATAAATTAACATTTTAAAAAAGAAACGCCCAAGGAAGAGATTAATTTAAAAAAAAGCTAAGCACAAAAATATTAAGCTTTCTCATTCCCTCCCACCACTGTACCACTGGAAATCAACCTGTAAAAGAATGAAAAAGAATAGAGGCTGTTACTTAATATCCACAAATTGTACCCGGCAACTAAATATACTCCGAGGTTAGGTTCCTAATAACAGTCGTTCAATTTACTCTGTAGATTTGAAAATTAAAAGAACTGAAAAGGAAAAAAATAAATGATACCCAATTCTTTCTCCACATCTGCAGTTTTCCCAAGTCATTCTGGGGCCTTCAAACATTTGAAATTAAAAAAAAAACATCTTTTTTCCTAAGTTTCAGGAAAAGTGTAACCATAATTTTCAAGAAACTCTAGCAAAACAATTTTTAAAAGTCCAACAATGGAACTTTAAAAAAATTAAAACTGGTTATATCTAGCCATAATTCTTGTATTTTTAAAAGTGAATATGCATGTTTGTGTGTATGGATTTTATTTTATTTAAAATTGTATAGAGAGAATATTATGTTTCCCTGCAGATATGTACAATCTAAGCGGAATCTTCTTGTGCTGAAGGCTTTGTTTGTGTGTGACTCTGAGAACAGTTCATAGTCAGGAAGAGAATTAGCTGTAGTTAATGTGAAAGTTATGATGGATTTCTTAAGTCAATAGTGTTTACATATAATCTTTATAATTTGCATGATCAATCAATATAGAATGTCACAGTCAGTTAAACCATTTGAAGGGGCCAGCATGGGAGACCCAAAACCACTTCCCCACCCTACCCCCAAAAAACTGTATGAGAGGGATGTGTTTTCAAAATATGAGAAAATGAAAGAAAATAGGTGTTTCTTCAGTTAAGAGGATATTTTGTTCTAACCAAATCTGTAAAAATATTTTTTAAGACTTCAAAGGTAGTATTTTAATTGTTTTTCCATGTGTATAATTGTCTGCATGATTATAGCATCATCAGTAGAAAATAAATAACTTTTCTTCTTTATGGCTTTAAAATAATTATGTAACTCAAAAGGAAATCCCCAACTTGTAATGAAACTTGTCCTGCATACTTTTTTCTATCAGTAGTTTAAATTCCTTTCTTCACTGATGTCTTGGAAGAAGGATGTTTTCTCATTGTCCCATTTAATCTCCTCCAGATCACTTGATTTTCTTATAATTTTATCTTCTATGTTGAATTTACAAATATGACCAAAATGTCTCTAGGTTTTTGTGTGTTCCTAAGAGAATAAACCCAACGAGCACATTCAATAGCTTTATCCCTTAGGTTCAAGTCAGAGCTCAGGTCACTAATTTTCTAAATAAGATAAGCAGCCAAAAGGGTTGTTCCAGTTTTCTTTGACACTCCTTTGATCCTTAAATAATGTCTCCTGTTAACCATCCTGTAAATCTGCTAACTCAGTCTTTGCTTTAGAAATATTCTTTTAAGCCTTGTTTATCTCTAGATTATTCCTTGCAGCCATATCATAAGCTTTGTTGATTACTTAAGCTATATCTGCTACTTGCTGTGACATTTCCATAAATTGTTTATTCATTTGCTCAGATATATATCTGCTATGTCTTTACTTACTTCACATCTGTTTATCCCATTCTGTCTCCAGTTCTTTTTAAAGTTGTTTCATTAATTGTGTGCATACCATGTCTGTGGACATTGCTTTCTTCCTCCATTGTTGCTTCTTCATTACCGGGAAGAGGTGCCTCCTCAACCTCCTTTAGGTCTTTCAAATAAGCTTTGATCCCCTTTTCCTTGCAGAGGGTCTCTTTCCTTAATATCCTGCTTAAATTATCTTACTGTTTGATTAAAAGGGCAAGAATTCTGTTCATAGTTTGGGCTAAGTATATTGTAGTTATGGTAAATAGCTGACTTTTCTGATTGGATGAAGCCATAGCAGCTGTAAAGTCAACACAGAAGTCAGGAAACCGTGATAGGTTGAGCTGCACCTTTCTTTCACCTCCTTGAAGTTTTGAACTGTCAGCAGCATGGAAGGATTTGTACAATTGATTACCTCAGATTAATTAGGCTAACAGTCAGGAGTGTCATCACTTTGCCTGTCCCTAACCTAATAAGGACACAGGGGATAACTAACAGGGAATGGCAATCATCATTTTTTGTGCTTAACTTTATTTGTTTGCAAAAAAAAAATCTGGCTATTTAGGATAAAATAAAATGAAGTTGGATTTCTTTATGGGTTATTGTGCTATATTGTTTAATGCTAATCATGGTATCCTATCTTTTATATATTACAGCCAGGAACTATAGGTGCACTTTATAACCTTAAAGACCTCTGGTTAGATGGAAACCAGTTGGCAGAAATACCTCAGGTAAGATTAGATACTTCCTGGAACTTTGCAACTAAACTTACCTGCTTATTGAAATAAAAACATTTAAAAATAAGTATGCTGTTGTTGTTTTTTTCATTACATGTTTATTCTCAGTATATTAGCACCTCTTCATTTTCAGTATCTGTGTCTTCATTTTGAAGCTGAAGACGTTGTTTTGGGGCAAGGACATTATGCTGGTTCTTTCTCTTCTTGTTTATGAAAGCAATGCACTTGTTTACTTGGGAGTAAGATAACATATTTTTCCCTGAGCAATGGAGAACCTGGTGACAGTGGAACAGCTAAATATTAAGGTCTGGGTCTGTGAAATATTCACAGAATTACCGGTAGCTATGTGACTGAATGCCAAATAGTTTCTTCAGAACAGGTCCAATTTTAGGGGAAGATTTGTGAGCATGCAGATTTGTACTGATAAGATTGCCCTCCTGATTTAGCACCTTTGAAATACTTCAAGGAAGGTTTATAAACAGATATTTTGAAGAACTGATAATAATGAAACAGAGTGCCCAACTCTAGGAGTTTTCTGCCTTGGAGATTAGAAAGAGAGCATGAAGGAACGTACTTCCTTTATCAGGGGTAGACATCAATGGCAACTTTACAACCTGTGGATTTCAACTCCTAGAAGTCTGGAAGTCACAGAATAATAGAGTTGGAAGGCATCTTCGCGGTCTTCTAGTCCAACCCCTGGTTTAGGCAGAAAACCCTATACTATTTCAGACTAAAGTTGAGTCCGCAGGTCGTAGAGGCGACATAGTTGTCCACCCCTATTCGTTAGCCTCTTTCATAAAGGGGTAGTTTTGGTTACTTGTTTTTAACCTTGTCCTACACAGGAATTTGCTGCTCAACAGAGCAGGTGCAGAGTGGCTGTTTGGGTCTGCCTGCGTGCCTGCCTCTGTGTTGATTTAGCAGAAGGAGTGCAGGGACAAATGACTGCTAACTGCAGTCAAAACATGTTTCAATGATCTAGTTGCAGGATTTGTATATAAATCGGAAATATTTAAAATGTTGCTTTGGTAAAACTTCTTGTAAAACAAATGAAGGCATAAAATCTATGTATGCTATCCTTGAATGAGTCCTGATATTTGTTAATGTCAATAGAAAGCGGAAATTGAATTAATGTACTTCACCTTTTTAGGTTGAACTGTTGAACCTTGAGCTAGTACTAAGGGTTGGGTGTGGGTTTAATGTACCCTCAAAGTCTGAACATATATTAACAGACTATTGGCCCATGCTAGATGTTACACGTACAGATTTTACTGGTGATTTACCTATGATATCATCACAAGTGTGTTATCATCCAGCAGGGAGGCTTTGTAGTCTTGTCCTTAGGAATGTTGTAATTGGACAAATGTCAGATCTCTGGGCATTGGCACGTTGAGGCACGACTTTGTCTTTTGTTTTGTAGGAAATAGGAAACCTGAAAAACCTGCTGTGTCTGGATATCTCTGAAAACAAACTGGAAAAGCTACCCGAAGAGATAAATGGCCTGACCTCTTTAACTGACCTCCTCATCTCTCAGAATCTCCTTGAAATGTTACCAGATGGTGTAGGTGTGTGAAATCTTTTCTTTTAAACAACAAACGTTAGAGTATTTAATCCAAGTAAGAAGTTGAGTGACACCAAATGCATGTTGTCCAATGTGCATTATTACTATTTTTGTTAGGAACATGTTTTTGTTTTTTTGATGCTAGTATTGGCTGTTTTTGTACATAACATTGAGGCATCAGTAGGCAACTTATGATCCTGGATTGTTTTATGCAGCATTGGAGTCTCCTTTAGGGTTCTGTGATTGCTATTCCTTTATTAGATCATGATTTAATTGTGAATTAATTTATGAAAGTCTCAGTACAGTAGTCATTATTGCCTTTGTCTATCAGAGGTTTCTCCTCTGTTTATGATCACAGTTTGGATCTGAACACAGTGTATTGTGGTTAATCTAAGGTGTAATTGATGGAAACAATACCAAGTTCATATTGGTTTATTTGGGGGTCATTTTATGGCCAGTGAAAAAAGAACATGAGGCTGACGCTCACAAACATTTGGTATTACACCATAATTAAAACAGGAATCTGAAAGGCAGCTATGTGCCAATTTGTCATATCATTTCATTTGCCTACAGATGTTAATTACACTGTTTCAACACATTATGGCTTACCAAGGGCAAGAGGGAAAAATGTTCACTCTATGATGATGGTGATGTATCATGGACCTAGATTGTATTGCACATTTACAGAGTGGGAAGATATTGACATGAGACAACCTGACATTTGCAATGATGTCTGGTTCCACCTATGTGTTTTCTTCAGGCTTCCCCCCCCTCCACAGTGTGATCTTAAATCTGATAATTATATCAGCCTTATACCTACACTCCAGATGACATGCCTGTATATATTATTAGGGCTGAAGAAAGCATTTGAAACACAGGCTTCGCAACTCACTTTGGCACCCAGGAAGCACCTCTTAAATTTAATGGTTGAAATAATAGCATCCTTGGCAAGAGTGGAGTGCTCCAAATGCTTTTGTGCCTCTATATGTACACACTGCAACATTGCTTCAATGGTGGTCTCAGGAAAATATGTTCTGTGCGTACACACACAAACTGAGACATCTGGAGGCAGCTTTCTAAGTGATTTTCTGAGCTTTGCAAGCCCCATGGCTGCTTTATGTGAGGTTCTTTATTCACCTTAGCACTCACTGCAAAGTGTCTTTTTAAGTGTTTTATGCAGGCCTTACCCCCCCCCCCCCTCTCTCTCACACACACTCCACTATTATTGAATCCAAGACTTTAGCACAGACTAATCAAGCACATTTTCAGCATTTTCCCCAAATTGATATTTATAGATGGCATTATTTGTACAAAAAAATATTGACGTTATTTGCAAAATGTCAACTAGGATTAAAGATACTTAATTGCCCACTCTTAATGTATTAGGGACACAATGGCTCAATGCCTAAGACGCTGAGCTTGTCAATCAGAAAGGTTGGCGGTTCAAATCCCTAGTGCCGTAAAAACGGAGTGAGCTCCCGTTACTTGTCCTAGAGTTGGGAGCGACTAGCACATATGTGCGAGGGGAACCTTTACCTAACATGTTGAATCTAAGCTTCATGGAGCAGCAGTGTAGTGTATATGTATATTAATAATAATAATTAAAGAGATTGCTGACGTGATTTTCCCAACAGAAACATTTCTATTTACATACTGCACGCATTATTTTGATTGTTTTATCCTGTCTATACTGCTCAAATCTCTTCCTCTTTATCCTTATTTTCCCTCCCACTTGCTAAACATCCTGGTTGCTTGTTTTCCTACTCCTGATTATATGACTTACAAGCAGCTAATCAGCAGTTTTACTGCAACTGGTTACATGTTGCAATTAGCTGAAATACATTACCCATTCCTGAGGGGACAACTTAAGATGCATGAATAAGTTAGGTTCCATTAATTAAGCTTCACCTGGCTCTTTGAGTTATTCATGGCATTGAAAAAAAAAAACCCAAACCTTGCCACCTTAATTTGTCCTTTCCTTCTGAGTGTAGTACCCATGAGTATGATATATTGATGGATGGCATCAATATACTTAGATTTGATCTTCAAATGTTTATTATGAAGGTAATGGGGACACCTGCATTTTTATTAGCATACCTCTCAGTGATTGGTGACCGTAAAAATCAGATGATTCTGTGAATGCAAGAATCAGAGATGACAGATATGATTATCTGTCAGAAATAATAGATAATGTCCTTCGGTGCAGAAGATCAATGTTTTACCTGCACTGCAACATTTAATAAATGTTATTATGTTTGCTTGGAGATATTTTTGTGATGAAGCCACTGATTGCAGCATTCTATAGAGATTTCCAAACAAATGGAAATGTACATATAGGAACAGAAATTTCCATTGGACTCTCCACAAACCTGTCCATAAAAATGTCACAGACATTCTAAGACCGTGATGGTGAACCTAGGGCACACGTGCCAGAGGTGGCACACAGAGCCCTCTTTTGAGGGCACGCGGACCGTCAGCGGCTGCCCTTCTGGTTTCTGGCATGCACATGCACAGCTGGTTTTCGCGGGCACCAGAGCACTGGAAAATGGCCTGAAAACAGCCCCCAAAACAACAAAAAACAGGCTGTTTTCCAGGCCATTTTCATTTTGTTTTCAGACTGTTTTCCGGGCCAAAACTAGCCTGAAAATGAACCAAAAACTGCCTGAAAACAGGCATGCACAGCCAACTGGTCTTTGGGTCGGTGCTCTGGTGCGTGTGAAGACCAGCTGGCCAGTGCACATGTGCATGCCATAAACCCGCACCAGCCAGCTGGTCTTTGGGTTTCCGGCGCTGCGGCGCACACACATGCATGCATGTTCCAGTTTGGGCACTCGGTGCCTAAAAGATTCTCCATCACTGTTCTAAGAGTTGCAGTCTTAACTGTATCTGGGCAACTTCAGGATCTTAGATGTATTGTATAATCTTCAATGAGCTTATATTAATGCGTGCCAGTTCAATTGCAGGTTTACTTTTTTGCTGGTTGGTTTTTTACATTCCCTATTTATTTCTTTAGAAATCTTGCAGAGAAAGTTTTGATTTTCTGTTTGGGCTTAGATTTGGCATTTATGGCCTTTTGTGCATTATGTTTTTTATTTCCACAGTGGAACTCTGTAAAGTGTCTTACAGCTAAAAGCAAAAATAAATAATGAAGTAATTGACACAAATATTTTATCCTGGAACTGTGGGGTTGATTCTCTCCAATGGTACTTCCAAACACATTCTCCTGATGCTATTGTTCCCTTGATAGGTATTTTTCTGCAGAATACTTTAAATATGCATTCACCCACCACTCTTTGTGGTTTCCATGGATTGCCTGTTATATATGTTCCAGCCAAATGACAGTATAACTTTCACCCAGGTGAATCATTTTAAAAGCCTAAAACCAGTTTTGCAAATTTTTCCTATTTCACTCCTTTGATTCCAGATGGCTTATTGATGTTTGCAGACAGAGAAGTGTCTTTTTAAAAATATTTTATTTTAAGGCTATTTTTTAATAGCTGAGCAGTTGTGAACCACCACACTATTTATATACTATATTCCTGCACAGCTGTGCAAATGCATGTACATTACTATAATTTTTTAAAAAAGAAACTACAGACAATTTGAAATAGTGCAATTTCCCACTTATCTCCAGATTACAGCACTGTACTATGGCTTGCAACATCCACTTATGCTGTAAATGCAAATTATTAAATATACATGGTACTTCAATTTCTGCCTACTACAGTTATACAACTACAACTTTGCATAAATGTATATACAATTTGGCTATGCTATACACATGGAAATACTGTATTACATTTATTAATACATGCATTTCAAGCAGCCAGTGCATTCGAAGCAGGTCTGACACAGCAACACATGAGAAATATAAAGTGCTTTCCTACAGGAAGTTAGTAAAACAGGAATAAAGACAATAACAAAGCCATCAAGGCTTGTGTAAATAAATTACACAACAGAGCACAGGTAAATTAAATATCTGCATGCAAACTTCCCCCAATTTTTAGCATTGAATTGGATCACTTGCAAAGAGAAGACACGTGATTTGTTTTCAGCAGGAAGCTTGTATTTTGGTGGGACATAAAATCTTCCCTTTTATCCATACCCATACCCAGCATAAGATTGTTTTAATAGAGAACTAAAAGGGGCTTAGTGACTCTGGTCCAATTGCCTTACTAGATTCATATCCTTGGAGGTTGCCCTTTAGCTATCATTATACTTACCTGGGAGTTGTCAAATTTTGTGGATGTCCTAAAATGCTAAATGAATTTTTGTGATTATTCCTTCACCTAAAAAAAAACAATGAATGGGCTTCTTTTTGATAGTAGTGAGATGGCCATTATTGACTTAGCACTCTGTACCTTACCCTGTACCTCTCCCTCTTACCCTTACCCTGGCGATGAGTCATCTCTGTTCTTAAGTGAATGTCTTTGTAGCCATTGGTATGCCTCCTCCCTCAACCTTTGGAAGGCAGGAGACACAATAGAGCTTTTACTGTGTGTTTAAAAAGCACACCGTGTATAAATAGGGCTGCCTGGACTGTAGCCTCCATCCTGCATCTGTCATGCCTTGCTAACCAGCTCCTTATCTTCAAGGTCAGTCTGCCCCTATTTTCAAACCTGTGATTGTTAGTGTCTGTCTAAAAGTATACCTTGCGTATTCCACCATCAAAACTCTTACATTACCCTTGACCTCAGGGAAGGGAACATGATTACAAGCTCCCATTCAGCTCTGATGAGGCACTCTGAAACCAGTCTTCTGACCAGTTCTCCCTGAAAAACACCACAAATTTTCACACCTGTTCGTTTCATCAAGGAAAGATCAGAATCAGATTAACCAATACTTGATCTGGGAGTAAAAACAAGCCAGTCCTGTGATGGGATGAGGAGATTTCCCAGTGTGATCTGGTGTCGCCTGCAGTTGGAAGTCTGAGGAAAAGGTCTGAGGAAAAGGTCTGAGAACTAGCTTATTGCAGGGAAGTGCAAAGCAGAGAGATGAATGCGAGACTCCCTCCATTCTTAAGGTTATCATGGCTTTCCTTGTGGCGAAACCCTGGTGGTTCACCTCTTTTGCATGCCGAGTCATTATTTATATTTCCAGACATCTCAGCAGATGGATTTCCTCCAGACAGCCAGTTCTGGACTTACAGCTGTTCTTTTAATAATTCAAAGTTAAAACAGCCTCAGAAAAAACAACTTACGATCCATCCTCGCACTGATGGCCATCACACACAAACGCACGCACACACACAGTCACATGATCGCAGTTCAGGAGCTTGGTAACCAGTTTGCATTTGTGACAGGTTCAGCGTCCTGAGTCGTGTAATCATGATTTGCAACTTTTTGTGCTGATTTCCAGCAAAAGTGCCTATTGGGAAACTGGATTCACTTTACAAGTATGGTGATTTGTTTAGCGGTAAAAATGTTTCTAAAAAATGGGTCTGACTCAACTTGTGACCACAACATGGGATTGATGGGATTCCAGTCCCAATTGTGGTTGTAAGTCGAGAACTACCTCTACTGTTGATGGGCAACCTGAAAGACTTGTTTATGTTGTACAGTATGTGGACTCCAAAAGAGCCGTACTTGACCTCAGGATATGAAATTAGAGTCAGGAGTATTTGGCTTGTAACTACTCTCTGCACAATTGGAATGGGGGAAGATGAATGATCAGTCCCCATCTGCTGCTGCTCATAGTTAAGTATGGCTGTCACCTATTGGCCCAACATCCACTCATGATGGTGTGCCTATGTGAACACACCCCTATTTTGCTGAGTGGGGAAGAAAACCTGGGAGACATCCTTTTGCCCAAGTACTATGTTCTGACCCCTGATTTTCGGGGCTGCTGGCCCAGCAGGAGCCTGCTGGATGGAGCAACTTGTGGACAACTCAGTCATGGATCCAACCTTATGAGGATGAAGATCACTCTTCTGAACTGTGCAATGTAGCTTTTTGTGCACTGTTTTTCTTCTGGGTTCCTGCTCCAGTTAAGCCTGTGCCCTGGGAAACAATAACTGAAAAACCCTAGGACGGTCTTTGCAACAGGTGTGTCTCCAGGCAGTGAGTCGGGCTAAATAGGAGGGAAGAACAGCTGTCCCTGCCAGCTGAAACTCCCCTTGGCTTTAAGAAGCTTCTGCTTGTGGGCACAGGGTCAAGAAGGACGATTCCTGGTGGCTTAGTTCTATGGAGTTTCCTTGCCCTGATTTGTTGGCATCATCCGTATCCAAACTTGCCCACAGAATCCAGCAGCAGATTCTAGAATAAGAGGAAGATGATAAAAAGAATTCAGGCTTAGCTTAAGTTCTCACAGCTCCCGTTTCATATGAGCAAGCCTCTAATTATTTCCACTGTCTCCCACTCTGCTTGCAACTACTTGGGGGTCACTGCCCATAAGAACTCAGATCCTAATCCCTTTTGGATTTAGTGTTTTGATCCCACCCTTCCTCTCAAGAAGGCAATGTGGCCCATACAATTATCTAGGCTTCATACTGTTTTGCAAACCCCAAGAGAGACAAAGAGGTTTTATGTGGAGTGCTCACTTAATGCTATCACTGTTGTTCCTGAAAATACATTCTACTGTACTACCTGGATCAATGATAAAATGTGCAACAAATAATATTTTGTGAATATTGCTTTTAAATATTGAATTGTTGAATACTTATTGGTAGCCAAAGTTGAGCAATCTTTTGGTATTTATGATCATTTTTGACATCTTTTGCAGTGTGCCCCTGAAATTTCTCCTCTTAAGTAGCCATAGATTACTTGCTTAAGGATGTCTTCCTTGCTTTTCTGTCAGAAATGTACTTCTGTTCTTCACTTGTTAGAGCAGTGATGGCTAACCTTTTTCCCATCACGTGCCAAAAGTGGGGGGAGCGCAAGGGGTTCATGCACGGGCATGCCCACACCCATAATTCTATATGTGCATGACCACCCGCACACATGCACGCGTGACCATCCACTTTTAGCATGTGATGGACCCATTTTTCGCCCTCCCCAGGCTCCAGAAGCTTTCTAGGAGCCTGGGGAAGGTGAAAACGGCCTCCTCTGCCCCCGTGGAAGTCCTCTGGGACAGACTTCCAGTTTGTCCGTAGGGCCATTTTTTGCTCTCTAGAGGCTTCAAGGAAGCCTCCTGAAACCTCCAAAGCACGGAAAATGGCCCTATGGGCAACCTGGAAGTCTGTTCCTGAACTTCTGGTTTGCGTGTTGGGTTGTTTTTCACCCTTAGGGAAGCCTCCGGAGGGCGAAAACCAGCTGAAAATGAAGACCAAATTCAGCTGGTGCATGCTGGAGCTGACAGGGCAATGCCTCACATTCCCTAACAAATGCCATAGGTTCTCCATCACGGTGTTAGAACATAGATTTCTTTTTATGGTAGTCAGGTACTACCTTCCCAGAGGTTCTTCCGAAATATTGTTGAACCCTCCCATCAATCTGGCCAGCAGAATCAATGTTGAAAGATGGTAGGAATTCCACTCTAACAGCATCTGGATGTCCATGCGTTGCCCTTTGGTCAACCAGAAGAGAAGGCATATTTCAACTTTAAATGTTGAATAACCTTATTTTTGACTGGTGCCTAAAAGAACACAAGGAGAACACTGGGTGAGGCTTGTTGAGGAAAGTAGTTATTGTCTGTAGAGGGTAAAGGGACTAGCCTGGAGGGACAGGAGGAAGACAATGATCAGATAAAAAAGGACTGAGTCCAGGGCAGGAATGTAACTTGAGTAAACATCTCAGACTTAACCTTTTCTAGTTCTCATGAAAATAAAAGGGAGAGAAGAGGGAAGTATATTCAGACTATATAGCTTTTCAGTAAAAGTAATACTGACCTATATGGCAATGGTTTCTTAGCCAGATCTGCCTTGAAGGGCTATAGTTGTCTTACTGCATCTATCTCATAGCTTTATTAGAAGACTTTTACCAAGATGAACCCAAAGGCTTTGGGTATAATGTCTCAAATAATTACTCTCATCTTTAATCTTTCAGCTAAAATACTAGTTGGGCAGGCTTTTCATAAGCTTATGACTTTTAGACAATATTTGGTTACAGTTTCTACAATTTCCAATCAGGATGACCAGTGGCCTAAAAAAACTTTAGAAAAACTAGATGAGATTGCTAGGGCTCACTGCTTTAGAAGAGTGAGGAAAGTCCTCAGGGATGACTCATACCCTGGACAGCACTTCTTTACCCTCCTACCATTGGGAAGAGATATAGAAGCGTAGCCAGCTGCACAAACAGGCTGAAGAACAGTTTTTATCCGTGGGCTGTCAGACTCCTGAATGCGAAATAACATCATAACTATGTAGACTCGCAGGGCCGGCACAACATGTAACATGTTCACACTGGTGCAATAGGATTGGGTGTTTGTTAATATGATTAGGGTTAGGGGTGTTTTTTTGTCTTCACTGTGAATTGTATTGTATTGGGGGAGGGTGCACTGAGGAAGCTCAACCAACCTCATTGTACATATGTTGTGCACTGAGAAATAAATAATAATAATTATTAGAAACTTTAATAGTTTTTTAATTGTAAAAAATCTATTGGAAAGGTTATCTTTTGAAAGATATTCAGACTTTACTCACTAAAAAGGTTTTAAAAACTCGGTTTTTCAAGGATATCTGAATATTCTGGAGAATTAGTTAAGATTGTTTTCTCCTTAAATAATTGATAATTGCTGTAATTAGGACCTATAGCTTTGTTTTGTCTACACAGCTTTTTAAAAGGCTTTTTGTGTCCACAGGAAAGTTAAAAAAGCTATCCATCTTGAAGGTTGACCAGAACAGGCTTACTCAATTAACAGAAGCTGTAGGAAACTGTGAATGTCTTACAGAATTAGTTCTTACAGAAAATCAGCTGTTGGTAAGTATGCTGTACAAATGTTGGCATTAAATGAGGATGGCATGCTTGATTTATTTTGACTGCAGAATCTTTATTTTAAGACCTTATGACAATTACAGTAAAGTACAAAATAACTGAATTGCTATTCATCAGGATGCATTTTAAGCACAGTATTGAATACCATGAAGTTATAGTGAACCAAAACTGAACAGTGAATGAGACAGAGACAAGCATGAAATCCATTTTAAAGCAGACTTCCCTTGAATTTGGTTGTAATAACAAATTATCCATCAAAGATTAGGGTTGTAGAGGAGAAACCAAATTTATGAAAAACATGATAACTAAGTATAAGACCTAATAAAGGGTGATCTTTTACATAAAGTAGTTGAATGCTGGCATGCTAAATTATGTTTTGCCTTTCTGCAATCACCTCTCTCAAACTTAAATATTCTAGTGCTTCTTAATGTAATTTATGAAATTTAATAAATATTTAGTAATTTAAATAATAAAGATCGGCCGATAGTTTTGCAACAGCTTTCCCAGGAGGAAATCCCATTAAGCGGATAGGAAAAAAATAACTGCAGAGAGGAAAAATCTGTGCCAGCTGATTTTGGAGGAAAATGAAAAAGACTTCAATTAAAATTGATAATATGTCTTTAAAAAACAGACTGGTTTCAAAAGCATTGGGATTGAAGAAAAATTAACCTAAAATGTAAAAAAAAATCCTTGATAAAAGTAATTTGTTGGCTGTGGTCAAATGAATGGGAATCAAACATTCCAAACTCTGTGAATTTCACATTCCTGGTTTCTTACAGGCACTCTGCCATCACTGAAATTTAGTCAACCTGAAGGATTTTGTAGGCTTCTCCAATTATAGAGGTTTAAGGAACAGGTGTGTGTGTATGTGTGTGTGTGTGTGTGTGTGTGTATCTGTGTGTGTATCATAAACTCATCTGTCTTCTCCAAAATATTTTTTTATATATTTTAAAAGTATTTCAACTAAGCATAATTCAGTTCTAATAGGAACTATAATAGTTGATTTGAAGTAATAGTGGGAGATGCAGAGATTGAGTTTCAATGTTGGGGTCTGAGTTTGTTTGAATGGCTTTCAATTATTCTTATTCATCAGAAGTCTTTCATCAGACAGTTCATCAGATTGTCATTTGCACCTTTGTATTTTCCCTAATTGTTTTGTTTAATATTGGTGGATCTTTCCTGACCATATCAGCAAATTGGCTGTTCATTTGCTGCAGCAGATTTTGCTGGTTGCAGGTCAGTGACAGAGTTAAGAAGTAGTTTTATCCCCTTTGTAGGATAGGGTTACGGAATAATTTGTCTAATAAATGGGGAAGAAGGAATAAAAACCTACAAAGGTGAGGAATGGGAGGAGTAAGAATGGAACACCAGATGTTTGCTTTGCAGTGAGCTAGAACAAGATGTTACAGTAAAATAAAGGCTGCAATTAGTTCTCTCTCTATTATTGCTCTAGCTTGAGACTAATTTGCTAGCCACTGTTCAAGAATAAGAAAATACTTGAGAGAGGGAAAGAACCACAGTAGTAATCCTATGTAATCTGCCATAATGTGTTTTTATGAGTACAATAACCATGAATCTCTTTCTTACTATGTGAATTGCCTTCATTTTTCTTGTTCTCCTGTGAGTGGAGAAAAAACATAGGTGGCCTTCACCATCGATCTCTGAAACATCAAAAATATTAATTGGAAAATGAGGATCATCACCATGTAGAATAAGAGGCTTCTGAAACAAACTAGATGTGATCCTCTTTTAAAATAAGTACCGTATTTATTCGAGTATAACGCGCACACGTGTATAACGCGCACACCCTAATTTTCGATGAAAAATCGGTATAAAATTTTGTTTTATACAAAAAATTGTTGAACACGCTGCGGCTGCAAGCGAGGCGAAGAAATGAAGAGGGGACTTTTTTTTTCTTTGCCCTTCGCTGCGGCTGCGAGCGAGGTGAAGAAATGAAGAGGGGACGTTTTTTTTTCTTTGCCCTTCGCTGCGGCTGCGAGCGAGGCGAAGAAATGAAGCGGCAACGAGGGGACATTTTTTTTTCCACCACCCCAGCCCAGCCCTCGTTTATAACGCGCACCCACACTTTGATTCCTTTTTTTGGTACAAAATTTTGTGTGTTATACTCGAATAAATACGGTATTTCTTATCTCGGTTACTCACTCTGGTTTTTCAATTGTACCAAAAATCTGAGTCCTTTGAACTTTTAAAATCTCAGACATCTGAAATTCATTGTTACTTTGTTAGAACTCCTCTTAGTAAAGTTTTTGGCCATCTTAGAATTCAAGACTTATCTGTTCATCATTCTGTTTAAAGATGAATTCTTAAAAAAAATTAGCATATGAATTAGCTCACTGCTTGCTTTCCACAATGTACTTTGAAATGTCAATAATATTAATTGGTGACATTGTTTTGTTTCAGACCTTGCCAAAGAGCATTGGAAAACTAAAGAAGCTGAATATATTGAATGCTGACAGAAACAAACTTGCATCTTTACCTAAAGAGGTAATTAATGTTTATTACTTTATTTACACTGGGAGAAATGAAGTATGTAGTTTTTATTTAGAAAGAATAGAATGGGAATTACGAATAATTGAAGAATATAGATGTAATAAAATTTGCATGTGGAATAGTGACTACATTGCACTGAAACTAGACCTTTCCATTTGTTGGTGATTGTAATGTGACTGATATTTGTTTGGAGATTAAGCAAAATAATTAAGATTTTACCTCCTAGCCTTGGGCTTCTCAGAAAAAGGAGGAGGACAGCTGTTATTTGTGTCAACGTCTTTTCTCCCTGTAGGTGGAAATCTGAAATATTATCTCATGTTTTAAGAATAATTGAAGGCCAGGTCATTTTCCCACAGCAATGTTCTGGAACATTATCTGCAGTTAAATTTGGGATTCTCTGTCAAACTACTGTTGAATGTCTCTAGCTATTAGGAGTATTTAGCTTATTAAAACTAAAATTACTATGTAGAAGTATATCTCAAGACTGTGCAGGTTCTTAGATAATTATAGCAAATCGTGTTAATAATATCAGATGTCTAAAACTGCTTGATTTTTAATCCAGTAAGGATACACTGCTGAAAATGAGTCAGCACAAGGTTTTTTTTTAAGTTTTAAGTTGATACCTTGGAAGTAGGTTCCATGATATCTATGTAGTAAGTCGAACTTATCAAGCATAATAACCAGTGCTAAGATTAACTGAACATTACACAGGAATATATCTACTAATGGTTTAAACACATTGAGTTGTCTGTATTTTTCCAGAATACAACCTGATCCAGTTTCTTTTTTATGGAAAGACAACTTGAAATGTTTCAGTGTTTTGGCCATAAAAAACAGTGGGATCACCCCCTCAAAATATCTTGCTTCTTACGTATCACCCTATGATCAGAATAATAGAAAGCATAGTAGCTGATGAAAAGTGCGACTACCAGTGTAGTGCTTGTGGAAAAAGAGAGAAAAAAATAACTTTTTTGAAGATTCCAATTATGGAATGATTAGGCTCATTCTCCACCTATACTGCCACCCCCCCCCCCCCAATTAAAAAACTCAAAAGTGTAGCCTTCTGCTTTGCCTGAGAAGTTTGCTAATTGAATGGAACATGAGGAAAAGTTACTAATCTGGCTTGAAAGAAAGAACACAGAGACCTCACTTTCTCACACATCTCTTTCAAGTTAATTATCTACAGGACAAGATGCATCCTGGTAAATAAAATGAATTGAAGTCGGCTTATTCACACAATTGAGGCTTCTTTCAGAAATGTTTTTAAAGTAAACCTCCTCTTAGAATTATGTCAGCCTAATCCTAACCCTGAGGGCAATCGGGAACATAGACTGTCTCCTTCTGCCTTTGTTTTTACAGGCTCATTGCAAATTTACCATTTTTTATACACTGTATATATCTTGGCAGTCTTGTTTCTTGAACTCCCACTTCCAAAATCATTTATGCAAATCTAGGCAAAACATACATGGCTTTTAGGAGAGACAAACACTCTGCTGGTCTCTACAGGCATTAGGTTGAGAGGTCAACAGTCTTTGAGGAACAAAACAATAGAAATAAAAATTGATTAGATGGAGCACCTGGATATAACAAGACTATCCTAGCACATATTCTGTATGACTGTTAATGGTGACTTTTCCCCAGTTGGTAATGTTCACATTTTCCCTTAAAAACCTACCAATCACTGTTTTTAAAGGGTTGTGTGATGGAACTCCCTGGGGCAGAAGCAGCACAGCATAGCAAAGTGTGTTGAGTACCACTTTGGGGGTAGCATAATTTATGTTGATATGATTTCCTCCTGGCTTTGAGCAGAATGGAAAATATGGCAAAGCAGCTGTGTGGATACATTGTGAAGTCCAGCTTCAGCAGAGGAACAGAGACTTAGCTAGGTAGTCAAACAATGCCATGATGGGTGGAGGGGAAAAATCAGATCTAAAAAGTCTCCTTCATTATACCAGGCATTCCTTAAATGCCTTCTACTTAACTCCAGAACATTTCCCCTGCTCTCTCCAGCCTAAGCCAGAAACAACAAAGATGTGTCCTGTCCTTACTGTAGTAGCCTGGGGGTGGGGGGGTGTTAAAAAGGAACACTCAGTTGCAAGAAACAAGGAACCTTCCAATCAAATCATCTAAAGTAGCATAGAACACTTAAAAACAATTCCACTCAGGGTGTTCTTTCATACTCAGACCAAACCAGCTTAGCTTGTTCCGTAATCGGACCAAACCTCACTAAATATGCATTTTTATTTTGACAATGAATCACTCAAAGAAGTATTCAAGCTTGAAGTCTTCAGTCCATCCTTAGAGGAGAGCTGAGGACTTCAGGACCAAGGATGAAATCGCAAAAACTACAGTACTTCTCAAATGAATCCAGTTGGTCTCCTAAAATAGTTGCCATTCTTCAGTCCAAGAAGATTTCCCCCCACATGCATTTAGCCAGCTTGGTTCTCTTGGTTACAGCATCAAGCAACGGAGGGATAAAAACATCAAATAGAAATACTTCTGGTGGTGAATGTTGTTTCTAATGTGGTTGTTTGATTTCTGTCACTTGCTTGAAGCAAAATATGAACATGTGCTATAAATAAGAAAAGCAGCACATGGTGTGAAAGTCAAACGATCGAAAAAGATGTAATGTACTGCTTTCAGGGAAGAAAGACTTATTCAGGGAAAAGAGAAGGGCTGGTGGGTAATTGACAACAGGCAGGGATATAAACTCTGTAGACTAATGGCAGCAAGGATGTTGGTCTTGGAAATCAGTTTTGTCCTATTTAAAAGGCTTAAAGCAGTATATAATTATTATCTGGGTGGATGTGATATTGCTGTATATATTCCCTAAAACTCTTTTATAGTCTATGCCTGCCTTTCAAGGTGAAAGGAAATGCTTAGTCAGAGGTTCTGCCATCTGAAGGGTTGGAAGCTGGAGACATTGTAAGATTTGCTATGCATTACTCTTGTGTAAGGGTTTTGTATGGCCTTCCATCTCTTAACTGTCTAAGATCCAGCATAGGTATGAGGCAATGAACATATATTGATCAGGGAAACTTCTGAATTGGTAAAAATATTAAACAGCTTTATATATTAAGGACCCATGCTTTTATCTCGGCTTTTATAAATAAATATTTACTCTATATAATGTAGTAATTGCATTTCTCTCATAATTTAGACAGTAATCTATCTCTGATCTGCCTGGATAATTTATTCTGGCAAAATGAAGTGTTAATAATGTGGAATAAATCTGAGAACCTGAGACCAGGAAGATACAATCCTATAATTACACCAGCAATGATTCTGTTACAAGAGAATAATTTACTGAAAGCAGAACAATATTTTCTCTTAACTAGATAGAGCAAAACAAATTGTCCTCTTAGCTGAACACAGAGGAGACATGATTATAGAAGTCTGTCTAGTTTAACTAATTTTAGTCTTTTGTTGACACAATGAATGCCTTTAGTTGTTAACTGAGAAACATCATGGAGGGAGAAGTAACAGAATAACAGAGTTGGAAGCCAACTTGGAGGTCTTCTAGCTCCAAGAAATGGTATAGCTCAAGCAGGAAGCTATACCATTTCAGACAAATGTCTTCTTAAAAATCTCCAGTGATGGAGCACCCACAACTTCTGGAGGCAAGCTGTTCCACTGGTTAATTGTTCTGTTTAGTTCTAGGTTGGATCTCTCTTTGACAAGCTTTCATCTGTTATTTCTTGTCTTGCCCTCAGGTGATTTGGAGAATAGGTTGACCCTTCCTCCTGTGACAGCCTCTCAGATATTAGGAGACTGCTATCATGTCACCTTTAGTTCTTCTCTTCGTTAGACTAGACCTATCCAGTTCCCCACAACTGTACAGTTTAGCCTCCAATCCCCTAAAAATCTTTGTTCTTCTCTGCACTCTTTTCAGAGTCTCAACATTTTTTGTATCATAGTAACTAGAACTGGACGCAGTATTCCAAGTGAGATCTTACCAAGGATTTATGAAGCGGCACTAAAACCTCACATGATCTTGATACTATCCCTCTGATGATGAAGTCCAGGACTACATTGGTCTTTTTGGCAGCTGCAGCACATTGCTGGTTCATACTTTAGTGACAGAAAGAGTGTCAGGGTGGAAATTCAGCCCTGTTCCCCTCCTGGGGTAATTGTATTTAATGAGGGATGAACCGTGGTTTTTCCTTGAAGCATACTTTATAATTAAGAAAAATAAACCCGAGATATATTCTAAGAAACACATTTTATTGTAAAGAAAAGGAAAACAAAAACTTACTAGCTAATGATTCCATTTTGGCAGAGTTCCTGCCTACCTTCTTGGCAGGCGAACAAAGAAGCAATAAAGTAGAAAAGAATGTGGACATGCGTAGTGAGCTTAGTGATAAGAGTCAGATCAGTCTACCGTATGTCTTACAGTTTGAGCACAGCTGGCAAACAAAAAAAAAACGCAGTGACAAAAAGAAGAATACAAAATTGGTAAGCATTTACATATGCTGAAATGGTAGAAGATCCACTCATCAATAAAGCATATGGCCTGATTTGATGAGATGTGCCTTATTCCACAATACATCATGGGTAAAAAGTGTTTGGGAAGATGGAAGTGATATTTCCTGTTCTTACAAGATCAGTTGTATCAAAAGTGTTAGAATATAACAAAACTAGAGTTGTGCGAATGAATAATCTTTGACATAAAAAATAAGCACCATGTAGATGGGCAAGCCAGACTGAATGGATTTTTAGAATGGAAGATAATTGTTTTGTTGGAAAAGGAGGAGAAAATAATGAGTAAT
This sequence comes from Natrix helvetica, assembly GCF_964273705.1. Classification (NCBI taxonomy): domain Eukaryota; kingdom Metazoa; phylum Chordata; class Lepidosauria; order Squamata; family Natricidae; genus Natrix; species Natrix helvetica. The sequence goes on from NC_138552.1 coordinate 161,481,868, forward strand.
GCCAATCTTAGGTATATATGTTATACACCACTTTGTAACTGATGGGTAGTTTTTATTTACAGGTAGTCCTTGACTTACAACCATTCATTTAGTGACTGTTCAAATGGCACTGAAAAAAGTGACCTATGTCCATCTTTCACACTTACAAAAAAAGCATCCCCTAGTGCAGCATCCCCATGGTCACATGATCAAAATCCAGATGCTTGGCAACTGGCATGTGTTTATGATAGTTGCAGCTATCACCCGGGGGTCATGTGATCATCTTTTGTGATCTTCTGACTTGACAGCTGTTGCAAGGAAGGTTGTAAGATGAGGGAAAGTTCGCTTAACTGTCTCGCTTAGCAACAGAAATTTCGGGCTTGTCATCGAAATTTGTCGATTGACAAATTTGTCATCGTAAGTCGAGGACTACCTGAATACATGTCCCCCAGGTGATTTTTCTTTTACCCAATCTGCTGGGCTCCAGAACAGGCACCAAGGATACATTGCAGCAGCTGGTAATAATATAAGCCTGATTCAATTTCTGAGCCTTTTGGCTTTGTCATGCGATGTCACAAACACACACCCTATGTGCCATTATGTTATTAATTTGGTCACTGCAAATGCTTCACTAATTGTGTTAAAAGTAACATTTATACACCAGAAAGATCCCTTTTAAAATGCTGTTCTAAATATAATTTTATGTCATAACTGGCTGTCTCAGAGTTTGAAATCCCATTTATATGTCTGGTGTTTTATTGTTAATCATAGTCATCAGTACTATTTTCAAAAATAAGGCAATATAACAAAGGTACATTTTTGCAACTGTAAATGTATTGAGATAGAAATCTGGTAAGACTCCAGACCAAAGAGATCCAATAAATGGTATCTTTAGGTTGCTCTTACTCAGGGGTGGGGAACTATGGCCCTTTTACGACTTGTGAACTTCAACTCCCAGAATTCCTGGGCCAACTATGGAATTCTGGGAGTTGAAGTCCACAAGTCATAAATGGGCCATAGTTCCCCATCTCTGCTCTAACTAGAAATGATAAGCACTGACTTTGGGGTAGAATTCAGGCAGGCAATTACATTCCATAAAGGAATATCAATTTATTTTATTTCTGCCTGCTTGAAATCTCAGTAGAAAGTGTTTTCATTTCATTTCATACAAATGTGCAGTTCCTTATTTTATCACTCTGCTGAGCAGTTGATAAGAGTGGGAATTGCTTTTCATAAGATACTTTCCGATGTGCTGTACAGTGATAATGGAAGTCATAATGCTTGGTCTTTGATTCCTGCTTTATGTCTACAAGTTTGTTTTCTGTTTCCCTTAATGGCTCTATCTATAGATATATTCTTGCTCCCTCTCCTGATGTATTAGATTTTTTAAATCCTACCTTTATTATTTTTATAAATAACTGAAGGCAGTAAACATATCTAATACCCTACTTTCCCTACAACCACAACCCTGTTGCGTGAGCTGAGCTAACAGAGAGTGACTGTCCCAGCTGGCTTTCATGGCTAAGGTGGGATTAGAACTCAGTCTCCTGGTTCCTAGTCTGGCGTCTTTACCACTAGAGCAAACTAGTTCTTTTATAAAGAGTATAACTCTGCTAATAAACCCGTATTCTTGTTATGACATACTTAAAATTTCCTTTGTCCAACCACTATATCACAGGTGTCAAACTTGATCGCATCACGTGACGTTATGTGACATATCACGATGTGTTTTGCCTTTGTGGAGCGGGGAGGGGGGCGTGGCCTTCACATGATATATCTGACCTGCAGGCTGCTAGTTTGACAACCCTGTGGTCTATATGCTCAGTTCTGAATTCTAGTAAATTGTCCTACTTAAAAATGCAAATACTGAAGAATTCTTGTTTTCTGGGTTTAGAGAACTCCCTAATTATATTTCCCTCAGTTAGGTTCCCCTAAAAATTCAAACACAAAACAATTCTCTTTGCCCTATTTGTGATTGTCACAGAGCTGAAACTACTCTTGTAATTAGATAAATTATTCTCAGAACCATTTTGAATTCAAAGTTACAAAATGAATTTAAAAGAATTGTTCCACCCATCTTCAAAATCCTAACTCTTCACCTCATAGTGCCAATTAGGTTTCTTGCATATCAGGATTTTGTTGCACTTGGGCTTTATTTGTCCTGCCACATGTTCTGCAAATATATTAAAAAAAATTTAAAAAATTGTAAAAAGAGAGTGAAATATGTAACAATGGCTTACAGTTCAACGTTGAAGCTTTACTTTTGGGACTTTAGTAACAACTAGGCAGAACTGCATAATAATGTATCATTTAGTTTGTACTCATACTTAACAGTTAGGGTTTTAGTATGTCAATTTGCTGATGTTCAGAATGCACCAGGTGTATACAGGTACTAAATATCTGGTGATTGTTCTGCTCTATTTAACTAAGTTTCATGTAATATTTTTAAAAATCCTTAAGCCATGTCTGTATGTCATTTTATTATATTCATTTGTAAAGAAAGGGTGGCAAACAGCTACTTACCATAAGCAAATGGTAAGTACGGTACTTAGAAACTCTGCAGAATGCATGCAGAAATAATTTGGGGAACTGGCTGAGTCTGACCCAAAGTTAGGTAACAGTATAGCATTTTGGATTGGTATATAATTGTGGCAAGACTAACTTTTAATATATTGGGAATTACTGAATTATACGTGGCTGGCATCTTTGTAGCATTAGGGGAGGTACACCTTTACTTCATTTTGTAAAACTTAAATTAATGAAAATGCTGTGTTCTCTTGTCATTGTGTTTGTGTTTGTGTGTGTGTGTGTGTGTGTGTGTGTGTGTGTGAATGGCATTGTGCAGCCTGTGTTTACAGTACAGTGCTCTGTATTAAATCAAACAATTGTATTTTGTGTTTTTCTTAATTGTTAGCTGCTTGGAAATTTGAGTCAGGTAATTCTTGTCACTGTAAGTACCGTTCAGCCCACAGTTTTACCAGCGCCCTTCATCTGACTGCTTTCAATGCATGATGATTCAAACTGGCTGGCTCCACCAATGCACTTTCATTGCCCCCAAATCTTGAATTTCCCAGCTTAAGAGAGAGGATGCTTTCAAAGAGGCTGCATGGCCAAGTTCATTCTGCTATGTCCCTGAGGCACAGCTGTTCAAAGCAAACCACTCCTTGTGCACAACAGGGAATCATCTAACATTCACTAACCACAATAATTGTGTGAAGTTTTTATTTTAATTTTAGATGTATTTTAGTTAGACTAGTACAATAGTTTTGTTGCAGCACTTTACCTCCTGCAAACGGACAGAGCACTTCCAGAAATTTAGTGCATGGTTTCTCACTTTTAATAGTAGTCTATGATTTAAAAATATACAATGAACTTGTTGTTGCTCCCATTTTTGACTCCTTGCATGGAAATAGGAAAGTGTATGTGTTCACAATGGAAGGAAACATGAAAATATTTGTTGGTAACATTTTACATAATATTAAACTGTGATGAAAAGTATAGTGCTTGGAGTGGCTATTGAAAAGAATTTCATTTATAAAGGTAATAGCTCAAAATAGGTTTAGTTGAATTGACCTCAATAGCTAGGTATAATTTATTCAGGAATTTAGAATTGTATTTAATTGGATTTAACTACATCAATGTATTTTTACTTTGATCCTCATGACTTAAAGGTGACTTTAAAATGGCTTGCTGATAAAAAAATTGTGCCAAATTTTAAGGAGTTCAGTTCCTTTTTAAATCGATGTTTACCATTTGTGGCAAATAATGTTAGAATTTCTTTATCCATTAAAATGGGCATTTGATAGAAATGTCATCCATGTTGGGCATCTTATAAGGGGAAATGTGATTGCATTTGTCATAGCATGCTAGCCGTCTTAAATTAGATTTTCAGCTGTGGATTTAGAAAATTTTGTGGTTCTCCATTCAACATGCATAGTGTTAGCTATCTTAAATTTCAGACAGAAGGCATCACAATAAATTAAAAATATTCTTCGATCTATGCATAGTAACCAAAATAAACACATTTTTTTGTATTTTGGTAGTGATTTTCTAAAAGAATTACTTGTTAAAATAAAACTTTAGAATTGCTAACTTATTACGGTAATAGATCAATTTGATTTAGTACAAGTTAGACCACACCTAGTAAGCAAGGTATTGTTTTTCTTTCTCTTTTAAAAAAGAAAGACTGTGGTTTACAGTTAGGTTGAAGATTTGGGGTATTAAGTATTATATAAATGTCTAAGAACTCCGTTTGCCTTAAACCATTAATTGAAGTGTCTTCAATTAATGCATGATGCAGATGGCAAACATGCAGGAAATGTATGTCTTTGTATTTTAAATACTTACACTGTGAACAGTGTAAACTGAAGAGGCAAAGACTTTGCCTTGGGTGAATGGGTCCGTGTATTGTATTTTAATACTGAAGTGGCACCTCTTAGCATTTGACCTACATTTACACATAGAAAGAAAAATGGGATTTGGGAGCTGAATATTAAACAGTGGCAGAACAATTATTACAAAATCTACAATTATTAGAGCAGTGCAGTGATCTGGATTGAAAAGGGAAAAGAGGATTTGGAGTGTGCAGAGGTACTCACATTGCCTTAAAGAAGCAAGCATTTTTTTTTCTGAGCTTACACCAAGACATTTATCACTGATTTCCACATTGCTTTAGTCTAATTGACTCTAATCGACTTACAAATGAAACAAACAAAATGAATTGTGTCACTATTTCTAGGACACCCTCTTGTTGTCAGGGACAAATTTATTCTGTTCTGAAATCCACTTAAAAAAAAAAAAAGCAAAATTCTAAAATTCTAAAAAAAAAGGGTGGGGATGACAATCTCACCACCAGGGATGAGCCTTTTTGTAAATTTTCAGCTGTGGAATTAGGAATTTATGTTGTTATGAGTTCAACATAGTGTTAGGTACATTAAATTTCAAGCTGAAGACATTGATTTATCACAATAAATTAAAAATGTTTTTCAATCTATATGTAGTAACCTCCAAGCAACCTCCTCTTAAATTTCAGGATAGGCAGAGGCTTCCATCAGTCACCCTCTGTTTATTCTTATGGGGTCTTGAGTGGTCTTGAAGACAATTAGATCTAAACCAATAAAGCATTTTATAAATAATTAGCACCTTGAATTGGAAACAGACCAGTAGCTGGTGCAACCTCCACAACAAAAGTATATTAGGAAAATCATGGGTCTGACCAGTTATTAAATTCATCTGTAGTGAATTATAGTACTCCGGCGAAGAGAATACAGGGACAAAGTAATACCTCAAGTTCTAGAGAAGGTTATACCTGGCGCACCAATTATAATAAATAGATGAAATCCTATCTGGCAACAGGTCCCACCTGTTCTTCAGGTGTGACTCTAGGGACATGACTAGACTGTAGAGCTGCTCTCTCAGGGGGAGCACCCCACCCCCATCCAAATGCAAGCTCGTTATCAACCCTGAAGGAGCTCACTTCTGAATTAACAGGCAGTCCATCTTACTTGCATTCAATGTAAGCCTGTTCCACCCTCCCCACTTTATAGTATGCTAGTAGATTACCTCTCCTAGTGGCTTCATGTACATGTTAAGCTAAGTAGGGAGGAATGCTTGGTTCCTTTGTGAAGGTGGGACTCTCTGCATCTCTGCCCTGTTTTAATAACTTTCAGCCCTTTTGCCAACTTGAGAAGCAAAGTTCACACACACACACACACACACACACACACACACACACACACACACACCTCTTCGTAATAACTAACTGGAATTGCCCAGGTAGGAAATGGTAGAATGATCCCAATATGGTTTCTCCTAATCTCACCCCTCAGCAGCAACTCAGAAAGTGTAATATTAACCTGAAAACCACTGAGAGGGGAACCTTATCTAAGTGCCATCATAGTTCTTCCACAAGAATAAGCAGGGGTGTTTTGTTTTTATTTTTTAAATTCCTAACTGGTATATTCTCCCCACCATCATCACCACCTCCTAAGGCACCTTTCCCCATTTAAGTCCAGATTGCCTCATAGCTCTAATAAATAATACATTTAGAGTATAATCTTATGTACAGTATGTGTTCTGTCCCAAGCCTCTAATCTATACTGATGCAGACTTGGCTGTCTGCCACAACTAAGGAGGGAGATAAGCAACCCCTTGACTAGGAGCCCAGAAAACTATCTCTCTGAAAACAAGGCTTGAACTCACAAAATTCTCCCAATCTTTCACTACGCCTGGATTAGTAAACCTGCAAAATTCCCCTCCCATCGCCCTACCTATAAGCTGTCTGAGTGGGGCCAATCAGTAGCCACCTGTTCCTATTTCCTTCTGTGTCCCTTTTTCCAAAGCTGCTCCCTCCTCCTCTCAGCCCTACGCATACCTACCTCAGGGACAGCCTCCCCCTGTTCTTCCTCACTGCTTCCTGACTCAGACGCCATCTGGTGGCCAACAGGCCTCTCTAGTCCCTGCTCTGACTCTGAGCACCCCCCAGAGTCTTCCCCAGCCTCCAGGGCAGTCCCATAGTGTTCATCACTGTCAGATTCCACCAACAGCTCAGCCGGCCGCTGTTGGGCCACAACAGTATGTTAGAAGTATTTTGAGTGCAATAGCTTTTTTCTGACTAAATGTATAGGGTTATTGCCTCATTGTAATTATTTTACAATCATATCAGACCAAACTTAATGATACTAATACATAGCATTTGTTCTTACTTGAATGTAAGCAGTGGAACCCATAATATGTATTTACTTATTTGCTACATTTATAACCTACCTCTCTTTGAGCTCAGATCAATGTACAAAAAGGTCTCCCTTAATTTTATCCTTATAAGAATATCTATTTAATAAACTGGATTGAGAGAGGATGATTAGCCCATTTTCCCCTTTGGGCCATCCTGACTAAGAATCTTTCCAGTCCTAGCCCCTTTAATTGCTATACCACACTGCCTAATTCGTGCTTTTAAATCCTTTTTGTTGCTTATTATAATGTGGTCCATTCTTCTCCATATCTGCAATTAGATCTTGAGATTCTTGTTTTAAGGTCTCCTAAGATTGCTGTTTAAGTGAAATGCTGCACAAACATGATTATCCTAGTTACCAAGTATTGCCTTCATTTGTAGTAATTTACTGCAGCATGTACTCAGTTTACATGATTTACCTGATACTTCACACTGCAGCAGTAATTCAGTCTACTTTTCTTCCTATAAAACAGATTGGTGGGTGTTGCAGCTTAAATGTATTTTCACTACGGGACAATCAATTATCTAGGATTCCACCGGAGATATCGCATGCCACAGAGCTTCATGTTCTTGATGTAGCTGGAAACAGGCAAGTGTTCATATTAGCTCTAAATTCATTTTGCAATTGATTTGAACGGACAGATTTCTTAATGTTCTTACTATGGGAAATGGTGGGTTGGGGGTCAGGGGTGAAATGATACTGGTTCTGACCGGTTCACTAGAACCGGTAGCAAAAAATGCTAAGGTTCACCTGAACTGGTAGTAAAAAAGAAGCTTTAAAAAGTGGGGGGAAAAAGAGGTTCCGTGACATTCAGATGTGCCACGCGATCGTCGGAACCTCCCCCCCCAATTTTTAAAGCATTTTTTTTTACTATCTATTTGTCAGAACTGGTAGTAAAAAATGTTTTAAAAAGTGAACAAAAATGGTTCCGACAATCGCGCAGATAAGCTGTGAGCCACGCGATCGTGGGAACCATTTTCACTTTTTAAAGCATTTTTTTCCTACCTATTCACCCTAACTGGCAGGAAAAAAATGCTTTAAAGAGTGGGGAAAAGTTGGCCATGCCCACCCAATCACATGACCACCACCACTAAGCCACTCCCACAGAAATGGGGGCAAAAAAAGTTAGATTTCACCATTGGTTAGGGGTCAAATACATTGTAATCTGGTGTTAAAGGCTGGTCCCAGTTAAGTCAAAGCAATGTTGACTGGTGAATCACATTCACTGGATTATTGATAGCCACACTGAATGGTAATAAAAATTGTATTCTCAAGAACTGACAGAGGTTTTATGCTCTTGTCCCTGGGGGAAATGTTTTAGACTAGGAATGCAGTGAGTCTCTCTCTTATTCACTGCCAATGGAAAAGAATTTATGGTCCTTAGCTGCGCAGTCCATCACCTTTCCTCTTCAGATAAATTCCCTCTGAGGCTCCCTTCTGTACCTTCCAAGGATTCTGTTCTAATTATGTTTTTAAAAACAGATGCACAATGTTCCTATGGAGAAGAAAAATAAGTATTCCAAGTTTTAAAAACCCTTCACCATAACTATTTCAGTAATATCAGGGACCTAATGTGACAAAATGCTTCAATTTAAAAACAACAACACAAAACCTTGTCTAGTCTACAGCTCTAGCATTTTGTGGTATTCTAGCCTCCAAGTATTAACCAATTTAATATTTAGCATTAGCAATAGCATTTAGACTTATATATCGCCCCATAGTGCTTTATAACACACTTTGGGTGGTTTACAATGCATATTGCCCCAACAAACTGGGTCCTCATTTTACCAACTTCAGAATGATGGAAGGCTCAAGGTCAATCTTGAGTCCCATCAGGATCAAACTCTAGGCTGTAGGCCGAGTTTGCCTGCAATACTGTACTTTAACCACTGCACCACCTGGGTTTAGCTTTTGACATCAGCTAAGTGGGTCTAGGTGTTGTGACAACAACTACTTGGAGGTCTCTACATTGAAATAGATAAAACATAGCAGTATCCAGATGATCTGGATGGAGTTTGGAAAACTTAAGAATGGTTGAATTTGCTTAGTACTTAGAGGGGCATTTTTTTACAAATGCCATGGCCCTAGATGAGATTAGAAAGTTGGGGAGGAAGAAATCCCAGGAGAAAACAAAGGCAAAGCTCTTCTCTTCTGCCAAGAGAACTTCACTGATATGACCATATAGTGGCCAGGAATTGAGCTTGACTAGAGGGAGTCTTTGCCTTTTGATTGTGATAGATAGTGAAATTTTCTGCTGTTATAAGGATAGGATAAGCGTTAGTCATTGGGCTTGAAGCAGTTCAGTTCTTTGCATCTGCACTGTTTGGGTCTAACCAAACAGCACTTAATACATAATTTTACTATTTTCTATCCTCCACTAATTCAAATTCTTGGAATAACAATGTACAAAATGCATGAAATATGAATTGGGGGACAATTAAGGGGTAGAAAATAATCCTGCATTTAAAGAAATACAATGTTTGGTGCTAAACAATGTGATATGTAAATGCCAAGTTCTTTCCTGGGCACACAGTATGTTTTTTATTTATTCTGAACAATGTGGTACAACTGTATTTAACTTGGAACACCTGATACCTTACAGACTTTAGCATCATTATGTAGCTAAATTTCTATGGCACTGCAAGGGGGATATCTATTGTGTATATTATAACCTGGACCTTGAAATATGTCCTCTTTTCTTTTCAAAGGGGGATAGTGGGCTATTTTCTTTGTAGCACAAACAAAAAATACTCTGCAAACGTCTTTAATGCTTTGCTTTGTTATGTGTAGTTGGATAAGAAAACTTAAACCAATCCCTTGTTTTCTCTGCTAGGTTGATACATCTTCCCATGTCGCTGACTAGCTTGAAACTGAAAGCTTTGTGGTTGTCTGATAACCAGTCACAGCCTTTGCTTACCTTCCAGACAGATACAGACCCTGAAATGGGAGAAAAAATCTTAACATGTGTTTTGCTTCCTCAAATGCCTTCTGAGCCTAGTTGCCAAGGTAAGCATTTTTTTGAGATCATGGGAAACAAAGATGGGTTTCGGCTGCTTAAGGGTGGGGGGGGGGGGGAAATCAGCCCCTTTGATAACAAGTAGCCCCTTTGATAACAAGTAGTGTGGACATATGTAAAACTTTTTAAATGTACCAATTATGAAAGGTGCTAATGTTGTGGAAAATATTAGGTATAATTACATAGTATTGAAGAGGCCAACAAGTAAAGAGGAGGTTCTTTTATTAAAGGAACAAAGGCCTCAGATCTCTCCTACTTCCCTTAAGCAAGAGTAAGAATATATTTTCTTCATTATATTCTTTGTTCTTTGTTTGTTAACATCAAACTGGTAAATCACTTGGTTTTGAAGAAATGAGATGTATATCTATCAAACACCCCTAAACCCCTTTCCATTGTCCTACATTCCACATACAGGTGACATTTTACTACTACTACTACTACTACTACTACTACTAATAATAATAATAATAATAATAATAATAATAATAATAATAATAATAATAATAATAATAATAATAGAATACAGAATATAGGATTGTAAGGGACCTTGTAGGACTTCTAGTCCAACCTCTGCTTAAGTAGGAGAACCTATACCAGTGATGGCAAACCCATGGCATGCGTGCCACAGGTGGCACTCAGAGCCATTTGTTAGGGCACGCGAGGCGGTGCCCTGTCAGCTACAGCTGATTTCGGCCTTCTTTTCAGGCCGTTTTTTGCCCTCCGGAGGCTTCCTTGAGCGTGAAAAACCACCCCTATGGGCAAACCAGAAGTTCAGGAATGGCTCCAGAGGGTGAAAAACGGCCTACGGTCAAACCGAAAGTCCGTTCCCAAATTTCTGGTTTGCCCGTAGGGCTGGTTTTTCACCCTCCGGAGGCTTGCTTGAGCATGAAAAACCAGCCCTATGGGCAAACCGAAAGTTCAGGAATGGCTCCGGGAGGCGAAAACCGGCCCTATGGTCAAACTGGAAGTCTGTTCCTGGAGTTCCAGTTTGCCCGTAGGGCCGGTTTTTCGCCCTTTGGAGGCTTCAGGGAAGCTCCTGAAGCCTCTGGAGGGCCTCCAGGGGGGTGGGGAGGCTGTTTTCGCTCTCCCCAGGCTCCTAGAAAGCCTCTGGGGCCTGGGGAGGATGAAAAAAAGTGCCCATGGACAACCCCCCTGCACTCCCATCTTACGTTCCCTTCTTTGGCATGCGAGCCAAAAAAAGTTAGTCATCACTGACCTATACCATTCTGGACAAATGGCTGTCCAGTTATTCCACTGATTAATTGTTCTCAGTGCCAGGAAATTTCTGCTGAGTTCTAGTTGGGATTTCTCTTTAATGAGCATCCACCCATTGCTTCTTGTCCTACCGCCAGGTCCTTTGGAGAATATGTTCTCTGTGACTGTCCCTCAAGTATTGGTACAGCTAACATGTCACACCTAGTCCTTTCTTTGTTAGACATACTTAGTTCCCTCAATTGTTCATCATATGGTTTAGCCTCCATCTTTTAATGTTTCAGTATTTAAAATATATATGCTATTAACTCCCTATGAATTTGGATGGTTAATGAATTTTAACCATTTCCTACACTGAACATATGCATAATTGGAACAAAAGAAAATGGAGCTTATTAACATGCAAAGGCATGTTTTTTATTTCACTAAAAATAAGTTTCACAAAACAAAAGGTTACTAAACATGGAGAGTTTAGGCAATGAAAAATAATCTAATAGACTTGGCATCTCAAGTGAATGTTGAATGTTATTTTCAGATAGCTTTCAATAAAATCATAGCATCCAAGCTTGAATACACAGTGACATTAACATCTGTGACATACACATCTACTGTCTCTACTTGTCATAACAGATAACCTTCCCCGGTGTGGCGCATTGGAGAACTTGGTAAATGAAATGTCAGATGAAACGTGGAATGAACGGGCAGTAAACAGAGTCAGTGCAATTCGCTTTTTAGATGATGAAAAAGATGAAGAAGACAATGAGGTGAGTTTTCTCAGGAAGCAGATGCAAAATTATGGATGCTGGAATAGTAGGCTGATAATAGTCTTGGAATAATGTTCACAGCAGCAGTAGACTGCATGACATACAATTTGTGATCCCAATCTTAAACACATGACTTTGTGCTAGTTTTCTCTTCTTTTTGCTTCTTTGATGAAGAGGTGGACCTGATTTTTCCTAAAGCGAAAAGAGAGGTGAGAATTCTTATGAAAGGTGCAAAGTTTTGTGTTTTAGGCAATGACCTCTGGGAGATTTCCAGTGGTCTATTGGCTACCATCACCACCACCATTCCATCCACCTCTCTGCTGTCCCTTCCATTGTCCCTCCTTCATTTCATAACAATTTGCCCTGATGCCTGGAACCTTTGATCTACCAGGAAGAATTTGGTATCCTGTTCAAATGAAGGCGAGTGTTGCGGGAACATCTGTCACTGTTCTTATGAGACCTCAGTTGAAACACATACAATGCACACTCACATTCAGAGTTGTTCTGAAGGAAGCTCAAATGTCAAGCAGTAACCAATCATGCTTCCAAATTGTAACTGGGTGATAGAAGAGTTTCTTTGGCATACAGACGTAAGATATTCTTGGGTCTAAACCCAAGCCAAAACTTTGGCTTAGCTTGTTGTGTGAGCCAGGCTTTATGGTTTATAAATTGTAACATATGTAGCTCGATAATGGGAGTCCAATGGTTAAGAAAACAATTTAGCATAATGTATAAACCAAGCTAACATCTGAAATGAAGTGTAGAATGAGCCTAAAATAAATTTAAATACACATAGGGAAAGAATGTTCCTGCTTTGAAAATTCACCATATTTTCAGTTAAAGAGATATGATTTTCAAAATCAAAAAAAAAAATCAAAATTTTATTTGATTAGCCGCAACCCTCTCCCGAAGGACTCGGGGCGGCGTACAGTCAAAAAGATAAAATACACATAGGACACACATACATACGAAAAAACAAGGACAATTACATTTGTGCATGGAGGAGAGTAGACCTGCAAGTGAAAGACAATAAACACAGCTAAAAACACAGTTAAAACACAGTTTAAAATCCCCTAAATAAAATTGCTGAATTAAAAACCCCTCAGGAGCGTAACGAAGTTATGGTTGGGCCAGGCCAGATATTTGAAAAAGGTGGGTCTTGAGCTTAACACGGAAGGAGCGGAGGTCTGTAGTGGTCCTAATATCCGGGGGGAGGTCATTCCACAGGGCTGGGCCCGCCACAGAGAAGGCTCTGCTCCTAGGCGCCGCCCCATGACATTGTCTAGTGGACGGCACCTGGAGAAGTCCCTCTCTGTGCGAGCGAATAGGTCGTAGGGATGTATGGGGCAGAATACGGTCCCGGAGGTAACTAGGTCCTGAGCCATGGAGCGCTTTAAAGATCATAATCAAAACCTTGAAACGCACTCGATAGACCACAGGAAGCCAGTGCAGCTCGCGCAGGTGTGGTGTCACATGGGAGTACCTGGTGCTCCCCATAATCACCCGCGCGGCCGCATTCTGGACCAACTGTAGTCTCCGAGTGCATTTCAAGGGAAGCCCCATGTAGAGAGCGTTACAGTAGTCCAGGCGAGACGTCACCAGCGCATGGGTGACTGTGCGTAGAGCGTCCCTGTCCAATAGGGGGCGCAATTGGCGCACCAGGCGAACCTGATGGAACGCCCCCCTGGCCACAGCTGTCACATGTTCATCCATGGACAGCTTGGCATCCAGGAGGACGCCCAAATTGCGCGCCCGCTCCACGGGGGCAAGTTGAATGCCCCCAATGGCCAGAGATGGAATTATCTGGTTGAACCGGGGAGCCGGAACCCACAGCCACTCCGTCTTGGAAGGGTTGAGCCTGAGTCGGTTGTCATCCATCCAGACCCGTACGGCTTCCACACACCGGGACATCACTTCGACGGCCTCGTTGGGGTGGTTCGGGGTGGAAATGTACAGCTGAGTATCATCAGCGTACAGGTGGTATCCCACCCCAAAACCACGGATGATCTCACCCAGCGGCTTCATGTATGTGTTGAACAGGAGTGGCGAGAGGACCGACCCCTGTGGCACCCCACAGATGAGGGGGCTTAGGGTCGACCTCTGCTCTCCTGCCAACACACCTTGCGTCCTGCCGGAGAGGTAGGAGCCGAACCACCGCAAGACGGTGCCCCGGATCCCCAACCCCTCCAGTCGGTGCAACAGGATACCATGGTCGATGGTATCAAAAGCCGCCGAGAGGTCTAATAGGACCAGGATAGAGGAACAGCCCCTATCTCTGGCCCTCCAGAGATCGTCTACCAACGCGACCAAGGCCGTCTCAGTGCTGTGCCCAGGGCGAAAGCCGGACTGGCGCGGGTCTAGATAATCATTCTCCTCCAGATGTCGTGGAAACTGAGAAGCCACCACACTCTCCACAACCTTCGCCAAAAAGGGAAGGTTGGAGACAGGACGATAATTGACCAGCTCCATAGGGTCCAGGGAAGGCTTCTTGAGCAAGGGTCTCACCACCGCCTCTTTCAAGGCGGCCGGGAGAGACCCCTCACCCAACGAAGCGTTCACTAGGTCCAGGAGCCAGTCGCGTGTAACCTCCCAGGATGCCAGTACAAGCCAGGAGGGACACGGGTCCAACAAACATGTGGTAGGTCGCAGTCGCCCACGCAATCTGTCCAAATCCTCGATGACAACCAAGTCAAACTCCTCCCAAAAAGGTTTCTCAAGACTCGCCACTGGCGTCTCGACTGGGCCACTGAAGGGGACCCAATCCTTCCGGATTTGAGCGACTTTATCCTGCAGGTATTTCCCAAACTCCTCTGCCCTGCCCTGTAAAGGGGCCTCCCGTGGCCTCTGAAACAGAAGGGAGCGGGACACCCGAAACAGGGCGGCAGGGCGGTTCTCTGCGGATGCAATGAGAGCGGCACAATATTGACGTTTGGCCGTTCTCAATGCCACTAGGTACGTCCTTAAATGGGCTCGTACCAGTGCTCGGTCAAATTCGGATCGGGAGGATCTCCAACGACTCTCTAGGCATCTCTTGCGGCACTTCATCACCCTTAGCTCCTCGGTAAACCAAGGGGCCAGGGTGGATCATTGCCGCCGGAGAGGCCGCAAAGGCGCCACCCGGTTCAAGGCCCCGGTAGTCGCATTATTCCACGCGGTCACCAGGTCCTCTACCCGGGGGCGGGTCAGGGCTGCAGGAGGTGGCCCAAGCTCCATCTGGAACCTGTCTGGTTCCATCAAGCGCCTGGGGCGGAACCATCTAGTGTTCTCCGGTTCCGCCTCCCCGCGGCGAGGAGTAGCACCAGGGAAGTCAAGACGGAGGAGTGAGTGATCTGACCATGACAGAGGAGTGATGGTTAAATTCACTCCTCCCAGATCACTCAACCACTGGCGAGAGACAAAGACAAGGTCCAAGGTGTGACCTCCCTCGTGTGTCGGGCCCTGAATCATTTGAGTCAGGTCCATGGCTATCATGGAAGCCATGAACTCCCGAGCCCCCTCTGATGCTTCTCCCACCGACGGCAGGTTAAAATCCCCCATCACTAAAAGTTTGGGGGTCTCAACCGCCACCGATTTTAATTTTATAATTGATTAAAAATCAAAAATTAGTCTACACATACTTACCCTGATTAATTAATCTTTGAAAAATTAAAAGTAAAATACAAAACAGAAGAACAAAACAAACAAAACAACAAACATTCAATCCTGAAACAATAAAAAAGAAAAAATGTTTTTCTTTTTTATATTTTATTTTTTATGATAAAACAATAAATAATAAAAAAGGAAAATTAATTGTTTAAAACAATTTATGCCTACTTCAGTCTTCACCCCTAATCAATAAGGCTGATTAAAAATGTGCATTTTCATATAAATACTATTTTCTTATCAATCCATGTTGCTAGAATTTATTAATTTAATTTCATTAAAACTTGCCAAAATTTTAATAAAAAAAACTTGCCAAAATTTTAAGTACCATATAGATTAACACCATGTTTAGAGTTTATGAAATATATTAGCAATATATTATTAACACTAAGCTGTATGGACCTCATGTGTACAGTAACATACAACTTGCAACAATCTTTGTTGTTTGTATAATTATAGCAAGTGGTTGCTGAAATCACATAATAATTTCAGGGCAAATTTAACTTGCATTATAAAAAGACTATTAATGGTAGAAAAGATATTCCATAATGGGTGGTTTTCTTTTAAACATTGATAAAAATATAATATTTGCTACCATATAATGTTGTGGGTCACTGAAAATTATTTTGTATTCCAGTAGTCTCAGAGATATTACAGCAATCTAAGGTTGTTTTCTTATCTTTTGGTTACATAAGTACAGTGGCTTACGATGGTATTACAGTATAATTCTTGTATGCTTGTAGATCTGACTATTCACATATGAGAATTTGAAACTATGGGTACTGACATTTCTGGTTTATTTCCCAGACTCCATGTTACAGAGTTCTGAAGAGCAGATCTATCTTGAAATATTGTACATAGCATCTTAAGTATATATCCACAACATTTATATGCACATCACTTCTTCAGATATAAATATCCTTGGCATAATTGCCAGATTAAGCATGAATAGAACTGAATAATCCTCTATAATTTCTGGAGATAAATCATACAGA
The DNA here is from genome assembly GCF_964273705.1 of Natrix helvetica. Classification (NCBI taxonomy): domain Eukaryota; kingdom Metazoa; phylum Chordata; class Lepidosauria; order Squamata; family Natricidae; genus Natrix; species Natrix helvetica. Next base: position 161,498,207 of record NC_138552.1, read on the forward strand.
GATCTCAAGTTATTGTTAAAAGAGCCCAAATAAAATAATCAGAATATCAAATTGTGCTCCCTTCTGATGACTAGTAATGCTTTACAATGGGATAACGTGCTGTTGGAGGATGTTATTAAAAAACCACAGTTTTCTTCTTCTCTTCATATACTTTTCTGGAGCATCAGATTCCTATATTATGGCATAAATCTCTTTTTGAAACTTTTATATTTCAAATCACTTTTTTGTGGCAGAATCTGTTGTTCAAGTAAAGAAGTTTTCTATTTCTTCTTGGTGAGATATGAATATTATTTGGAAAACAGCATAGGTAACTGTATGAAATCCATATGCTAGGAAAAAAGCTGTAGCAATACTGTCATCTTTATAAATACTTAAACTGGGAATAGTGAACTCAGTGACAGCAACTAATCAAGACATTTAATCTAAGAACAATTAAGTTAATATTAATCCCAATAACCAGTGGTGATAACAAGTTAGTCCTGTGTATTTGTATGATAGAAGTTCATGAAATTAGTAGATGAGAAAGCAACACTTCAGCTTTTTGTTTACTAAGTTTGTGCAGCCCATCAGATTTGACATGGCAAAGGTCCTCTGAGCTTGCTTTGATATTCATGTTGAATCTGTAGGCAACTCCTTAAACACCACATGTCCTTTCCAGCTGCTTAAAGGAATTGCAGACAGGTGCCTCACAAACACCTTTGCAGACTCCAAGGCACCTTTGCTGGATGTTTTCTCTGTAAAACATTTCTTCTTATTTCTCTCCCCGGCTATTACAGCATGAAAATGGTGATTGCTTATGTTTCTATTTCACAATACACTTAGCTAATAAATCTTTTAGCTGTTAAAACTTGAAAAGCCATTGTAATGAATAGAGAAATACAGTTTTAAGAAGGAGACACAAGGAATCATTTACTCCACTGTTTGTTTTTAGCGGACACTCCTAAGGCGAGCCACTCCACACCCTGGGGAATTAAAGAACATGAAAAAGACAGTGGAGAATTTACGGAATGATCTGAATGCTGCTAAAGGACTGGATTCAAACAAAAATGAGGTCAATAATGCCAATGACAGAGTGACCACTTCTGTGTAGAGCCTCACATCCTCCAGGTTGTTGCTCCTGTGTCTTCTCTCCACTGTCGAAACATTTACTGTTGCATCCTGGAAATGCCATCCATTCAACCCTCCTCATATGTCTTTGAACGGAGATCCAACTCATCTTGTCCTTGTGTCATTTCTTGGGAAGGTGCTTCTCGGTGGAAGAAAAGTGCCTGACTTCATTCCAAGCATTTGAACGTAGCACAAGTGCATTGAGCAAAGTGTCATGTCTCCCATTTGTCTGTCAGTGACTTTCCACTGTTGTCATTTCCATAAATGTTAAGCTGTTGGTTTCTGGGTTTTTGGATAAGGGAAATACACTATTATAGAACCTTGTCAGTTTTTACTAAGATATTCTCCTCAAATCCCTTCATGGCTGAATTATTTATATGGCTGTTTGACTTATGAAAAGAACTAGTTCTATGGAGAAGTTATATTTTTATCTCCTGGGCAGCTCAGATGATGTACATTTTATAATTTTGTATAGGAGTTTCGTAACAAAAAACAAATATGTTTTTAAAAGAAAATTTTAAAAAAGTAGATTTTGCTATTTCTATTGGATTAATTCCAAAGATGTACATGATTTTCCTATTGCATTTGCCTTAATGCAGCCTAAATCAAGCTAAACAGAAAATGTAATGAGATCAGTTAAAACCAGGGTGCCTCTTTCAATGTGTTATCTTGCAAATAATTAACTTTTACTCTTCTTTACAAAAGTTGTTAAGGGCATCTTTTTTCTACTGTTGTGATGATGCTAGATCCTCAAACTCTGCCTTCCTTATGATATGATTCATCGACAATTATGAAAAATATATTTGGCTGCCAAAGCATTGCAGTCAGTAGAATTTCAATACCCATCTTTAACTATACCATCTGTAAACAGGTTTTAAAAAATGAACAAAATACACAGCAACTAGTGCCTTTGTTGTGGAAACAAATGTTATCTGCTATACAGACATGCTATTCTCAAACATTTGAAGGTTTTATAGATACATAAGACCTAATAAATACCTTAAGAAACATAATGGCTCAATAACTCTCATTTTACTAGGAAAATTTTTTTTTGGATGTTGATTCATTTGAGTTTCAATGAACCAAAGCTCTTGGTTAACTCCTATGTTATAAAGTTTATAATCATGGCTCAAATTTGTTTTGAAATGTAAGCAACAAGTTCCTAGGGAAGCTAGGAATTTGTTGCTTACATTTAACTGACTAGATGCTGACATTTTCAGGCTTAAATAGAATCAATGTTCTCTATAAAGTTATTTTCCATTTTCTAATAACTCAGAAAAAGAATGAATAAGTTGACAATTTAGTTTATGACTGTATTTTGGTTCATATCTTGGTTGTGACATGTGAATACTGGCTTACTATTGAATTACTGAATTGGCTAAAAAAAAAAAAGGAAAAATCCACAAGCAACTGAATGGCTTTTGTGAACCTTCTATGCAGTTCCCAATACACTAAAACTCTCGATAGTATACTTGCAAAAGATTACAAAATATGATCTAATTCTCAAACTCCTATTTAATAGGTGAATATTCATCAATATACGGAGTGTATCTGGAAAGAGTGTGTGTGTGTGTGTGTGTGTGTGTGTGTGTGTGTGTATTTGAGTGTGTATGTATGTATTTGAGTGTGTATGTATGTGAATGTGGTACTTGGGTGTAATGTTAATTTTGGGAAAATGAACAGAAAAATCCCAATAACTGAATTTGGCTGCAAGTTTTTTCCTCCCCTCTTCTTTAATTTCCTCACTATAAAAGAAGTACCATCAAATTGCCTAAGGGAAACCAAAATGCATTTTTTTCCTGTAGAGGTTTCTGTCTATAAAACATTGTGAGACCAGTAGGGATGAATTTAAAACATTTAGATGAATTATTTATTTATTTATTTTATTTATTTACTGAGCGCTTATAGACCGCCCCCTCTCCCGAAAGGGACTCGGGGTGGTGTACAGTCCATATCGGAAATACATCATATAAATAACTATAAAATTAAGCAATTAAAATTATTAAATAGATAAATAGATACGAAGGAGGATAAAAAGGTTTAACTGTACAGCTGAGTAAATAGTTTTAAACCTCTACAAATATCCCATAAAATCAAATTTAAAAAACAATTCCCTAAAATACCAGTTAATATGTTTGCCAGGAGGTAGCAGTTATGATTATGCCAGGCCAGCCAATCGGAACAGGTGTGTCTTCAATTTTTGCCGGAAGGAGCGGAAGTCGGTGATGGTTCTAATGTCGGGGGGGAGGTCATTCCAGAGGGTTGGGCCCATCACAGAGAAGGCCCTACTCCTTGGCGCCGCCCGTTGGCATTGCCTAGTGGACGGCACCCGGAGAAGTCCCTCCCTGTGAGAGCGAATTGGCCGCAGGGATATGTGTGTGGAGAGATGCGATCCCGCAGGTAGCTAGGTCCCGAGCCATGGAGCGCTTTAAAGATGGTAATCAAAACCTTGAAACGCACCCGAAAAACCACAGGCAGCCAGTGCAGCTCGCGCAGGAGAGGTGTTACTTGGGAGTACCTAGTACTCCCCATGACAGCCCGCGCGGCTGCGTTCTGGACTAGCTGCAGTCTTCGGGCGCGTCCCAAGGGAAGTCCCATGTAGAGAGCATTGCAGTAGTCCAGGTGAGACGTCACCAGTGCATGAGTGACCGTGCGTAGGGCATCCCGGTCCAGAAGGGGGCGCAATTGGCGCACCAGGCGAACCTGGTGGAACACCCCCCTTGCCACCGCTGCCACATGGTCGTCCATTGACAGCCGGGCATCTAGGAGGACGCCCAAATTGCGCGCCCGTTCCACAGGGGGCAATTGTTCGCCCCCTATGGCCAGTGATGGAGTCAGCTGGCTGAACCGAGGTGCCGGTAGCCACAGCCACTCAGTCTTGGAGGGGTTGAGTTTGAGTCTGTTGTCCCCCATCCAGACCCCGACGGCTTCCAAACATCGGGACATCACTTCGACAGCCTCGTTGGGGTGGTTTGGGGTTGAGATGTACAGCTGAGTATCATCAGCGTACAGATGATATTCAACCCCAAAACCACGGATGATCTCGCCCAGTGGATTCACATATGCGTTGAACAGGAGGGGCGAGAGGACCAACCCCTGCGGCACCCCACAAGTGAGTGGCCTCAGGGTCGACCTCTGCCCCCCTGTCAACACACATTGCGTCCGGTCGGAGAGGTAGGAGCCGAACCACCGCAAAACGGTGCCTCCAACTCCCATCCCCTCCAGCCGGCGCAATAGGATACCATGGTCGATGGTATCAAAAGCCGCTGAGAGGTCTAATAGGACCAGGATAGAGGAACAACCTCTATCTCTGGCCCTCCAGAGATCATCAACCAACGCGACCAAGGCTGTCTCTGTGCTGTGCCCGGGTCGGAAGCCGGACTGGCGTGGGTCTAGATATTCGGATTCATCAAAGTGTCGCGGAAACTGCTGTGCCACCACATTCTCAACAACCTTCTCTAAAAAGGGAAGGTTGGAGACTGGACGATAATTAGCTAGCTCCGTTGGGTCAAGCGAAGGCCTCTTGAGTAAGGGCCTCACCACCCGCCTCTTTCAAGGCAGTTGGTAAGGATCCCTCACCCAACGAGGCGTTCACCAGGCCCAGAAGCCAGCCTTGTGTCACCTCCAAGGATGCCAGTACCAGCCAGGAGGGACACGGGTCCATTGAACATGTGGTGGGTCACAGCCGTCCACGCAACCCGTCCAAATCCTCGGGGGCAACAGAGTCAAACTCCTCCCAGAATGGTCTCACAAGACTCACCGTTGACGGCTCGCCCGGTCCACTGGAGGGGGCCCATCCGCTCCGGATCTGAGCGACTTTGTCCTGCAGATATTCCCCAAACTCCTCTGCTCTTCCCTGCAAGGGTGCCCCCCGCGTCCTCTGCGACAAGAGGGAGCGGGTCACCCTAAACAGGGCGGCAGGGCGGTTATCCGCGGACGCAATAAGAGCGGCACAATTAAAAATATACTTACCAAGACAACTATAAACAGGTCTGCATATGCTTAGTGCTCCATATGTTCTTGAGCAGAAGCATCTCTTGATGTTTTAAAAGCTTGCTAAAAATACTTGCGACTTCCCTGTTAATACATATGAATCATAGAAAGCAGTTTTTTCTTCATACTTTGCTGATTTTAATGAGACTAAAACCCATGAACGCACAACTTTGAGTTGTGTGATCGGTTTCTTTATTTGAATGGACTCCTGTGAGGTCATCCTCAAAAACACAAATTTAAATAAATGGTCAAGGCAGATAAAAGTGAAATGGGGCATCATTTAAAAGTTTTAAGAAAAGGACATAACTGGGCTAGAACCAAGTGGCCCGAAGAACATGACTATAAACCAATTTACATGTTGCACTTGGTTTGCTTATAACCACTACCTGATATCAAAAGTTAGCTTCTCAACACTTGAAAGCAAGACAACGCACAGCAAGTTTATTCCCCATTCTCTATCTCCTCACTTCCACCACCATTATGGCTAAATATCTATGGAGTGCTTCAGTCTTTCAGGCAGTGGTGGGATTCAAATAATTTAACAACCAGTTCTCTGCACTAATGATTTTTTCCAACAACCAGTTCACCAAACTGCTCATAAGCGTAATAACTGGTTCTCCCGAAGTGGTGCAAACTGGCTGAATCCCACCACTGCTTTCAGGTCATGGTTGTCCCAAAGGTGCATCTTTGGGACACCATTATGGCTATTCTTCATTGTTCAGGAAAGGCATTTTGGAAGTTACAAGAAGGAGATGAAAACTTGCCTTCTGGGAAGTTGTGCATAAAGTATAAATCATGCTCATTGGGTTTGAAATATGTGAATTGTATCCCTGAAGAATCAGTAAGATAGTTCGCTATTTGATTCACCGAAAGGTTAATTAGTGATTAAATACGAACTTTTCTTTCTTGGGATGGATATACAGGTACTCTTCAATTTATGAACCATAATTAGGAATGAAATTTCCATTGCTAATTGATGTAGTCATTAAGTGAATCACATTGTCATTAAGCAAATCCCAGGTTTTTTTCCCACTGACTTTGCTTGTCGGAATCCCCTGGGAAGATCACTAATGGAGATTATGTGGCTCTGGGATGCTGCAACCATAATGAATATAGGTAGTCAAAATTGAGCCCAAAATTTATGTTGCTAAGTGAGACAGTTGTTAAGTGAATTTTACCCCATTGTATGATCTTTGGCACAGTTGTTAAGTGATCACTGCAATTGTTAAGTTAGTAACATGTTTGTTAAGTGATAATCTTTTGCCACTTTCTGACAAACTTTGCTTGTCAGAAGGTCGCGAAAAGGATCCCATAACCCCAGGGCACTCTCACACACACATTTTTGTGACTCAGGAGATCTAGATCAGACTTTCCAAAGTTGAGGTGCATCCTTGGGGAAGTGCAGAGTTGATTTAGTTGCGTTGTTTTCATTGTTCATTTGTGTTCATTGTGGTGTTTGGATTTGTAAGGGATATGTGTACAATAATATTACACTAAAGGGAGACTTGATGGCAGAAAGTTTAGGGATCCCTAGTTTAGAAACCATATTTTTTAAAAAAAAGAATTAAGTGCTAAGCCTTAAAGGTTTTTTTTTAAATTTTGCTTACCTTTGGCTTAGTATAATCCATACTTAAATCGGGCAATACAAATTGTAGTTATGTCTGATATATTCAGATCATAGCTCCCACTATTATTTTTGAAAGTACTAGGGTGTTAGTATTATTTATTTGGTAAATTTATATTGTCACCCATCATAGAGATCAGTGGTGGGTCCCTATTGGTTCAGACCGAACTGGTAATGGTTTGGCAGCCTGGGTAACTGGAACCGGCAGCAACCCAGGCCTGCCACACCCCCAAACTGGTTCTCCAGATGACAGCGCCATCTTGTTTTTTCTTCTGCGCATGCGCAGAGCAATTTATATTGCACTGTACATGCGTGCATCAAGTGCGCACACACGCAGGGCACGCCCCTAAGCAAACTGGCAGTAATGACTGCCAGAACCCACCTCTGATAGACATGGGTGTATGACCCTTAGTTGTGTACAAACTTAAAACACAAAACAGTATAATATACATTTCCTGATAACCTTGCCCCAGACTATGGATGGCCTCACCCAGTGGCTTCATGTAGCTGAATCCAGGGGCACCTCACAATGTAGGGGTCAAGGATGTGACTTCTTGCTTCTGAGTGACACTTCGGTGGAACCAACCATGAAGGAAGGAGAACAGTGCTGTCCACCCGCAATTCTCACAGCCACTCCAGAATGTCCTTCTATAGTCAATGGTGCCAAAGGTCTCCATCAGGCAGTGGTGTATTAACCATTAAGCAGACTAAACACAAGCTTAGGGCACCAGGCCCAAAGGTGACACCACAAGTTGAGAAAGAAAAACAAACAATGAAGATTTGTACAGTATGTATAAAGGAGGGGCACCAAGATTTGTCAGTGCTTAGGGCATGAGTGAGCCTTAATCCGCCACTGCCATCAGGTCAAATAGAGCAAGGATGGATGCATTACCCCCCATGCTGCTCTTGCCAGAGGTCATCTAAAAGCATCACCAGTGCTGTTTTAATCCCACATCCAGGCCTGAAAACCCATTGAAAGGGTCCAGGATAACACGTTTCATTCATGATCCACTAAAACTGCTGAATCGCTACCTTTCTCAATAATACTGGACATAGGACTCACATAAACAGTTCCAGATGGCTGCAAAATGTCTTCCTGTTTGTAACATGTTTACTCATACTCTTAAATCAGGCGTGTCTAACCTGCAGTCCACAGGCTGCATGCAGCTCTGGACAGCTGGGAATGCGGTCCAACAGGATTGTAAACTTTTAAAACTTATTTACACCCACACCCACGTGTGCACACACCCCTCTACACACTCCTCTTTGCGGTTGGACATGCCTGCTCTTAATATTCTCTAGCTGTTTCTGTGCTGATGGTGTCTCTTCATATCATAATATGTAACATTGGCTCAGTGAATCCAGGCTGAAAATCCAATCCAGTCTAAGTCACTCCAGACCTAATCTAAAGTGACTTTTTTTTTTGATAAAGTAGAATGGATGTTAAAACAATGATCACATATCTCTTGAATGAAATGGAGTTCATTGCCAGGGATTCAGGCAAAAGTATCAAGAATGAAATGGTCATCATTCCCACAAAATGAACCTGTTGCAAGACCAAGTGTCCCCCTTTTGACCAAGTGGCCAAAAAAGTATTGTTACCATTCCCTCTTTCCCCAAGAACTCCAGTTTGAAGTGAAATAAATTGATAACTGGCATAAGTCAATGGCATCTACCATTCTTTTTTTCATAGTCTATAGAGCAGACACCATGGCAATTGATAAATGCATTCCATCCTTCATAAGCCATCTAGAGCTTTCTGGAGGGCAAGAATTAGATAAGAATGTTTAACAATTATAATAATTTGTATAAATGTATCTTAGATTGATGATACTAATAACGGAAAAAACATGGAATTGAAAATTATTAGAGAATGTTATTAATGCTAAAATAATAGAATGATTTAGAATAGGATACAAAAAATTTCTTTATTATTGGATATATTGAAGATGACATAATGAATCATTATAGCACAAGTGGATACATATTTAGAATACCTTGTTTAAAATGGTGAAACAATAGTGATAATTAAACAAATGAAGTACAATAATAATGTATACAAAGATATTTGATTGACAATATGTGATTTTTGATAAAGCTCAAGGGATGACTATGGAAAGGACGGAGAAAGACCTTGTAACCAATCGACACACTGTATGTAGTTGAAGAGGTTTTTATGTTATATGTTTTGTGTGTTTATGTTTGTTTGAAAATAAAAAAATTATTAAAAAAAAAAGAATTAAATAAGAGTAGGTTGAAACCAGAGGTGGGTTGCTAATTTTTTAACTACCAGTTCTGTGATGCTTCTTCGCATGCGCAGAAGTGTCCGGGTGGGTGGGCGGAGCCTCTCGCTGCAGTTATTACCGGTTTGCCCAATCCAGGCCGAACCAGCAGCAACCCACCTCTGGTTCAAACACATCCATTCTGGTTTGCTAAATTCAAATCCATTCTGAGTTGACTCTGCTCTGCCATAGAATCTGGACTTGGCCAATGCAATGCAAATGCCTGTAACATTTCAGCTAAATTGTGAGCAGTGTTGGAGCACTTACAGCAGTGGTTCTCAACCTTCCTAATGCCGCGACCCTTTAATACAGTTCCTCATGTTGTGGTGACCCCAACCATAAAATTATTTTATGTTTTCCATATTTTTTTTTGAAAATATGTGTTTTCCGATGGTCTTAGGCGACTTAGGTGAGAGGGTCGTTTGACCCCCAAAGGGGTCCCGACCCACAGGCTGAGAACCACTGACTTACGGAATCTCCATACATGATTACCAAGTTTTATAAGTTTCATTTCTATCCATCAGATCAGGGCAGACAATTTGATCTCTTTTATTGCAGCCCTAAGGAATCTGACCTGATCACAATTACTTAAAAATGATTACATGTTTTTTTTTGTCTTTTTGAAATGGTAACACCCAAATCTATCCATATTCACCTTAAAATTGTGGGGAATAGTTTTTTTTAAAAAAAAACAAAGACCGAAACTGAAGCTCAGGGAAAATAAAATCTCCATCTTGTCCACACTTGTGGCATATTTCCTATATTCTCCAACCCTTTGAATCATTGGACAGCTATCATGTCTTTCTAAAGTTGTGATGTGCATTGTTTGGGTTCCTAAACACTTGTCCATCCTCGACGTTAGATGAGGGGTTCCTAACTGCAGGTGCGAGACAATATTTCAGGGGGTGCGAAAACTTGGGTTTAGATGTTTCAAAATTATAGCGTATATGCATAATTATAAAAGGGCTGTGAGATTATATCAGAAGCCTCCTAGGGGTGCGGAGCATAGAAAAGGTTGGGAACTGTCAGGGGAAGATTTCACCCTGAACTAAATGAGGCTTAGACCGCGGCTTTTCCAAACAGGCATATTCTTCAAGAAGCGAAAATTAAAATAAAACCCGAAAATATGTTCTAATTAAAAACAAGCTTTAATACAAAAATAAGAAAATAGAAAATAAACAAATCTATCTAATTGTTACATTTTGGCAGAAGCAGTTTGTCTCCCAACTTCCTGGCAGACGGACAAAGATCAAAAGGGAAGAAGTCTCTGGAATGTGTGATGAGTATGCGCAATACATCACTTGCTGATAAAACCTTATGACCTGCGCAGTAATTCTTTCAGTAACTATTCAGTTCAGTTCAGCTAGCAAACCAATTAACGCAGTGACAGGAACCTCTGCCCTAGATGATGGGAATAATCTACATGAACTTGCAGAAGTCTTGTGAAATACAAGTGATGAGTGCCACACGGTACCAAATGTGTTCATGTTAAATGTCTGGAGAGACATGTGATTGTTACATCCTGAAAGTCTTTCAACACATGACCTTAGTAAGCCCATTCTTTTTTTTTTTTTTGGTCTTTTGCATGGCTTCTCAATAGGATCAAAGCATCAAAGAATGGCAATACCTCTGGTTCAGAGGTAGGTTGCTACTGGTTTGCACCGGTTCGGGTGAACAGGTAGTGGAATGTTGGCCTGGGTTTCAGAACCGGCAGCAACCCAGGCTGGCCACACCTCTGAACCGGTTCCCTGGTTGCCTTGGCATGGTGGGTTTTTTTTGACATTTTAAAAAAGTTCTGCACATACGCAGACCTATTTACAGGCTACTGCACACACAAGCAGAACGCACATGGAGCACATGCGCACTGAAATGGCAGCAACGCCAGCAGCAACCCACCCCCTGCTCTGGTTCCTCTATGTTGGCTTCAGAATGTGGTAACAGCCATAAATAGTGACATTTAAGATGCCCTTTTGAGATCCCAATTGTAAGTATTTATTTATTTATTTATTTATTTCTTAGATTTTTAGACCGCCCCTCTCCCAAAAAGGGACTCGGGGCGGTGTACAGTCAATACAAATAAAACCAGTCATAATAATAAAATACATTTAAGATACATTTGGAGGGGGAGATAGGCTGTATTCCCTTTGCTTATTTTAGATAACAGAATAACGGAACTTGAGGGGACCTTAGAGGTCATCTAGTCCAGCGGTTCTCAAATAGTGGGGCGCGCCCCCCTGGGGGGGCGCGAGGCTCTGTAAAGGGGGGCGCGAAGGCTCCCTTTCCATCTGGGTGCAACGGTGGCGAAGGCGTGGGCGAGGCATAATATATCCCACCTGGAAGTGGCAGCACTTCGGACTGTGGATTTTCATTGGAGCCGCGGGCTGGAGCTGTGCAAGAAGCCTGCTCGGGCGGGGGTGGGAGGGAGGGAAGCATGGGACCGCCCGTCTTCGCCAACGCATAGCTCGCCTCCCCGCCAGCAGCTCCACTGCCAGCATTCCGTCTGGAAGCGGAAGCGCAACAGCCGCTGTTGGGGAAGGGACAAAGGGGCGGCGGTCGCCCGATCTTGCCACCGCCACCCCTTTGCCCCTGGTAACGGCGACTGTTGTGCTGCTGCTTCCAGCTGGGATGCTGGAGGAGCTGCTGGCAGGGAGGGAGGGGAGGAGGGGAGGAGGGAGTAAGGATAGACAAGCAAGAGGGAAAGAGGAAAGAAAGCAGGAGGGCAGAAGGGAGGTGGAAGGAAGGAAAGAAAAGCAGACACGCCGGAGGGAAAGAGGAAAGAAGGCAAGCAGGCAGGAAGGAGGCAGAAGGAAGGAGGGAAGAATGGAACTGGAAGGGAGGCAGGGAAGGAGGGAGGGAGAAAGGAAGGATAGGAGGATAGGGAAAGAGGAAAGAAGGCAGGCAGGCAGAAGGGAGGGAGGTGCAAGGAAGGAAGAAAGCATAGATAAGCAGGAGGGAAAGAAGGCAGGCAGGCAGGGGGAAAGAGGAAGGAGGGAACTGGAAGGGAGGCAGGAAGGAAGGGAAGGAGGAAGGGAGGGTGGAAGGAAGGATAGACAAGTAAGAGGGAAAGAGGAAAGAAAGCATGTGACTACGGTGGGAGACGAGGAAAGACCGGTGTGCTATGTTATGCAGAGGTGTACTTATAACAATTTTATAGACAAATGATACTATTTACAGTCGCGCGGGGGGGGGGGGGGCGAAATGTTTTCTTCTTCCTAGGGGGGGCATGACAGAAAATAATTGAGAAGCACTGATCTAGTCCAACCCCCTGCTCAAGCAGCAGACCCTATAAATCCCAGATAATTGGCTGTCCAGTCTCTTCTTAAAAACCTCCGGTGATGGAGCACTCACAACTTCTGAAGGAAAGCCGTTCCACTGGTTAATTGTTTTCACTGTTAGGAAATTTCTCTTTAGTTCTAGGTTGGTTCTATTCTTGATTAGTTTCCATACATTGTTTCTTGTCTTGCCTTCTGGTGTTTTAGAAAATAGGCTGAAACCAGGGGTGGGTTCCTGCCAGTTCTAACCTCTTCTATAGAAGAGGTTCCACAAATCTACCATGCCGTTTAGAAGGTTCCAGGTCCCTCCCCCCGCCCGTCCGCACCACACTTGCTCCGCCCACCGCTCACTGATTGGCTGGCTCCCCAATTGCCCCGCCTGCCTCTAAGAGTCCTATCTAAACCTTAAAGTCTTAAAGCTGTCAAGTTTGAACACCCCTGGTTTTTTTTTAAAGGGTTAGGGATGCAAGGGTCTTGTAACTTGACAGCTTTAAGACTTGCGTGCTTCAAATGCCAGAGTTTCTGAGCCAACATTTTGGTTGCTAAGCAAGAGCATTGTTAAGTGAGTTTCACCACATTTTACAAGTTGGCCACACCCACCCAGTCACATGGCTGGCAAGCCACTCCTACCCAGCCACATGGCTGGCAAACCACTCCCACAAAGCAGGCCACACCTACAGAAGAGGTTCTAAAAATTTTGAAACCCACCACTGGCTGACACCCTCATTTTTGTGGTAGTCCCTCAAATACTGGAATACTGCTATCATATCACACCTAGTCCTTCTTTTCATTAGACCAGACAAATCAATTCCTGCACCCATTCTTTATATGTTTTAGCCTCCAGCCCTCTAATCTTCTTTGTTGCTGTTTTCTGCACTCTTTCCAGAGTCTCAACATCTTTTTATAATACAATGACCAAAACCGGATGCAGCATGCAAAAATGTGGTTTTACTAAGGCTTTATAAAGTGGTGCTAATACATCATGTGATCTTGATTCTATGCCTCTGTTAAGGCAACCTAGGATTGCATTGGCCTTTTTGTCTGTAAATAATGTATGGGAAATGCATACTTAAACCAATGTGTGCATAAAATAATACAAAATACCTGGAAAACCTGTGGTCCACGAGAAGTTGTAGAATTAACAATTGAGGCAGTCCCAGGCAGCTTAAAACATGGTGTGGAAAGCTGGGATCTATAATTGGACATTGTCAATAGAAGTACAACTTCACCAGCCCTGGACTGAATGAAGGAAGGAAGAACGAAGGGTATCTGCAGCTCTAGCATCATAATTCCTTTCTTTCCTTAGGCAGCTCTTTCAAAAGGGTTCCTTTATTTTGAGGAACTGAGGGAATGTCTGCCTTATTCTTCCTAACTGCTTAACAGAAAGAAGCGGTGAAGGCGAAATCACATTTCTCCTCCCTGCAGAGTTTTGTTGCTAAGGAATTCCCCAGACATTCATCTGGGTAAAGAAAAAAGTCCAGACTAGCTGCCAGATAGATATTAAAAATAATGTTCGGTTAAATCAAGGGTGTCAAACTCACATCGTCATGGTGGCATCATGTGACATATTTGGACTCCCCCCCCTCCCTAAATTGGACATGGGTGTAGCCAGTGTGTGACGCATCTGGTCCATGGGCCGAGAGTTTGACAGCCCTGGGTTAAATCTTTGGTGTTGAGAAGAATGTTTTTGGCCTGAGGGAAAAAGAGATTTTTGAGGATTTCTTTATTTTCTTCCCCTCGTGGCATGTTCATGATTTTAGATAGTAGTGTGTCTCTGCACATTTCTGTTTATAATAAAACAGAAAATATATTAAATGTTACTATTTTCCCAATTCAAAAAAGTTTGGATACATTAGTGAAGATCGTATTCCATCCACGTTCTGTGGATGTAAGTCTATTTTGTTACATTCTCAGCATTTCTTCTTTTTTCTGGGTAAGGAGAGTATAATGGTAAGCATGTCCACATTATATATATACATATAAAATTAGAGTAATTTTGTTTAATTTAGGTTAGGGACTGCTTAAAATGGAGCAACAATTTTATTTCACAAGCACACTAAATTTTATATCTGGCTCATTCCACAGAATAGAATAGACTTACATGGTCTTATCTTTGAACTTAAATTTCAAAGTTCTAATTTAGGCAAAAACAAAAAAACAAAATAAAAAAGACCCACCAGAAATTTATTTATTTTCTGACCAATTTTGAGAATTGGAAATTATTGAATAGAAGGAAAATAAATGTAAAATGCATACAACCCCAAACTCAACCGTCATATTTTATAGCCTAGTAGTTCATTAAATGGTTGAAATCCAGGCAAATGGATTAATTCTGAAAATCATGACTTAATTATCCATAAGTAAGATGTCTTTCAAACATAGACATTATGTTAGGCTTATTTCTATTTCTCGAGCCTCGGCTACATCTTTCTCCACCATTTTTAAACTTTAGCAGCTCTATACACCTATAAACGTGTTTGTGTTTTTTTTGAGAAAGTGAGGGGGGAGAGATTAAAAATGTCTCATATGAAAGAGTTCATTCATTGCACTAAGAATAATCTAGTTGCTTTGTGTTTTGTGTAGCATGTGTGATTTATAAATGTCTCAGCACAATGTCTAAACCCTGCCAAATTGTGGTTTATTCAATAGATCACAGTAGTATCCTATTTGGTAGCACTGGCTTTTGTTAGTATGGGGCAAAGAGTCTACACAAACTTGAGGATGCTGTCAGTGATAGCTTATTCCACTTGTGATTGGATCTATTGAGCTGAAGAACAATGTTTTCTTGCTTTAATATTCTGGCTACAGCCAATGATATATGATTATATATAATTTAGTAGATACCTGCACAAAACAATGTGCAATAGAAACCACTAGATGGTAGTATTGTAGACAGGAATACTGAAAACCCTATTAATCATGACATTACTCAAGGATGTTGAATCTGAACTCCTTGTGAATTTTGGCATGCTTGTGGTTTTGCCTCCAATTCACAAATTCATTAAACTGCTGAGCATGTTGTATACCATCTTCAAAGCGTCATTTTTAAAGAGATTCAAAGCTTTCAGTTCTCAGGGAATCGTCTTTTTACTCAGGGTCCCAATCCCTGGCACCTGTTTTCATTTTCAGGTAGGGTAGAAGAAATTATCCCAAACCCCTTGGGGAATGTTCAATGCTCCCATTGTCAACAAAAATAAAGCTGGCTTGCTAGACCAGAGGCCCACTTTCCTTTGTTCCTAAGGAAACAGCATAAAAGTAAGAAAAGGGAAGAATAAAAACAAACGAATTACAATTTCTTCCAATTAGTTGAAAGAGAAAATACTAAGGGGATCCCATGATCGTGAAAGAACTTCTGATGACAGACGCCTTCCAGATATCTTTTGCTTTCCAAAAATGCTATAGATATGGGAAGGGAGGGAGGGGGAGAGGGAGAGAGAGAGGGAGGAGAGAGAGAGAGAGAGAGAGAGAGAGAGAGAGAGAGGGAGAGAGAGAGAGAGAGAATCTCTGCAGTCCCTCATTGAATGACAACTTAGAAATAGTATCACATTCTCAAATAAGAATGTCATAATCATAAGAATACTAGAGTTATCGGTTATCGAATGCTTTTCTTGCAGGATTGTGTCAGGTGGCTTCCCAAATCCCCTAAGCTACATGGGAGCCATAACTGGAATTCTCAGGGCTCTCACTGGGCTTCTCTCAAGGGAAAAGAAAACATCCAGGGATCAAAGCTCTACAAATTCAGCTCAGTCAATGAAAACTGGAAGGAAGGTCGAATCAGTCCTGAGCAAGAAGCTGAAAGATTGGAAGATCCAGATGAAGATGTGAGTTGTTATTATTATTATGGTTTGTCCTACAGTCAGCCAGATGTTTAGTTTGGATTGGGGATTTTTTTTATCAACCTATTGAGTCCTTTCTAAGGAGCTGGCATAGGCAGATGTTGTTCTTTAATACTATTAAAGATTGTTGAAGATGTAAACTGTTCCAGGTAAAGCTGCCTTTTGCAAATGGTAGTTTTGTCAATGCAGACAGTGTTCAAGTAGGGTTCCAGTTGTTTTGGGATTGCCCCCAAGGTAGTCATGACTATTGGCCCTACCTTTGCTTTCTTTTGCCACAGTCGTTCTATTTACAATTTATCATTCTATTTACAGGTCTTTGTATTTTTTGATTTTGCTCCAATTCTTTCTCTTCTACTTCCCAGATACTGCCCTGTTCACTACCCAGATTTTTTTGGTCTCTCTTATTTATTGGTTAAATTTATTTGTTGCCTCTCTGGGCATTGGGGCTACTCTTTAGAAAGTACTACTCTAATTCTTATCAATATTGTTAAGTCTGTGGTGTTACGTGACAGGCACTTATCTGTTCAGATTATTATTAATCAGAACCATATTGGATTGATTTAATATTAAAAAAGTAAAATCAAGTTTAAGTGTTGCACTAGAATCACTCTTTTTTGGGAGTGCAGGGAATAAGATCCCTGAAACCTGATTATAAAACACGAGATGTCCCTGGCCATAAATGTCCTGACTGAAAGGAGAAAAAAAGACACACTACTTGGAATCTGAATTGATCGCTGACTGTCAGACACCATTTGATGCAATGCATATAAGAACAGTAGTAATATATATTATCTATATTATAGAGAGGAGTATATTTTATAATGACTATTAAATATATTAGTATGGCCCTATAGAGGAAACCCAGGCTCTTTGTTTCTACTTTAGATACGATTAATACTAACCTTTAAGCTGTGGTTAATCTATGATTAAGGTAGGGTGTGTGAAAACAGTCCCATGAACTGTACTTGTAGATGTCTTGCTTCCATTAGTCATAAAAAATGACTTGCCATAGTTAGAATGGCAGATACAGATGCTACATTAAGTTTTAGTTATTGTAGAACAAGGGTCAGCAACCTTAAACACTCAAAGAGCCACAAAGGTCCTAACCAGAAGCTCCCCCCCCCCATTCAATTCTGGAGTTGACTGGAAGTCTGGTTTCCCCACCATAGAGTCTCCTCCTAGCATGGCATCCTTTTTCCTTTACCCGTCCTAACCGAAAGCCCTATCAATTGTGGAGCTGACTGGAAATCCTGCCCCTCCTGGCACGCCCTGCTTCTCCCCTCCAACCGGAAGCTCCTCTCAATATTGTGGTGCCAACCGGCGACAGAGAGCCGCAGCAGAGGGTTGAAAGAGCCACATGTGGCTCCAGAGCCCCAGGTTGCTGACCCCTGTTGTAGAAAAACAGGAAAATACTACAATCAACTGATCTTAAAGGAAGGTACACAGAAACTTAGTTAAAAGGGATAATGTAGGTCAGGAATTCTAATCCTCTGTTCGGTGCAGAAATCTAAAATATTTGTCATTTGCAAGTGACTCACAAAGCCTCCGCTTGAACACAACAAAAAGCTCTCCCACTTCTCTGAGTAACTGGGTGCACTGTCAGACTGATGGTATGTTGACGGTGTTTTTTCCCCTAACATCTGCCTTTTTTGTAATGGTATGCGGGTGTGTCCTTGAGAGACTGGGCGAAGAGAACCTGCCAAGGATACAATATGATAAGAGACACTATAGCCTGTAGCTGGATAATGGGTGGGGCAAGAAGCTCTCTGTACTTTCTCAGGCTGTACAGGAGACAGGGCGGAAGGGGAAAAGCATACTTCAGGCTTGAAAGATCGATGTCAGTCTGGCAAGGCAAACCAGATGGGAAACGCAGCCAGAAGAGTTAATTCTATTTTATCATTAAGCTACATTGACAGAATCTTGAAAGTTTGAAAGTGCGTTTCTTCCCCCACCTCCCTCACCTCCTTTACAGCCTGAGAAACTAGGGAGAATCTCTTCTCAGCTTCTTGCCTCACCCATGCTCTGCTGCCTCTTATCTGACCATTCCCTTGGCGGCGTCTCTTTGCCCAGTTCATTCGCACATACCATCAGACTTCCTGTGATTTAAATTCATTTCTTGGGAACAGGTCTTCAGCTTTTTCTTGGGACATCCTTTGAGGTATTACAACTCATGTCCAAATTCAGTCACTTTTTCTCAAGGCTAAACATAGCTAGCCATCTCTTTTAATCTTCCTTCATAGAATTTAGATTTCTAGCACCCGCTTGTCCTTCTCTGAACTCCTTTCAATTTATCTGCAAGCTTTGTAAAAATCCAATGCCAAGATCAGGGGGGGGGGGGAGGGAACTGACTGAAGGAAAATTATTCCCTGATTGAAGATTATTTTTCTATTGATGAAATCCAAAATTGCATTTGCCCCCTTTTTTGCACCTACATCATGCTTTTGGTTCATATTCAGTTAGTAGTCAATTATATTCCATATTTCCCCCCCCCCCCACAGGCATTACCCAGTACAGGGGTGTCCAAACTTGGGAACTTTAAGACTTGTGGACTTCAACTCACAGAATTCCCCAGCCAGCATGCTGGCTGGGGAATTCTGGGAGTTGAAGTCCACAAGTCTTAAAGTTCCCAAGTTTGGACACCCCTGACCTAGTAAGACATTCTCTTTCTTTTTTTTTTAAAAAGGGAAGAAGCTTGCTTTTGTTTCTATTCAATTTTATTCCGTTACTTTCAACTCACTGCTCTAGCCTAACAAGGGCATTTTGAATTTTATTTCGATCTTCTTTGGGTATTAGCCAGTGGTGGGATTCAAATAATTTAATAACCGGTTCTCTGCCCTAATGTTTTCTTCCAACAACCAGTTCACCAAACTGCTCGTAAAGTTAACAACTGGTTCTCCCAAAGTGGTGCTAACTGGCTGAATCCCACCACTGGTATTAGCTCTTCTACACAATTCTGTTATCATCTGCAAATTTGTCACTGTTCCTTATCCAAGTCCTGAATTTAAAAATAAATGAGTACACAACCTAGAACTATAATTTTATTTGATAATTGATTATCACCTTTGGGGTATAGCTTTCAAGCCAGTTATGTTTATCTTTCTGGTTAGGCTACTGTTAATGACTTGTTAATTAAAAAGCCAGAGTTTATGTTGACAAATGCTTTGCTCTAATTAAGACACCCACACAGAAAGAGCATGAGAATGAATACCGTATTTTTCGGAGTATAAGACGCACCTTTTTCCCTCATAAAAGAGGCTGAAAATCTGGGTGCGTCTTATACACTGAATACATCATTTTTGCCTTCTGAAACCCCGCTCCCTTCACCAAAATGGCCGTGCATAGCTTGTAGGAGCCTTTCAGAGAGTTCCTGGGGACTGGGGAAGGCAGAAATGAGTGAAAAACAGGCTGTTTTTTGCTCAATTGTGCCCCCCAGCCCCCAGGAGTACTCTATAAGCCTTCTAAAGGCTATGCATGCAATTCTTTTGACAAAAAACAGGCCCATTTTCATGAAAAATGGGCTATTTGGGGGAGGTTTGCAGAGTGCAAAAACTTTTTAAAATTTGCCTCTTCAAAACCTTGGTGCATCTTATACTCCAAAAAATACAGTATATTATTTGTTGGATGGAGACCATTCCCCCTCCTCCACAGTTCTTCAAGATTTCTTGTAAAGAATCTGAAAAGGTTTAGCCAGACCATCAGCTTCATTCCTTCGGTTTGAGTATTGGTCAAACAAGTTTGCAAGAATCCACGAATTCTTGGTTGAATCTGCACCTACTATTCTAGCTGCTTCTGTCTTGTGTTCATGCCATTTTGAATCTCAACTGATTTAAGGAAAATTCTGCATGAACTGAGACCCTGAGAAAGTATTCAGGCTGCAAATTCCTTCTCCTGAAGAATTCCCTGGCTGCAGTGCCCTTCCACCTTGGATGTCATCTAGTCCAACCCCCTGCTCAAGACCCTATAAATCCCAGACAATTGGCTGTCCATTCTCTTCCTAAAGGCTTCCAGTGATGGAGCACCCATAACTTCTGAAGGCAAGCTGTTCTACTGGTTAATTGTTCTCACTGTTAGGAAGTTTTTCCTTAATTCCAAGTTGCTTCTCTCCTTGAGTAGTTTCCATTCATTATTTCTTGTCTGGCCTTCTGGTGCTTTGGAAAATATGTTGACCTCTTTCTCTTTGTGGAAACCTCTCAAAGATTGCCTAAAGTTGTTTTTCACCTGCCAATCAATCTGCTGGGAGCTTCTTAACAAATTGGGGGTTCGATGCAACACAAGATTTGGAAGTTCATCCAATACACCGGTCAGGAGAAGCTCTGCAGATTCCTAGAGAGGAAACTAAGATGGAGGAAAAAGTCTGCTTCAGAGAAAATAGCAGTTTGCTCTGCAAAAAAAAAAAAAAAATCTGGCAAAAAGAAGCCCCCTCAATCTGCAGCAAAAGTTTGCTTAGCAGAATGACGTCATCAGTTGAACACCCCATTGGCTATAGAGCTTCTGTGTTAGGCTACACAGCTAGCTATGCCCCCAAACACTGTTCAACCAGGCTTCCCATTGGCTAACCCCGAGCTGGATGAGCCAATGAACACCCAGTCTGTCTCTCTCTCTGTTGGTTAACATGAAGCTGACTTAAGCAGCCATTCTGAAAATGGCCTCAGATTGCATCAACTTCAGCTACTAGTCTCATATGGTTTGAAAGACCTTGGAGGCTCACAACCCCAAAATCAGCATCCTCAAAGTCCATTGCAAAAAAAAGGGGAGGAAGGGCTCAGGTTAGAGAACCTTGCAAGCTGGAGATTTTTATTAGGGAAGCTCCTCTGTGGTGCATTTTTTTTTATCCAGTCTTGATTGAATGAGGAGAAGAATGCTAATTCCTGATATCACAGGCCCCGTCCATCCATTTCTTTCTGTAATACAGGTAGTCCTCAACTTAAGACCACAAGTGAGCCCAAAATTTCTGTTGCTGAACAAAACAGTTGTTAAGTGAGTTTTGCCCCCTTAACAACCTTTCTTGCCACAATTGTTACATAAATCACTGCAGTTTTTAAGTTAGTAACCAGTTGTTAAGTGAATCTGCCTACCCCATTGACTTTGCTTCTTGGAAGGTCACAAGGGTCAGTACATAACCCCACTACCACCATCATAAATACGTACCAGTTGCTAAGCATCCAAATTGTGATCACGTGACCACAGGGTTGATGCAAATAGTCATAAGTGTGAGAAACTGTCATAAGTCACTTTTTCCAGTGCTGTTGTAACTTCAAACGGTCCCTAAACAAATGGTTGTAATTCGAGGACTATCTGTATTTGGGGACGAGGGGGGGAAGAGCAAAGGTGACCATCAAAAAAGTCTTCTAATAATGATATGAATACAGTCCACAATTTGTGACACTGACAGTATCTCTTCCTTCGAAGGTCTTAGCCTTTGTCTTCCCATTATGGTTGCACAAGCCATGAGGTATCATTGTCTCATTACCTGTGTCTCCTTACCTTGGGTTTTGTATGCTGAGAAAGTTGAGCATACTAAAAAAAAAATCTCCAGAGACACTCTGTGTTGTGTCATAAATATGGCAATTAAGTCATTTTTAAAAATGCCATCTATTCGGCATTCAGTCACACTTGAATGTAGGAGAAGCTACAGTGGGCTTCAGGAGGACCTCTGACCTTGAGGAGGATTTTGCATTTTAATTACGTTTCTGTAGTGAGAGAATAGGAAGAATTGAAAGGAATTTGCCAGGGCAGTTGAAGAAGGGCTTCAAAAATTTCAGCAACAGCAAATTTGAAATTCACCAAATTTCAGATGGCAACCCCCCACCCCCAGGCTTCAAAGGCCCTCCGGAGGCCGGAAACAGGTTCATTTCTGTCCTTCTGGAACTTCCAGGAGGCCTGTTTTCCTGCCCCCCTCTCTGAGCATCTGCACAGGCCCTGCACTTACCTCGCATCCAAAATAGGTCATGTGGAGACTCCTGGGATGGGTAGGGGTCGATGGAGCTAACCAGGGGTGGGATTTGGAGGTTTGCCAAACCATCCGTAACGTTAGCTATGGGTTCGCCTGAACCTGGGCGAACCTGTAGCAGCCCATCCCTGGTCATGAGGATCTGTCAGATCAAAGAAAGGAGATACATCTGCAGGAATGGATCCGTGGGTGAAAATAACAAAGACATTGAAGTTATCCTGCCTTGTCAGAACTTGGAAACAACTTCATCTTTGCAGAGGAAACAGACCATTTGGGGGAAAGAAAAAGGAGCACTTCAGAATGGAAGGTAGGACACTGAAAAAAGTGATTTATGACTATTTTTCACACTTACAACCACTGCAGCATCCCCACGATCACATGATCAAAATTAGGACCCTGGGAAATGGCTCATATTTATAACGGTTACAATGTCCCCGGTCATGTGATCACCTTTTCCAACTTTCTGACAAGCAAAGTCAATGGGGAAGCCTGACCTTGCCACTAACTCAACACCTGCACTGATTCACTTAACAACGGTTGCAAGAAAGGGAGCAAACTGGGGCAAAACTCACTTAACAACTGTCTTGTTTAGCAATGGAAATTTGGGGCTCAACTGTGGTCTTAAGTTGAAGATTACCTGTATCTGAGGAGTGACTATTATTTCATTAAATATTATGCATACTGAAAACTCACATTGTTCTCCTAGGCCTTCCTTTCCCTGTACGAATAGTAATCTTTTTTCTCTCCCCCCCTCCACCTAATTTGAACAGACATTTTATTTCTGATTGTTTCAACCTATTATGAAATTGGTCCAAAATATAGATATGTTACAGAAATGTTTAAAATTGCTCTCCTACACCACCAAATGGCACTGCCAGGTCTTGCTGTTTCAGCAGAGTAAGGAAGATACTTAGGGGTGATTCACACTTTCGCCAGTGTCTCTTGTCACTTTTACCATCGGGAAGAAGACGCAGAAGTATAGCCAGCCGGACAAACAGGTTTAAAAACAGCTTCTAACCATTGGCTGTTAGCAGGGGTGGTATTGACTTAACTTCCCTACCGGTTCACAAATGTGAGTGAGCACGGGAGTGCTCGCTTCGCTCACGCACACCATGTCCACACATGCGCTCAGCCTTCCATGAATGCATTTTGGCTAAAAAAACAAGTGCCCAAATGGGATGCCATAGAGCTGGGGCAGGAGGGCGGGGCCAGCTGAGATTTCTGCTACCAGTTTGGACAAACCAGTCTTAACCGGCAGAATACAATCTCTGGCTGTCAGACTCCTAAAGACAATCACAATCACCCCACGTACATATGGAAATGTATGGCTAGTTTTTTTCTTTCCTCAATTACCGTATTTTCCGGCGTATAAGATAACTTTTTAATCCCCAGAAGTTATTTCAAAAATCATGAGTCATCTTATATGCCAGGTATACCCAAAAAAACAAAACAAAAGAAAAAGCAATGCCGCCAAGCAAAAAGCCGCGCTACCACCAGCGCAGACGCCGGCCTTTCAATCGATAACCTCAGTGTTTCTCGCCTGGGCACGTGGATGGATGTGCGCTGGGATGGCTTAGTAAGGTCTTGCTGGAGGTCTGGAGGAGGAAGGCGCTGAGCTCAAACTCTGAAAGCCTGGCAGCGCGGAGGCCTTCAGTTGGCTCGCGGGCACCTGAAAGTACGGAGTCATCTTATATGCCCAGTTGCCTTATATGGTGGAATATACAGTACTTGTATAAATTGGGAATTGTCTTGTATTTTCTGTTATGGATTGCACCAGTAGAGGCTAAACCAATTTCACTGTATACATGATGTACAATGACAATGAAGACTATTATTATTATTATTATTATTATTATTATTATTATTATTATTATTATTAGTAGTAGTAGTAGTAGTAGTAGTAGTAGTAGTAGTAGTAGTAGTAGTAATAGTATCAAATGACCAAAGACCGTGTGGAGAAGAGTCTTGGCTTTCTCCTCAAGTTTATTCATGTGCCTTTTGATAGTGAAGTTAAGTGACTGCTATATTTCCTACCAGGAACCAATATCTAAATTTTCCGGGAGCCTCTTTTCTTCGAGTGAGAGCGTTAGAAGTCAGAGCAACGCAAGGACTCCACTTGGACAAGAGAGGCAGAAGATTTCCACAAAACCCAAACTCTGCCCATCCACCAGCCATAAGCAGCAAGTTGCAAACCATGTTGCAACTGAGGGCAAAAAGGCCTCGAAGCAAAACAAGGACCAAATCCCAGGCAGCTCAGAGGACGTCCAGCCGCTCTTGAAGGTAACTCACTGGTGGGAATTTTTAGTTTAGACAATTAGTTCACTTTTTTCTCCAGTCACTCTCTAGAGCAGGGGTCACCGACCTTTCGGACTTCTGGGACCACTAAATTCATAATTTTAAATCCTGCAGACCATTAATATGATCTGCCTAATGACCAGATGGATGGGTGTAGCTAGGTGGTCATGTGACTGAGTGGGTGTTCAATACTCAGAACATATGTGGGTGTCTCAAACAGGCAGACAGTTATCTTTTCAATAACCTTTATTCACAACTGCAACAATATAATTAACACGGTGTCTTGACTGAAAACTAACAGTAACGGAATTAACTGCCTC
This sequence comes from Natrix helvetica, assembly GCF_964273705.1. Lineage (NCBI taxonomy): Eukaryota > Metazoa > Chordata > Lepidosauria > Squamata > Natricidae > Natrix > Natrix helvetica. The sequence continues at coordinate 161,522,886 of NC_138552.1, forward strand.
TGTCTGACAGTTCCCCTTTTATACCCTGCTGTCAGACGGTCAGCCAATCAGGAGCCAGTTCCATCCTAACAGCAGGATGGAGCTGGCTGGCTTCAGTACGCAGCAGTGAGCATGGCCAACTTGATGTCACTCAAATCGATGGGCGTCTCGCCAGCCTCTACTTGCCCCTCCCCTCCCAGCCACTCCTCCCCTGCCTGCCCAGCTTCTTCAGGGCCCCAACAGGAAGCAGTTGTTGGAACTAAGCAGCCACCACGAGAAGGAGTTGGCAAAACAGCTGGCTCAGTTCAAATTGGATCTGACTGAGAAGGAGGCTCAGTAGAAGCACCTCACTGAGGACTAGGCTTTCCAAGCAGAGGGAAGACCCACGGGAACACAAGGCCAAGTACTGGCCCCTGGAGGCTCACTGGGATGAGATGGTCAGCCAGTTCCAGGCCATGATGCAGTCCTACTGGAACAAAGCCTTCTGGCTCTTCGCCACCAGCAGTGCTTTCCTCCAGCCTTCGCCCAAAGCCCCACACCAGGAGGTTGTAGCAGACCCCAAGTTGGAATTTCTTCCCCCTCCGACCTGCACAAAAAGATCCCAAAGGGGGAGACTCTCAACACAAACATTCATTGCACATATCTGGCCAGGAGCCCTAGCTTGAGGACCCCTGATTTAGTGCAATATAAAAAATGCAAATAATTTTTCTGTGGGCCACCAAAATTTTCTCTCAGACCACCAGTGGTCCGCAGACCACCAGTTGGTGACCACTGTTCTAGGGGAGGCTCACTTGCTGACAATGCAATGCAGTCCACATTTCCTGCTTTCCCCAATCCAAAACCTCTCTAGAATATTGGACTACAACTCTTGTTTTCCCAACTGACCATTATGACCCTGGAAATAATGGTGGTTGCCTTTCAGAGTAGGAGGCAGGTGCCTGGACAGAGATGGATTTTGGAGGATTTGTCCGGGTGTTTTAACTAGCTTGGTGTCCTCCATCTTTATCAGTATTTTGAACAACAGGAGTCAGAAGGTGAAGCTTTTTGTGGCCGGGATCACGGAGCATGGGTAACTTGGAGCATGGGATTAGGAGTCAAAACTAGAGGGTTAAGACCAGCTTCACCTCTTCGATTTCCAGCTTGTTTAAAATCTTGCTGCTGGAAGCTGATGTTGTTACGAATCATGTCTGATGAAGCCTGGATCCTATTACAGGTAGTCTTCAACTTATGACCTCAACTGGGACCAGAATTTCAATTGCTAAGCAAGGGGATCATTAGAAAAATTGTGCCCAAATTTATCACCCTTTTTGCTACAGTAGTTAAGTGAATCACTGCAGCTGTTAAGTGAATCATATGGTTATTAAGTGATTCCAGTTTCTCCCATTGACTTTGTTTGTTGGAAGTTGGCTGGGAAGGTCATAAGTAGTGATCCCACAAGCCTAGGACACTGCAACCATCATAAATACATGCCAATTGCCAGGTGCCTGAATTTTGATCATGTGACTGTAGGTATGCTGCAGTGGTTGTAAGTGTGAGGATGGATCATACAGCACTTTTTTCAGCGCTGTTGTAACTTTGAACAATTGTAAATCGAGAACTACCAAGTATTTATAGGACTCATTGTTACACTCACCATATTGTTATTAAGTCAGGATCTCCACAATAGCAGTCCTTATTCCAATAATGGATATACTTCCACATAACCAAGAATCTCAGATTGTTTTAATTTCATAATCTTTTCTGATTTTACTATTGCTCTCTCCTGCCCTTTCTGCTGCTATCAGGGGGAAGTCATTGCATGAAATTAAAATCTCGGTCTGGAAATAGGCCTTGAAACATTAATAAAACTGGCCCTGCCTGTGCTACAGTAGTTGTGAGAAATCTGTGATTCTCCAGATGTTATTGAATTAAAACTTGCAGGCGTTCTAGCTAACATGATTTATGGGGAAGAGGTGATGGGAACTGTACTTCAGCAGTAAATGGACATCTTTATGTGGATGGTGTGGAAGAAGAGGTACTTTGCTTTTAGCTGAGAAAATGTCAGCAATTCAAAAGGATTAATTTATGAAAGAGGGCTAAACAACCCTGCATCTTGAGCATAGGCTAAGTATATCAACAGTATGTTTTTTTTAAAAAAGGAATTCTGAGTTCATTTATGAAATAGCATCTGATTACAGAAACTTTGTGTGAATGATGTTTATGAGCTTTCTGCTAGCATCTTATTTTAAAGTGATTTTTGAAGGAAGTACAGATTTTAGTAATGAATCTGTCAGTTTTTTTTAAACAACTCACTGTTGTAAGCATTCCAGATTAAGTTGTTCCAAAGCTGTGAATACAAATACACACAAAACATCACTTTAGGGGGAAGAAAGTTATAATGGCTTTAGCAATCATCAGAGCCTTACAGGCAAGACATTTCTATTTAAGTAGTTAAAAGTGCAAGAAATAAAGAAAAAGAAAAAAGAATACAAAGTGGCTTCTAATCTTCTTTACCAATGTTATAAGTACAATTGTATATTTACTTTTTCTACAGTTACATCAAAAACCTCTTCTTTCTATAATCTCTCCTGCCTGGATATCCAAACTATAAATCATTAATTTATTTTTTCTGTTTTACATAAAAAATCAATAAGAATTTTTCCATTCAGCAATAAATGTAGGTATTGTCTTTTCTCTAATGAAACTAGTCAATTAGGTCACTCAGCAAGTTCCATCATCTGCCCCAACCATTCATCTGTTGTAGGTATTGCCAGATTTTTCTATCTTGCTAAATCTTGCTGCAGTTACCATATACCATATACCGAAACAGTGTTCCATGATGACAATTTATCTATCAATCAAAGAGCAAGAGCTCTGGGCTCAATTGTATATTCATCTTTAAAATGTTCTGAATGAATCTGTGTATGTGTTTGAATCCAAAATTTTCTACTTTTTTGCATGTCCAACAAGGATGATAAAGTTTTCTTGTTCACATTTCCAATATAAATTTGAAGTGCTTTTTTTTTACATTCTAGATATATTCTCTGGTGACATAGAGCAACAATAAATCATTTTGCAAATGTTCTTTCTAAAATCTTAACATAGTGTAAATTCCAGTTCTTTCAACCACGTATTTCCCATTGTTCCAGATATATATTATAACTAACATTTTTGCCCACTACATCATACCGTCTTTCGCTTGTTCTTCTATTTCATTTTTCATTAAAACTTTATACATTTTAGCAATTGCACATTCAATTTCTCTCCCTCCCTCTCTCCCTCCCCCCTCTCTTTCATTCAATCATATCCTACCTTTATTGTTTTACCAAATAATTCAAGATGGCAAACATACCTAGTATTCCTTTCTCTTTTCCCTACAATCCACCTCTGTATGTTATATATTAAATATTATATAATACCAATAGCAGGTCTAGCAATATATTGATAATGATTGTTTCCTGATTGCTTATTTGTACCCTATGACTATTATTGTTGTACCTTATGATTCTTGATGAATGTATCTTGACTTTTTATACACTGAGAGCAAATGCACCAAAGACAAATTCCTTGTGTGTCTAGTCACACTTGGCCAATAAATTATTCTATTCTATTCTATTCTATTCTATTCTTAGACTTATATACCTCTTCACAGTGCTGTGAAGAGTCAGTACATTGCCTTCAACAGTCTGGGTCCTCATTTTACCCACCTCAGAATGATGGAAGGCTGAGTCAACCTTGAGCTGGTGATTGTAATATAAGGCCGCTATAAATGGTCCTCCTTTACAAACAATTATATTTCAAAATCATTCTTACAATGTCCGATACTACAAATTCTTTTATCGGTTTTAAACTTGAACTATCTTCTTCATGACAAAATATACTATATCATCCCTTGGAGCATTTCTTATTCTCAGAAATCTTGTATTTCTTCTATGTATTTTATTAATTTCTGCTTGTAGCCTCCTCATCCCACGAGAAAAAGAATTTAGAAAGCTTTGATAACCTTTTCTCTAAAATCTTCACCAAGTCCCCTGAAAATGATCTGAATCTTTTGGGGGCCTCAGCCAGGCCAATTGGCAGTGCCAGGTTTTAATTGACACCTCTTTCAGTGACTTCAGTGCTGTAGGGTTTATGACCAGACACAGAGCTTGAATTCTTTTAGTTAGTCTCTCACTTGTGTTGCATTCTTGGTATTATGTTTCTGTGATTTTCTTTTTGCTGAATGTCTGTCCTGCACGGACAGTGAATCCTTCCTTCATTTTGTACTAAATACCACTGTGCAAGTGGCCTTCTTCTGCATTCCATCAGTGTATTGTGCATTCCTAACTGTCTGCCTCGTGAGAACGCTTGCTTGTGCTTGCTTGTGCTTCAGCATGCAATATTCATCTATATATATAAAAATGGCTGTGTGTGTGTATGTTCCAGCATAACTCTGGAATGCCTTGAGCAATTTCAACCAAATTTGGTACACCGATGACTTAATCTATGGAAACAAATACTATGGGGGCAAGACACCCCTAACACCCCTCGGTGTCTGTGTTCTGTTATGATACAGCCTGTTGTGCCTTCAAATGGCTTCTACTGTACTGCCGTGAAATGGCTTCTACTGTACAGTGCAGTGAAGTTGCCATGGTAACGGCTTCACAGTACTCCACAAGGGGGCTCCCTCTGGTAAGGGAGAAAAATCCAACATTAAAAATTATGTTTGGTCCACCCAAGAGAAAATAATTAAAAGAGGAAGAAAGGGAAAAAAGAGTTATATTAATAGTCTAAAGAGAATAGTAGTAAGATTGTTATTGTTATGTAACTAATTAAAACATAAAGAAATGATAATATAGTGTTAATGGTAGAAAAAAATTGAAGGAAATGCTCTCTATGCTTAAATTGGATGAGAAGATGTATGCTTTTTATAGCAAAATATACCAATGGAGAAAATAAGAAATGACAATTTGGTGTAATTTTGAAGGGGCAATTGAAGATATTGTTTATGTATTAAGAAAAAATAACTCTAAAGATGAAAAATAATGGAAGAGAATAATTCGGCTGAAAGTGAAAACAAAACTATGATGTAAAAAGGACTATGTAATTGAGAGGATGTAAAAGAAAAGACCCAGACAACTTTTTGTTCTTATAATATGTATAATTTGTATTAAAAAATAAAAAACCTTGAATGAAAAAAAAAAAGAAATTATGTTTGTTCTGGACATTTCCCCCTATAAATAAATATCCGGGCAACTAGAATCAGCTAGTTCATTATAATTCTCCTCCAGATTACAATTTCTGTGTGCAATCAAATGGGAATAGATAGAATAAAATAAACTCTTGGTATTCGGCTGGTAGAAAGGGCTCATCTTCCTTTAAAGAGGTGCATTTCTGTTCTCTTCTATAGTATTTATGGCTTAGTCTTCCATTTTTTGGCTTGTTTACAGATCAACCCCCAAAAGCAGGTTTCCATAGCATTTGGGGCAATGTCTCCCCAAGTAGCTTACAACTTCAAGTACATTATATCTACTTCAAGTAGATATACTTTTACAATTAGATTAGATGGCATCGCTACTTACTCATTCCTAGTTACCTACCCTTCATATTAGCATTTGGTCTATTGGTGGCTGCAATGTGTCAGCAACAAGTTAACAAACTTGGCTCTTCATGGCATGAGTTGCTTCAGTAAGGTTGGAGAAAGCAAATCAAACAGATTGAGATGCTCATAATTCTATTGCCCAATATTTTGTTCATCAATATATTTTGGTCCACAGCCTAAGGCAATTGGTAACTTATAGGATCTTGGCAACTCTCAATATCTCTTAATAAAAGATGAGAACTTTATACTGCCATGTTAAATTCTTTGTAGAATTTAAAGAATAGGTATATCTGAAGTTTAAATATGCTTCTCCAAAGAAAGGCATTTGTTGTAATAGTGACAGATAAAACAATATGAAAATGCATCTAAGAAGTGTCTGGGGATGTTTGCTGCACTTACGAGAACAAGGCTGTTGATAACAAATTAGGATAAACTGTTTTGAAAGTGATTTCATTTCATTTCATTTCTCTTCATCCCATCTTTCTACTTTAAATGATGAATTTTGTAGAATTGCTGGTTTTTAAAGTCTACATCCTGGGTTTTTAATATGTTTACAATTAACTCTCAGGTCCACAATGTTTTCCCCTGAGGAATCTTAGCAGCATCCAAGTCTAAAAAGTGCCCCATTGATTTAGCTCAGATGCATCTGAAGAAAAAGTGTTGGAGATCTAATAGACTTGGTGTCAGCTGTCAGTTTATGGTGTTTGAATGTAACATCCCCAAGCATCTATCGATAAAAAAGTTTGGTCTGATTGTGATTGCAAGAATCTTGGCTCTGCAGTCATGCTTTATTTACCAATAGCTGAGGAAAAGTGTGCAAAATACTAGATTATCAGGTCATATGTAAATTCTGTGTAACTCTTTAATAGCGTGGAGACATTCTCATTCAGGAGATATTCTTGCATATTAACTCATATGTGAACATTTCTTTTAAGATCATATTGTTCAGTTTGTTTTCCGCATCACCACAGCTTCCATTCGTCAATCCCTCAAAAGCAATTAGAATCTCCTCCTACTGCCTTGGAATGTCAAGGATTTGAGTTGCTACAGGACCAGCATTAATTAAAATTACCCTCCCTCACCTAGTTGTCAAGGAAAATAATCATAAGTTGCTTAAACACTCCCTTTACTTCCTGGTATGAGCACTTGCCTGATCATATACAGAAAAATCTCAATGGTGTTCCTTGGGGGTAGTGAAAAGGCACACCATCCGTCCATCCATCCATCCATCCATCCATCCATCCATCCATCCATCCATTGATTTCTAGCTGATAACCCAGCATTGTCTGGGTATTTATTTATAGGGGGAAAATGTCCAGACCAAACATAATTTCTAATGTTAGATTTCTCCCTTACCAGAGGGAGCCCCCTTGTGGAGTACTGTGAAGCCCTTACTATGGCAACTCCACTGCGCTGTACAGTAGAAGCCATTTTACGACAGTACAGTAGAAGCCATTTTACAACAGTACAGTAGGAGCCATGTTACGGCAGTACAGTAGAAGCCATTTGAAGGCACAACAAGCTGTATCGTAACATAACACACACACTGAGAGGTGTTAGGGGTGTCTTACCCCCACAGTATTTGTTTCCAGAGAGTAAGTCATCTGCTCTCAAACAGTCAATGTCCCAGAAACACAGAGCCCAGTGTTATTTTAAGACTGGAAGTCTCCCCTGTAAAACTCTATGGTCCCTTTCAGACATACCCAGTTAAAAACTTGGTTATAGAATTAGACAAAGATTTGTGACTAGAGAGAGGTGTAGTATAACTTATAAAACATCTACAATGTCATGTTTTAAGTCATTGAAATGCTCATTGTTAGGAAATACTGCAATAAATCAAATGTTCTTGGTTACATCTTGATTGGATTTTCCAGTTCTGAACATTGGTTAGGTAATGGAATGTGCACCTACAGCAGCAAAAGGGGAAGATTTTGCCAATTCAGAACTTCCCAGAGGGAGACCTGGATCAACTCAAGACCCTGCAATCTTGAGTTGGATGGGGGAGGGGGGGAGAGGTTCACACATGGTAGTCACACACGGAATCCCTTCAGATCTATTTAGTGGCTTAAAAAGTTATATAGCTTTAGTTTGGCAAGTTTCTGTCTATTAAATGTAAACAAAGACATTATTGGACTTGATTGGTTCTCAGTGTGTCATCTCTAGCCTTGAGCCTGACAGATCTATGGTTTTCGTTGACTAGAGAAATGATATGAGAGAAGAGCTGCTTAGAACAGATGTCCAGCCTCTCATACCATTTGTGTTTTTGGGTGAATGGTTTCATATATTTTTTCCTTATAATCACACTATAAATCTTAACATGGTACCAATGGTGGAAATCAACAATTTTTACTACCGGCTTGGTAGGAGTGGCAGGGGAAGGATACTGCAAAATCCCCATTCCCTCCCCACTCCTGGGGGAAGGATATTGCAAAATCTCCATTCCTGCCCCACTGTGGGACCAGCCAGAAGTGGTATTTGCCAGTTCTCCAAACTATTCAAAATTTCCACTATCTGTTCTCCAGAACCTGTCAGAACCTGCTGGATTTCACCCCCGCATGGTACTCAGATGTCTATGGAGATTATCAATCATCCAGGTCATAGTTGTCGCAGAAATGCTTTCTCAAGAGACTTTCTGGTTTTTCTTTGAAGATGTTTCACTTCTCATCAAAGAAGCTTCTTCAGCTCTGATGATGATACCGCACTTTCTGAAATAAGTTAAAGTATCGTCACTGTTTTGATTATGCTTGAGAAATATTTTTTTGCTATTTTTCCCTTCCTTTCCTTCTCCCCTCTCTCCTTACCCCTCTCTCCAGGATGTCCTTATTTCTGAACCCAACACACACGATTCTGGTCCTGTTGACACACCATCAAAAAGTGGCCTAATAAACCATGTCAAAACAGTAAGTAATGCCTAATAAAACTAACAAGAATGTTTGAAGAGATAGTATCACCAATGTACAAGAGACACAATCACTACACATTTCTTCTTATTTTGCCCCAAATATGAAAGTTATAAGGACTTTTTCAACCCCAACTAGACGATAAAGAAGCATAGCTTGAAGATCTAGTTGTTGATTATTACTAATTTTCACATGATTCATTTGTTCAAAATCTTCCAGTGTAGCTGCAAATTCAATAAATCCCACTGGACAATAAAAAGAAAAGTATAGCCAGTTGTTCTCATAGTAGAATATAGAGAATGAAAAGCTCTGGAACCAGACTGAAACCAGTATGAATTAATTTTGATCTGCCTCAATTAGGACATTTCTGGAGCTTTGAAATTCATCATTTCTGCACATTTCTAATTTGCATCACCTTATAAGTTTACCAAATATTATATAATAATAATTAAAAGATTGGCATCTTTTTAAAAAAGGAGTTGTACCCAGGATCTTGAAAAAGACTGTGATTTATCCAGTCATAAAAGCCAGTACAGGTAATCCTTGATTTATGAAAGGTTGCTTAGTGACCATTTGAAGTTAAGGCAGACCTCCCAAAAGCTACTTACAACATCGACACCAAGTTATGGCTGCTAGAGCACCCCTGAGGTTGTTTGCCTTATAACCAGCCACAAGGATACTGCAGCACCTCACCGCCGATCTCCCTCTCCATCACACTCTAGGTGGGATAAGGATAAGGACTGGTGGAGTGGTTTCACTTATTGACCACTTTGTTTATCAATTGAGTTGCGGGTCCCAATTAAACTGTTAACTGAGGACTACTTCTATTGTTATATGATATACATCAGATGCAGCATTGGTAGTTACTAAAAATTCCATAGTAAATTACATGCACTGTTATATGCAACATCTCCAAAAGGATGTCATCCTACAATGTTTAGTTTGATAACAAGCTGCAAATAAATGATAGATTTAGTGTGGTTAATCTCTGCAGAAGAGAAACAAAAAACTTTGGGAGGAGATAAAGACAATAGCAGCAGAAAAAAAATGACTCCCAGACTAGATCCAAGCATGACAGCCAAATATAGATAGTAGATGAATAACTTGAGCCATAAAATGGAAGTACAATCACTGAATGCAGACACTCAATGTCAAACAAGAAAGAGGACAAAGAAAGATCCCTAAATAAAAAAATGTCAACAGATGGAAGATGATAAGAAGAAAAATTATAGATAATTTGAAGAAGACCAAGAAAATCACAGAAAAATTTACAGCTCCGACAGGACTAGAAATGAACATATATTAACTAAACATGATATATGATAAATAACTGTCAACTGTCAAACATGAAATCATCAAGCATAAATGAATACCCACTGAGCAATTTAACTCCTTCTCTTGCAGTTTCAGAGGTCTGGTCTATGTCAAGAAATATGAAAGAAAGCTAGAACTCAAAGAGATGAGAAACTATCTATACTGAGGAAAGGAGACACATGAGAATTGCAAATTAGCAAACTCTGGCGCTAATTATTCACAACAGCAGCATTTTGTTTAAAGTCTTAGAAAGACTAGAAACAATCACAGAGAGAAAAAGGCCCAATGAATAGACAAATTTCAGAAAAAGCCGAGGGATATGAAACCAGAAAGAAATATAAGAAGGATGATAAGAGAGTAAGACAAAATGATTGTAATCAATAAAGGGAAGAAGCTTACCTTTAGTTTATTACTTACTGCAAGTGTTTCTGGTTTGGAGATCATGTCAGAAGTGGATGAAGGTTAATGATCACTGACCTAGTGATTATTCTGGAGAACCTTTACAATAACAGACACACTTAAAAACTGAAATGGGAGAAACAGAGTGGTTCAGAATAAATAGAGCAATCAGACAAGATGAGTGTTGTCCCCAATATGTTTATCCAAAAAGATACTCAGATTGGTACTATCAAAAGCCTCTGTGAAATCAAGATGACGCAGCAGAGTCAAACTTTCTTAGTTGAGCTCCAAAGATCATCCATCAGGCCAACCAAGGCAGTTTAATTTTAGAAGTCTTTCTGTAACCAATTAGATAGCTCAAGAGAATTATTTCTTCCAGGACTGTCTGAAGATAAGAAACCATCATTTTTTCTATCAATTTACCCAACCACACTAGGTGAGAGATTGGCTTATAATTGGGATCCAAGGTAGGCTTTTAAAGAAGTGATTTAATAATTGTCTCCTGGGAGGTGTTCTGTTTAATGATGTATTTATGATTTACTAGCTGAATACCTGTGCTTCGCTAGGAAACTATGTGATCTGGCTTGATAAATTGACACTTAAAGCTTGAAAATTAATGAATAGTTTAAAAAGGCACTGTATTATTTCATTTGAGATTGTAAGCTAAATTTCTGTTACAGATTAAGACATTATTGTAAATCTAACAACAATAAAATAGATGGTCTTGAGTCCTTTAATCCCACCAGCACCCAGTTGCAACTGACAGTTGGAACATATTTCTTTTCAGGTGGGGAAGGGGAGCAGAATGTCTACCTCCTTAGCGTCAGAACATGTTAATATAGTGCTATATGAGAAATACTAATGATCTGATGGTGATTTCGACAAATCCTTTCTTAGTGAGCACCTAGAAGCCAAGAGAACATATGTGCCAAATTTTAGGGTTTACAGTTCTGGAGATTTTGTGATGAATGAGTGGTATTTGCCATATATATATATGTGTGTGTGTGTGTGTGTGTTGTATTTGTACTGATAAATAAATAAAGGGAGACTAGTATAGATCTATTTCGAGCTAATTAGTCTCCCTATACTAGTCTCCCTTTATTTATTTATCAGTACAAATACAACACAAATATAAAAAGGCAACATTAAAAATAAAAATATGGTTTTCTGCCTGCATGGTCTTCTGTAATGAGCCGAGGGACAGAAAGAGGGAGTGGTGAGCTTCCTCCCATATTTGGGCATACCGGGGGTTGTAACACAAATACATACATACATACATACATACATATACGTATACGATAAATAAATAAATAAAGGGAGACTAGTATAGATCTATTTCAAGCTATTTAGCTCTCATCAGCTAGCCATACCCTTACTGGGATTTGAACCTACGGGTATGGCTAGCTGATGAGAGCTAAATAGCTTGAAATAGATCTATACTAGTCTCCCTTTATTTATTTATCAGCACAAATAAAACACAAATATTAAAAAAGGCAACATTAAAAATAAAAATATGGTTTTCTGCCTGGATGGTTTTCTGTAATGAGCCAAAGGACAGAAAGGGGGAGTAGTGAGCTCCCTCCCATATTTGGGCACACCAGGGGTTGTAACACAAACACACACACACACACGTGTGTGTATGTGTGTGTGTTTTGAGAAATACCAATAACTTTATTTGATCCCATCATAATTATGGGTTCTTCATCAGGTTGGACTGAATATGAAATATTTTATTGACAAAATTATGATCACTGGAAGTATTACAATAAGCCTCTTAAAAGTCTGTAAGAAAACTCTGAGAGAGTGAGACAAGGGTATAAGTCACTTCCCCTACAACCTCAAACAATTCACAACACATCAATTTGCAGATGCAATATGAAAAATAATACCTGCAGTTCTTACTGCCACAGCACAAAACTTCAAACAGGCTTTGTGTTGTGCCTTCTCAGTTTGAATCTGTAAGGAGACAAAACACAAACAACTTGTGATATGCAAATGACATCGCTTTTTTGCCCGTAAATAAAGAAGTTTTAGAAGATCTCACGAGGCAAGATGGACTATAAGGATCTTGACTTATGCTAAATATTAAGAAGTCAAGTCAATCAGCACGCCTAGGGAACTTTCAGATGTCAATGAAGAAATGAAACTTAAAGATGATAATGTACTGAAGAAATAAAGAATATGAACTAGAAAGGAAAGCAATGACAAACTGAGACAAGATCAGGCAAGATAAAAATACTGTTTTTGTAATACCAAAAATAACAGTAGTTAAAGTAATGGCCTTTCCAGCAGTAAAATATGGCTGGGAAAACTCAACATTAAAAATAAAAGAAAGAGTGGTATGGATCACAAGAAAAAAACAGGTGAAGTTCAGCAAACAGAAATGCACCCAAACGTGTGCATGGGCTAAAATGGACGTGTGATGGGCTAAATGATTATACTTGGCAAGATTGAGGAAAGTAGAAGAAAAGGAACACTACTGATAAAATGAAAGGACTGTATCAAAGAGATTTCCACATTCTTCTTAAAACAAGTATAGGTTATGATTAGAGGCAGGTTAATATGGTGCAATCATTTGGATGATACTATCTTCCCAGTCCAAAACCATTTTCTGGTTGATGACTTCACTCATAGGTAAGGCAATCAGTTATTTTTCTAATAGATCAGTTGATGGTATAGTCCTGTGATGGCTAACCTTTTTGGCACCAAGTGATGCCTCACCACCCGTACATGCATGTGCGACCCCCACATGTGTGACTCACCCCCAAACATGCGTGCATGAGCCTCATGCATGACCCATCCCTGTCTATGCACACATGACCTCCGTGGACACATGTGCAAGTCTGCAGTATGCATCACATGCATGCGTGGCAGAGACCCGAATACCAGCGGGCCAAGAGGAAGTACATGAATATGTGTGGCAGAACAGAGCTAGGGTGATAGCTTGCGTGCCCCAGAGAGAGCTCTGCATGCCACCTGTGGCACATGTCCCATAGGTTCTCCATCACAGGTATAGTCCATGCTTCAGTTTGCTAATGTACTCCATATTTTAGTTTTTACATGACCATGGCTACAGATGTTTTCCATATAATCAATTCACCCATTGTCCAAGAACATGGAGTTAAAAACAGATTTGTTTAGGGAAGTCTGTTCATTTGCACTTTTATGCTGCCATTCATACTATTGCACTGTTTTCTGGAATTAGATGTAGCAAGATGGTGTGGATGTTGGAATGCTTGCTGAACATGCCAACCAATCACCATTTGCCTTCATTGTTTCAGAGTTGGCCAGTCAGAGACCACCTTTGGCACTCATCTGCAAACATTGGTTCTCATTGCATCAGAACATGTGCTGACCATGAACTAATAAAATTCACTTCAGTCCCATCTGCATACAATACAGTTAAATGATTAGCTAGAAATTCTCTTTCCATTCTACTCAGTCCATGCAGTTGTCTGGTACAAAATCTAATGCATGCTAAATGAAAGTTAGTTAGCCAGATGTTTGGAAGATCATCTAGGCAGTTAATTTCAAGGCAAGGCAGAAAATCAATGATGGGGACATAAATCAGTCCAATGGCTGTTTCTGCTGGGAATGTCTTGTTGTGTTTGTCCTCTGACCAGTTAGAACAATGAAACAACAATCTATGCATTGCTAGATAACTAAAACATTGTAGGACCCTGCTATTCCACGGTTTATTGCATTCCTTTCTCCTTAATTTTGTCTCTGGAACATATTAACACTGATTGAAAGCTATACAATTTAAATACTTTTAAAGACTTTGCCCAGAATTTGTTTTGTTCTGTGGGAAATGTGGATAATTCTGTATTCCTGTTTAAGTGAAGAGGTTGTTTTTGTATGTGAAGCCCAACACAGCTCAGTGCAATGACACTACAGCTTAAATCTTGCCCGCAAATCATCTTCACAATGCAGTGGTTCCGTCAAAGATATAGGCGCTTTTTGGTAGCTGTGAGTGGGAGAACTACAGGTTGAAAATTAAAATAATCAATTTCTCTGTATCAGTGAACATTATTGTCTTTTGCTAAATAACATGTTGCAAAACCTGACTTATTTGCTTTCAAATGACAACACCTCAGTGGTGGGATTAAAACTTTTTGACTACTAGTTCTGTGAATGTGGCTTGGTGGGCGTGGCTTGGTGGGCCTGGCAGGGGAAGGATACTGTAAAATCTCCATTCCCATCCCACTCCAGGGGAAGGTTACTGCAAAATCCCCATTCCCTCCTGATCAGCTGGGGCTTGGGAGGCAGAGAATAGATGGGGGTGGGGCCATTCAGAGGTGGTATTTGCTGGTTCTCCGAACTACTCAAAATTTCTACTACCATGTTCTCCAGAACTGGTCAGAACCTGCTGAATACCACCTCTGCAACACCTGTACCTCTGGTGCCTTTCATTCATGTATCTAATGTTTTGAGAATATGGAACTTGTTTATTTACACACATACAGGTAGTCCTCGACTTGCAACAGTTCCCTCAGTGACTATTCAAAGTTGTAAGATCACTGAAAAAAGTGTCATGGCCATTTTTCACTCTTATGATCATTTCAGCATCCCCACGGTCACATGCTCAAAATTTGAATGCTGAGAAACTGATTCATATTTACGACGGTCGCAGTGTCCCGGGGTCATGTGATCCCCTTTTGCGACCTTCTGTCAAGCAAAGTCCATGGGGAAGCCAGATTCATGTTAACAACCATGTTACTAACTTAGCAACTGCAGTGATTCACTTAACAACTGTGGCCAGAAAGGTCGCAAAATGGGGCAAAATTCACTGACAACTGTCTCACTTGGCAACAGAAATTTTGGACTCATTTGCGGTTGTAAGTTGAGGACTACCTGTAGTTATTACATTATTTATCTGCTGCTTTTCATTAAGAAGCTCAAAGTAAGCCGCATAACACTGCCTCCCTCAAGAACTCTGTGAGGTATATTTGAGCGTTCAGAAAGGAAAACGGAGGGGATTTAACCTGAAACTTATAATAAGGAGAACACCTGTTTAATTAATCATGTATTAATTGCAGCTAGAATTGTATTTGTACAACATTGGAAAAGTGAAGGGATTCTTACTGATGAGAAGGTGACGAGGAAAATATTAGAATGTGCAGAAATGAATAGATTAACACTAATAATTAAGGAGAAAGAACAAACTGAATATCATATGATATGGGAGGTATTTTACCAATGGTTTAGAGAATAAAAAGGGAATTTGGAAATAAAAGAAGAAGATTAAAGAAGAATAGAAAATATGTTAAGGTAGAGGTATAAATAAGATGATAACTGTTAGTATTATGATGAGGAAGATAATTATGCTTAATGTTATTATTGTATTTTTATTAGAAGATATATTAAGAGGGAAAATGAATAGGTTAATAATGTTCAATTGTTTAATATACTACAATTTTAAGATTAGAGAATTAATATTAATGTGAACGATGTTGTAAATGCTGAAGGCTGTTGCACAGAGATACTTGTACCTAGACAACATTGTTTAAGGAAAGATGGAATGTTTATATGTTGAAAAAAAATTAAAAACCTTTTTAAAAAAAGAAAAAAAAGGTCTCTCCCTCCGAGATTAGTTTTCCTTTCCGGATTTTCTTACTCACTGCATATTTTCTTTTCTCTGCCTTCTCATGGCATCCTAGATACCTCGAATCATCTTAACGCATCCTTCCACTTCTGATGAAGATATCGACCAGATCACCCAAGACCTCGATGACTCTGGGCCAGAGCAGATGAAGAACACAGAAGACCCTATTTATTCAGACTGTTTAAATCATGCTTTTTATTCTTCTTAATAAAATATTCTTTTTAGAAAAAAGGAAAAAAAACCTCCACAGATCTTTGCTGTTTCTCTGGGACGCTGACCTTCATTTGC
Organism: Natrix helvetica; assembly: GCF_964273705.1. Lineage (NCBI taxonomy): Eukaryota > Metazoa > Chordata > Lepidosauria > Squamata > Natricidae > Natrix > Natrix helvetica. The sequence goes on from NC_138552.1 coordinate 161,538,931, forward strand.
AAATGACTTCCTCTTCCTTAGCTCTTCCCTGTGGTGCGATGCACTACCCTATTCCTGTCTGTTGGCCTGGACCAGTAATGGTATCCTATTATCTTCACTACTGGTTCGGTAGCGGGAGCGCGTGGGAGCGGGAGTGCAAGACATCTGGGCATGTGCAGAACCTTCTGCGCATGCACAGAAGGTCTGTGATGATGTCTGGGTGGGTAAGTGGATCCTCGCACCGCTGCCACTACCGGTTCGCCCGAAGCAGTGTGAATCGGCAGAATACCACCTCTGGTCTGGACCCATATTTGGGCTGGTATATAGAAAACTGAATTTATCACTTGGAAGCATATTATTTTTCAGAAAATGGAGACCATTTGAAAGTTCGCCTCAAGTAAATATTAATTAGACAGGGACGTGCGGTCAGGGGAGGCAGGGGAGGCAGAGCCTCACCTCTCATCATGAAATAATAATATATAATAATATATATTTCCTCCCATCCCTTTTACACAGCTCCCGCTAAGCTCCGGTAAGGAGAAGAGCCTTTGGGGAGTGAAGAGGAAGAGGAGGGAGGAGGAGGAGGAGGTTTAGGTAGATAGCTGGAGGTCCTAAACGCCAGACGCTCAGAAAAGCACTGAAAAGCAGCTGCTGTTGGGGACTGCGGAGCGCGAGCCGGCGGAGCACGCTCAGGAAGGCGGGGAATGGGATCACGTGTGCTGGAGGCTGAGGCAGCCTCAGCCTCCAGCACACATGGTCCCATTCCCCGCCTTCCTGATGACGTCACCAGCCTCACCAGCCATAAACCTCACCGCACATCACTGTAATTAGAATAGTGTCATTGTTTATATAGACACTAACTCTTTTTAATTGGTTGGTGTTCACATTAATTGGGGAAAAAGGCAAACTCGTTTTCTAAGTTTTTTTTTTTAATCCATATTTTCTACACATGAAACTGCACTCTCCATTCAAACTATGTACAAAAGCTAAATTTAACATTCAGCAGGTGAGTTTCTACCATGGAAACACCACTGAGCTGTGCCTCATATTCAGTGGTGGGAACCTCTTCTGTAGGTGTGGCTTGCTTTATGGGAGTGGCTTGCCAGCCATGTGACCAGGTAGGAGTGGCTTGCCAGCCATGTGACTGAGTGGGAGTGGCTTGGCAATCATGTGACTAGGTGGGCATGGCCAACTTGTAAAATGTGGTGAAACTCACTTAACAACGCTCTTGCTTAGCAACCAAAATGTTGGCTCAGAAACTCTGGTATTTGAAGCACTCAAGTCTTAAAGCTGTCAAGTTACAAGGCCCTTGCACGCCTAACCCTTTAGAAAAAAACCCCAGGGGTGTTCAAACTTGACAGCTTTTAGACTTGTGGACTTCAACTTCCAGAATTTCTCCTCCAATCATGTTGGCTCAGGAACTCAGGCATTGAAGTGTGCAAGTCTTAAAGCTGTCAAGTTACAAGGCCCTTGCACCCCTAACCCTTTAGAAAAAAACCCCAGGGGTGTTCAAACTTGACAGCTTTAAGACTTGTGGATTTCAACTCCCAGAATTCCTCCTCCAGTCATGTTGGCTCAGGAACTCAGGCATTGAAGTGTGCAAGTCTTAAAGCTGGGCAATTGGTGAGCCAGCCAATCAGTGAGCGGCGGGCGGGGCAAGCATGGTGCGGATGGGCAGGGGGAGGAAACTGGAACCGGTTCTAAACGGCACGGTAGATTTGTGGAACCTCTTCTATAGAAGAGGTTAGAACTGGCAGGAACCCACCCCTGCTCATATAACTTGAATCTTCGTTTCTTTGAGGAGAAATCAAGGCAATTCCTATTATCCCAACCAATTTACCGCATGCCGGGAATTCAGCATGAACAGATTCTCTGACTTTTTTTCAAAAATCTCCAAGACCTGTATAGATAGTCCTCAACGTACAACTAGCCTGGAATTTTTGTCATCCATTATGACAGTCATAAATTGAGACACCATGTGACTGAACCAATTTTATGACTGTTTTTCAGGGAGATTGTTAAGCAAATATTACAATTGTCCAGGGAGCCAATATATGGTATTCCTTTGCCTATTTTTTTTGCCAGAAACCAGCCAAAAAAGCCAGTTTCTAGGAAAAAGTATAACATAAATCCTATCACATGACTGTAGAATGCTGCTGTTAGCCAAATCAGTTGCTAAGTATCCAAAATGTTGTGTGAAGGGGGTGCCCACCATTGGAATTCTGGAACTGGTCGTAAGAACCTTTTTGGAGGTCTGACATAACTTTGATCAGTTGCTAAACAACTGGTCATTAAGCAAGAACTATCAGTAATGGGGGAATTGGCTGTACCATCCATAGTCTATATCCTACAGAAGCCTCCTTCTTCTATGGTGCCATGAATCATGCAATGCTCTTCTACTGGTAAGAGAGGGGAGCTAAGTCCAGATAAATCAGCCAATCGTTCTGCTTATAACATGCTGAACATGAGACATATAGGAGACAGACAGGATAATGCTTGGCAGTTGGGGGAGCCACTTTTGTCCTGGCATAGCTTTCTGGTGGCTCCAAGGTGGGAGGTAGCAGTTTAATTTAGCCGTATGGAAAGGCCCAAGCATTTCCAGGGAACACATGATAAAACAGTATCTTGACATCAAATACGGGATTGGTGAAACTTTCCCATTTTGCTTTGCTGTCTCACCCTGATTCTGCTTCTATAGTTGCGTTGATTGTTGACACAAACTGGTTGAATCTTGTCCATCCTGCCCTTGGAACAATGAAGACTATACCTTTTCCATTGTTCTTGCAAAGAAAAGTCAGCTCAGGCATGCAGAGCAAAGCTTTGGTTCTCCAAGATCCCTCTCTCTTGGGAAAGCACAATCACAATTTCTCTACTATTTTACCTTTAGTCAAAAGGTGGTAACCAATCCTTGCAGAGTTCCTATGCGGGTGTTCTCAGCCATGGGAATCAACAAACCAAAAGCAAAGCTTAGCCGCTACCCATATTTCAAGCTGATCCTCCCTGTTTCTATGTCTATGTCTATGCTTATGTCTATTTCTATGTCCGTCCATCCATCTATCCATCCATCCATCCATCCATCCATCCATCCATCCATCCATCCATCCATCTATCATCTATCTATCATCTATCTATCTCTATCTATCTATCATCTATCTATCTATCTATCTATCTATCTATCTATCTATCTATCTAGCTAGCTAGCTAGCTATCTAGCTATCTAGCTATCTAGCTATCTATCTATCTATCTATCTATCTATCTATCTATCTATCTATCTATCTATCATATCATCTATCAATCATCTATCAATCTATCTATCTATCTATCATCTATCTATCTATCTATCTATCTATCTATCTATCTATCTATCAATCTATCTATCATCTATCTATCGTCCATCCATCTATCCATCCATCCATCCATCCATCCATCCATCTATCATCTATCTATCATCTATCTATCTATCTCTATCTATCTATCTATCTATCTATCTATCTATCTATCTATCTATCTATCTATCATCTATCTATCTATCTATCTATCTATCTATCTATCTATCTATCTATCTATCATCTATCTATCGTCCATCCATCTATCTATCAATCATCTATCAATCATCTATCTATCTATCTATCTATCTATCTATCTATCATCTATCTATCTATCTATCTATCTATCTATCTATCTATCAATCTATCTATCATCTATCTATCGTCCATCCATCTATCCATCCATCCATCCATCCATCCATCCATCCATCTATCATCTATCTATCATCTATCTATCTCTATCTATCTATCTATCTATCTATCTATCTATCTATCTATCTATCTATCTATCTATCTATCTATCTATCTATCTATCTATCATCTATCAATCATCTATCAATCATCTATCAATCTATCTATATCTATCTATCTATCTATCTATCATCTATCTATCTATCTATCTATCTATCTATCTATCTATCTATCATCTATCTATCTATCTATCTATCTATCTATCTATCTATCTATCATCTATCTATCACACCACCCACAAAATTACCCTTCTGGCTAGTAGCATTCAGAACAGCTGGGCAACTCTTCCTCCCTTACGGAAGAAGCAGAGTACCTGCAATGCTGAGTCCTAATCCTATTGACCAGGTCTTACGTATAGATTGAATCCTTTTGGTTCAGCTATGAAGAAGGGAATATTGTGGCACTCTGAAGGAGCCATAGAAAACCATTCTTGCATCCAAGCATGAAGCAGATTGCAGTTGTTATCCAGCATGTTTCTCGCTGTCCTAATAGGTGGATGTCTGGAGCAAAGCCTGTTATTTATAGTATCAGTGATATTTGCATTGATTGACAGGTGAATATTATTGATCCTCCCCACAAAATTACCCTTCTGGTTAGTAGCATTCAGAACAGCTGGCCAACTCTTCCTCCCAATCTGTCTGTGGATGGTCTTCTCTCTCTTCTGATGCCCTGCAGCCTCCCTGCCATCCCCTTGTCCTGCTGTTCCCAGACAGTATTGTCCAAAGAGTGATGGGAACAGTTGCTGCTGCAGGAATGTGGAATGTGCTCTTTCACAAGCTTAACTCCCTCTTCGCTTCAGATTTTGTATCAGTTAAAAGGTAGGAACGCCTGAGGATAACCAGAGCCTTTCGTTTCCATTGAAATCCATCTACGGGCAGAGTGTAATTTCAGCCAAGGGATCACCAAGCTCTCCTCAGGAACATATTTGAATGATCCTGAGCATGTTCAGAATGTACTTCCCTCAGTATTCACCAACCGCAGCCAGTCTCAGGACTTCTAGAATTATGAAACGATACTTCTTCCTAGTTAATATTTTCAGCCTTTCTGATCTTTGGTACTTTAGTTTTTAGATGGTTCAGATATATCTGCCTTTTTCAAGAAAATAATAGAAAGGGAAAGGGGATTAGGAGGAGGAGGAGGACGACTGTATCACTGTCAAGATTCATACATCAAGAAGATCACTTGATAATGGTCACCTCCATCTTTTTGCTTGTTACAGGGAGCCCCTCACTAGAGGATAGAGAGATACAGAGAGACTCTTTATCAGCAGCACTGAACAGGGATGCCCTCTTCTGAAGGCTCCTAGTTTTTGTGAGGTCATGCAGCCTGAAGACCCTTGATACCCAGGAAGCTTAACTCTTGTAAGAAGTAGGTCACAATCTGCAGGACTTGTTGAAGTTTTGCACACAGGGCTGTCTTTATTCTGAACAGTTTAGCAGAGCATGTACTACACATGTTGTAAAAGTCTGGGCTAGCTGAGACCAGCAGCTACCATCCATTTAGGAACCAGGTAAGGGTTAAAGTTCGCTAAAGTTGAGATGGAGCATGTTTTCTACCTTCTCTGAAAGTGGTACCTTGAGGAAATTATAACGCGTTTGTCACAACTGCAGAGAGGAAGAAAAGAAATTTGTCTTTGCTGCATATGCTCTAAGGGTACATAAGGAGAATAAAATACATTTCTCACGAATAAAAAGATACAACACTTAGTGATAGTCAAGGTTACTAATAATCTATCAAATCCTACTAGGAAACAAATAAAAACAATATAAATTGAAAGATACAAGCAACATGGTTATAGTCATAAGTAGGAAGAGATAGATGCTAGGAAGGAAGACAAGAATAATAGTAATGCAGTCTTAGTAGATAGTTTGACAGTGTTTTGGGGATTAGTTGTTTAGCAAAGTGATGGCATTCGGGAGAAAACTTCCCTTGTGTCTAGTTGTTCCAGTGTGCATTGCCTTATAGTGTCATTTTGAGGGCAGAAGTTGAAACAATTTATGTCCGAGATGTGAGGGGTTTGTAGATATTTTCAGAGCCCTCTTTTTGACTTGTGCAGTATACAGGTCCTCAATGGAAGGCAGGTTGGTAGCAATTGGTTTTTTCTGCAGATCTAATTATTCGTTGAAGTCTGCTTCAATAGATTTTATTTTTCAAAATAAAAAAGGAAGTTTGAGGAACTAGCACCAGCAAGCACTACAAACTGTGAAAATAATCTTGCAGATTTAGGCAATTGCCAGGAACAGACACTGCCGATTCACAGGCTTTCAGGATTTTGCTGGGACATCTGGCCGAATGGAAACATCATTGTGGATGGAAGAATTAAGGACCAGTTTCACATGGAAGAAAACAGACATTATGGCTTATACTGTAGCTCTTCTGACATTATTGTAATCAAATTAGAATATGAATTAGAGTGTGTGCACATACTCACCTGAATCTGAATATGAAGTCATATACCTTAATCAATTATGTTTCCTTAACAAGAAAGAAGCATTTTACAAGTAAAGATTCTTTAAATCTGCATCCCAGTTAGTATTGTACTCACTTATGAATCATGAGAACATTCACTTGGAGTTAAATAAATTTGTTTACAGCAGAAGTGGGTTCCTAACAGTTCCGCCCGGTTCAGCCGAATCGGTAGTGTTATGCCGGCCTGGATTGCAGAACTGACAGTGACCCAGGCTGGCCATGCCCCTGAACCGGTTCCCTGGTCACCGCAGTTGCTGCCGCCATCTTTTCTGGGAGTTGTACGTATGCGCAGAACAATTTCTATTGAACTGTGCATGTGTGTGCAGAACTCATCAATTGCATAGTGCAGATGCAGCGCACATGGGCACAGTGCATGCAAGAGAAAACTGGCAGTAACGCCAGCTAGAACCCACCCCTGGTTTACAGGGAAGCTACATGCCAGCTGGTTAAATTAGGGTGCAAAATCTAATCATGTATTTTCTCAAAGAGATGAGGGCTGAATTTCTGCTTCTTTCCACTTTTCCCCAATAGGCTTGGATGTCAATTCTAATGCATTCCAGCCAGAATGGTAAGTGGCCAGAGATAATGGGAAATTCCACTTGTAAACATCTGAAGAGCCCACTTGGAAAGAAAATGGAAGCTCTCCTGACACTACAGTGCATCCAGCTATGGCACTTTTTTATATACTTATCTACATTATATATTCATATAGCAGTCTATAAAACAAGAACAACATAAAAGCAGTAGCCACATACTAAGAAGATAAAAGCAGCAGCAAATGCAAAGAATTCCACAAAGCTAAAATAATGAGTAAACTTAAGCATCTGCCAATATAATGGTTTTCTAAAATGAGGTGCCCGTATATGCCGAATAAGTATGTAGATGATGGAGTTGACCACTTGTACTGCCGTATTTTACAGATACTGAAGAGTTTTGTTTTTCTGATTAAGTATATTAGGCACACTCATGGTAAACAAGGCTATCATACAGTCCCACAAACACTCAAGAGCATCCTTTCCCCCACCAAAACTAAGAGCATTTTTTCCATCAAGGGAAAATAGTACATACACAGCCATCATGGTATTTTCTTCCAGAGTGTGGCAAGGCACTGCACATGGCTCCTTGATAGTGGGATGAGGGAAACCATATTTATTGATCAAATTTATATAGCCACCCACCTCACAAGATGTGACTATGGGCAACATGCAGTAGTCATTAAAAAGAATGCAGGTATAAAAACAGACATTAAAAATAGATATTTGGCTGCCATTTCAGATAGTTTCTAGATTAGAGATCCTACTTTACATGGAATAGTGGGAGAGCATGTTTTGCGTGAACCTGGGCTTTGGTTGGTCTTAGGGCATTCTGGCCCAAATGTGCTCAAAGTGACTGCTAAGGTTCTTAATACAAACAGAGGAAGCTCCATGTGCTGCTGGTGAAGGGTGAAGGAACTCTGCTATCTTCATCCACACTTTTTCTGTCTTACTAAAAAGTGTTGGGTAAAAGCATTAGGTAACAATGGCTCCAAGAATCAATTGTTCACAATTTGAAAAGCAAAAACAATGAAAAGGACAGAACCTGATGTCTTTTAGAGGCATTCCCTTGGTATTTTAGACCATTGTTTTTAGAAAAATTGACCATAATCCCTACCCATTTTTCTATAGATCTGTTATACGGTATTTGTAGAGAAATGTTCATTGGTTACAAACCCTAGACATTTGATTTCATTGATAAAAATGCAGTCATCACTTTTCCATCAGCATCACACAAAAACAGAAAGCACTTAAAGCAGCAAATGTGATGGTAAAAGGAGAATAAGTAACATCAATGTGTAGTAACTCAAGAGTAACCAATTTGAAGGGGTCAGAAGCTTTTTTTATATATCAAAAAAACTCCTCCAATTAGTCTCGAAGATCCTATTAGATTCCACCTTGATTTAATTGCTTAGACCTGTGATGGCAAACATATGGCACATGTGCCACAGGTGGCACGCAGGGCCCTCTCTGCGGGCACGCCAGCCATCGCCCCAGCCCAGCTCCACTGCGCATGTCTCCTGCTGGTCTTCACACATGCACAGGGGGGGGGGGGTTATGTGCAGTCTGTGTGTGTGCTCGCATTGTATTTTGGGGGCTCGCGCAGTGCCCCTGTGCCCTGTTTTGGCTTCCAGGTTGGTGCAGTAGGCCTTCCAGGCCTAAGATGAGGCATGGCGGGTGGGCATGTGCGGGGATTGCACATGCATGCACAGTGGCCCAGGCACAAGGGGGTTTGCACGGGCACGCACGGGCGCATGGTGTGGGTGTTTCACCTGCATTGCATTATGGGTGCAGGCGTGATTGTGCACTATCGCTTTTGGCATGTGATGACAAAAAGGTTAGCCATCCCTGGCCTTGACTAAAATGACACTTCCTCCCCATTTCCAATATATGTCAAACGCCATGATATTTTTAGAAAGCAGGACAAATATGATAAATATTATAAAAATGTTATTTTTCACAAATCAATTGGACAGCATTCAGTGCCTAAGTCCTCCTTGTTCAACCTGTCCTGCTCTTCTCCTGGCTTTAATGAAGGCCCCCAAATAGTGAAGAGGACTCAATATCCTGTTTAAAAAACAACCCAAGACAACATGTTCTTACTACTGGGCAGGTGTTCCCACTCAGTGATGACTGCTGCTGCCCAGTGGGGGTGGGGGTGGGGGGAATCACTTCCAAGACATTGCTTTAGTTGGTGTAGCAACTGGTGGGTGTGCGGTTGTTGTTGTTGTTGTTGTTGTTATCAGCGATCTTGGAGTCTGTCTGGCAGCCAGGGAATGCTCCCCTCCCAGCCGGGTTGCTAATATTGGACTCCTGACTTGATCTGCCAGGAACCGCTGCCAGGTTATTCTCCTATGGGTAAGAAGACATCACAGCCTCCATCCCATCCCAGGGAAATATAGGAGGGCTGGGTAAACCAGCCAAGAGTTGCTTTGCTTTGATGACGTTTCATGTGAAGCCCTCTTTTAAGGCAGTTTTGCCCATCTGCTTTTTAAGTAGCAGCACACATGGGCAGCTTCCGGTGGTGGGATTCAACTGGTGTAACAACCAGTTTGCTGGGCATGCGCTTTGCACACATGCTCTCGCTTTGCTCACGCATGTGCCAAACGCACACTCCGCGTGCGCGCAGTGGGTTTGAAAACAGCTCACAAACTTACCTTCTGCTGCAGTCCTGGTGAGTAAAATAGATGAGGAGCGGCAATCCACTCTGCTAACCCATCAGCTGGGCTTCAAACAAAAGAAATATAGGTCAGTGTGGCACAGGGGTGGGCGGGTGGGCCCACCTAAGCATCGGAGTGAACCGGTTCGCTCTCAGCTGATCATTGGAGCTATTGGTTTGCACAAATCAGTCTGAACTGGCTGAATCCCAGCCCTGGCATCTTCACTTCCCTTTGTTGGATGAGATGGATTTCTCTGTAAAGAAACATACCCCCCCCCCCCACATAATTAATAAAGGCCAATTGGGCCACCTTGCACACCCCTAAAAAGAACCTTCCTTCTTCAGCCAGGTAAGAATCTTTAAAAAAAAAGTACCCAAGGAGAAATAGGTTACTGATCCCCCAAATGTTTTCTACATCCGCAGGTAGATAGACCTGAGCTAGCTAGAATAGAAGTTCAAGCTTGCTCCTGGCATTGCGTCAATGCCGTTAAACATTCAGTGAAAAAAATACCTCTGGCCAACCTTTATTCATCTAATGTCAAATGTTTAATTTGAATAATTCAATCTTTGGTTCAGTTGCCACGATTTAATCTTTTGAGATCCTTTTTTGTCTGGACGATTGAGTTTTCATTTATATGTTGAATCGTTTAAGTATAAAATCAGGTGGTTTGCGATAGAGTTAGTATTAGTGGAATAATAAGGTCAGATTGGATTAGAAGCCCCTGCCTTAAAGTGCTTACAGTCCAAAATGCAAGAGAGAGGTTAACAGCAGTGTGGAGACTAAAGCAAGGGCAATAGAAAGAACAGTAATTCAATTCTGTTCTTAGATAGGCATATTTAATCTGGTAGTTCCATTCAGTAATACATTAAAGGAAGAATACTATATTCCTTAAAAAAAACCTCAACAGTTTCAATATTTTCAAATGAGTCTAATAAATGCTTGCATAACATCCCTTGCTTAGAATGATTCTTGCCCGCCCTCTGCGGCTGACCCTTTTATTAATCGTTTCCTTTCATTTAAGAGGGCTTCTGTTTGAGCAAGTAAAATTTATCTAATGATTGCCTATTTAAGTACATAGTTGCTGCATTCCTAAAATGCATCCCAGTTAGTCCTGTCTCATTCCTTGCAAAAGTGTGCTTTGAATGCCAAGAATTTTGCTACTAAAGTAATTGCCTATTAGTTCTATTTAATTTTTTTTGCAGGATTACTATTCAAATGAAAACGTAATAGGGAGGGATAAAAATTTACTATCAAAATTGGCCGTAAAGGACCAGATTCTTAACATTTCCAGCCAGATCTTTCTGTTTCTAGATGTTGCTTTGATTTCTTTCCATTCCCGGAGGCCATCTCGTTGAGCAATTAATACCTTGAGATTGCAATTGGTCATGCACTTCTGTGTGCAAACATAGCTTGCTTGTTTATCTAGCTACATCACTGGAGAAAGCAGTTTTGAGAATGGAATGTGACTCTCTTCTCCCAGAGGCATTTAAATTACTTTGCTTCCATTCCTCAGCGCTTATATACCCATTGTAGAAGATTTGCAACCAAGTGCAATCAACTCATGGCATACGGAAAAAAATTGCTGAAATGGCAGAAAGTTGGAGAATGTCTCTACTTTTCTGTAATAAAAGCTGCCTAAGGTGGTAGATTACAGACTGTTTGTCAGAGGGTTGTTTTGCATTGTTGCAGGATGTGAAGGATTACTGTCATCCCCCCCCTTTTTTTTAAACACATGGGCGAAGTAGGGCTTGATGGCTGGGGAATTCTAGGAGTTGAAGTCCACTCATCTTAAAGTTGCCAAGGTTGAGGAAACACTGCTCTAGATTCAGCAGGGAATGGAAACTGGCACAACCCATATACGGATCCAAATATATTTCTTTTCTAGCATGTGCCTCTGGAGGACAGCCCGAAACCGATGCTTAAATTTACAGTCACAAAGGGAATTCAGAGATTTGGCATGTCCTGTGCAAAGAACTGCTGGGTTAAGGATGACATTTCCATCTCTTTTACTACAAATCCCCAGACTATTGACCTTCAAATGTTGAACTTTTAAAAAGAATTGGGGAGGGGTTTTTTTGTGACACCATCTATTGTGTGCGCGCAGCGATGGTAGGAACGCCAACGTGATGTCCCTCTGAATTATAGTCATGCCATGACAACAACACCGGAGAGGATTAAGAGAAAGTGAGTGAAAGTTGACTCAAAATGACAGGTGATTGACTGTGGACTTTTAGTTCAGGCTCCCGTCTCCTAATTCCTTCCAACTTCTCCGAGGAAGTTCTAGTGAAGGTGGTGACAATGAGCTCCAGGTAATCAAAATTATGCTGGGTTTCGAAGGGTTCAATGCCAACAGGGCATTTCATGTTATCTGAAGCCCGAGTCTCGCCTTCTTGCCAGAGGACTCCTGTTTGTGAGTTTTCTAAAGCTATAAATGGAAACTATTGCCGGGAAGAAATTATCACCCAGGCATTCTGATCCAGCCCAGTCTCACCACTCGAGTGTGGGCAGTCATGGTTTCTAACACCTAGCCATCTAAGCTCCTTCTTTTTGGGATTTAAATCTTCCTCTTGCTGGGAAATGGAGATAGGAAAATGTAAAAGAGTCTCTTCAGCAAAAGACATGTTATCCCAAGAGAAGCTGAAGGTAGGATGCAATTTTCCTTAGCGTTATTATGCAATATTAAGATACTAGAGGCTGGAAAGAAAAGTTAGTTAGTTAGTTGCTATTTTTATACTTCCTCCAGTGACCTTAATGATTAACAGGTTCAGCTATGGGGTGCTGAAACTAATTATGCTATAATCTTTCAGCAAGGATTAAGGAACTATATAATCAATATTTACCTGGATATGATTTTTTCATATGATAAATCCTGGATCTGCTGATGCTGAGTGTGTAGGGTTGTCTAAAAATAAAACCATTCTATAATTTACTAAAACAATTCTGTAATTTACTAAATACTAAATTGCATTATGCTCAGTGTTATGCAAAAGGGTATGAGAAAAAGAATCATGGAAGAAGCAGCATGACAAAAAGTCTTGTTTCATTTTGTTTATGCTACCTCCTGATTGCAACTTCAGTGAGAAAGTCAGAATTTGCTTGGGCCAATAATTGTTATTTCCAGCAGTAAGGAGGCACCCTGTTATTCCTAAACACTGGAAATTGATAAGGAGAAAGGGGATGGGGGGAGAGAGAGTGTGAGAGAGAGGGAGACGGGGAGAAACTTTGCAGTCACTCATATTGAATGACAAATTAGAAATCGTATCACATTTTTAAATAAGATTGTCATAATAATAAGCACTGGAGTTATTGGTTTTCTGTTATAAACAGAACTGCCTGCCTCTATGTCTGGGCTGCAAAACACCAAACAACGCTAGATAGTAGCAGATGTCAGATAAACAACTTTACTGCCACCTACTGGTTGCTCAGGTTTTTGCACACCTGATATGTGTAATCCTGGACTGCTCTTTTCAGAATGTATAGGTTAATAAAACAGTTGTTCCTACTTCAATACTTTTAATAGACTCCAACAATTTAAATATGAAAATGGAAGTGGGCCACTTTACATCTGTTCCTTATATATTGAAAGCTTTCTCCTCAACTGTTAAATATTGCCATCGTAACTTTGAATGATCATTAAATGAATTATTGTTAAGTCAGGGACTTGCATTTTACTTAATGGTTTGGTTGGCCTTTAATGCTCTAGAATGAAAATAAGGGAAATGCACACGTGAACCAGACTTTAAGACCTTTCCTTGCTGCTTGTCTGTGGCTGTCACTGTGTTCTATTCACAGGTCGAACATTTTAAGTTTCTACTTGAAACGATGCAAACAGATTCTTAGCATTATAAAATCATCTGAATCTCCATTCTTCCCAGCTTAGTGTATGTGATCCTGAGATCATTTAAAGAAAAATAATAATAATGCCCGCATGATGTTAGACTAAGATTTCTGAGCATGCTATGATAATTGGGCTTTGGGTACAGACAGCGGTGGGATTCAGATAATTTAACAACTGATTCTCTGCCAGTTCACCAAACTGCTCAGAAACTTAACAACCGGTTCTCCCAGAGTGGTGCAAACTGGTTGAATCCCACCACTGGGTACAGACATGGTTCCTTTCAAAATGCAACCAAAGACAGCAGATAAACATTTTGCTCTCTTGGCCAAGGAGAGAAGGCATCCCCCCCACCCTAACCCCACCCACATCCTCTGCCCCCAATTCCACAAATAGAAAGAAATCTCACTGGCAGTTGAATTTTTTTCTTTCTATTTCAGCAGTAGGACACTGTCCTTAAGAACACCTGACAGGGGAAGTCTACTTTACAGGGTGTAGGACTGATCACGATTGCCTGAAATTGCTACCCTGGTTTGTTGTCTTAGGACAACTTCAGCGACTCCGACTGAACTGAGAGACCGAATCCCTTGTCCTCAGAGTTGCAGGGTAGCAATTTCAGGCAATCGTGATCAGTCCTACATCCTGTAAGGTAGACTTCCCCTGTCAGGTGTTCTTAAGGACACTGTCCTACTGCTGAAATAGAAACAAAGATTCAACTCCCAGTGAGATTGTTTTCTATTTGTGGAATTGGGGGCAGTTGCAATTCTTTCATGAAATGTGGCTTTTTTCTGATGAGATTCTATCATTAATACCATACACTATTAATACCATACACATACACTCCAAACTCTATTGCAGAAAACATGACTTCAGCAACAGAGTGGTCAGTGCCTGGAATGCACTACCTGACTCCCTTGTTACATCCTTTAACCCTCACAGCTTCAACCTAAAACTATCTTCCATGGACCTCACCCCATTCCTAAGAGGGTGTGTAAGTAAAAGGTAGATGCATAAGCGCACCAGCGTGTCTAATGTTCCTATCCTACAGTCCCCATCTATTTGTATTCATTTCTTTCATTTATATCCATGTTTATATTTATACCTGCTATCTTGTACATGTTTGACAAACTAATAAATACAAATACTATAGTCTTTCTTAAAGATAAAACTACTGTTTTCCCCCCAAGATATTAAAGAATATCAAGAGTTCCTATTGATCACTAAATCCCAAAGACTATAAAACTGACATATTTTAACTCATTTATTTAGGAATTCTTGATACCCAATTTAGCAGGTTATCCTTTTTTGCAGGGGTGGGGAAGAAGGTGGAGTGCAAATTATTATTTCACAAATGAATTACAATGTATGCCTGACCTTTCTATACTAAATCAGGATTCAGGACACTTGCCAGAAATTAGCATTCCGAACACACTAACGGTCGACATCTTTGAACAAGCAAGCAGAGTTGTGCACCGTGAATGTTCAGTCTGAATATTAATTCAAAGAGTCCTTTATCTGTTCTAGCGACTGGTTCTCTTTGTCAATCCTGATGCATCTCGCCCTCCCAGGGAAATTAATTGTGATATTTTAATCTCTTTTGGATAATTAGGACCTCATCTGTGGCAGGGAGCTTCTGCTGTCATAACTCCCTAATGGCTGATGGTGCGAGTTCTCTTAAGAGACAGCAAACACCATTCCCCATTTGGGTTTTCTCCAGTAGAAATGCTATGATCTTATCCTTGTTTCGTCCCTTGACTACCACAATGAAGCCCAACATTTCTGTTGCTAAGTGAGACCGTTGTGAGTTTTGCCCCATTTTATGACCTTCCTTGCTGCAGTGAACCACTGCTATTGTTAAGTTAGTAATGTGGTTATTAATGCATCTGGCTTCCCCATTGACTTTGCTTATCAGAAGGTCGCAAAAGGTGATCACATGACCCCAGGACACTGCAACTGTGATAAATACAGTTGCCAAAAATCAGGATTTTAATCACATGACCCTGGGGATGCTGCAATGGTCATAAGTGTGAAAAACGGTCATAAGTCACTTTTTTCAGTGCCGTTGTAACTTCAGTCACTAAATAAACAACAGTAAGTCGAGAGCTACTTGTACATTTGCTGCCAAATGAGTGCTTCCCATTCGAATCTCCCTTTTGATTCTAAACAAACTTTGGGTCATGACTGCAAGTGCTGGGTCAATAATTTCCAGGTTTGACTATTTTGCAACTGAACTTCTCCAGTAGAGGTTGGGGTAAAAGAAGAGTTAAATATGAAAGTTCCACTTTATGTGTTGCATCCAGTGAATGCCGTGAGATTATTTTCCATATTTTCTTTGCCCTGCATTTTCACATGACTAAGTAACTGGGTTAGGCTTCCTAGGATGACTGAGGAACGAACTGAAGCAGGCTTTGGTTGGAGATAAAGTTACTGTCTGGCACATCTATCCTAAACATTCAAGACAACATGGTTGTTGGACGCTACCACAAAAAGGGAGTAGTAAGGCGTTTGTAATGTTGCTCTGCTGGGCAAACTAATGCATACCTTTCATTCAAAGCACACATTTCTTGGTGGAACAAATCTCTGGATTGGGACCAAAAGGTGCAGAATATCAAGGACACCAATAAATCCATCCAAGTTGCTCAAAATGTAAGGTCATCACTATTTGCCTAAATGTACAGCTACTGGGTAGTCTGCTATAAATATATTACTTTGCTTGCTGCAAATCAGCAACAGGAGCACCCACCATTTCTTTCTGATTTGGACAACCGTTGATCTTTGAAGCTGCTCTCCCAAAGGAGGAAAGGTCCAGAACAAAGAATTGGGTGAGACCAGGACAAAAATGAAATGTTAATTTAACGGATTCACTTTATTGCAAGTTAATATGCTTGCTTTCTGCATATTTATAAAATGTCAATTTCCCTCTAATTAATGACTGCAATGCTTGGTGCAGTTTAAATCTAGAAACTTGCTCTGACCTAGGCTTCCCCAGCAGCACGAAGCTGAGTCCTCATCCCAATAAACCCCTTTGATTTAATTTACAGTGAATTCCTCGCCAGCGAAGTATTTCCTCTTCCACAGTCTTTCAAGATAATTCACAATTACCGCAGATGCCGCAATACTTGGCAAGAATGCAGGAATGAACTAATTGTCTCCTGAAAACACCCATCCCCTCTCTCTCCTCTTTTATTCCCTATGGGAGGGGCCATTCACTGTCCACGTGTGGCCTTACTCCCAAGTCAACCTTTGTTCCTTAGTTGTTCCTTTTGTCTGGCAACTCTGCGCATGCGCACACTGGGAACAGGCTCTGTTTGTCTGCCTCACTGATGTCTGACTCCGAAGGCAGCTGATAATTAGCATACGGCTCTGACCCCACTCTCTGCCTCTGACACAGAGCCCTCATCAGAGCCTTCCCCAGACTCCAGGACTGGCCCATGTTCCTCCCCAACCTCCTCACTGTCCGAATCTGCTGCCAGTTCCACTGGTCAATGGCGGGCCACAACAAAACTTGTAATGTATCTGTTCATAAGTAGATGATGTCCAGTGAGCCACTGGTGAAAATGGAATATCTTTCCCCACATATTTGATTGCCCTTGCTCAGTTCTGTTAAGCCCATGAGTGTTGTTCTGAATTATGATTTGTACCCAAACCAAGTCCATCAGGTTTATTTAGCTGTGGTCCTTGGTCCTTGGTTCTTAACAGTTTAAACTATAACAGGAAACTTTCCTCAGAATAAAAAAGGACAGAGAGTATAACCAGATGCAAAAGTATAAGCACTGCCATCTACTGGTTGGCTGTAGTTGTTGCAATAAAAATACATTCCAACATATATTCCAACATTTAGGTAGACAAACATAGACCAGATGATGCTAGAATAGCTTGACTAGTTTATATATTCACTGCTTTTCCTGTCTCCCATTGCCAAAAAAGACTTTCTGACAATTTGAAGTTTGTAAAGTTGAATTCCATATTAATTTTCGAGGTAGTGGTGGAACAAGGCAGAAGACTTGATGAAAACTTTGAAGTATTTATATCCATATTTACATTTAGCTCTATCATCTATACAAATGAGTGTTCTCTTTGTCCACTCCAACCCTGGACATTTGATGTTTGATTGAGACAAAAGAATCCTTGGGTCCTGAATTTGTCATTCAGAGATTAGATTTTGAGTTACTTTAATATTATCCCCAAGGAAGGGTCATTTGATATAAAATCAGTTTATGTAACTGGTTTTATATGTTGGACTTTAGCAATTTTTACACTTGTAACTTACAGCACCTTATAGCTAGTCATCATTCTGGCAATATATCAGCCAAAAAAGTAGCTTTATATTATCTCTGTGAGGGCTGAGGTAAGGTAAAGTTAAAGGTTCCCCTTGCACATATGTGCTAGTCATTCCCAACTCTAGGGGGCGGTGCTAATCTCTGTTTCAAAACTGAAGAGCCAGCGCTATCTGAAGACATCTCCGTGGTCATGTGGCTGGCATGACTAAATGCCAAAGGTGCACAGAAGGCTGTTATCTTCCCACCAAAGGTGGTTCTTATTTTTCTACTTGCCTTTTTTACATGCTTTCGAAGTGTTAGGTTGGCAGAAGCTGGGACAAGTAACAGGAGCTCACCCTGTTACGCAGCGCTAGGGATTCAAACCGCCGAACTGCCGGCATTTCTGATCGACAAGGTCAGAGTCTTAACTACTGAGCCACCGCGTCCCTGAGTGATAGTGTAAGGCATTAAAAATCACTATTGTAGAAATGGTCCTTGAGTGACTGAGGGCTTTAATTTCTTATGAATGCATATTATTAACCCAACCTTGGTGCAGAGTCCTTTTGACAGAGGCCAAAAATGCCCCACACAATCTTGTCTTGTTTAAATCAATCGTTCTTTTATTAGTTGTTACAGCTAAGCTGAACTCTTGCAAATTAATTTATGGAGCATCTTTTTAGGGTCAGAATCATGTACCCCTCCAAATAGTTTTCAGGCAATAAATGAAGAAAAAAGTATTATATACTGGTAGTTCTCAACTTCCAACTATCCATGTAGGGACTGTTTGAAGTTACTATACTGAAAAAAGTAACTTATGGCTGGTTTTCACATTTATGACTGTTGCAACATCCCCGTGGTCATGGGAATGAGCAATGGAAATTTTGGGCTCCATTGTGGTCGTACGTCGAGGACTACCTTATGGAGCTGAATCAATGTAATTTATCAATTCATAGTTAATCTAATTTAAAATAATTAATTTAATCTTTTTTGCCCTTGCCCCACCTTGGACATATGACCCCTGATACGATACTTATAAAGGTCCTGTATGGCTCTTGGTTTTCTCTAAAGAGGTATATATTTCATTTAACAGTTGGGTAACACTGTGGTTTACTTCTAGCAATTGGATGAGATGAAGCTATTCGGTTCGTATGAAATACTTGCCGTTTTGGGAGATGAGGGAGGAAATGAGAAATAATGTTCACAACCTTTTTTTATTTACGCTAAAGATTGCAGCTTGCAGACTTGACAGAGGGGAATAAACAGTAATGAAATCAGGGATTCCCTGAGTGTTTTTTATTACACCTTTTAGTAGAGTTTTCAGTTTTAGTCCAGTTTTAATTTGTATAAACAGCTGCCTTGAGGGCTCTTTGTAGGCACTAAGTAGCTTATCGATTTGTCAATAAGACATTCTCACGGGGTGTTGGAAAGCAGAAAGGGCTATTTCTCCTGTTGTTTTCTTCCCCTTGCTGAAATGTTCGTTGAGTTGCCAGATCTTAGAGCAACTATAGATGTTCTGAAAAGCAGTTGGACTTTTGTAAAGTCAAATCCTTTGCTGAACTATGACCATAATAAAGAGGGGAAAAAAAGTAAAATCCAGAGTGAGAGGCTTGGTTGCCTTATCCAATGAGGCAGTCATGGATAGATAAGCAGAAATGAACTCACCTCTTTGTTGGGAAAAATGATCCTCACTCCTCAAACATCTGTATGAAAATTCTGATTATTTTTTTTAAAAAACCACACAATTCAATAGCAGTGCTGCCTTCTACTGCCAATTCCCCTGGTTTCCCTTTACAGTTTGATTTTCTTCTGGCATGGCTGCTGGGTCTGGTTACTCAGTCAGCAGCCATTTCATTTGAACCTTCCTGAGGCTGGTGATTAGAGCTGCTGGATACAAGGGGGGAGTCAGAGAGACAAAAAGGACTAAGGTAGTGGCCCGCACGCCTAATGGCGCGTGAATTGTATATCTATAATCCAAAATATCAATAATACATTTTGGATTAGTGCGCTTGAGATTGTGATCTTATTTTATTTCAAAATGACTGGCTTAGTTCAATGTAATAGCTGTTTTGCACCTGTCTTTCGCAGTACTCTTTTCAAATTTGGATACTGTCCCCTTTGTAAACAAATTACTAGTCTACATAGACAGATAACCTATCTAGAATCTCTAATCTGTGCTCTCTAAGCAGAAATTAGGTGTCCAATTCGGCCATTCCACTCTATGGAGATGCCACGCTATCAGCCCCCTCTACTGCAAAGATCCTGCAGGAGAAGAGTAGTCTGGAGAACTGTGGGATCTGGCAGGGTGACAGCTGTGAACCATAAACACAAAGCTTTTGCTGTGACCCAACATAACATATATAGCGCCCTTGCTGACCTTAATGGGGACACTAAACAGACAGTTCAAGGTAGTTGTGATAATGATGACTCAAATAAGCAGGGGATCGTGGCCCAAAATGAAGAACTTCCTTCGGAAAGGTGAAATGGGGAATAAGGTATCACACATCAGTCGCACAAGAAGATCAAGGTATGCAAAAAGAGAAGTCACCTGGTTGGTGATTCAATCGTAAGGGATGTAAATTTAGGAAAAGATATGGAGGTTTTAAAAGAGATCAGGTGTTTGCCAAGTGCTACTGCCAGCAGAGACAAGAGGTGTATTTTTAAGATAGTCAAGAATGCAAGTAAGGACTGTGACGTTGATGCATCTTGGCACAAATGATCTGTCCCAAAAAGATGTACTTTCTGTGAAGAATGATTTCCAGAGCTTGGGATATAAACTTAGTAGTATAGGTTGTAGGCTTATCTTTTCAGATGTTTTATTAGTATATAATGAACAAAAAGGGAAGGGCCAGAGTGTAGCAGAGTTTAATGTGTGACTAAAGGAGTGGTGTAAAAGGGAAGGCTTTGGTTTTATTAGTCATGATGTCTGCAGCTGGTCCATGAAAAACTGTACAAAAGAGATGGTTTACACTCATCCAAGAAAGGGACTGAGTTACTTGGCATTAAATTCACAGATTTTCTGGATAAACATTTAAACTGAACAACGGAGACAGAGAATTAATTGATACAGAACATTTCTATCCCCAGCAATCTAAAACTCATAGGGTTATCAGTGCAGGTAACATAGATGTTTGTGCGGGTAAGATGATCACTCCTGCTGTCAACAAAACCAAGCAGTTAATAGTGAGTGCCATACCATGTGCATGAATCATACAAGTGGCAAGAAAATAGGGGCAGTCAGGCATACCACAGGTTATGTAGACAGTAAACATAAGGTCAATCAAAATGGACTCAAATGTCTATACACCAATTCACAGAGTATGAGGAATAAACAGGGTGAATTAGAAATTCAAGTAAATGAGGGCAGATACGATATTGTTGCCATTACAGAAACTTGGTGGGATGAAACTCACAAATGGAACATACAGCTAGAAGGATTTAAATTATTTAAATGAACCAGACCAAATAAAAGAGGTGGAGTTGCACCAGTGACGTGCGGTGAGGTTTATGGCTGGTGAGGCTGATGACGTCATCAGGAAGGCAGGGAATGGGACCACGTGTGCTGGAGGCTGAGGCTGCCTCAGCCTGCAGCACACGTGATCCCATTCCCTGCCTTCCTGAGCGCGCTCCACCGGCTCACGCTCCGTGGTCCGCAACAGCAGCTGCTTTTCAGTGCTTTTCTGTACGTCTGGTGTTTAGGACATCCGGCTATCTACCTAAATGCCAGATGCACAGAAAAGCACTGAAAAGCACTTTGCCTCCAAGTCACTTTGTCTTGATGACATCGCCGCAGCTGCTGGGTGCGGACGGACGGAGGTAGCCAAAGTGACGCCGAGGCAACCCGGGCGGACGAAAGAGCGAGCGAGCGAGCTAGCGATGGAGGATCAGGCAGCCTGATCCTCGGTCACTTACCCGCCGGACTGCCTCGGCGCCACTCTGGCTACCTCTGTCCATCCACGCCTGGCAGCTGCGGCGACATCATCAAGACAAAGTCCAGCGGAGGCAGAAATGTTGTCGGTGCTCCCGGACTTCATCTTGATGATGAAGCCACGAAAGCGACTGGGGAATGACGAGAACCTTTCTGCCTCTTCTGGACTTCGTGCACTCCTCGCGACTGCAATATCTGTCCAGAAGCGGCTTTTGTGGCTAATGGGGTTTGGGCTTCCAGCCCAACAGCCCCTGCCACTTCTGGACATCTATTGCAGTCGCGAGGAGCGCGCAATGTACAGCGGAGGCAGGAAGGTTATTGGCGCTTCCGAGAACCCTCCTGCCTCCGCCGGTTGCCCGCGTGTGCACCTCCTCCCCCTCCTCCCTCCTCTTCCTCTTCACTCCCCAAAGGCTCTTCTCCTTACCGTAGCTTAGTGGGAGCCATGTAAAAGGGATGGGAGGAAATATATATTATTATTATATATTATATATTATTTCATGATGAGAGGTGAGGCTCTGCCTCCCCTGCCTCCCCTGACCGCAAGTCCCTGAGTTGCACTATATATAAGAAATAACTACATCTCTACAGAAACAGAGTACAACGATGTTGAGAACTACCTTGAATGCATTTGGGTCAATATTAAAGGTTGGGGGGGGGGGAATGACATTGCCATAGGTCTATACTATAGGCCACCCAACCAAGCAGTGGAAGTAGATGAACTTTTTGCTAGTCAGCTAACTAAGGTATGTAGGAAGCACACCACAGTAGTAATGGGGGATTTTAACTACCCTGACATCAATTGGGAAACAAACTCTGCACCAAGTGGAAGATCCAACAGGTTCCTAACAAACCTAGCAGACAACTTTGTTTCTCAAAAAGTAGAGAAGGGAACAAGGGGATCAGCCATATTGGACTTAATTCTCACTAACAGAGAGGAAATGATAGAAGGTGTTGAAGCCACAGGAACCCAGGGGCAAGTGACCATGCAATATTGGAATTCAACATTATGCAAACACAAATAGTGGAACAAAGTCAAACTAGAGTCTTGGACTTTAAGAGAACTAATTTCAATAAACTTAGAGAGAGCTTGGGAAGAATTCCATGGATGAAAATCCTCAAGGGGAAAACAACTCAAGAAGCTTGGGAAATTTTGAAAAATGACATTACAAAAGCCCAGTCTAGCACAATACCAATGAATAAGAAAAATAACAGCTTCCAAAAGAAACCAGCATGGCTGCATAAAGAACTCTCTGACAAATTGAAAGACAAAAAAGATAAGTATAAAAAGTGGAAAGAGGGGGACATAACTAAGGCAGAATATCAGCAAATAGCCTGAGCCTGTAAAGATGAAGTGAGAAAAGCTAAGGCTCACAATGAAGAAATGCTTGCCACAAAAGTAAAAAATAACAAAAAAAGCTTCTTCCAACATGTTAAAAACAAGAAAAAGGTTAAGGAAACAATTAGTCCATTGCTGGGAGAAAGTGGCAAGAAGGTGACAAGCAACAGGAAGAAAGCATGACTATTTAACTCATTTTTTGCATCTGTCTTTACACAAAGGAATAAAACCTATCAAAAACAGCACTACAAAAATCAGATTAGGAACACAAGTTGAAATACGGAAGAAAATGGTAAGTGAGAACCTGTTTACCCTAGATGAGTTCAAATCACCAGGACCAGATGGATTACACCCCAGGGTTCTGAAGGAACAGGCAGATGAGATTTCAGAACCACTGAACTATATCTTTCAGAGATCCTGGAGTACTGGGGAACTGCCAGAGACTGGAAAAGAGCTGGTGTGGTTCCCATGTTCAAAAAAGGGGGGAAATAGATCCAGGAAACTACAGACCTATCAGCCTGACCTCAATACCAGGAACGATTCTGGAAAAGATAATCAAACAACAAATTAGCGAACACCTAGAAGTAAACAAAGTAATAGCCAAAAGCCAACATGGGTTTGTCAAAAACAGATCATTCCAGACTAATCTTATTGCATTTTTTGACAAAGTGACAAAATTAGTGGACCAGAGGAATGCCGTTGATATAGTTTACTTGGACTTCGTAAGGCATTTGATAAGATAGACCATAATCTACTACTAGATAAAGTAGAAGAATGTGGGTTAGACAGCATCACCACCAGATGGATTCGTAACTGACTGACCAACTGCACTCAATGTGTAGTCCTCAATGGAACTGCATCTACATGGAGGGAAGTATGCAGTGGAGTACCCCAAGGCTCTGTTTTAGACCCAGTACTCTTCAACATCTTCATCAATGATTTGGATGAGGGAATAAATGGGGAACTCATCAAATTTGCAGATGAGAGCAAGCTGGCAGAACTAGCCAACACTCCAGAAGACAGGCTTAAGATACAGAAGGATCTTGACAAACTTGAACATTGGGCACTATCTAATAAAATGAAATTCAATGGTGAAAAGAGTAAGGTTCTACATTTAGGCAAGAAAAATGAAATGCACAGGTACAGTATAGGTGGTAACTTGCTCAATAGTAGTAACTATGAGTGGGATCTTGGAATCCTAGTGGACACCCATTTAAATATGAGCCGGCAGTGTGCAGCAGCTGCCAAAAAAGCCAACACATTTCTAGGCTACATAAACAGAGGGATAGAATCAAGATCACGTGAAGTGTTAATACCACTTTATAATGCCTTGGTAAGGCCACACTTGGAATACTGCAGTTTTGGTCGACACGATGTAGAAAAGATGTGGAGACTCTAGAAAGAGTGCACAGAAGCGCAACAAAGAGGATTAGGGGATTGGAGACTAAAACATATGAAGAACGGTTGCAGGTATGTCTAGTTTAATGAAAAGAAGGACTAGGGGAGACATTATAACAGTGTTCTAATATCTCAGGGGTTGCCACAAAGAAGAGGGAGTCAAACTATTCTCCAGGGCACCTGAGGGCAGAACAAGAAGCAATGGGTGGAAACTAATCAAAGAGAGAAGCAACTTAGAACTGAGGAGAAATTTCCTGACAGAACAATTATTTAGTGGAACAGCTTGCCTCCAGAAGTAGTGAATGCCCCAACACTGGAAGTCTTTAAGAAGATGTTGGATAGCCATTTGTCTGAAACGGTATAGGGTTTCCTGCCTAGGCAAGGGGTTGGACTAGAAGACCTCCAAGGTCCCTTCCAACTCTGCTATTGTATTGTATTGTATTATAACTCTGGCAATGACTGAGATGGTATGTGTTCTGTAAATCATCTGTCGCCATATTTTCAATGGGAAAGACAGAGTTTGTCTGGCTGTGATCTGAACACATCTACAGTTGATGGGTGTTCTCTTACCATTTCCTTGTCTAGTTTGACTTGTAATCCTATATTGTCTTTTACAAAACTGCTTTTGATAGGTTGGACTATTTTTTTTTCTTTTTCTGTAAAGAAAGAAATAATTAAACAGTTCCACTTTCACCCTGCTACCCATCACCTCCTTGCCATGTTCTTCCAGTAGAGGACTGGTTCCTTGACCTTTTTCTTATTTTTATAGGTTGAAAGACACTTTTAAAAATAATTTTTGACATTTGTTGCAAGTCTTAGTTGACTTCGTTTGGATTTTAAGATCTCATTCACCTAATTGATGCATCCTTTCGAACTTTTTTTTTACTTCATTATGTTTGATGTTGTCAGCTTGAAGGATGACAAGGTGTTTATAGTGATTGTTTTCATCCATACTTTTGATACTATTCAATAGGTTTTCTTGATTCTGTCCATTTTGTTTCTCCCCGTTTCATAGTAAGCATGGCATATTCATCCAAACTCCATCACAATATTTTGATTATATATATGGATGCTGTTGAACAGAAATTTTATTTTAGATGTTTCAACCAAAAACCATGAAGTTCATCCAAACTTGGTGCTGGCCAATTCTTTTTCTCCCTTGCTCTTTTCTCTACCATTTCTGCTATTATTACAAATTCATCACCTTTAACCAAGCTGCATCCTTGTTTTGCTTCTTTGGGTAATCCTATATCTGCAATCAGAACTGCACTGTTTTTTTCCTTTTCAGGTACTGATTGATTCACTCCAGTCTCTCCATTGATGGATTGGATTGAAATTGGGGGTTTTGACTATAATTTACAATTCAAGCTTTGTATCTGCTGATCTTCTTGGCTATAGAGTTATTTACTGCTTTGTTATTTCCAGTGCTACATTAGTCTTCCTTCTATCAAGGTGATATTTCCTCATCCAGTATTAGTTGGTCTTTCTGTTCTTCAAGTTCTTTTCTTTTCTCTGTTCTACCCTGCCTGTATCGGATTAAGTTCGATGTTCTTATTTTCCAGCCTGATCTTCCATTTTGGTGATGTACTATTTGGTTATTTTCCCCTTGTTGATTTTGCATCCCAGGTATTCAGTTTTAACTGCAACTCTGCTATATATTAGTTGGCTTGTTTCTTGCAGTGAGCTAGTGCTTATATTTGCTATAACAGTATTGGCATCTCTTTTTTTTAATAAAAGTTTTTATTTTTTAAACAAACATAGACAAGACATGTAAAATAAAAACATCTTCCATTATATACAGTGAGTCAATTGGTCACAAGATTTTTGTGCATCCTTTCCATAGTCATCACTTACATTTTATATAAAATCACAAATTATCAGTCAAATATTTTTATATACATTATTATTATAGTACTTCATTTGTTTGATTATCACTATTATTTCTTCATTTTAAATGAGATTTGCTAAATATGGGTTCATTTATATTATAATAATTCATTACATCATCTTCAATGTATCCAATAATAAAGTATTTTTATGTCATATTCTAAATCATTCTATTCTAATATTGATAACATTACCTAATAATTTTCATTTCCATGTTTTTTTTCTAACCACTGATAAAATAAATCCCATATCCTATAAAATTGTTTATCTTCCTGTTCTCTAATTTCAAAAGCCAACTTACTCATTTCAGCACATTCCATTATTTTATGAATAACTTCCTTCTGTGTTGGTGTTTTCTCATTTTTCCAGTTTTTAGAAAATACAATTCTAGCTGTTGTTAACACATTTACAATCAAATATTTCAGTTTTCTATTGTACGTTTCCGATATAATTCCCAATAAAAAAACTTCTGGTTTAAAGTCAATATGTTTTTGTATCATTTTTTCTAACCAAGTGTGGATTTTAGTCCAATATCTTTTACTGTAGCTTCTATGCAAGTCCATGCAAGTAATATGAACCCGATATCTGATGACATTTCCAACACTTTTCCAATTTATTCTTGAACATTCTTGCTATTCTCATCGGGGGTAGTTGCCACCTGTAAAACATCTTATACAAATTTTCTTTATATGCTGTTGACATTGTCATTTTATAATTTTGAGACCACAATTTCTGCCAATTCTCTAAATCAATCCCATGCCCAAAACCTTTCCCCCAAGCGATCATAGATTCTTTAACTTGTTCTTCTTCTAATTTAACCTCTACTAGATATCCTTATAGTTTATCAGAGATAATATGAGAATAAATCAAAGATAATATGAGAATAATTCTGAACACTTTGGAATATTATGAGGCACATCCTGAAAAACAAATGGCTCTGATGTTTTTAGATGCACAGAAAGCCTTTGACAACATAAACCGGCGATTTATGTTGTTACAGCTGGAACAGATGGGCTTTGGTAAGAAATTTACTCAAGCCATAGAAACTATATACCATAAAAAAAAGCAAAGATAATGATAAATGGAGAATTGACAGATTCTATTGAAATAAGGAAAGAGACAAGACAAGGCTGTTCACTATCCCCTCTGTTATTCATCTTAATATTAGAAGTTTTAAATAGAAATATTAGAGAAGAAAAAGATATAAAAGGAATGAAAATTAAAAAAGAAGAATATAAATTGCAAGCATGACTTGGTCTTTATCTTAGAGCAGTGGTTCTCAATCTGTGGGTTGGGACCCTTTTGGGGGGTCGAACGAACCTTTCACGAGGGTCCCCTAAGTCCATTGGAAAACACGTATTTTCGATGGTCTTAGGAACCAAGACACCAATTTTATGGTTGGGGGTCATCACAACATGAGGAACTGTATTAAAGGGTCACGGCATTGGGAAAGTTGAGAACCACTGTCTTAGAGTATCCATTAGAAACTGCACCTAAATTGATTGAAAAAATAGAGGAATATGGAAAAGTAGCAGGTTTGAAAATAAATAAAGACAAAATGAAGATTTTGACAAAGAATATGTTATCAAGACAAAAGGAAGAATTGGCAGAAACTCTGAAGATCAAAATCACGAATAAGGTGAGACGACTTCCGGCAGCCGAAGGAGACGGACGTGCATGTCCGCCTTTTTGCTGCTCCGGTGGGCTCCCCTGAAGTCTAGGGGGAGCACAGGGTGCCTTGGAGTGGCGCCCTGCCATAGGGGCGGCTTGCTGGGACCCCCTGGAACGGCGGCTGCCACGGGGGGTCTCCAGCTTTGCCTCAGGAGCCGGGGAGCATAGGGAGCATGCGGAATGCCACCGCACACTTCTCCGAACACAGCCTGGAAGGAAATAATTAATTGGAACGAAACAGCTGAAGAGCGGTGAGCCGAGGGGTCTCCCCAGGTCTTTTACCATTCTTACACTTTTGACTGTTTTGCAGTTTTCCTGTTTTGTCTGTTTCAACTTCTGGAGGAGCTTAGATTGGAGGGGGGGGAATTCCACCTCCCTTGGAAAAGCGGCACTTGAAAAATCTCTCCCTTTTATGGGGGAGAGAGAAAGTTTGAAAACTACTTTCACTTCCCTTAAATAATGGGGGGGGATTTTTTTCTTCTTGGCTACAATTGTGAGAGAAAGGATGGCTGAACTGATTCTTCTCTAAACTACTTATGGGAACTTTGACTTTGTTGTTTCCTGACCACCTGTACTGGCTGAGCCAATATGGCAACTTCCTCCTTCTTCTTTGTCTTTATGAATAAGACTCCTCCCTTGGAAAACTTTATGGCTTTCAACTAATTTCCACCCCAGAGACTTCCAGGAGCCTCTTCAAGTACGTTATTCCCCTGGATTTGGAATATTTTGACCCACCTATTTGCTCTAGTTTTCTACTAGAGGACTTATTCTCCTTTGGACTTGTTTGTTTGGTGATCCCTACCGGCTGTGCTCTCCCACAGACGCCATCTCTTTGTACAGAACAATAACTATCTCTGAGCCTCATGATGGGTCCAAAGAAATTACCACCTGGTAAGGCCTCATCGGCCCCAACATCTTCCACGTCCAGCCCCGCACACCAGTCACAACTGGGATCTTTTCTACAATCTAAAGCCTCTGAAGAGAGTGCAAAGGACTTGTCTACTCAACAGATGCTTCAGATCATCTTAAAGGGACAGGATGAAATTAAAAAACAACTGCAGGACTTAAATGAACAGCTCAGAGAGACTAACCAGCAAACCACACGGAATGAACAGAGGATAGGTGTGCTGGAGGAGGGGGCGGTTGGGATGAGAGATGAGATGAAGACAATCTAAAGGGGGAATGCAGAATTTGGGAATCAGATGTTAAAAATGGAATTTGAAAGGATGCCTTTTTTTCTTAGGTTCCAAAACTTGCCAGAAGTTGAGAACGAAGCTCTTAAGGAGATTATGACCACAATACTAGCAGAATATATTAATAGAGATAAACAACAGCTTTGGTGGTACATTGATCTGATCTACAGGGTTAATTCAGCCTATGCAAGAACACACAATGTTCCAAGGGAAGTTAATGTCAAATTTCTTAGAAAAACTACAAGAGATGAGGTTCTAGGAGCTCAAAGGGGAGGACCATTAAAATATAAAGATAAAGAAATAACCATTCTTAAACAGATCCCAAAGAAAGTAAGAGATAATAGAAGGAAATATTCCTTCTTAGCAAAAAAAATTATATAATAATGCGGTTTGGTTCAGGTGGCTGTTTCCAGAAGGCATGTTGATTTTTTGGGAGGGCAGCAGAATTAGAATCAACACAGTAGTGTAAGCAGAGGCTTTCACTAAAAAACACAGTGCTCTCTTAGGTGGAATGGGGGATGTTACACAAGAAACAAAGGAGGGAGGGGCTGAGGCTCAGCCGGTGGACGGGAGGGAGGACGCAACAGCTAGAAGACTCAGATCACAAAAGTGATTTGGAACACTATTGCAATTGTTGCTATAATGTACTTTCATGGAAGTGATACAAAACAAACGATTGAAACATACGGATGATTTTGTGTTAAACTTAAAACTGCTAATACTTATGTAAATGTTGATATTTTTCTATCTTTGTTTGTAAAAGTTGCAAGACCTGGGGGGGCTTCTCCCCTCAAGCACAATGTAGCTGTCAAAATGTTTTATAACCCTATAACCCCTTTTCCTTGTAAAAATTTTTAAACTAATAAAATCACAAATAAGGTCAAGTATTTGGGGACATATTTGACAGCAAGATGTAGTACACTTAAAGAGAACTACTATAAACTGAAACAGCAGATTGCGATAGATTTGGCAAAATGGGGAAATCTACAATTATCAATAATAGGGAGAATATCTACAATCAAGATGAATATATTACCTAGGATTTTATATTTGTTCCGGACATTTCCAGTTAGACTAGGTAAAGCTTATTTTAATGACTTAAACAAAATAGTGTTGAAGTATATTTGGCAGGGAAAGAAAGCAAGAATAAAATTAAAATTATTGCAAGATGCTAGAAGAACAAGAGGAGGATTTGGCCTACCAAACTGGGAGCTATACTATCAGGCAACAAGCTTGAGGTGGGTTAAGGAGTGGATAACATTAAGAAATTCTAGATTATTGACTGTAGAAGGACATGCTTTGTTGTTAGAACGGCACACTTTCTTATGATACAAGGGAACTAAAACACAGGGGTATTTTAGAAGACATTATATACGTGAGGCTATGCTATTAAACTGGAAAAGACTAAAAGGCAACATTATTTAAAAATTACAGTCTGGTTATCAACTATTGAAGCATTTTCATACCCAGTAACATACAAAAAGGAACAAACAGTTAGATATGGTGAAATATTGAATGCAGAGGGTGAACTTAAATCTATGCAAGAATATATGCAACTTAAATCTATGCAAGGTATAAAGATGAATAGGTTTTCAGATGTGCAAATACATTCTAGATATGATAAAGATCTTAAAATGGAAGGTTTCCATGATAAAATGACTGAGTTAGATAAAATTTTGACAGGTACTGATGAAAAGGTGTTTAAAAGGTATTGGCATCTTTTAATGTTTGTGGTAGTTTTCTCTTTGGGACAAGCTTCAATGCAGACCACCTTATCCTGTGTTTTTGTGCTGTTTTACATGCTCGGGGATTCTTTGTTTCAATTCTTCTATTTCTTTCATTAGAGAATTTTATTGTTTCTGAGGCAAAGAATAGGGTCCTGCTTTCTGAATATAAACAGTTCACTAGTTGTGCTGGCTTCTTCTACTGCAAATCCCCCCCCCCCCCCCCCGGGTTACTTTTACAGTTTGATTTACTTCTGGCAAGGCTGCAGGCTCTGGTTACTCAGCCAGCATCCTTGTGTTCCAAAGCCCATTTTTAATCAAACGTCCAGGAAATCAAAATCTGTTACAAATCTTAGTTCACTCTGATCTGTAGCTTTCCATTCTGACTTTTCTCTGGTAGTATGTTTTAATTAGGTACAATGGAAATTTTTTGTACTTGTTCTTTTTGTCTCTCAATTTCTCATAGAGTGCTTTATGCAGCCCTGCTGGTTTCTTCTGGGGGTTTATTTCTTTTTCTCAGTGGTCTTTTATAATTTTATTTTTCAGAGTCTCCTTGCTTTCGTGACTTGCTTTCCCCTTTAAGATTTTCATCTATGGAAGTCTTCCTCAGCTGTTGCTGACCAACTAGGCAAATCTGCTGGCAGTAGTTCCCACTTGGCAGATGAAATGTATTAACTTGGCTGACAAGGCTTGACATCTCTTTCTCCTGGGCATTATTGAGGTTTTCTTTCTTAACACCCCAACTTTTGAGGACAGAAACCTGCAGGGCATGATCATCCTGCCTGGCATTCACATTGCTGGAAGTCTTTTTGTCACTTTGAACTCCAGAAGGGAAGGAGATGCCAAAAACATTTTTTTCAGGAGCATCATCATCACCATCCATCTAGTCATTGTCTATCCACTACAGGATGAAAGTCTCTTCTGCATGTTTTCAACCAATATGGTCTTCAGCTTTCCTTTGCCAATTGGGCCCATAGTACTTGCTGATGTTGTTGTTCCATCCTGTTTCAGGTCTCTTTTGAGGATGCTTTTTATCAAGTGGAACCCATTCTATGACTGACTTAGTTCACCCCGCCACCAGTTCTTCATGCTATGTGACTAGTCCATTTCAATTTCAATTCTTTTACTTTTTTGATAGTATACTTTAGTTTGTTCTCTAATCCACGTGCAGCTCTTTCTATCTTCTCTTGTGATGCCGAGCATGCCTCTTTCCATGGTTCTATGTGCCACTCTTTTGTGAGCTTTTGTGTCGATTGTGAGCTTAGTGTCCATGTTTTGCTGGCATATGTTGGAACAGGTAGCACACACTGGTCGAAAACATTTCTCTTCAGGCACACTGGGAGGTTGTTCTTGAAAATTACACTTAGCTTGCCGAATTATTGTGAAGCACATTTAACAAGTTGTTCAATTTCCCTTTTTGTATCAATTTCCATTGAGATCCATTGGCCAAAGTGTACTGTATCTAGTTCTTCTGTAGTAGATGTGTGTGTGTATGTTTGTGTGTGTGTATCTTTCTTTCTTCTTTCTTTCTTTCTTTCTTTCTTTCTTTCTTTCTTTATTTCTTTTTTCTTCTTTCTTTCTTTCTTTCTTTCTTTCTTTCTTTCTTTCTTTCTTTCTTTCTTTCTTTCTTTCTTTCTTTCTTTCTTTCTACATAACCTGTCCCTTTTTCAGGTTTATTTTTTTTAAGGCAAATGGTTCTCCTCCTTTGTGCTACTCTTGTATGTGCCTTTGTAATTCTTCTGGGTCTTGTCAGAAGAGAGCAACATCATCTGCAATTGTTAAGTGGTTTAAATAGGTGCCATTGATTTTTATTCCATCTTTAGCCCAGTCTAGTTTGCGAAATACTTCTTCAAGCAGTGTGAGAAAAGGATAGGTGATATTGTATCACCTTGTCATATCCTCATTCTTTGTTGATTTCCACTTTAAGATCATTAAGGCATTTTCATATATTGATTGTAGTAAGTTTATGCAAGCAGTGTCTAGGCCTTGGTTGAGCAATGTATTGATTGCTGCTTGCTGGAATACTGAGTCAAATGCCTTTTCATAATTAATGAAAGCCATGCAGAGGTACTCATTGTGGCTTTTAATGACTTGCTGAATAATCTGGAGGGGATTCATTGTGCTGCAACCACTACTGAACCTTGTTGGCTCCTTTGGCTGTGCATCATTTAATGTTCTCAGCATTCTTTTTGCTATTATCATGGTGAAAATCTTGTAGATGACTGAAAGAAGGTTTATTGGGCAATAGTTCTTTAAATAATCTTGGGCCCTTTTCTTGTGTATAAGAATCACTCCAGCATTTCTCCATGCATCAGTTATTTTCTTTTCTTTTCTGAGGCATCTTGATTACAGTTTTACTAGTAGCTTGGGTAAACTGTGATCCACCAGCTTTCAGCATTTCAACTGTAACATAGTCATTTCCTGAAGCTTTGGTATTATTCATTGATTTTATGGCATTTGATACTTCCCCTTCTGTAGGTACCCACACAAATAATGTGATTAGTTATTCACTTTTGTCCCTCTGATGTTTCTTATATTTTTGTAGAAAGAACTGCCAAAAGAAGACAAAGGGGTGAATTAAGCTCATTCTTGAAGTAGTATAGATCAAAGTGCTATTAAAGAAAGATCTGTCCTGCCTTCCCTTCATCTTTTTCCAAGCTACACTTCCCCAACTTTTAACACATCTTCATTGAATTTTCCAGAAATTGATAATGATGGAGGGAGATTTATTTAAGGCTGGAATCATATCCAGTTGCAATGCACTTTGGCTGCCTTCTGACCATTAGCTCTAAAGCACTTTGCAGTAGTTCTGGCAAATTGGTTTGGCTGTAAAGCCACTTTTTGAAAAGGAAGGTAACTACATCAATCTATTATCAATCTTACATTGTGGCATCTTGACATCCTAGTTTTCAAAGTAATTTATAGATGCCTTCCCTAAGAAAAATGTTGATATTTGTAATTGGGACAAAATGTAGTGAATTGGGATTTTTAGCAGCAAACAGGCTGATTACAAATGAAGCTGCTGAGAATAATTATTTTATGTTCTTCCCTATGTTTCTAAAAATCTGTAAGAATAAAAATTCTCTAGCTCCAAATAGAGTTTTGAAAACAAATGCATATAATTCTTCTAAGAAACTATTTTATCTCAAAATGGGGATCTGGAAGGAACTATATTAAAATTTGATTGTCTGTCTGTCTGTCTGTCTGTCTGTGTGTGTTGTGTATGGGTTTGTATATGTATGTGTTTGTTTGTTTGTGTATGTGTGTGTGTGTGTGTGTGTATTTATGTATTTATTTCAGAAATATATATATATATATATTTCTTTATAATATTTATTTATTTATTTATTTATAATATATATTTATTTATTTCAGAAATATATATATATTTCTGGAAATGTTAGTGGCACATAATAGATTGCTTTCTGTAAAGTTAAATTAGGATGATGTGATTCAAGCTAAAACTAAATTTGCTTGGGTTTTTATTTGTTTATTTTTTCATTTATGATATGTGTCTGTGTGGAAATTCGTGTGATTTTCATAGGCTACAGTGCGTAATTTACCATTTTGTATCCATTTTTTTTAAAAAAAGAAAGTGTATTGTTTCTAACTCTTCTCTACTTCTGGATTATTGTTTCGATGTTAACCTTGGTGTTAAACTATACACATCTAAGTGTTGATTGCTGGTGGGGAGGTATTTTGGTCTTTTCATTCTTTTTTTTTTTTTTTGGCTTGTTGGTTGTCTCTTTTGCACAGTATGTAGAAGTTGCTTATGTCTATGTGTCTATTAATCACCAATTCGTTAGTGTGCCAGGCTTCCAGGAATTATCTAGCATTTTTGGTCTGGTTAATAAGATAGATGCGTATAGGCAATTTCCCAGTTATGGGAAAAAAGATTATCAGGAACAAATGTTCCATTGGACCCCATAAGCTAATTTTATGTAGATAGTTAGAGTGAATCTAATCGGGTAGTTCATCCTCATATCCCTCTATTCAAAGCATGAAGACCCGCACTAAACACTGTTAACTACTGTTAAGCAACAGTCCTCATGACATCACCAGAATTTTGCCTCTAGCCAGCTGTGGAGACAGCTGAAGTTGCCTTTAGCTGCTCTACTGTTAAAACAATGTAATAATGGGCCTCTTCTTCCAATATCAACCTTGCTGTATTAACATTGACGGTGCCTCCAAGATAGTGTTGATGACAGCATGGTCAGAGCAGTGGTGGGTTCCTACTGGTTCGGCCTGGTTCAGCCAAACTGGTAATGGTATGGCGGCCTGGGTCGGCAGCGACCCAGGCCTGCCACGACCCTGAACCCTTTCTCTGGCGTATGGCACCGCCATCTTGTTTTTTTCTTCTCCACATGCAGAGTTCAATTTTTATTGCACTGCACATGCACGAGCAGCGCACATCAAGCACGTGATCAAAACAGTAGTGGTGCCTGCCGGAACCCACCCCTGTAGAACTGAATCAGCAGCTCCTTGGGCAGTATTGTTATTGTTACATTGAATGGGAAGGATAATGGTAGAAAATAATACTTCTCTGTTTGTATGATAATATTGGCCCCCTCAAATCTGCTGCCCTTTCCAATTGATCTCATAGACAGAATTGGCATATTCTCATACAATCTGTGTTGGGATGTTTCCTCCAATGAAACTTTTCTTTTCCTGGAAGAAAGAATGAAACTCTTCTTGCCTGTCCTTATCTTTTCAGAGGTCCACTGGAAACATGACTCTTCCTGGAGAAGCAGAATCTCATTCTCATATAGGGCTCTTGAGACACTTGAACCATAGAGTTGGAAAATCATTTTTTCCCCTGTTCATTGCTGCACAGTTCAACGTCATACTGTACTTTAGCGGATCAAAAGAGCGTAGTCTAAAAAGCGAAGTCGATATGTCATTATTTAATTGCAGTGATTTGCTTTCCTCTAACCCAGGGGTGTCAAATTTGCATCATCATGTCATTGTCACATGATGTATTGCAACTTTTCGCTCCTTTGCTAAGCCGGGCGTGGGCGTGGCCAGCACGTGATGCATCTGGCCTGCGGCCGCAAGCTTGACAACTCTGCACTAACCTGATGACCCTCTGGCTTGTCCACATTTTCCAGCCCCATTTATTGTTTACTGTTTGTTAGATGCATATTTTGCTTCTCTTCCATGAGTTTAAGGTAGCAGTTACAGCCTTCCATCCTCCCTGTTTGTTTCAAGTCTGTGCATGTGGGAACTGGATTCCTGTTCACTTTGGGCATAGACTTTTTGTCTAAGCTCAAGAGATACTAGACAAATGTTTGGGAAAATGTGCGCTGAAACTCTATGGAGATTCTCAGTCATCCAGGTCATGCTTGTCCCAAAAGTGCTTTTTTAAAGAGGCAACTGGACTTGCTGGTTTGTCTTTGAAGATGTTTTGCTTCTCATCCAAGAAGCTTCTTCAGCTTTGACTGGATAGTGGGGAATGGAAGGATTTATATTCCTTGCAGACAGCTTGCCATTTGCATCCTTTTAGCAGGTTGTTAAGGTGGAGGTTTATCTGTGTTATCATGGTCACCTGAGTGGTGTAAATTGGTGTGGAGCCTTCTTGGAACTGTTGAAAGGACTGTGTTGTAGATTGGAGAGAGATGATGTCGTATCCCCCCCCTCTGTTGAGAGAGGTCTGTTCAATTTTGAGCCCTCATGCATGCTGAAAGGGTTGCCTAAATGACAATGGACACAATGGCTCCTTATAATAATCAACAGGGCGAATTGCAGTTATCAAGATGTTAGAGGTTCTGAGTAATACTTCAGCTTAAATTACTTTGATGTCATTTTCAACCTGCCCACTTGCGTATTGTGATTCTTTAAATTATAGCTTTTCCTAGTACATCCGCAGCTCTGGCATATACATCATCTCAGAAACGTAATGTTTTTATGACAATCCTTTTGCTTTCTCGCCGACACTGTTGTCGATTATTTCTTCATCTATCCTCTAATGGGACTTACTATTTTGATCTTTTGTCAGTGATAATTCAACAGTGAGTCACCAGCTTGATCAAATCATTGGAAATGATAAAACAGTTTCCAAGGCAGGCTGTTTGCCACTGAAAATTGTCATTGCATCCTATCCATTCTTCCCCATGACACTTGATTGATAGCACAGAGCTTGCAAATGGATCCCAGATAACAGTTGTCCTCCATTTCAAGAAGCCATGTAGGAACTACATCCGTGTAACCCCAATACACACCTGCGCTGCATGTTTAAGAGGCTGAGAAATCTGCTGCTTTCACTTGGATCCTTAGATACTGAACTGGCAGTAAAATAAAATGTGCGCTGAACCGGCAGTAATGCCAGCAGCAACCCACCCCTGATACGTTGCCTCGATCTACACATCTCCATCAACCCTAAGCGGTAATTCCCACACATCAGAGAAATATTTACAGAGTCTTATGCATGTTACAGAGTCCTTTGTCCTCAACAAGAATAATCATCATGGTTGGGAAGATGATTTTCCACCCACCCCCCAAAAAGGAAAGGCTTAGTCATTTTCAGTTTAGTCATTTGGACTTTTTGGCTTAGTATTCACCAATCCATAAGAAAACTTTTTCCAGGAATAAGTATACTCATTGTTCTCAAATGCAATATATTTTATATTAAGATGACATATGATTTAATGCTATACTGGTTTAATGAGCAAAATCCACTAACATCTCTTGAAAGCAGCCTCATTGTTTTAACCATGGCACATTTTAGCAGCAAGAAAGTTGTACAAAGAGATCGTTTATCTCCAGATGCTTCTTGTGCCCACATATGCCGCCTACTTTCCAAATATCCCAAAAAAGGAATTTCACTTGTGACTGGAACAAGCATTGTTTCTCTAAAACCTGGTGTCCATATTAGCTTTACATAGCAGACATCTGGGAGTTCCTGATCTCCACATGTGATGCGGGGAAAAGAGCAGGGAACAGAAGGAATTGCTTGACAGAGGACAGGTACGATTTAGTTTTCTAAAAAAAGAAAGATATGGCGTACTGTAGAGATGGTGCTGTAAGACTAGATATTGCTTACAGGTGTTTGCAATGCAGCATGAATTTTAAACTGCAATAACTACTCTGAAAGCCATAGTTATATCTATGGCGAGTTAGATGTGTTGAATATATAATTTATGCTGGTCCTGTTACCTGCAAGATATTTAGAGAA
Organism: Natrix helvetica; assembly: GCF_964273705.1. NCBI lineage: Eukaryota > Metazoa > Chordata > Lepidosauria > Squamata > Natricidae > Natrix > Natrix helvetica. Next base: position 161,576,769 of record NC_138552.1, read on the forward strand.
GTTGGGAGACTTTTTAATTATGGACTACGAAACTCTGTATGACTAATTTAGTTTTTGAGTTTACCGAAATAGAAGCCATCTGAATGAGCCCGTGAAGTATAAATTGTTGCAGCATGTGAGCCTGATCTATTCATAGGTCTGTGAAATCCTGGGCCAGTTGTGCAACTGTAAATATCACAGATTAGTTAGCAAGTATGATGTATGCAGACTTTAAAGCCCATCTGCAGGATTGAAAATGTCAATTGGTGCAGCTCTCTGAGGAGAGTTTCATTTGGAAGGCAGATATTGCCATATGTTAACATTTGCTTCTGCTGAAACAATAACCTCAATTTCTCTTTAGGGATAAATGGTTCCATGTGTTTCCCACCAGCTTCTGCTATATAAGTGTTGTCCAGTAGAACCTCTATAACATCTTAAAGACAACTGTTTATTTTAAGAAAAACTGATTGATTGAACAAGGTAAACCTGGTGCTCCTTTCCACATAGATTGAACAAGTATAAATATTTCATAGTTATTCGATATCTTGAGTGAATTCAGTGAGTAGCAATAACTCACTGGGCATATCTTGAGTGGGTCCAGGTCTTCTTGGCCTTTGGAAGGGAGGCTACCAGGAATGATAAGATAATTGTTAGAAAACATCTCAGAAGAAGGTAATGAAAAATTTTCTATGACTAAGAAAACTGTAGGGTTGGGTTATGTCCACGTAGTTGCCAAATGCAATTAATTGATTGATTTTGTGCCATCAAATCATTGTCAGTTCTTAGTGACCACATAGATTTTCTTCATGAGAATCCCCCCCCTCACCTAGTCTTTAAGAGTCTTTCTCTTGCCTTAAACACCTTTTAGTGCAATATTCATGAATTTCAACTTCTAAAATTGGTTAATGTGCTATAGGGGTAGGGTGTGAGTATGTTTACTATTTGTGAAATAATTGATGGGAACTTTGACCTGGGTAAGAAATTCACACATGCTGCTCAAACGACCAAATCATGCTGACATGCAAGCCTTCGATGCCCTTTCTCTCCCAGTGAGTAAAATGCTCTTGCATACATCTTCAAGAATTCACAGTCTACGTGCTTCTGTGACCGTCCCATGGTATCTTTTGAAGAATGGCTCCTCTGTATTGAAAGTTCTGAGCAGCACTTCTGAAGGAAAAGCAGTGGCCTCTGCTCCTACTGAGTGCTTTTCTAGTGACTCACTTTTGCTTTGTATAGTACGATGCTGTCCTACAGCCTTAATTGACACCAGGACTTCTCTCTAGTTTGGTGTGCACAGCAGGCAACAAGGGGCTGTGCTTTAGTGAACGTGTTCTTCTTGGCGACCTCTTTTGTAGCATGGACTTCTTTTAGATTACAACTCATGGAATTCCATTCAGATTGGAATGCAAAGAATTGTGCTCCAGATCCATTGAGACAACTCAACTTAGGGTAGGTAGATGCCTCTCAGGTAAACACTGGAATCTGGTTGGATTCCACTGGAATACCCAGGGCGGAGGGAAACATATTTTTAGGGCTAGGATAATGTGTAAACCTGGCCATTGTGCCTTAGTAACTGTAATATCTCTAGGGCTGAGATCAAATAATCCAGCCCTAGAGATACTGTGGTTATTGAGGCACATTGGCCAGGGCTACACATAACCCTGAGCTAAAAACTATGGTTTACATGCTAGGGTTTCTGGCTTGTTAAAAAAAACAAGCCAATAAACTTATTACAACTGATATTTATTGGCTCATATTATAAAACGTGGATTCTCAAACTTTCTGTCCTTAAGTCACACTTGGGTGGGAGATGCTGGCAGAACTGAGTCACAAAGCTATTCCTATGATGGGAACATTTATTTCAACATGTAAAAAATGCCTCATGGTTCTTCATAGGAATAACTTTTAAGCAGCTTTCACACAGTTTCAGGAATTTGATCTGTATTTTGTTTTCTTCTTTTTCTTCTTGGAAGCAAGCTGGTTGCTTCCATAGAAGGTTCTAGTGTCAAGAGAAAAAGTTTTAAAATCATTTTTGGGAACTATGCAACTGAACAGGAGAATATTTGTATGGTAACTCAGTTTAAAATCTCAGTATTTAGCATCATGTGTTGTTCTGTGAAGGCTGTGGTACTTGATTTATAATCAGCATTTCTTGTTCTGAAAATTACCTTGAACAATTTGAGTAAAAATGTAATTATCGATACCTGGGAACTGATTTTTCTTTTGATAAATTTTATTGTGTTCTTGAATTGGCTCTGACTTTGTAACCTGAATCTAAAATTCCAGGTTTTAGGAGATAAATATACACATTTAACCAAATCCTTCTTTTTTTAAAAAAATCGTTACAATTGTATGATATATTGACACATGTATATTTTTAAATTAAAAAAATGACATGTGATTTTTACACTGCAAATTGCCTAAATTTTATTGAACTATATCCTTTTAGTGTTCATATCTATTAAAATTCCAGAGAGTCAAATCAGACAAATGGTTATCCAACACCTTCTTAAAACCTTCCAATGTTGGAGCATTCCCTCTAGTTCCTTTATGAAAATAATATCCAGTTTTATTTTTGTGCCACCCTTTTGCTGAAAATGGATTGGCCAGTTGGTCAGTAGAGTCCAGAGTTATTTCAATAGTATGATGGGCGGCATATAAATTTTAAAAAAGTAAATACAGCCTTGGGCTACAGCTATAGGGAAGAAGATCTGGTGCTTTCATTCCCTTTATAGTGCTCAGAAGAGACAAATCAGTCTGTGTAATTGCAGAAAAGTACCTTTGTGCTGCAACTTGATCTGAAAATGAGTCAGAAGATTTTCACTGTGGAAAATTCTGAGTTGATACAGTTTCCTCTAAGAACCTGATGGGAAACAGAAATCTTCCAGAGCCTTGTGACTTCCCATTATTATGCTCAGAAAATACAGTTCAGATGCATTTAGTTTTGAAATAGCACAGAATCGTTATCTGGTACTCCTTTTTTTTCTACAAAGAAAGAGAACTGCTGGATAAATTCCTGGAGTTTTTGACTGTTTAGAAGTAGAGGACATATGCACATTGCAGTCTAGACTGGCCTTGCCAAGTGACTCATTCCATTTTGTCTAATGTGCTGCCAAAGAGAAAAGTAACAGCAGATTTAATGGGCAGGATGTATTCAGAGATGCTTCTCTGGTCTTATCAATTATAGGTTTTTTTTTTTAAAAAAAAAATGCTTTAGAGCACCCTGAGAACAATTGTTCTTTGTTTTACATTCCATGTTACATTCCATGTTTGAGGGAGATGGGAGGTTTAAAATGTGAAATATAAATAGATGATAGATAGATAGATAGATAGATAGATAGATAGATAGATGATAGATAGATAGATAGATAGATAGATGATAGATAGATAGATAGATAGATAGATAGATGATAGATAGATAGATAGATGATAGATAGATAGATAGATAGATAGATGATAGATAGATAGATAGATAGATGATAGATAGATAGATAGATGATAGATAGATAGATAGATAGATAGATAGATGATAGATAGATAGATAGATAGATAGATAGATGATAGATAGATAGATAGATGATAGATAGATAGATAGATAGATGATAGATAGATAGATAGATAGATAGATAGATAGATAGATAGATGATAGATAGATAGATAGATAGATAGATGATAGATAGATAGATAGATAGATAGATAGATAGATAGATAGATGATAGATAGATAGATAGATAGATAGATAGATAGATTTAGATGATATAGATATAGATGATATAGATAAATAGGTAGGTAGATAGGTAGGTAGGTAGGTAGGTAGGTAGGTAGGTAGGTGGGTAGGTGGATGGATGGATAGATGGATGGATGGATAGACGGACGGGCGGGTAGCTAGATACAAAGACAGAGATATACACATACACTGACAGGCAGACAGACAGACAGACAGACAGAAATTCAGCATCCTATGGTGACCTACGTAGAGTTCTTGCCTCTCATTTCCTCCCAAGAGGCCTGTACAGTTGGATTGTGAGAAAACAGCTGTTCTGAAGTCACCTAATGAGACTCTGTGCCTATGGGTGGAAAAGAACTGGGATCTTCCTACTCCAACACAATAACTGCTTATGACTATGCCAAAGTCAACATAAATTGGTGAATAATTTACAGCAGAATGATCAAAAATTAGAGTCTGTCTTTCCTCAATTCTTTGAACGAACCGTAGCAGTATCTGTTGGGTGATGTAATATAGGCAGGGCACACAGCAAAATGCTATGTTTGTTCAATTTCCTTGCTATATAGTATCTGCATCTATTGTAGGTTCCTTTGGAATCTGGATTTCTTAAGTTCACTTTTGTGCCTTCCCTCGGAAGACTGCCAACTCAATGCTACCTTGCTGACTGCACAACATACTGCGTGAGTATTGCAGAAGGATCTGAATAGAAGAGTGTTAAACAAATCTATTTTGCTAATTTATATGTTAATCTTTGTCTCAGTTATGTTGGAGTGGGGAATGGAGAGAATTGTCTCAAAATGTGTCTAGCCTGGAAATAAAAGGTTGGGTACAATAGGCAGAAAAGCAGTTATAGCCTAAAATAAATGGTGTCTTTTTTCCCAGTGCCTGTAGTAAATCTAAGCATGTACACATCCAGCTCAATATCTGAGATTAAAATGTTCACCAGAACAGAATATCTGCAAGGTTGATTCTAAGAACCTCAGATATGCAAGTAGCAACGAGAATCTAAAAGATGAGCCAAGCTATTTAACTTTAAAGACATGGTTACCAGTTACTTTCCTCCTTTTCTTTGAACATTAAGAAGGGAATCTCTGGAGATTTTCAATCATCCAGGTCAGGGGTCAGCAAACTTAAACACTCAAAGAGCCACAAAGGTCCTGACCGGAAGCTTCCCATTCAATTCTGGAGATGACCGGAAATCCAGTTCTCCCACCATAGAGTCTCCTCCTAGCACAGCATCCTTTTTCCTCTACCTGTCCTAACCAAAAGCCCTATCAATTGTGGAGCCAACTGGCAACAGGGAGCTGCAGCAGAGGGATGAAAGAGCCACAGGCGGCTCCAGAGCCATGGGTTGCTGACCCCTGATCCAGGTTATGGTTGTTCCCAATGTTTTTTCTTCCCAAAAGGCAACTGGATTTTCTCGGCTTTTTTTCCTTGAAAATGTTCAGATCGGAACAGCCTCTTGGATAAGAAGCTAAAAGTTTTCAAGGGAAAAAAGGTAAGAAAGTCCGGCTGTCTTTTGGAAAAAAACAAACCTTTGGGACAGATTAAAAAGGGAACCAGTTTAGGTTTGGACTAGGTTTGGACTTGGATATAGGAAGGGATATCAGACCTCATTGGCCAATCCCTTTAGCTTCTCCTTTGGTCCCTTTCTTCAGCTTCTGTTTCCAAACAATGACCCTTTAGACCATTTTAATTATTAATTTAATTTGTGGGTGAAGAAATCCAGTCCAGTGTGATCAAGATACCTATGCTAGAACCCTAATGTATGTTGAATCCTTTATATTGTGAAATAAAAAAGGGAAGGAAGACAAGATAAAGGTAAAGGTTCCCCTTACACATATGTGCTAGTCATTCCCAACTCTAGGGGGTGGTGCTCATCTCTGTTTCAAAGCCAAAGAGCCAGCGCTGTCTGAAGACATCTTATTTTTCTACTTGCATTTTTTACATGCTTTCAGGCTGCTAGGTTGGCAGAAGCTGGGACAGGTAACAGGAGCTCACTCCATTATGCGGCACTAGGGATTCGAACTGCTGAACTGCTGACCTTTCTAATCAACAAGCTCAGCATCTTAGCCATTGAGCCACCGGGTCCCTTCTGCAAACAAGATAGCTGCTAGCTAAGATACAGGATGGCGCAGCAGAAGGCCTGGGAACTGAGTTGTGAAGAACAGGCAGATTCAAGGTCTGTTGGCTAAAAGAGAAAATTAAATAAGTACAAAGGTGATTGGCAGCCAAACCCAAAACATCTGGCTCTCAGGAAAAAGAAACAGCTACCATCCTCCACTATACCCAGTATGAGGTGGTGCTAAAGAGGAGGAAAAGTGCAGATCGTATGTAAAGATGAAATCTACTGCAATCTGCCAGGAAATCTGAATTACTCTCTTGCCATTTTTTGTTTGTATGTTATTAAAATGCAACCTCCCAGAGCAACAGGAGAGATTGTTTAAGAAGGGCAACATGCAGAAGAATTAGATATACTGTGTCTTTCATTCTTGGTCTGTCTTGCAAGGGTTCCAAGAAGGTCATATGTGGTTCAGAGATGGCTTCCTACCAGTTCGGACTGATTCAGTTTGGCTGAGTAGGTAGTAACTCGGCCGGACACGTGCCCGAACTGGTTCTATCCTCGGGGCCGCCATCTTGATTTTCTGTTCTGTTCTGAGCGAAGTGAGCACGCATGTGCAAAATTTTTCAGGCACCGAACTGGCAGTAATGCCGGCAGGAACCCACCCCCGATGTGGCTGAAATATAACCTAAACTGTCTTGAGCCACAAGCAGAACTTCGCAGCTACAATTTTTTTGTTTTGTCTGCTAGAAAAGGTTTTGGTTTGAAACTTTGTTTTCTTTCATACCTATGGGATTTTATTCCAAATTTATCCCTCTGATAATCATGGGAATTCCAGTTGTTGCCCTTGGCCTTTGTTTTTGAAGTGCTCCATGTTCCCTACTGCCTGGCTGCAGCTGTTCCAGATTTCTGCACTGTCCTGGATATTAAATGAAGTATTTCTTCCAGTTTTGTCTTTGGTGTCACTCAAAAGGGACCAGAAGCTGATTAAGACCCTGTCCTCCTCTGACAGACAATGTGCTTGTGAAATGGGATAGAGGTGGTAAAAATTGAATGCATATCCCTTCAATAACTAGTTTCCTCAGTTCTCCACACATACTGTAGGTATTTTATTTCTCAGATATTTATTTGTCCTGGTCATGGTTTCTGTAGGAATTTTAATTCATTATGCAAGGAGAGAAGCATAGCAGCACATAACACTGAGTCATCTCTCTCTCTCCTCTCTCCCTCCCTTCCCCCTTCCTTCCTTCCTTCCTTCCTTCCTTCCTTCCTTCCTTCCTTCCTTCCTTCCTTCCTTCCTCCCTTCCTTCAGAATGAAGTAATTGCTGGAACAAAAGAAGTGGAGAAGTCATCTGCCATAGGAAGTGGAAACAAGGGAACTGGTGAAGCTGTCAGTTGCCTCAACGATAAGCACAAACTTTTCAAATTCCAAGAAGACAAGGCAAAGGGAGGGAGAATGGATGGGAAGGATCTTTTCAAAGCTGAGTTCGTTCTCATCACCGACTCAGATGAAGATACACAGGCTATTTTAGGCAACGGCTACGGACATGAAAGTTCCGAGGGTTTAGCTGCGTTCCATGTGTCCAGTGGTGATGAGTGCAAAGGACAAGAGAATGTGCCACAGATGCCACAACACATTGACTTTCCCTGCAGTTCAGCCAATTCACAGAAACCCTCTCAGGTAATGCCCAGGGTCATCGAGGTTATGCAAATTGAATACATAATATTTTTTTCATTTCCATACTTCAGGAAAGGAAACAGTCTGATCTATGAGTGGTTCACACACACAAACACAGGGTTGGGGAGAAGGAAAGAGGGAGGGGGAGAGAGGGAGAGAGTGGGTGGCATGATACCAATAAAGGAGAATATTTGTAGGTCAGGATTGAAATAAGGGGTCTTTGATGCTCTCTGAGCTTATTTTCTTGCAGATATTTCACTACCAAAACAGGGTAACATCATCAGTGCTAGTTAGAAGTAGGATTTGGTCTCAATTTATATTCTAGTGACCCATCCTATCAATGTTGGATGGAATGGGTTTGGAAGTTCTTTGGCTGGGCTGTTTACTGTTAGTTTGTTTGGCAGTTCCTTGATTGGGGTATTGTTTACTTTTTGGTTGTTGGTCTGTCAGGGACTGTTACCTGTAGACCACATGATGGCTGAAGGAATGTTGTATCTGAATCAAGCCTGGGCCACAACCAATATCAAAGTGATCAAATTATTACAAATGGAGCTCATGAAGTCCTAGAAGGTTATTTTCTAGTTTCCCATCTCCCTGAGAAATGGCAACGCATGTGTATTATCCAAGGGTGAAATTCAGCAGGTTCTGACAGGTTCTGGACAACTGGTAGCAGAAATTTTGAGTAGTTTAGAGAACCAGCAAATATCACCTCTGGCTGGCCCCTGAGTGGGGTGGGAATGGAGATTTTGCAATATCTTTCCCCCAGGAGTGGGGAAGGAATGGGGATTTTGCATTATCCTTCCCCTGATAAGCTCACCAAGCCATGCCCACAGAACCAGTAGTAAAAAAAAATTGAATTTCACCGCTGGTATTATCCCATGTAAATTATTTTTCCATAATGGGTATTTATGGGCAGTAATTGGTATTTAAAAACATTTCTGATAAAAAAAGCTTGAGAAACCCCCGTGGAACATCTGATTTCATTGAAAGAAGTTTTTTTTTTAAATAGCCAGGAAAGACTAAGGGACATGCCCATTGGCTGATCAACATCCTTGGCATGTATGTATGAGAAGCTGCATGTACCATTGATTTCAGCTATTTGGTCAAATTGAAGGACGATTGACAGAAAGGGCGAGTAGGGTCTTTTCAGTTCACTTCTCAGAATTGTTTTCATTCATATTTTTGCAAAGTTATGATACGATTGGGCAACAGCTGTGGGAAACAGATAATTTATTTTATGCCAATAAAAATGGACGTGAATAGTTTAAAATTAAATACCAGAGCTTTAGCATCTCACTCTGCTATTTAATTCTGAAAATTAAGACAGCCTCACTCCCAGGTAAAGAACTCAGTAGACGTTCCAGATTTGATTCTAATCTTTTCTTCTTTTTCTTTCCCCCCTCCAGTTAACTTCTCCTCTGTCTGCTTCTGATCATCTTTCCCATAAATCACCTGCTGCTCCTTTACTTTCTCCAACTAATCTGAAAGTAGAACACGGACTGGCCGTTTCAGGCCACCAGGCTTCTTCTCAGCAAGAATCTCATAGCCAGTGGAGGTCTGCCAATGGATCCTGCATCCACCAGACATCTACCTATTTCCAGTCTACTACTTCTTCTTCCAGTTTACCTTCCTCCACACTGAAAATACTTCCTTCCTCATTTGAGACCCTTGTAGATCATGGTCAGTTACCCCACAATGTTCAAGGTCACAAACCCGAAAAGGAGCCCACCTGTTTGTCGCTGTCGTTAAGCAAGGATCCCTGTCCTGCTTCACAGGTTGTCACTTCAACAGATGTTCTTCAGGGCTCGTCCCCTCAGGCCTGTTCTCCTCTTCCTCCCAAGAAACTGGTCCCCTGGCCCCAGGCTCCCATTCATATTACAACACACGTCTTATCACCAAGTCCCACCCAACTGCCACCTTCTCTACATGGATCCTCCTCAAATATATATAATGTAAACAGCCACTGTAGCCAAATGCCCTTTAGTGGGAACCCGCCAGTGTCTAGAGTTAAATCTCCTCTTCCAACTAGACTTTCTCTTTTGACTGCTATTCTGAAGTCAGGGTCTTCTCCAAAAAGGCCATTTTCTCCCGCATCCTGCCCTGCCACTTTTTCTCCCAATTCCTTTGATTCTTCAAATCTGGCAACTGAGCAGAAATTTAAAACTACCCCTCCCATTCCCAAGAAAGCTGCTTCCCAGTTTTCTATCTTTAGGTCTGATTCCCCGTACCAAAGTGAAGGTTACTTTTCTGGGCTTTCTAATGCGCCAAGGAATAGGATGGTTTCCTCTAGGTCCAGTCCTACCCTTCAAACCTGGTCTCTGTCCCCTAAATGGACGCTTGATACCGGGGCACGTTCCCCTGACAAACTGCGTCCTTTGTCACCCACAATTTCCTCCTACAGGAAAACAGTCGTCTCTCCTCTGTTAAAACCCAAAGTGACCAGCTTTTCCTTATCTCCCCATGTTTTGAGGCAAAGGGTCATCAAAACACGAGAGCCAGAGAAGTCTACAAAAGTACACACCTGGTCTCCCACTCTCACTGCCAAGTCCCATCCAGCGCCAACTCTTGCGGTCAACCAAAGGCCCACAGTCTCTCCCACAGCACAAAAACTGTCTTACTCTCCAGCTCCTGTGCATTCTAGTAATCAGCCTAAAGAACATTTGCTATGTGCCTCTGCAAAGGACCGAGGTGCAAATTTATCAACTCATTGGCCTTTTTATCATCAAGACTCACCATCATCTATTCCTCCAGGCTGTGACATCAACTCCCCTTTGCTTCAGACAAACGCATCATCCTCTCTTCATTCAAACTTCAGAGCTTGTTCGCCCTGCTCAAGACACAAGTCCCCACCAGCGATAACACCACCCGGATCCCTGGCCAGAAAGCATTCTCCTTGCCCACAGTTGTCAAGATCAAGGCAGACTAGCTCACCGCTGTCCTTTTCCTTGCCTTCTGATTGTGAGAATAAGACTCCTCAGGTACTCTATCTGATTGCTTCTTTCTATTCCTCTAATCCTTTTCCATTTCTGTTCCAGGAAAATGGCACCCCAATTAAAAGAAAATTGTAAATATAGACATAATTGCATTTGTAATTAGAGCGGGGGGGATCTTATATGCTAAAGAGATTTATGGCAATCTGGATATGTAGGGATGTATTCGCAAAGCTTAAATTCCGCATTTGATTTTCCAAATTTCCAAATCAACTTTTTTTGTTTGTTTGCAGCCTGAGATAGTATCTTTTAGCATGCTTGTAAAGTTTCAGAATTATTACATTTCACAAACAGGTGAGTTACAGGTAGTCCTTGATTTACAACAGTTCATTTAGTGACTGCTCAAAGTTACAACAGCCCTGAAAAAAGTGACTTATGACCACTTTTCACCCTTATGACTGTTGCAGAATCACATGGCTTACATTTGGATGTAAATGTAAAATGTAAATTGACAATGGACTCACATTTATGATGGTTGCAGTGTCCCTGAGTCAGGTCATCTCCTTTCGCAATCTTCTGACAAACAAAGTCAACGGGGAAACCAAATTCAATCAACAATTGTGTCACTAATTTAAGAACTGAAGTGATTCACTTAACTAATGTGGCAAGAGAAGTCATAAAATGGGGCAAAATTCATTAAACAAATTTCTCACTGAACAACGTAAACTTGGGGCTCGATTATGGTCATAAGTTGAGGACTACCTGTACACAGAGAGTATTTCTCTAGTATTTTATTCATGAGAGTCTGACAATTCAATCTGTGTTCATCAGTACAAGAAAGAACTGAGGAGGCTGCACTGGTTTAATTTATTTAAGTATGCTACAAACTGGCCTTGTTAATTGTTACCTCATGGTAACAATCAGGTTTGTGGTAAGAGTGGGCTGGTTTGAAGACCCCCTTAATCAAAACCAATGATTGCTGCTGGTAGGAATTAACTTTGATCTGTGAAAATGCTTAAAATTAACTTCAGTATAACAGACAGCAGTTCTGTTACTGGTTACAAATATTTACATATAAAATCAGTTCTTCGTGTAAATCATAGCATATGCTAGTTTATAATAAATCACATGTATGAAGACTGCTAATAATTACATGCTATTTTTACATTCATCCCCCATCTGTAAAGGATGTTTTTACATTCTGTTTGAGCCAAATTTGCAGATGCAAATGTCTCTTTCATGCATACAAACAACTCATCTCCCCATTTAGGATGATATTTCAGCACGCAGCTCTCTCTCAAAGGCAATTTCAGAAATCCCTTTAACTGCAATGTAGTGATTTGGCACTGGTTGCTATTCCATTCCAGTATCTGTTTTGTAGATGGTTAAAGCTTTCATTGATAAGGATGCTCAACAACCGTGCAGACCGTCAAGCATTGTGGACAGCATAAGGGATAATTAAAATTATAATATAGGAGAACAGTTAACTTTCAGTTTTAATAACATCACTCCAGGTGACAACAGGTTCCTCTGTGATTGCAGGAAATGTTCTTAAGTGCCTTATCTGAAACCTTCCTCAATTTATGTGGGTCTGCAGGCCAGATCAGTGCAAGCTGATAGTACCAGGGCTGGGCTGCTGGGGGTTCGCAGGGGTTCGGGAGAACCTCTAGCTAAGATTCTGTGCAGTTCAGAGAACCACCAAATCCCAATCCTGGCTGGCCCCACCCACTCCGCCCCTCCCAGGAGTCCCCACGTAGCCCATTTCGGATGCAGGTAAGTGGAGGGCACGCATGGAGGCTTGGGGAGGGCGAAAAACGGGCCAATTGGAAGTTCAGGAAGGCCAGAAACAAGCTTGTTACCGGCCTCCAGAGGGCCTCCGGAGCCTGGGGAGGCAATTTTTGCCCTCACGAAGGCTCGAGGAAAGCCTCCGGAGCCCAGGGAGGGCAAAAACGCCCTGCTCGCGCCATCGTGCAGGAGGCTGACTAGGCCACACCCACCATGGCCACGCCCACCCAGCAACCTGGCAAATAGCCCCTTGGTAAAATTTTTGAAGCCCACCCCTGGATAGTACCCTCTTGCGCCCACGCGCACGCGCACACACACACAAACACACACACAGAGTAAGGTGACCATTCTATTGTTTTCATTCAGCTCGGAGGCTAGAGAGATACAATGCTACATAGGACTAGAGAGAACATGCTATATGTTGTCCCTTAATGAAGTTTTATATGGTTTCCACTCCTTTTCCCTGAGGTGGGCAATTTTTACGTAGTGCTTACACTTCATACATCCTATTAATTATTTCATTTACATTTACACCAGGAAACAGCATGCAACTAGTCTGTTCTCTTCAGACATACAGCCACAGGTATTTTTTAAATGAGCTCTGAGTCCTATTTCAGTAATTAAAACATTCCATCAGTTTAAGCCCTCTACATTGTGAAGACTAGAGTACTTCCAACTGTGGCACCCTTTTTGTGAAGGACACCTATCATAGGTCTTAGAAAATGAGCCCTAAAGGAAGAGCTTCCTGTTACTTTTCCAGTGTCTGCATCAAATCTCAGATTTCTTTCTTACAAAAATAAATACACTTCAGGTTGAGGCAATTAATGTTACAGTACTTGTGGGGAAAACGTCTGGTTGACACATTTCTTGCTTGCTCGTTTTCTACGTCAATTGCCACTCCCAATCTGCTGTGATCTAGATGTTTGCAAAATAAGTCACAGGCTGAACAGCATGCCTAGATAAGGGGTGAAATCCAATAGGTTCTGGAGAACCGGTAGTGGAAATTTTGAGTAGTTTAGAAAACCGGCAAATGTCACCTCTGGCTGGCCCCAGAGTGAGGAGGGAATGGAGATTTTGCAGTATCCTTCCCCTGCCACACCCACCAAGCCACACTATGCCCACCAAGCCATGCCCACAGAACCGGTAGTAAAAACATTTGAATTTCCCCATTGGCCTAGATCCAGTGTAAACCTGAAGAATGACTGGTGGTGCAACTGAAAAGTCTTAAATCCACAACAGGGTTGAACAGCCATGAATAATTATTTTTATGTTTGTCACACAGTCATCCAGATGTTCAGACTGGACTTGGCATTTTTGTTCACCTATTGAGTCCTTCTCAAGGACCTGGGGTAGGCAGATGTGGATGTTTGGTGGTCTTAGAGGTATCACTGTGGATGTAAGTTGTTTCGAGTGAAGCTGCCTTTTGCAATTGACTGATGGTGAATTTGTCAGTGCCAATGGTATTCAAGTGCCGCTCCAGTTATTTTGGGTTTTCATCCACTATTATTAAATTTATTTGTCATCCATTTTGTGGTTTGAGGCTACTCTGAGCAGCTTACAATGTGATAAAATATACAAATATAAAAACACTTATAAATATAAAATAGGTTAAAATTACAAAAACAAAAATCAACCCAACCAAACCCCAAGCTAACTAACTAAAAACTCTGGGTTTAGAATAGAAAACTGTGGTGCCTTACTACACCAACCATCTCCAGCCAACAGCTTCCCCTTCAGGACTCCAAGCCAACCAGCATAGCCAAGTCTTAAAACTTTTCCTGAAGGCTGAACCCCCTGTGGCAAGATCTTCCAAAGGGAGAAGATCCATGGCAGAAAAGGCTCCTCTGCTCAATCCTACCAGCTGAAATTCCTTTGCTGATAGAATCCATGCAGGGGTGGATTCCGACTGCCGCTACTGCTGGTTTTGTTGCGCCGTGCAACAAAAATTGCTCTGCACATGCGCAGAAGGCAAAAACAAGATGGCAGCACCTATGGCGCCACCGAGAAAACCGGTTCGGGGGCGTGGCAGGCCAGGGTTGCTGCTGGTTCCAGTGACCCAGGCTGCCAAGTTACTACCAGTTCGGCTGAACTGGTCCGAACTGGTAGGAACCCACCTCTGGATCCATAGTAGGATCTAACCTTCTCCAGCTCCATACTTAACTCATTGTCATCTGAACAGTAAAACACCATGACTCGGGAGAGTGGTAATAATGATACTGCCTCTTGCTGCATGTTGAACTCTTGTCTGTGAGTACTATTGCAGTTCTTCTGTGACAGTACACATAATACATGTGGCATGTCAAAGGTACAGTTCTACTATCTGAAATTCTACACAAGCAGAAGAAAAAAGGAAAGGCGCCTCTGTGGATTTTACTCTGCTAGTTGTAACCAAGTATAGGGGGCGATGGTTATTTCCATTTCAAGGGCCATTAAGCAGCACTATCTGAGGATGTTTCCATGGTCATGTGGCCACCAGGATGTTACAGACAGCTGTTTCCTCTCCGCTGAAGTGGTACCTATTTATCTACTTGCATTTGCATGCTTTCAAACTGCTAGGTGGGCAGGAGCTAGGCGATGATGGAAGCCCTCCTGTCATATTTGCAGCTGGGCATGTACAGGCAGAATCCCTAATTAAATCCCAGCTTTCCAACTTTATTCAAAGGGACCCTGCAGAGTCAAAATTCTTACTCAGGGGACAGGATGAAATGCAAGCAGCGAAGAATAAAGTAAAACAAATGGCGTTTAGTGCTAATTTTAATGCTGACAAATGACTGTACAAGGGAGATCAGTGAGCTGCCAGATCCACTTTGTCTCGTAAGAGTTACTCACATTTGGTTTAGATAACTAAAGTTCTTGTCATGCTGGGGATGCAAATTGTGGGATAGCAAGGAAAGTGAGGACGAGAATAGTGATGATTTAAGAGAAATTAAATTTGTCTTTCAATCAGCAGTGGGATTCACTTACCTTCCCTACTGATTTGCAAATGTAAGCATGTGTGCACGCTTACTTCACTCACATGTGCCACATCTGTGCATGTGCACCACCTTCTGTGCATGCGCAGGGCTCACACATTACATTGGGGTGTGTGGGTGGAGCCTCCTGCAGCTGCTGCTATTGGTTCGCCCCAGTGACGTGCGGTGAGGTTTATGGCTGGTGAGGCACTGACACAGTGGTGGGTTTCAAATTTTTTTAGACTTGCG
Organism: Natrix helvetica; assembly: GCF_964273705.1. Lineage (NCBI taxonomy): Eukaryota > Metazoa > Chordata > Lepidosauria > Squamata > Natricidae > Natrix > Natrix helvetica. Next base: position 161,592,130 of record NC_138552.1, read on the forward strand.
ACAGCATTTGTTTTTCTCCTTTGCGAAAGAAGTTTCCTTCTTTCTTTTTCTTTTTCTTCTCCCTTTCCCTACTTCCTCCCTCCCTCCCTCCCTCCCCCCTCTCTCAAACACACACATACACACACTCACACACACAGAGAGAGAAGTTGGATTGGACAATCTCTCCTACCCCCTTCCCTCTCTCTCACTCACTCTCTCTCAAACAAACACACACACAAAGTTGGATTGGAGGTAGAGCACCAGCGAGGAGACCACAGGAGGAGGCAGGAAGCCAGTCAAAGAGCCATACTAGAGCACACACATTTCCCCCCAGTCCCGGAAGGATCCAGCCCAGCTTCACTGATTACAGGTTTGAAAAGGCAACGTGGCTCTGCCTGCAATCAAACTACACCTGGGGAGGGAGAGCACAAGTGAGCCAGGGTCCTTCCCTCCAGCCTTTGCCCAAAACCAAGAGGATGAAGTTTGAATTCTTTCCCCTCCCTCCGACCCACAAGTACCTTTTCTAGCTGTTTCAGAGAGGATTTCAACTCTGAAGAAGCCCTTCCCAAACGAGTGCCCTCTACTATGAGGCAGGAAAACTGCATGCCCCACCTATGTCAGGAATTTTTAGGCTTTTAACCCTTGCTTAACTCTGCTCGAGTGATCATAAAATGCCTAAAGTCAGACTAGATGAGGCATACAGTTCTCCTGCCTCATAGTAGAGGGCGCTTTTTAGTGGGTTTTTTAAACAGTTAAGCAGAGTCATCCACGGTGAGGCAGCAACTAGCTCAGCCTGACTTCAGCTCTCGCCTTTTTCCTTTTACATTTTTTTTCTTTTCATGATGACAGTGGTGAGGCTGTGCCTCCCCTGACTCACCTGACTGCACATCACTGGTTCTCCCAAACCAGAGAGAACCAACTGAATACCACCTCTGCTTTCAAAGCTTTACAATATGCCAGAAAAAAATAAAAGGAAGTGATCTGGCCCATGGAGTACTTAGATCGGGCCCATGGGGCTCCACTGGAAATAGCGAAGGGACAGCCCACGGTGCCTCTGCCAGCAAAAATGGAGCTTGGGAGGGCAGCGTGTGGCCCTCGCAAGCTCTGTTTTTGCTGGCAGAGCATTGCAGGTGGCCATCTCAGCCAAAAGCAGAACTCAGGAGCTCATTTTCACTGATAGAGCGCTCGGGCCACTGCAAACTCGAGTGATGCAGAGCTGGCCATGCCCACCCGAGATCAAACACAACCTTGATGTGGCCCACAATGAAATCGAGTTTGACACCCCTGCCCTAACTTAAAAAAGCGGGGACAACAGGAAAACATGTATGTAATGTATGTAATTTGTTACAATTGCCTTGCAGAACATCCTATGAGTTGTTAAAAAGAGCATTGAATCTTATTAAAGGATGGTCAAAGAATTCCCACTTTTTCTGAAGGTTGAATGACATTGAGAGTGAAACTATTCCAAGCAGTTTCTGAGATGTTTTGGTTAATTAATGTTTTGTATTGCCTAATAAGCGAAATAGCGGAAGAGCTAATGAACAAGGCAAAAAAGTTTCTTCTTCTTTGCTGAATATCCTTTCCTTCTCAGTTTGGATATTGTACTTTTACTTGGTTAACAAGTTTGGGATTCACACTGAGATAGCGTAAGAAAAATTACCCCATAAAGGTAGTCATCTATCTCTTTTTACAAGGGTCTCAGTGAGCTTGTAACTGAATATATCTCATCTAGGGACAGAAAGAAAAAAGTATCTGTGTTGACTAAAATATATGAATAGATATCCAGCCTCGGAAATAAATTATAAAGGGAACCCCATGACATAAATTATGGCATTGAGGTGGATACTTTAAAAAGGCAGAAAATCATTTTACTGTGTAACTTTTTTCTCCCTTATACTAAGACAGCATTCATATTGAAGTCTTAAAGGAATTAGTTTGAACGCTATCACATCTTTCCCCTTTCTAATTATGATTTACAGTCACACAAGATCAATGCAAGCTACAAGACATTTGCCGCCATCCCAACAAACACACTGCTTCTGGAACAGAAGGTTAGTTGGGTGCCCAAAGATATGAGCTGGTGTTAATATTAATTTTGAAATTAAGGGCATAAGCAGATAACTCTGTTAAAACTGTTTGCTGGCCTTTGAGGCTGCAAAAAAGGAGATTGACGCGTCCTATTCAGGCACAACACTGATGGTTACTTCTGTCCTTCCTCTTTTAAGGTGAGACAAATGAAAAGAAAGCAGTTGGTATGTAAGGAGATTGTCAATCATCCAGGTCATGGCTGTCCCAAAAATGCTTTTTCAAAAGGCAACTGACCTTTCTTGGTTTGTTTTTTTTTCATTAAGTGTATTGCTTCTCACCCAGGAAGCTTCTTCAGTTCTAGCTGACTGGAGGGGAGGGATTCAGGTGGGGAGTTGCGGACATAGAATTATGGGTGTGGTCACTCCAGTGCATGACTCCCCCTGCGCTCCCCCCGCTTTTGGCACGTGATGGCAAAAAGGTTCGCCATCACTGTTTTAGGCAGTACTAGAGGATACCATAGTTAGACTCAGTGTGTGGCATTCTCCTTGTGCTCGGCTAAAATGCAGTTCATTAATATTGTATTATGTATGGAACCAGCAAATTTGCAAATCATGATTTATGGCTTACTATATGAAGCATAAGTTATAGTTCAACAAGCTTGTGAATCCATCATGTGACAAGTAGTTTCCCAAGGAATCAGGAATTTGGTTGCAAGCATGGCATTTGTTGAGTGTTCTTTAGTCAAAAGCAATATTAGGCGGTTCCAGGGTTCTCAGATGTTGTGTTTGTAAAATAATAAGTTGCTGCAGGGTTTAGAAAACAGTGCATCTTAATGACCCTGGGTGGTGTGTGTGTGTGTCACACTCTTCCAGGTGGTGCACTGCTTGAAGGACAGGTGGTAGACATGGCTAGGAGACCCTTGGCACAATTCTATTTTGTGCACCAGTTGGGCCTGTTTCGAGATCAGGAGGCACTATTCATGGTTACCTAGTTCTTACGACATCTTTCCTTTGAACAGTTCTCATATGATTTACGTGGAAGTGTTCTTGAAAAGCACTTGGAAACTTCAGATGCTCCAGAACATGTCATCACTTGAAGATTGGACACTTTAAGGTGTACATTTTAAAAACACCACTGCTTTGGAGCTGTCTCCCATAAATTTGTGTGTGTTCAAAAATCAGCTGCTTAACCAACGACATAAATTAGACAAGAGCTTATTTTAATTATATTATGATGCTTAGATAGTTGACTATCTGTCACAGTTGACTAGTCTATGATATAAATTACTTTATCAGATATTACATAAGTGGATTATTACTGTTATTCTTGTCTTAATATCAGAATTATGCAAATTCATTCATAGGCACTTGATGAAGAAACCCAAGCAGAACTGGAAGTTGAGGACAGAACTCTGGATACCCATTCAGAGGTGACAATTAATTTCTCCGTGTTTAATTGGTTCTTATTTTATTCATTTCGTTTTGGCTGTATTGCTTTCTCATCAAATTTCCACAATCAGAACTGAAATAACTGGGAATTATTTGCTTCAGCCTGCACCCTGCTATGGATGTCGTGGAGGTGACACACACTGGGCTGTGCAATGCTTTGCATGTGAAAGTGAAAAAAAAAAACACTTCAGGAAACGGATTAGTGTTTTCAGAGCAACTTGTGCAACTATTTAAAGGAATTGCACAATCCTAGAAAAAAATGCCTCCTCCCCTCAATCTCTATCGAGCCAAATCCTATAGGACTCCTTTGGTTTCATGGTGAGCTCATATGAGCACTGAAGCCCCATTTGGCCTTTGAAGTGAAAACGCTGCACAACTTTAGAAACACCTGGTAAATAATCTGGTTGGGGAGGAGAGGAAGGAGGAGGAGGAGAAGGAGAAGGAGGGTCCCAAATAAGGTTTAATTTTTCGCAGCTTTCCCAATGGATACATTTTATTTAAAAGTATAAGCTTTAGTGAGCTCCAGCTGTCTTCATCAACTGCATAGATGAGCTAAAAATGACGTAGGGTTTAAATTGGGATGAACTGGAGTGGGGACGGGTGGGGAAGACAAGACGCCTGTGCAGATGCTGGCTGCATGTGTGCAAGATTGCAAGAACTTTATCAATTAGCAAACACAATGTGTTAAAACCCATTGTGGTTGTTGAGACCTTCTGAGACAGTCTAAAATCTCTTGTTGCACATAAATTCGGCAACCTCTTGGCTCAAGGGTGCTGCTAAAATGAATCTGATTCAAAGCAGCTATTTGAAATCTGGAATGGAGTAATGATCTGAGTGACATGGGGTCCACTGCGGAGCCATGGACTGTGCAAACTACCATATACTTAACAGGATGAAATGCAGAAAGCGCACCAACAAGGGATCTCCTTGGCTTTCGTTTTTCTTGGTGGGAAATTCATATGGCAAGTTGGAGGGAGAGGGAAGTGTTCAGCTAGAAAAAAAGTTGAAATAAGAGACTTATGTCTTCAGCTTTCCAAATTCTGCATAGCACCACCCAGTCTTTATGTTTTGAGAAAGGGTATTATCAAGAGAAGAATGCCAAGGAATTTCCCCAGTACCAGGAGCCTTCAGGTTGGGTTGCAAAACTCTGATGACCACTAAGCAGAAAGCAAGAGAGAGAACACAAAATTCTAGGCACCATCTAGTGGTCATCGAAAGTAGTGCAGTGCTGATCAAATAGCTCCGCAAAGTGGAACTCATCTCAGTACAGATAGTCCCTGACTTACAGCCATTTGTTTAATGGCCATTCAAAGTTAAAATGACACTGAAAAAAATCTGATTCTTGGCCCCTTTCCCCCTACACTTACGACCATTGCAGCATTCCCATGGTCATGGGATCAAAATCAGAAAGCTTGGCAACCGGCTCCCATTTACGACGGTTGCAGTATCCCTTTTGTTTACCTTCTCGCAAGCAAAGTCAAGGGGGAAGCCAGACCCATTTAACAACTGTGCTTACTAACTTAACCAATGCGGTGGATTCACTTAACAATGGTGACCCGAAAAGACGTAAAATGGGCGAAGCTCACGTCATCTTGTTTACCAATGGAAATCTGGGGCTCAGTTGTGGTTGTGAGTCAAGGACCAGCTGCTGCAGCAGGTCCTGTGAGAAAGAAGCGGTGCTAACAAGATGTTTAATCTCTGGAGTTGAGAATCAGAGGAAATCATTTTCTCTCTTTAAAAACCCCATAGATGTGCTCGCCTGCCCAACTCAGGCAACAAACGGAAGAACTTTGCGCTGCTATTGATGAAGTCTTGCAAGAGCCTTTGGCCAGGGTAGGCTAACGTCTACAGCCACTTGATTGTTTGGGTTGCTTCCTTTCGCCTTCTGTAATTGAACACCTGCTCTTTTCAATCCATTCTTACAGCGCCAATGTAATTCCTCTCCAGGCTCCCTGAAGAGCGTACTCGATTCAAATACGGGCAAAGTAAGTGAATAAGAATGCTAATGAAAATGAGCCGCGGTGGCACAGTGGTTAGAGTGCAGTACTGCAGGCTACTTCTGCTGCAATGGTGGGTTGCAGGTGGTACGGGCATACTGGAGCCTGCCTGGAGCACCGGGTACCGTTCTGGTACGGTGTTCCCGAGGGCCCATCTGCCTGCCCATGCTCCTTACCTGTCTTTAAAGCCTTCGGCGCTTCCGCACACGTGTATGGCGCATACAGCGCTTGCGTGACTCTCCGCCGAGGAACTGGAGCATCGCGGAGGCTTGCGGAGGTGTCGCTGGAAGGTAAAACCCATGTGTGCGCTGCACGCGTGTGCGTGCACACTCCGCAATTTCATGTGGAGGACGCCGGGCCCCTTTGCAACCATACTGGTTGCAACAGAATGCGGAACCCACCACTGTTCTGCTGCTTGCTGGCTGCCTGCAATTTGACAGTTCACATCTCACCAGGCTCAAGGTTGACTCAGCCTTCCATCCTTCTGAGGTGGGTAAAATGTGGACCCAGATTGTTGAGGCCAATATGCTAACACTATAAACCCCTTAGAGAGGGCTGTTAAGCACGGTGAAGCAGTATATAAGTCTAAGTACTTTTGCTAATGAATCCCCCCCCCACAAGTCTCAATGGTATTTTTTGTTGCTGTTGTTGAAACAGGGATGTGAACATGACTGCTAAACTTAAGTAGTAAAAAGGGAGATGTAAAGTTCCCTTACCTAAGGTGACCAACTTTTTTACAATGAAAAGGAGGACAAATAAATTGGAAAAAATATATCATAAATAAAAGAAATATTTTATTCATTGTAACAATAATACACTAAAATATGATATATGCATAATAAAAAACATTTGCAACATTTTATATTGTAATTATGCTTACATGCCTGTTTATTATTTAAATGAGTATTTTTCCATTGAATTAATATTTTTTGTTAATGTATCATCTTCTAACAATATATTGGAAATATCTGAACAAGAAATATCCTTCATATTGAATTTTACGGCAACTGCTGCAGCTAGAGTATCAACATTCAATCTCGATTTCTCACTTGTCGAAAAATAATTGGCAATTGAAAAAAACTGTTTCAACTGCTGCATTAATTCCAGGGCAGCACAACGTAAATTGAACAAGTATAAATAAATGTTCACATGGAATATGTTCATTTTTGAAATGGCTGAAAATATCCACCCATCTTTTATCAATTTCAACATGTTGATTTTCCCATTGTATTAATTTTTCAGAATTTAAATATACATTCAGTCTTCTAATTTCTTCAAAGAGACAATTGTCGTCTATTTTAATGTCTAGCATTTCTTTAGATAAAAATTCAACACAAGATTCAATATCTGTCCAATATACTTGCGATGAAGTAAAAAAAACACCATTAAAAACTGTTTAATAAAATACGTCACATAACGCGCAACAGATTAGCCTTCAAATATCAAAAAGGAGGACATGTAGGAGGACACTTTTCGAGGGAGGACAGAACTTACAAAAGAAGGACTGAACTTACAAAAGAAGGACTGTCCTCCCTAAAGGAGGACGGTTGGTCACCTTACCTTACCTTTTCTTTTGCTTTCACTCTGACAACATAGAACAGCATTTGATTTTTTTAAAAAAACATTGATATAACATTTACCGAAGAAATTTTTAAAAAGATAAAAACGATGCAAATATTAGAAAAGTGGAAAATGAGGAAGAACAGTGAATAATAATAAAACAGGAAGAGAAAAAAGATGAAGAAGCATCTTCTGATCTTTTTGACAAGAGCTATACATGAATGTAGTTTTTACCCCAATTTTACATATGCTGGAGTCAGTTTGAAAGAAATGGAATCATTTGCATGAAAATAATAGATGATGGTCGAAGGATCTAACCGGCCCTGTAGAATCTTTTTTCGTCACCAAAGGCATCTGGATTTAAACTGACTTGCATGGGAAATTCGGCAAGAGTTCCACCTCTTGACCCCTGATCAGTATTTTAGGATTCTGTAGGGACTCTTAATTCCCCATGATTTATACTGAGGCATCGCCTCTTCTTGCTTAATGGAGCAATCTCAGCCACAGAGTTTGTTGATGATCCAGATGTTTGGCTAACTGGGTGCAGAGGTATCTCCCCTTCATGCAGAGGTAGAAACTCCTTTAATGAATTGGTGGTTATTGTCATGTTTGGCAAACTTGATTTGATGTCATCAAGGTCCTATATTGAGTTCATTAGCTCCTCCTGAGAAGGCATAGTAACGGGTGCATTGAGTCAAATTTCTCTCCCTCCTTCAGCCCTTCTGGATATTTTCCCTGAAGAATATATCTTATCAGAAACTTTCCTGGAGGTACCCTCCCGTTACACCTTGGCAAGCTTCCCAGGAGTCAGGAGTGGCAGGCACAGATATTTTAAAATATTCCAGTTGGCAGAATCCCAAAGCTGTGTAGAAAAAGCTTAAGAGCATTTGGGGTAATACGAGTTGTTGAAACAACAGCAGGAGCCTCTTAAAGTCTTGGTGGTGTGGGAGTCTTGTTATCTCTGTTAATTCTGTCAGTGTTCTTTTACACCTAAGCAACTGTGACAGATTTCAGGAGGAGCTTTCTCTTTTGGCTATTTATGTGGATTATTTCTATATACAGGTAGTCCTCGACTTACAACAGCTCATTCAATGACCATTAAAATCGCAACAGCACTGGGAAAAAAAGGTGATTCATGACCATTTTCCACAGTTACGACCTTAGCAGCATCCTCATAGTGAGGTGATCAAAATTCAGATGCTTGTCAACGGGTTCATATTTATGACGGTTGCAGCATCCCGGGGTCATGTGATCACCTTCTGCAACCTTCTGACAAGCACAGTCAATGGGGAAGCCAGATTTCACTTAACAACCAGGTTACAAACTGAACAACTGCAGGTAATGTAGGGAATCCAGATTCACTTCACAACTGAGGCAAGAAAGGTCATAAAATGGGGCAAATTTCACTTAACAAATGTCTCACTTAACAAATGTCTCGCTTAACAACAAAAACTTTGGGGTCAGTTGTGGCCATAAATCAAGGACTACCTGTATAACATGCTTTTTCCCCAGTTGTAGTACTTATGTTTCAAATGGCCCTCCAGTGCTAAGGTTTGCATTGTCTGTATCATAGAATATTGTATTTCAGTATGTGTGTGTGTTTCTCTCTCTCTCTCTCTCTCTCTCTCTCTCTCTCTCTCTCTCTCTCTCTCTCTCTCTCTCTGTGTGTGTGTGTGTGTGTGTGTGTGTGTGTGTGTGTGTGTGTACTAGCCAGTATTGGCATTCTCACCACCTTCCTTTACAAAGCCAGGGAATCCTTCTTCTCCTAGCCTTTTTATTTCCTCTAGCTTTTCTTTGCCTCTGACAGCTGATCAATATATAGATATGACCTTGTGGGCCATAAGCAAGCCGTTATTTTGCAGCTAAAGACAGTTCTGTGTTGGCCTCTAATAGGTTGGAATCCAGTTCATCCGTTTCAGATTCCATTCTCACTACTTCTCTGTCTTTGTCTATTACTTATCAGGGGATGAGAGCTTGTCAGAATCACAGTCAAATAAGATATGGTACTTATCAACTGTTGATTGACGAGGTAGGATAGGCTTATGTTCCTTTTTTTTTTTGGTAGCTCAGAGAGTCCTGTTTTTTGGTTGCTTATCTTTTTTGAGTTCAGAGGTTTTTCTACAATGGGTTTTCAGCCCTTTCTGAGGTGGTATTCAGCAGGTTCTGACCAGTTCTGGAGAACCAGTAGCGGAAATTTTGAGTAGTTCAGAGAACCGGTAAATACCACCTTCGACTGGCCCCACCCCCATCTATTATCTGCCTCCTGACTCACAGCTGATCGGGAGGAAATGGGGATTTTGCAGTATCCTTCCCCTGCCACGCCCACCAAGCCATACCACGCCCACCAAACCGATAGTAAAAAAAAATGAATTCCACCACTGTGCCCTTTGTGCTAGTTGCCTTTGTCGCATTACTATTTGTATTTCCTCCAGATATGTTGGTGTTTTTGGTTCCTTGTACACTTAATAAAACTCATAAAACTTTAAAAACAGCATAACAGCAAGACGAGGATAAGAGAAATGCGTTAAAAGGTAAGTTAAGGGATAGGTTTGTTTGAGCACAGTTACTCTTGCACGCCTCTAATACAACCCACAGCTTCCTTACTGTCTTTGCTGTTGGGTGGGAATGGAAAACAAATTCCAGCAGTGCCCAAATGTGACAATTTAGCAAAAAAAAAAGTTTTCTGCACAATGCCAAACTTTTCTAACATGAAGTTGTTGGATTCCTTGCAGGTGTCTACTGCTCCACAGAGGCCAGCTGGCCGGGAAACCAAATATGTAAGTATCTTCATAATATGGTCTTCACATTTGTTTTTAATAGCAGGACTCCACCTTTGAGAGGACTTGTGAGAACTCTGCATCTAATGATTGAATAATTAAGTGAGTCTCCAAAAACTGCGCTTTAGGCTGAGACCTTGCAGAGCTGAGAATAGCCTTCCTTCCTTCCTTCCTCCTTCCTTCCTTCCTTCCTTCCTTCCTTCCTTCCTTCCTTCCTTCCTTCCTCCCTTTCTCTTTTCATTTTGAATTAAGCATTGATCAAAGCATCTTGCAATTTTGTTAGAGGCAAGAATGTTGCCTTCAAATCGACATTGTGAGTTGCGATTGCTATAATTTTGGCTTCTATCAGATTGAATAATAATAATAATAATAATAATAAATTTGGATTTATTAGCCGCTCCCTTTCCAAGTAGGACTCGGGGCGGCGTACAATGGAGCATAAAACATAAAAAATATATAACAACACCAAATGTACATACATATACAACACACATACATACACACATACATACACGGAGGAGGAAACAAATTACATCAATAGACAGTTAAAAATCAGCTTTAAAATACCCCAATTGTAGAAACCCAAAAAATTAATATTTACAGACAGTTTAAAAACAGTTTGGAGGAATGGGAAGATTACGATTGCGATTGAGCCAGGCCGGATAATTGAAAGAGGTGGGTCTTCAGCTGTACACGGAAGGAGCGGAGGTCGGAAATAATCCTGATATCACGGGGGAGGTCATTCCACAGGGCTGGGCCCATCACAGAGAAGGCTCTGCTCCTGGGTGTCGCCCCCCGACACTGTTTGGCGGACGGCACCCGGAGAAGTCCCTCTCTGTGTGCGCGAATTGGTCGTAGGGATGTGTGGGGCAGGATGCGATCCTGCATATAACTAGGCCCTGTGCCATGGAGCGCTTTAAAGATCATAATCAAAACCTTGGATTGGAAAGCATTGGATTTTATTCATCTCTATCCCAGCAGCTGTCATCATAAAGATTTGTGGAGGAGACATGCTGATACAAAGTTGGATTTCCTTCTACTTCATTTTAATAAGGATAAATAAAAGGATAGTAATTGCATTTCCCCCTCATATCAATAACAAACTGCTGAAAAACAAGGTGGAAAAAATCAATATAAATAAATAAATGTTTTAATTTCTCTTTGATGTACTTTGTATTACACATTGGTAATGAGTTTCATTCTTCAGGGCTACCACAAAAATCTAGAACTAGAGCTGCAAAAATCCAGATACCAGAAAAAACCTGCAGAAAACTCAATTTGCTGTCCTAGAGAGGTTGGCTGAAATTTTGCATCACAGAAACAGGAGTCCTAATTTTATATTAAAGCTTTGTAGTGAAAGTTTACTTAGTAAATGATTGATGGGTAGGAACTAAGAGAAATTCTAGGAAGAAGCTATTTGTGCCACTTCCTGTAGTCATCAGGAGTCAATGTGGATAACATGAAAGTTAGGAGAAAAGAATGTAGAATCTCATCATGATTATAAGTATTGATTAAATGTCATCAAGTCAATATTGACTCTTACCAACTTTTTCCAGGATGACATAATGATTATAAACCTACTCAAATTCATCTTTATTTCATACTTCTGCCAATATGATTAATATCCATCTGTGTCCCTATGCTTATTTCCAAGAAATATATCATAATTAATCTATAGTCTAGCAAGAGAGTTTTATTGGAGCAAGTTACGGAAGTATGGATTCCTTTGTCACCTACATAAGCACTCAAGTGCTTATGGTAAGGTGAGTTAAAACAGAAAATCATATATACTCTAGGTTTTCCTCTTTTGTGGTTGTTTAAAATTCTTTTGTGATTGTCCTTTTGTGATTGTTCACAAAACAATCTTTTGTGATTGTTCAAAATTCTAGCAGTGCTTAACAAGGAGATTTATGACTGATCCTCCTAACCGCGATCATTGCAGCATCCCTGTGGTTCTATAATTGCAATTTGGGCAATCATGATGTGCAATTACAATGATCGCAGTGTCTCACAGTTACATGATTTCCATTTGCAAACTTTGTTCTGGCTTCTGACAAGTAAAGTCAATGGGGACGATGGTAGGAAGTCGCAAATGATGATCATGAAACATCATGCTTAATAATCATGCAGGATTCACTTAATGATGACAACTAGAGCTGCCACAACTGTCATTGTGAGTTGGCAGGATCATGTGATGTCACGTTTTATGACCAGGTCACTTAGAAATGAAGTTGTCAGTCCCAATTATCAATGTTAAGTGAAGACTATTTCAAGATAGGTTAATGTTCCATGTTTAGGTAACATCAGAAAATCCAGCATACATGCGTTATTAATTTTATACCAAGACTTCTTATTCATATCTTTACACCAAATGTGGTCTGCACATTCAAGCAGTGGATATCCTCAAAATAGAGGGACTTCGGTTATAAAATGAACCTCGTGGTCATCCTATTTATAATCTGGCTTCTTGATTTTTCTGATGGACAATTCCAAGGAGAAACAATGAAAGTGGATTCATTTTGTTCTATATAGTCAATAAAAGCAAAAACAGAGAAATAACAAACTTTGGTCTGCCCATGTTATGCCAGTCCTTTGGGATCAGTTAGCAGCATGGAAGTGGTTATTCTGTCACTCGGCTGAAATATTATCACCATCATTGGGTAAGACATATGCAATTGCAGGTTATTTGCTATAAATGTGGAAGCTTCTATTGAATAGTTTTCATCGTTAGTATGTCTATAATATAAATACTGGGTAAATACTTTGAATACTTTAGATTGCTACTGAGCATACTTCTTTCTAGCACCTTTTCCTCTTTGCTTACATTTCAAATGGTTCTGCAATATGGTGATGATTTTTGATTGTTTATATTAAAAAAGGAAAGAAAGAACAGCTGGCCCCTCAGTTAATTTTCTGCTTGAACGTCACCCGTTTATTTTTCTCAAGACAAAAGAAATGCTCAAACCAAGTCAAAACAACCCCCCCCCCCACAAAGATGGACACAGAAGTGTGTACTATTGAATCCTCTCTTCTTAACATAAGTAACTCTCCCTGATTTAATAGGAAGATTCTTTTCACTGAGTTAATATTGTAAATACTTTGTTCCAGGCCAATCTCTACTTAACGGCTCCTGCAGTGACTGGGACACATAAGGTACCTTTCTAGTTCACTACTATCCTCTTCAGAATATTAATTAGGTTGAGTGACTGAGTGAATCACATTCTCAAACTTCATGTGATTTGAATAAAAATTTCACATAAATACACAATGGTGGCAGACCCAACAATAAAGATGTAGCATCAAAGCAGGCACACAGAATTATCCTTATATTGAAAAAGTCCTGGGGAAATGTTTTTCTTAATATCAGAACTCTCTTAAGAAAGAATGTGCAAGTCAAAAGGAAATAATTTGGCTCCGCTGGAAACTATATGCTTGACTATATGTGTAGGGCCATCCCTAATTAAGAAAAGATTTGACAATCACTTATCTGAAATGGTATAGGGCCGTGATGGCAAACCTATAGCAAGCGTGCCACAGGTGGGACACGGAGCCCTCTCTTCGAGCATGCGAGCCGTTGCCCCAGCTCACCTCCACTGTGCATGCATGCGTACCTCTCGCTGGCCAGCTGATTTTTGGGTCTCTGCTGTGCATGCTTGGGGGTGGGGCGCATGCAGGAGATGTGCGCAAATGGGCGGGGGGATGTGGGGTTACATGTGCATTCATAGGGAAGTGAGGAGGGGGGGATAGCGCTCTCTCCCTGCCCTGTTTTTGGAGGCTTCAGGGAGGCCTGCTAGGCCCAAAACGAGGGGCAGGAGGGTCATGTGCATATGCACGGGGCAGGGGGCACATGCACATGTGTAGGGGGAGTACGTGGGGGTGTCGTGCACGCATTGCATTATGAGTGTGAGCACTTGTATGCATACTTTCAGCACGTGATGACAAAAAGGTTAACCATCACTGATATAGGGTCTTTTGCTTGAGCAGGGGATTGGACTAGAAGATCTCCAAGGGGGCTTCCAATTCTGTTATTTTGTATTGTCCTACCTGATATGCGAAGCCCTCAATTTTTAATGTGTGCTAAGAACTGTACTAGTTTGGTTCCAATAGAGATCTGCACACTTCTGACATTTTTGTGCTGAAATCCAATTCCAGTTCTCTCCCTTACGCCCCAGAACTCACACATACATGTTCTGCACTGTATATCTTAAACAACTGCTTTTGATGGAGAAGGAAGGGATGATTTGTGATACTTTTTCACTAACAATATTTGGCAAACCAGCCCTAAGTATGGCAGTGCAATGAACTTTGGGCATCACCAGCGGGTATCTTGGGCAACCTATGGCAGTAAGGCCACATTAGATATTTTTATCACTACAGGATCCAATCTGAGTTGGTCACTGGGACCAAAGACCGATACTTGCAAGTTTTCGGGCTCATGCTGGAGCCCATCATCAGACAATTTCTCTCTCTCCAGAATATGTTAATATATGGTGATGGGCTCCAGGGTGCACCCAAAAGCTTGGAAAAATAAACCTCCGGTCCCTGTGACCAACTCAGATTGGATCCTGCAACATTATCCTGGGACACATATACTTGCCTTCATTTGCTTTTTATCACTCTTGATCATTCCTGTTCCCCAACCATGATTAATTATGATAGCTATGGTAACAAAAACTCCAGCAGAAACACATGTATATTACAAGTTAAACAAAACTCCAACAGGAGGGATAAGGTCTCGTTCTCATGATAGAGTTCAATCTCCCTAAAAACTAAAGTATGGGTTTTGGAAACAAAACCCATTGTCCTCCACTTCCTATCCAATTGTATTCTCTTCTGTTGCACTGCTGGATGATACAAATAAGGGCCGTCTTGGAGGTAGAGAGAGAAACACTAAGGTCCCAGGCGCTTCTGTTGATGTAAACAGAACACTCATATAAATGTTTTGCCAAAAGAGAAAAGGCAGAATTGATTTTTTTTTTAAAAATTGGGGATTAGAAAGAGTTAGAGTTAAAGTTAAAAAGGCTAAGATGGCAAATATTTGATAGAAAGGACAGAGTGTATGTTTTCTTTTTCCCACACTTCTTTTGTTTCCCCACTTTATTCTTTATTTTTCATGCTTTTATTGTATTGTAAAATTCTAATTAGGGAGGTAGAGAGAAACTCTCAGGTTTTAAGGATTGTATTCGTTTTCTTTCCCATAGTCATAGTTCTGACCTAGCCTCATTTGAATGCCCAGGCCATCAGTAATAGCCCCCTAATGCCCAGGATGCATGGAAGCACCATTATAGCTATTACATATTTCATTTTACTTTATTTATTCATTAGATGTATATCCCGCCTTTCCTCCAGGAACTGAAGGGGGCATACCTCCAACAACCCTGTGAGGTAGGTCTGGCTGAGGGATAGAGATGAGCTAAAAGTAAGTCATTCAGTAGGTTTTCATGGTTGAGGGTGGACTTGAACCTGGCTCTCCCTAATTAAAACCCCATCAGTTAACCATTATGCTACACTGAAGCTTCTCAGGGCTAAGGTGCTTTGTTTTCAGTGCCAGCATAGAAGGTGGCATGTGCCAGCATGTGATTTACCATATAGGAACAACGAACAAGCCAGTTTGAGGGTTCCCATGACCTGAACCACTGATGAAGAATGTGAAAGGCGGAAACAGTTCTGGCTAGTATATTCACTTTTTGGCACATGATCTCAAAAATTTGGATTAGAACTTCTTGCCTAGTAGACCAAACTCTCTGTACTATATGTAATCTCTGTTAAAGTTGGCACGCACACACACATATATATATATTCATATTCGTTCATTCTTTCTGAAACATTCTTCTATGCTTTCGCATTGGTTCAAACATTGCATATTTGTCATTCTGGCCTGTGACATATTTAATATTTTTGTGATCATGTTCTCTCTTCACTACTAGACAAAGCCTGGGGTAATCCGACCAACTACTGTAAAAGCAAAAATAATAATAAAAGAAGAAGACGAGCCTGTCCAGCCAAACCCATTCAGAAAATATTTGGAAGAAAGAAGTGATCTTCAGACCAAACAGGTAGAGTTTCCCCCTTCCTTTTCTAATTCTGCATCCTTTGTCAGGATTTCTTGTCTGTGTGGACCTTTACAGAGGAGTTGGTCGAAGGCTCCTCTTGGTGATCATTTAATAGAGGTGCAAATAACATAAATGCACAGTGGCTATTTTTCTTCATGTTTGTTTTTCCTGGATTTTTGGCAGAGTTCACTTGTTTTGCACTACACCTGCCTAGTTCTCAAATCAACACCACAGTGCACAATGCAATGAAGGATTTTGTTTATCAACTGGCTTGCCTTATTGCCCTGTCCTGATTTGGGCTGTGAGGGAGTGTTTGTCCCAAGGCCATCCAGGCAGATTCTGGGCTTTAGGGGGGACTAACACATGACTGTCCCCATTCCTATTTCAGCACTTGGCTCTCTGAATAACCTATGAGCAAGATTAGAAAAAAAGAAGTTAAAAACACATGGCACAAGATAGTCTTCTTTCTGTTCTGTGGCTGCCCATTTCCTACTCCCCAGCATCCTATAGTAAGGGTGAGGTCTATGTGAGCAGAAAACAAGTGGTTTCCTTCCTTCTCTGACCGATCCAGAGGTCCTCTGACTGTTTGGAGTGGATTTCTGAAAAAGGCTCAGCCTCCAGATTCTGTGATAATTATTTTTCAGAATAGCCAAATTTCACAGGGTTATTATCTGAATAATACACAAAGGTATTCACATAGGGTTAGGGTTAGAAAAAAAGAGGAAAAGATGTAAGTGCAATAAGTAAACTTAAAAAATAAATCCAGCAGTGTTGCTACATAGAGGACTGAACCAAATGTTCTTTTCAAAAGATATCAATCCACACTTGCATACTAAAATGCCTTTGGAGGCTAGTACAGGGCTTAAAAAGATAACACTAACCATAACAATACTCCGAGTCAAGCACATATACTTTTATAGTTTGCTGTAGTCAAAATAACATAAAATACAATGGGGCTTTAAATAATCATAATTGCCATTATGATTTAAGCCTTCATTCACTTTTCTATCATATGCATAAAGTGTGCTCTAAAGCTGATGAAATTAGAAATTTGTTTCTGCCTCTCACAAGCAGTACTAGGAGTCTATTGACAGCTCTCCTAAAAACACAAAATGGCACATTTTGGTTTCTCTATCTGAGCTGTTCATTCCAGCCTCTATGTGTGGAATAAGATGAGCTTATTGTAAACTGGTATTTAGGGTTATCAGTCGCAAACTACATTGAGAAGAAGTTGAGTCATAACAACTAGATTTCTGTTCATTTTGGGTTGAAATATTTCATTGTTTATCCTGAAGGAGTTACTTGGATAAGCAGAGAAATGTTTCAAACAAACAAATAAAAATATAGTTGTCATGACTCAACTTCTAAGCAACTCTACCTGGATGACCAAGAATCTTCATAAACAGTTCAGCTGAAGATGCAAATCTTCCAAGTAAATAAGAGAGAAGTCTCAGGACAGATTCAGGTTTTTTTTCTGAGACAATATTATAGTCAGACAGATTTGTATTTGCATTTGTATACTGACTTAAATAATTTACAAGTTATAGATGCCTGAAGATACTGACCAGTGGTGGGTTTCGGATCCCGTCGGTGCGACGGGGCTGGGGGTCAACCATGTGCACGCACACTGTGCACTCATGCGCACCCACCGCCCTGTGATGCTCCAGGTGCTTGGTGGAGCGTCGAGCAGGCATCGTACACTGCGTGCGTGTGCGCAAATGGCCCAGTTGGGTCAAATACAGGTAAGGAGGGCAGGCGGGCAGGTGGGCCCTCCGCAGCACTATTCTGGTATGGTGCCTGCTGCTCCCAGCAGGTACTAGTACGCCCGTACCAGGGCGTACCGTCCGGAACCCACCACTGTTATTGACTCTACTAAGGAATGTATCATTGAACTTCATAAAAATGTATAGTACCATTAGTTTTTGTGAAATTCTTCTCTGCCGCTATAGCATTTGTGACTGCCCACAATATAGACAATAACCACATTAGCAATTTCATTTCTTCATATTCCAGAGAAAGGGGAGGGAGGGAAGGAAGAAAAGAAGGAAGGAAGGAAGGAAGGAAGGAAGGAAGGAAGGAAGGAATAGCAATAGCAATAGCAATAGCAATAGCAATAGCAATAGACTTATATATCACTTCATAGTGCTTTACAGCTCTCTCTAAGCAATTTATTGCCCCTAACAGTCTGGGTCCTCATTTTATCAATCTCAGAAGAATGGAAGGCACCTTTGAACTGCTGGTAGTGAGAAGTACTTTAGGGGAAACATTGTTAAATGTAACAATAGGACTTTTTTACTATGATATATTTTACTAGATAATTCTGCTGGATCCTGTAGAGTGTATGTCAGTCCATTACAATAATAAAGCTAGTTTCAGTGCCAAAACCAGGGTTCAACATATGGGCCGAAAAATCGAAACACACTTGTTTCTGAATCAATTAATGTAATACAAGTTTGTCTTACTTTCTCTTGGGCCTATCTTCTCGAATTTCAGGAGCCTAAAATAACCTGACTTTTACCATTCGTATGGAAATCTACGGAGTTTTTGTCACACACTATTGTTACAATTTCACTGTTATCTTGGATTATCTTGCAGCATTTTTAGGAAGGATTGATTTTTCCCCCAGCCTCATTGAAATAGTCAGGTTTTATCTTAATTATTCAGTTGAGTAACTTACTTTTTTTCTCTTGCTTGTTCAAATGCCTGAGGTAACCAGCCAAAAAACGCATTCTGTACTTTTCTACCACTAGGGAACGAGATTTGCTGAGTAAAATGACCATTATGGCCTATCTAATACAGACAAGCGTTTTTTGCTTTTCATATCTTAATTCTGAAGATTACTGTTTGAAGATTCTTCAATGAATCTTGGTACTACAAACCAGCCATGTAAAATAGAATCAGTTTTTAACATCAGTTTCATTTCAAATTAAGTTTAAAGCAGCTTTTCCATAGAACTGGCTTGGATTAGCTTCCATCAGTTAAGAAAAACAGGTGCCCTTGGGCAAGCCATCTTTAGAAAAAGTATAATATTAAGCTTTGAATATTTCCATCCTGAAGGCTGATTCATGTATTCACCTGCAGGAGATTATCTGTCCCCAGTCAAAAGACAGACAGCATGGAATGTCAATAATAGATAGGAAGTTAAAAATGCCTTTTATTGTCTTCACATCTAATTTCTGCGTTTATTTTTTGCAAAATGTTTTATCTCTTGTTGCCATTTCAGAAGAACATCCTAGAGCATAATAAACTTAAAATCAGTTTTTGAAAATGCCAGAGTTTTGAAATGCAAAAATATTATAATTGGGTATGAGTTTTTCATCTTTAATCTTTCTTAGGGGAAAATAATTTTTAATCCTTTTGTGTAAATATAGCATTATATTATTTTTAAGAAAATGGTGTTAAATTATTTTAAAATAATTAACATTAATGTATAGAGTCGAAATGTTCCCATGCTTCCCAATCAAATCCAATTAAACAAGGATGAAACAATTTGTCTTAAATTTGCTAGGCAAATTAGTCTTTGTTTATTTTTTTTAATGATGTTTTTTTTTTAAAGGAGCAAACAAACAGGCAAAAGGAGAAAAGAAATAAAGTAAAGGTTGTTACAGATAGTATCTTTCACTGGACAAAAGAACTACCATAAGGCTAGTGTTGAGTGTGTATTTGATTAGAAATTAACCACAAAAAAATAAATTCCATTTTACAATTATATTGTTTAGCAATATGTTAGAATTTAAATCTCTGAGTTAAATGCCCAAATCTCCACTATTTGTTTTTTAAGAATATAAACAAAAGAGAAAGAAAACATTACTTAAAACAGTGCTATTAATAGTGCTAATAGATATAAAAATATCTATTAGTTTCTAACTGGTCCTTTATAAGTGCACCTGCAGCTTATGCCAATGAGTACATTAATTTTCGAAGAAGAGAATCCTTAAACTAGGAAGATAGGAAAGTCAAGAAGATTAAAGTTCCTCCAAATTTTGTTGCTATGTTTTCCCCCTCCCCCTCATTAGCCAGTGATTACATTGTCAAGTGATTCTGCTCTGCTTTGGATTTAAGATGACTCTGATACTATTTTTTTTCCCCTCAAAGGCCTTATTATTATACAATCTCTTGTCCAATTAAAAAATATGGAAGCAAATATTGTCCCCAGTTTAATACCCCAATTAATCTGTTTTGCAAGAGTAGGGATCATCAGGGATAGATGCAATAATAAATAATAAAATGTGAATGTGAAACAAAGACAGAAAAAGGTAAGATGAGTTTATCTTCTTGTACATGTGCTTGGTTTTCCAAAGCATTTGTAGATAGGGTGACATTATAGCAGTCTTCCAATATGTGAGGCACTGCAACGAAGAAGAAGGGGTCAAACTATGAAGGGAAGACAAGAAGTAATGGACGGAAACTTATCAAGGAGATATCCAACCTAAAACCAAGGAGAAGTTTACTGACAGAACAATTAATTAATGGAACAACGAACTGGTAGTAAAATAAATTGAAACCCACCAGTGTTTCCAACCCTGTTGTTCTATGTTCTATTTAACACAAAGGCCTGGTTAGGAATAAGTCAGGCCCTGGCTGAAGTACAGCCTAAATTTCTAAATTATCTTTAAGATTCTAACATAATGTAAATTTCAATTCTTCCAATCACACGTTTTCCCAATGCTTTTATGAGCAAAATTAGTAGTTGTGAGAGAAAATTGACTTCAGAACTTACTAAAGGTGGAGAAATGGATGAAGACATTCTAGTAATGGCAGTTGCTGGTAGAGATGTAGTGGAGTGCTGCTGCCTGTGAATTGCTGAGAAATGAATGTTTGTTTTAAGAAAAACACAAAACTGGGGTGTGTAATATTGTGGTTTTGACCATGCTTGGATATGAGAGTAAGGGTCTGATAGAATCATTACAGATGGATGAGTAGCAGTGCTTGATTTAAAAAGTATGCATAGCAAAACAGGAAGAGGGACCCAAGAATAAATGGCTGCTGAATGAATAAGGACAAAATACAGAACTGAGTGTTAAAGAAGAATTTATTTATTAGATTTTTAAAAATTCTGCCTTATTATTTACAAGTAACTCAAGGCAGCAAACATACCTAAGGCTCTGTCCTGCTTCTCTTTTCCCCATAACAATCCTTTGGGGTGGGTTGGGCTGAGAGAGAGAGATTGGGCCAGAGTCACCCAGCTGACTTTCATGGCTAAAATGGACTAGAACTCACCATCTCCCGGTTTCTAGGCCAGAGAATGAATAAAGATTGATTTCCAGAACAAATATATGAAAGAAGAACAAACTGTTGAGAAAGGTGGAAGGATTGTGATAGTTATGGCTGGATGCAGTTAATGATATCCTCAAAAACAGAAAGGTAGCAAGTTTAAAGCTTAAATAGCAATATATCAACTGATGTATAGACACGTGGGAAGTAATCATGCTTTGCAAGGTTCATTGCATTTCTATTTTCACATTTTTTAAAAAAGTCTTTAGCTTACCAAAGAATGTATGCATTTATTCCCTTTCTGCAATTGTATAATGTTGCTTACTTGAAAACTGAACAAAATGGGCATGTAGGTATATTTGCATTTATATAGTGTGTGCAAAATATTTCATTTGGTACATTTAGCCTACATCCTGTCATTTGGGCTCTTTTCAAGAGGATTAAAGGAATGCTAGAACAGGATTAAAGGGATGTTCGAACATCAGTGTTGAATTTGTTAAATTGAGAGAACAGCAGTTCCTGGCTTGTACATCATTTTGTAGCCTTAGGCCTCAAAACTAGAAATATGTCCTGAGATGTACAAATTGCTGAAACGTATGTTTAATTTCATTGACTAAACTATTTGTCAGCTGTGTCATATTATTCCTATGGATTCCATGCTAGACATTTTGCAGAAAAATAGGATGCTGGTGATGTGGTGTCATCATGAAATTTTGACTAGGGAAAAAAGAGGGAGAAATCCATCCATTTTCCTCCTGTGTTAATGCATACTCCATTAGGCAGGCAGCATGCTTCTAGAGAATTCAGCTCTTCATTAGCAGATTTTGTTATGACTTTTACCAGTACATCAATTTTGTCCATTTGAGTTTAATCTATAGTGCCATTACACATCAGGGATAATGCCAGCATGTTCAGAGTTAATTTCTTGGCATGACTACCTCTGTAACGTTTTACTATGCTCTTTGGTATTCTTTGTGGACATTTGAAGATATTTGAAGCTGGCTGTTGAATGTCTGCACATTTATTATCTAGTTTCTTTCTTTCTTTCTTTTTAAAAAAGCAGATTGTATCTGCAGTAATGGATACTGGGGATTGGAGCAGGAGATCTCTAATTCTTACATTCAATGATTCTGCTTTATGCAGAACTTTGACAGGAAATAATTGTTCACTGTATGACATCTGCAAGTCCAGACAGGAAAAAAGTCTGAAATGTGGTCTTCATCAGCTTTTTAATTGGCTTTTCTCATAGAAAAGGTTCCAGCAGTTTCCACGGGTTAACAGTTGGATGCCATTATTACTTTCCTGTCAAATAGTTGCTCCAAATGTTTCTTCTCCCACAAAAACATCTCGTATTCTCCAAGAAAAAAGGCATTTCTTTACATTTGGAAACTCTTGCAATTTTGGGAAACCTGAAGCTTGCTCTATGTCTAAAATAGTGTTTGCTATTTTGATACATTTTTATGAAGTCATTGTCTTTTGGACCATGCTTGATTTATACAGAATTAATTGATCATGTTTCTGCATTTCGTTGACTCATGATCAGTAGAGACAAACTCTCTCTCTGTTACAGGTGCTTCCAAGCATCATCTTAAAATGGGAACAAGCCTGCATCAGCTCAGCAGAAGATTTTATAAGTTCAGAAACAGAGAAGAGCATAGTGCAAATGCTGCATTGTTTTAATGTGCTATATTGCATTTTAATTGAATGTCTGTAAGTCACTTAGAGTTGCCTCTAGTGAACTGAGCAGCATACGTTTAATAAAATGGTACTACATTTGTTTTCTATTTCTAGTTTTAGAGTATTTCTCCTTTCATTTTGGAGCAAAGAGATTCAGTACAGCAATAGACTTGCTCAAACATCTTTTCTAGTAAATGGATTTAATCTAATAAATAAATCTAATGATAGATAGATAAATAGATAGAGTTATACCAAAACAGATTTAAATTAAAAGAAAGCAGCATAATTATATTTTTCCTCCTTCCCCCCCTCTCCTTCTCCTCTTCCTCCTCCTCCTCCTCATCACTAGATTTTACTTTTCCTAGTCAACAAACTGTAGTGATATTTAGTAGAAGAAATTATCTAAATACCGTTTTCAAGCAATTGGAATTTACCTCAGTCCTTAAAGTGGATTTTTTTACTCCATAATTCAGCAGAATTTCTCTCCTGCATCCATTGTTAAAGAGGACTCCCTATTCTCTTCCTAAGATTTTGTAGTCATGTTGCCCTTTTCTCTCTCTTTTGTTCCAATTTTTCTTGTCCTATTTCTCAATTTTAACCATACTTATAAGGCTGTCCAGGCCTTTCTTTTGTCACATGTATCATTCTTAGATTTCTTGCTTACCTATCTGCAGACCATGTCCCTGAAGATTCATAATAATATATTTTGAAAAAAAATTACTTCAGTGTAGTTATGTAGAAAAACAAAAAACAAACCTTAGGACTGCAGAGGATTTCTTTGTTTGGTGGGCATATTTCCATACTGCCAAATCAATAAGGATTTCTGGCCATTCAAGGTAATAAACACAAACATTAAAAAACCCAATAAAATACAAACACGACCCCCCCCCCAAATAACTAGATCAGTGATAAAAAGAACATAAAAATATGAATAACAATAATAAGTGCCTGCTCCATCCATCAGCAATGCATTAGGCTCTGAGTCTCCAGACCATGACTATTGCACGATTAGTATAAAGAATGTGTTTCGATTGTATTCCAGATAAAATTTATTCTCATTTATCCTCGTTATTCTCAATGAAATTACTGCTGCTTATATTTGTCATTTTTGAGCTAAGTTATAAGGAACCTCCATTAATTTTATTCCTGTGTGTGTGTGTGTGTGTGTGTATGTATGTATGTATGTGTGTGTGTGTGTGTGTGTGTGTATATATATATATATATATATATATATATATATATATATATATATATATATATATATATATATATATATATATGCATTAAGAAGTATGATTGATTGATTTAAAATTTAGATTTCTATGGCTGCGCAACTCAACCTAAGTGGCATACAGTTAAAACCAATATAATACCAACAATACAGGGGGTGGGTTGCTGCAGGCGTTACTGTCGGTTCACTGCGTGAGCCATTTTGCACATGCGCAGAACATTAAAAAAGGAGTAAAAACATGCCGGCAACAGCATGGGCAACCAGGGAACCAGTTCGGGGACGTGGCCAGCCGGCCATCCCTACCAGTTCGGCGACCTAGTCGCAAAATCCACTACCGGTTTGCCCGAACTGGTGTGAACTAGCAGGAACCCGCCTCTGCAATAATATAGACAAAATAAATACAACATATGACTGTAGATCAACTTGGCACACTACCAAGCTATCCCAGAACTTTGGAAGTAAGGGGGTAGGAACCCAGCTTTTAAAATCTAGTCTAAAGATTTTCATAGTGAGACAGTCTGAACTCTTGGTGAGATATTACTCTAGAACAATCATGGTGAACCTTAATAACCTTGATGTAATGATAACCATTACAGCTAGACTAGCAGTGGTAATTCTGAGGTGTATTGCTTATTCTGCTGTATTCTGAACCAGCTGTAGCTCCTGAGTGTTCTTCAAGGGCAACTCCATTTAAAGCCATTGCAATAATTTACATGTGGGGTTATCAGGAATGAATGACTATGATAATGGACTTCTGACCCAGGAAGTAGTGCAATTTGGACACCAGATGATTTTTTGTTAAGGTCCTCGTGGCAAAGTTGCTACCTGCTGACTGAACAGGAGCCAATTGTTTTGGTTCTGAATGGAGAAGTGCCACCCCATTTAGAATCAAAGTTGAAAATTCACTGACATCAAAAGAATCATGCAATCATAGCTACCCAGTCTCTTCATGGTGTATTTAATCTTGTCTTCCCAGGTTGGTACAATATCTCAATCATCTTATTTGAGTGACCAAAGATTATAATGTTTAATTGAGAACCGTTAACATACTTATGGTTTGTTGTTGTTGTTAGTTGCGAAGTCATGTCCGACCCATCGCAACTCCATGGACAACATTCCTCCAGGACTTCCTGTCCTCTACCATCTTCTGGAGTCCATTTAAGCTCACACTGACTGCTTTGGTGACTCCATCCAGCCACCTCATTCTCTGTCGTCCCCTTATTTTTTTGCCTTCAATTTTTCCCAGCATTAAGCTCTTCTCCAGTGAGTCCTTCCTTCTCATTAGGTGGCCAAAGTATTTGCGTTTCATCCTAGGGATCTGGCCTTCTAAAGAGCAGTCAGGGTTGATCTCCTCTAGGACTGACCTGCTTGATCGCCTTGCAGTCCAAGGAACTTGCAGGAATCTTCTCTAGGACCATAGTTCAAAGGCCTCAATTCTTTGTACCTGATCCTATATCCAATATTAACAGATGACTTTGCTCAAGGGTGTCACTTAGAAGTTAAGCAGAAGAGTTGAGAGCATTGAGCCCTGAGGTATCTCACTACCCAGTGGCTTCAAACTAGATTCCTTGACACCTGTCAACATTTGGAACTGACCACAGAGAAAGAAATAACATTCCAGCACCAGCACTCCTACTCTCAAACTCCATGGATGGTCTAGAAGAATACTGTAATTGGTATATTGAAACTGCTGAGATATAAGAAAAAACAGGAGAGTTGCACCACCCTTGCCCCAGCTCCACCAGAGGTTACCAACAAGTGTGATCAATGCTAATTCTCTACTATGCTTGACTTGAAATCCAATTGAAATGAGTCCAGGTAATTCATTTCTTCCAGTCTGCCTGGAACTGTAGTCTGACAACATTCTTCACCTTTCTGGATAAAAATTGTCTAGAACCATTGAATCCAATTATGGCTTCCTGAGGGCAAGTGGGCACACTATTGCCTCTTTCAAGCCAAGTGAAACAATCCTCTTCTCAAGGATAAATTTACTGTTGCATGGATTTAACCACATGCCACCTCTCAAGAGATCAGGAGGGACATCGTTTACATAAGCAGGTGACTGGATAGCATGTCCTGTCCTCTCCCTCAAGAGTCACAGAGCCAAGCATTTCCCACACAACAAAACAAATCTATGCCTTGATCACATCAACCTGATCTTAGCACCTCAGTGGATCTGAACAATTTTATCCATTAGATGCCCAGAGTAGTCTTCATAACAGCCTGCAGATAGTCTTGTGATTCCTTCCCAGCAGGGAATGGGTAACTTTAAACAGTGGTTATGTGTGGATAACTACATTTTTCTACTCTTATTCCAATGATGTAATCCATAATATGGGCTCTTAGCAATGCCTGGTTGGTCTGTTCTTTTCTCCAACTCTGCTCTAGAAGTCTCTCTTGTCTTTTACCTCCTCCAAAATCCAAGGAGCAAGAGACACTGTACTTTACAGCCAGAATTTTCTCCCTAACAACAGCAACTAGGCATGTAGATTACAGCCTGATCTTCAATATGAACATTTTTGTGGGTGAGAAAATATAACTAATATTTAGTTCACATGAGTCAAAAAGCCTGAGAAAACTGACGAGGCAAGTCATTTACAATATTAGTTATATAAACAGGAGAAATCAATTCAGCAGTTCTTATAAACATCTTTTTAAAAAAAAACAGGGAATGAAAAGGAGACTTAGAAGGTTTAAGGTTAAGATCAGATCTATTGGCTAGGTTCCCTGTGAAATCTATTATAAAGCTTCAAAACTCAAGCAGCCGAGGTGGGATGAATGCTGATAGATCGGCAAACAGCCTCTCACATCTAAACCTCACAAAACTTCAGGATCACAAATCACAAACAGAAGTATTGCAATTGGAGTCTAGCTTTCAAATGAGCGAAAATAAAATTGCTTGATTCTCCAAGAAGAGTGACATTGATGACCCTAAAGTGCATGTTTCTTTTCAGTTTCTGTTGTCTTTCAGGGAAAAGCTTCTTGTTTAGATCTAAAGGGGCACGGTATCCTAGCGGTTAAGATGCTGGGCTTGTCGACCAGGAAGTCGGCAGTTCGAGACCCAAGTACTGCATGATAGGGTGAGACCCTGTTCTTGCTCCAGCTCCTGCCAACTTAACAGTTCAAAAGCATGCAAATTAGGGGTGTTGTACACTTACCTTCCCTACCGGTTCGCAAATGTTCCGCGCATGCACTTTGGGTGAAAAAATGGCTTAAATGGGATGCCATAGAGCTGGGTGCAGGTGGGCGAAGCCATCCACAATTTCCACTACTGGTTCTGGCTATCCAGTCCAAACCAGTAGAATACCACCTGTGATGCAAATGTGAATAGATAAATAGGTACCACCTTGGTAGGAAGGTAACTACATTATATGCACCTCGTGTATGGTCATGCCAGCCACAGGACCACAGAAGGGTCTTTGGACAATGTTGGTGCCCTTTGCTAGAAAATGGTAATGAGCACTGCCCCCTAGAGCCGGACACGACTGGTCAGGGGAAACCTTTACGTTTTACCTTTTCTTGTTTAGACGCTACCCCAATGAAAAGAAAAATAATGTCCTTTTTTCAATCAGTGTTAATTATTGCTGGAAATGGGCAAAACTATTTCTTTCTGCACATAAGAAGTCAAAGTTCCAAGAACTCTAGTCTGCTGTCTGCACAAATACACCATCTGGCATTTTCCTGATAACATTATCAATAAGTCCTCAGATAGTCATTCATAATGAGGCTATTAGGAGCAAATTGCCTTTAGTTTTCAATTTGTGCTTTTTATTTTAATGTTATGCCATTATTATGTCGTCATGGCTACTTCAGTTGCCCTTTAATGTTCTTGACATTTCCATTTGCAGATCATTCATCCAATTGTGCCTATTCCTGAAAATGAAGCACTCAGTTCTAAAGAGGTAAACCACTTTCCAGTTCTGAAAGCATGCAGTCTAATGAATGAATATTAGTTTGGTTGTGCTTTTATTGGTGCGATAGCTAAAGGAAGCAGGTTCTGCCTGGCGAAGGCCCTCTTATTCAATAAACCAATAAAGTTTTTTTTTTTTTTGCTAATCTATCATTTTGTAAAAAAGTGTAATCATCTGCTTGCCTCATATGCGTAAGGTACATTTGTTTTTGCATGTTGATAAAAACCTCAAGGGACTAATTAGACCAGATGTGTCCAACCCTGGCAACTTCTGGGAGTTGAAGTCCACAAATCTTAAAGTTGCCAATGTTGGACAACCCTGATTAAGATTTTATTTGGTGCAGGACTGTTTAATAGATTCTTCTTTCAGTCTATGGTACTCTTACTACCTTGTTGTCAAATCTGTATTATAATTCCCACAAAAACAAACATACCTTGTGATGTAAGCAAATCAGATACTTTTCTTGACTGCTAGCCAAAACCATCAATCAACAAGTCCCTTGGCTGTGCTCACACAGTATCCATTTGACATATTATTTCTTTTCAGCTTTCCTCGGTTAGAAGAAAGGACAAATCACTCTACCAAGACCTAAATTTTCTAGACACTGAAAGTCCATACCAAAGAGATCACTCTCCACTCAGTGGAAACTCAAGAAATGATTTCGCAAATCTCAGCTAAGGTATAGCCATAAAGCTCTGACATCTATTTATGCCATGTAGCTACTACGTCTTGTGACCCTGGGATAGTTTTTAGGCCCTGGAATCACTGTGCCTTAAATACCAGCTGCTCTGGTGAAAGTATCTCCATATTTGTGAGCCTCCAAAATGCATCCAGCCGGCAATTCAGTAACAACGTATGTGGGACAATGTGACTTGATCCAATAATAGATGTTAATAAAGGTACTGTTCTGAGTTTCTAATAATGCTTGGGGTCTTTTGGAGGGCTGCTCAAACGAAAGAAGGTGCTGGAGACTGTCACTTTGCTTTTTAACATTTTAGATTATTTTTTTAAAAAATAGCAAGGTAATGTTAAGTATTTCTTGAACGTTATACATATTTCATGTTTTAAACGCTGTAAGCCCAGTAAAATAGGTATAATGTGGAGGGTGCAGAAATAAATGTCCAGGAAGATATTAATACTCCTAGACATTATACCGGTGAACCTGAACTCTATAACAGTTCAAAACTGTATTATTAAACACGTTCAGCCTTCTCTAAAAGACTGTCCCATCATAAACCTACTGCAGGCATCATGCTTAGCACTGGTTTGCTTTAATTGCAGTTTGGCTAATTTGCAAGAAACAAGTTAGAATCAGTTGCTGGAAAAGCAAATTATTCTCGTGTCATTTGGCCAAATTCCTGTCTTATTTTATCTTCTTTTTAGCTGTTTTTGCCTTACACCCTAATCCTAAACACCTTTCATTTGAGGGCTCCTTGGTGCTCTCTGGGCTTGGTTGTTTCCCTGCAGACATTTATTACCCAAACTAGGTACCAGTGCTAGTAAGGAGTGCAGTTTCTCCTCTCCCATTCCTTACTAGCCCTGATGGTGTTACTTTCTTCATTATTGTTGAAACCCAATGGTCACTAAGCAAATGGTCGCAAGTTGACAACTACCTTTATTTTCTACTTTAGTTTAATTGCTACTTTTATTTTAGTTACATTCGAACTGTTTAATATATTACCCGGGAGTTTAAAAAAATATTTCATGCATGCATGTTACCACGTATTAAGACCGAATTTTTAGTCGTTAGCTCTAAAACCCAATTCCACAAAAGGCCTATGTGTGTTTTAAGACTTAAAGAGGACGTTTTCCTCTGTGCACTTTTTTAAAAAAACAAACCATTACAAATTCAAAACATTCAATTCTGCATTCAAAAGAGTGATTCTACATTCACAGGACACAGTGTCCCTCATTTTAGAAATATTTAGAGGGCGTTGCACTCTAAAGCTGCTTCTGTCCTTTGTTCATGCTGACTTGACTACATTTATCTGCCCATTGGATGATTTCCAGTTTCTAGTTCAGGAAAGTGATACAGTGAGTCTTCAACTTAAAACAAAAAACCCTTTTATTAATTTATTGTGAATTCTTCTCATTCTCGTCGAACAAAGTCTTTCAAGGGAAGATTTACAGTCACAGACCTTATCTGGCTTGGAGAGCTGCCAGGCTGATATCTGCAAAACTTGGCAAGGAGAATCACGAACCAATTAAGCGAGCTAATTGTCTCCTGCAAAGTCCATTCCCCTTTCGCTCCTTTTTTATTTCCTCTGGGAGGGGCCATTCATCGTCCATCTGTAGCCTTACCCCCAAGTCGACCCCTGTTCTTTAGCTGTTTCCTTCATCTGGCAACCCTGTGCATGCGCACACTGGGAACAAGCTCCAGCTGTTTGTCTGCCTCACTGATGTCTGACCTTGAAGGGAGCTGATAAATGGCAGACAGCTCTGGTCTCCTCTCTGCCTCCAACACAGAGCCCTCAACAGAGCCTTCCCCAGACTTCAGGAAAAGCACGCGCACACACAAATATACATGCATATACATATGCAACAGAGATGGTATTTAGCAGGTTCTGACCAGTTCTGGAGAACCGGTAGCGGAACTTTTGAGTAGTTTGGAGAACCGGTAAATATCACCTCTGACTGACCCCACCCCCATCTATTCTCTGCCTCCCGAGTCTCAGCTGATGGGGAGGAGATGGGGATTTCACAGTATCCTTTCCCCTGGAGTGCAGTGGGAAAGGAGATTTTACAGTATCCTTCCTCTGCCATGCCCACCAAGCTATGCCACACCCATCAAGCCACGCCCACAGAACTGGAAGTAAAATAATTGAATCCCATCACTGATGTACAAGGGTAATTTGAGTGAACATATGCAAAGTCAAGCCATCAAAAATTACTTACATTGAATTCATAATGTAGGTATGAGAACCAGGATTAAAATAAGAATAGCTTTCTTGCAGCCCTGTTGATGCCTCTTGTCTTCCAGAGATAAATAAAGAACAGAGGTTCCATAGCATAGCAACTGAAGATCTCTCCTTGCTCAGAGAATATGGCTGTTTGAAACCTGGTTATCTATCATCTATCTATCTATCTATCATCTATCTATCTATCTATCTATCTATCTATCTATCTATCTATCTATCTATCATCTATCTATCTATCTATCATCTATCTATCTACCTACCTACCTACCTACCTACCTACCTACCTACCTACCTATCTATCATCTATCTATCTACCTACCTACCTACCTACCTACCTACCTACCTACCTACCTACCTATCTATCTATCTATCTATCTATCTATCTATCTATCTATCTATCTATCTATCTATATCTTTTCTCCCCCGAGGCGCCAAATTTTCACACTTTTCTTAATACCCCATTCCCCTCACATTACAGCCACTGGACAAATATGGCAGATATAGGTTGACTTATTTATTTACTTGTTTTAAAAAAGGGCAAAGTAACCAACTCAGAAAAAGAAAAATTGTTACCTTATCTTTTAAAAAAAACCAACAGTAAGGACAAAAGGAGAAAGGCAGTTCTTAAAGAGGAAACAGGAAAGCAGCCCTTCAAAGGGAAGTGTGTGTATATATATATGTTACGGTGAAAGACCGAAATCTGGTGAATGTCGACATTCACCGGTGAAAGACCGAATATTTCATTACATTGTTTTACATTCGGACCTTCACCGGTGAATGTCGACATTCACACAGTCGCTTGGTGTATGTCCGAAAATACCCTTATCCTCTCGACACCCTTACCCTAAATCCCCTTACCCTAATACCTCAGCTCCTCGCTTCCTTTTAAGCGTCTTCTTAAGGATCGCAGTTTTTTTAAAAAAAACTCCGCGAATAGAAGACGCTTAAAAGGAAGCGAGGAGCCGAGGTATTAGGGTAAGGGGATTTAGGGTAAGGGTGTCGAGAGGATAAGGGTATTTTCGGACATACACCAAGCGACTGTGTGAATGTCGACATTCACCGGTGAAGGTCCGAATGTAAAACAATGTAATGAAATATTCGGTCTTTCACCGGTGAATGTCGACATTCACCAGATTTCGGTCTTTCACCGTAACATATATACACATGCACACACACACACACACACACACACACACACAGAGTTGCTGGCCTCTATTGGCAATGGGACCATCTGAAGGTAAAGACAATTGACAGAGCTGATTTCAAGTTCAAAATGGTTCTATAACGACCAACAGAGCCCATTTTGAATAAAATCGTCTCTTTCCAATTTCACACTGGTTTGAATTCAAAATGGTTTGTGCTCCATGACTGTCCATCCTAAAAGATGAATTTTATAATTACTTCACTGTAGGAAATAGATCTGCCTGCACTCTGTTTTTTTAACATTCAATCAGCAGGGGAGAAAGGTGAACCGGATTCTGGATTGCGGTGTGTGAAAAATCCTGGCACTGAAAATAGAATGACATGATTGGTTTAAAAAAAAAGTATGATAACATTGAGAAGGTACACAGAAAACTGGATTAATTTTTTCAATAGGCCTGGCAAACCAACTGTAACGGATTTTAAAAAAAAGTCTGAATTAAAAATGAGAAAAAAGGGAGAAATCTATGGCTGAAACAGCCTGATTACATTATCAATAAAAATCTGAACGAGTAGGATAATCCAGCTAAAAATGCATGGCTGTTCTACACATTAGTTACAGTCTATGCTACTTTATTTTAGAGAAGATATACATCTCTCTCCCACAGTGGAAACAAAGCAAAAGAATCATTTGCCATATAGCAAAATAAAGAATGATAAAAGATAAAACACAATAGAAGAAAAAAAAAAACATTGGGATTGAACATTAAAAATAAAAGCAGCAACCCAAACTAATCTGGATAGAAGACAGGGAGAAGTGGCTGAAGGGGCTTATTTTTTATTTATTTATCAAATTTATTTGCCAACCATGAAGGTGACTCTGACTACCTTACATCAAAGTATGTTCCTAGGATCTTTTTTTTTATGAGGGAAAAACTCTTTCGGTCATCCTTGCTCCAGCTCTGGAAGGATACAGAGATGATTCTCTCACTTAAATTTTAGAGACTGGTAGAAGAATAATAGAGGAAATGTTCCTTTTTATAAGGATAAATCCAAACTAGATTTTAAGGCAATCAAAAGTACTATTTTGGACTATGCTATGAAAAGAACCAATAGCCGACATTGTCTATATACATTGTAAAATGGGTTAGGGTGAAGCTATAAAGTTGCTTATACAGATAATCCTCAATTTAAGTTCACAATTTAGTCCAAAATTTATGTTGCTAAGTGAGAAATTTGAGTTTTGCCCCATTTTACAACTTTCCTTGCCACATTTGTTAAGTGATTCACTGCAGTTCTTAAATTAGTAACACTGTTGTTAAGTGAATCTGGTTTCCCCATTGACTTTGCTCATCAAAAGATTGCAAAAGGAGATCACATCACTCTGGGACACTGCAACCGTAATAAATCTGAGTCAGTTGTCAAGCATACAAATGCAAATCATGTGACTATGGGGAAGCTGCAACGGTCATAAATATGAAAAATGGTCATAAGTCACTTTTGTCAGTGCTGTTGTAACTTCGAATGGTCACTAAATGAGCTGTTGTAAGTCGAGGGTTACCTGTAGATGGTAGTATTTTACCATCACACCATTCAGATGATCATCTTGTCACTGCGTTAATTAGTTTGCCAACTTGTGCTTATATTCTGACTTATACAGTAGACTGAATTGTTTCTTATCTGACAATGATTAATGCGCATGTCACATAATACGTCACACATTCTTTACTTTCCTTCTGATCTTCCGTTTGCCTGCCAAGAGGACGCAGGCACTTAACTCTGTCAAAAATGTAGTTAATTGAGTTAGCAAGATTTGTATTTTATTTTATTTTATATTAAAGTTTTTTTAATTAGAATATGCTCCGCGTTTTATTTTCTGCTTATTCGGAAATATGCTGCTTGGAGAGCCAACGGTCTACGCCTCATTAATTCAGGGTGAAACTTCCCCTGACACATCTGGAATTTGGTATGTTTCTGTATAATGAATTTGGTTGCTGTGCCTTTTGAAATGGAAATTTCAGATGGATGGCAAGGATCATAAACTCAGCCATCTTGAATACTGTGGAATTTTCATCTGAATAAATGAGGCGGGAAAGAACAGTGTCACCGGAACAAGCATCTGTATTGTTCAGAAAGCATATCATTTCTGAGTAAAGAATGTGTTCAAGCTACTTTCAAATGTATTAGGCAGTTAGATCTACCTTCAAATGTTAGTTTGGTGCCATGATTTTTTTTTTCTGATCACAAAAATGTTATATAGAGTATTTACAAAAAATGTTTGTACATAATATTTGAACTGCAAATATTTAAGTTGTTGTAGTTGGAGATTTGCTTTCTGTATATAGGATATTCCTTCTTTGGGGTTGAGATAAATGTGCATCTATTTTTCTTTTTTAACCATAATGTAGGATATGTAGAAAATTACTTATCTGCCTGGCACAACACTAGCACACAACCCATGCTGAAATAAGTAGAAGTGTTTCAATATTAACATTATTTCTCTGTGTATACTAAAAACTCTTGATACCGTGTTTCTCTGAAAATAAGACAGGGGCTTATTTTCTTTTGACCCTTGAAATAAGTGCTTGGCCTTATTTCCGGGAAGATTTTATTATTTTTGACATGCAGGAGGCAGCGAGCTTTGTCACCTCATGGCTGCTACTGTGTTGCAATATTTTCGGGGAGGGATTATTTGTGGGAGAGGGATTATTTTAGCTCATGCAGTCAAAAGCCTGATTGGGCTTATTATCCGGCGAGGTCTTATTTTGGAGGAAACAGGGTAGCACATGGCAAGCAGACTCAAAAATACAGCAGTCCCAAAAAGATGTGGATTGACTGAGGAAAATATTTATCCCAGACTGTTGACTGAGCATTTATTATCTGTAGTGGAAAAAATCATTTGTTTGGAAAAATCATGTAATGTTTTCAAAAGAAATAAAATGAAACTATATATTGTAAAAAAAAGTTTTTTGTGTGTGTTGTTATGTCTATTGATTACTGGCTAGAAGAATTGGCCAGCAATTCTCGCATTTGAATTTTGGTATCCAGAAGTTATCATTGCTGTAAGTCAGCCTCAAGTTGTGTGCCCAGTATTTTCTAAAA
Organism: Natrix helvetica; assembly: GCF_964273705.1. Classification (NCBI taxonomy): domain Eukaryota; kingdom Metazoa; phylum Chordata; class Lepidosauria; order Squamata; family Natricidae; genus Natrix; species Natrix helvetica. Next base: position 161,627,165 of record NC_138552.1, read on the forward strand.
GTATTCAGAAACGTCCACCATTTTCTTCTTTCCTGCAAGGATTGTTTTTCCTGATGGAATAAAAAAACTGATTCCTGTGTTTCATGAGCATAGTAATTTAGGACCTTTTCCAAAGCTTCATTGAGGCATTCTCCTAAATACTTCAGGAAGAAGTATTTAGTAGAGACACGCATTGCCTCTCCTACTGATCCACAAATTGGATGAAATGCACAAAAAGAGCACAGGTAGAGGCTCTCCCTCAGATCCGAAGCTCCACAACTGGACAATCACCTCATAAGGAACCAGATGTGCCACATTCCAGTGGGCAGAAGCAAGGTGTGGGGCAGACAGGGAATTGCCACAACCCTATTTTTTATACTACTCATGTTTCTATAATGGGAACAGCTGAATAAGAATATTACTTGAATCATGATTTCAGCAATAGATATCTAAAATGGAGGTTTACTATAGACATAATATTTGGAAAATGACTGCATTAGAACAAAATAAATCCCCAACATGGAAGTTGTGACTGATTGCACACCCTGTTTCCCCAAAAATAAGACAGGGTCTTATTTTCTTTTGACCCCCGAAATAAGCACTTAGCTTTATCTTTGGGATCTTATTATTTTTGAGGTGCAGGACGCAGCAAGTGTGGTCACCTCATGGCTGCTGCTGTGTTCCAATATTTTGGGGGAGGGCTTATTTTCAGGGGAGGGCTTATTTTAGCACATACGCTCAAAACCCTGATAGGGCTTATTATCCAGGGAGGTCTTATTTTCAGATAAACAGTCAGAGGTGGTTTGCTCCCTGTTCGGCCCAGATCAGGTGAACCAGTAGTAGTGGCGGTGGGAGGCTCCTCCCACCCACCCGGACTCTTCTGCACATGAAGCATTGCACACATGAGAGTGCGCTTGAGTGAACCGGTAGTAAAAAATTGGAAACCCACCACTGGAAACAAAGTACCAGTTCAGGAAGCTTTCTTCCCTTACCTTGGGAGTCCTTTATCTTCACTGGCTGGCCTACATATTCTCCTCAGTGTTTGGCCCATAAAAAGTGTACAAATAACCCGAAAGGAAAGGAATAGTACACGTAAGGAATATAATGTTGGAAGAATTATGTTAACTGATGTTGAATTGTGATTTAAAAATGGATTATAATAGTATGCCTTGAGGGGAGGAGGTTGTATTAAATGGCCAAGAAGGCTGAGGAAACTCCCTCAGAACAAAGAGATTCAAGGAAGTTGCCCAACATAGGGAAAGTTAATCCAAAATACAATTAGGATAAACATTGAAACAACAACGGACTTCAAGAACTGGCATGCATTCATGGCTCCCCTTTTTACTTGTCCATTTGTAAAGTTTGTCTTTGGACCGAATTGCTTTTTAATAGCTAGGTCAAATGACACAATTCTGAGAGAAGATGCAATGTATTGCTTTGTTGTTAAACATAGTAATTCTTGGAACTAGACCATTGGTTTTAAAATGTGGTCTTGGGATTTCATCTTGTTTAAATAGTCCGGGGCAGTGTTTACTCATGCATCGATATGAAGAGCTCCTCTTCTCTGGAATCCTTAAGCACCCAGCTGGATATGTTGCTCTTGTTACATTTGAATGATGCTGTGTCTTTTAAAAAGAGAGTTGGCCATGCCAATAAATAAAATAAAGGAAGTCTAGTCTACAACAAGCAGTTACTCTTTCTTCTGTGTCTTCTCATCTATACTTTTCTGATGAAAGTGTAAAATACAGATTTTATGTAAGCCTGGAAAAGGGGAAGAAAAGGAGAATCAAAATGATCAAAGAAGAGGAACTATACCCCTCAGAATTAAAATTAGCACTTATGAAGATGTTTCATTTTTAATTTAAGGGGAAAAAGGCAAGTAGTGCACGTATGAGGGGGAAGAAGAGGGATATGATCTGCAAAATGAAATGTGATCTAAAAGAAGTTGATTTTCTTTTACACTTGACACTTAAGAGGTCCTTCTCCATTTGCACTTAGTGCAACCCATACATGCTTAGCAATCCTTTTTGTCTGCTGTGTCCACATGAGATTGATTTCATATGATCCCCAATCCATGCCTCAATTATCTTTAGCAATAGCTCTCTGAAATGCAATTCACATTTGGGAACCGGTAGCGAAAGTAAGTGAATCCCACCACTGGTGAGGTAGGTACCAGGATTTCCCAGATTAGAGAGAACTGTTATGTCAACAAAAGCAAAAAAAAGCCTGCTTCCCATGACTTTGAAGAGAAAAGCAAAATATCCATTTATTTGGAAAGGAAGGGAGGTGAAGAAAGCCTAGGTTTTAAATCATGGAGCAAACACACATATTCAGCACATAGATCTTTTACATAAAGCCACGGTTTTATCTTATGTTCAATAAAGCAATCCATATGAATATGTTATGCCTGTGAACTTTTGCTGCTTGTTGAGTTACGGGTTTGGTGAATCTCCATTTATTGTCATATCTGGCGTGAAATTTATCAGAACATGAGTTAAACGATCAAGAGTCTGGCATTGTTTTGGATACAACCAGATACATATTTTGTCAGTGGTGCAGTTTTGCCCATCTAGGGAGATTAGTAGATGATAAATGCATGGATGGAGATGAGAATCATTGATTGATTTAATTGATGATTGATTGATTGATTAAAGAGAGAGAAAGAGAAATAAATAATCTATCGATCACTTTAAGCTGCCACAGGAACACTTCTTCCATTAAAGCTCTAAACCAGATTCTTTCAAACTGAGCTTTCTTCTAATACTGTACCTGTCAGGTTTTCAGCCATTTGCTGGCTTGGAGAAAGACCTAGGTCAACCCAAATAACAGTTGACTGTCCTGGGAGGACTACATAGTGAAGAAGGCATGTCTCTAGTCCTGTGTCTTCATGGCACAACTTTCCCATCTCATGTAACAGTCCTCTGTGTTTAGTCTGCTTTTGCACCCTGGGTTAATTTCTTCAGCAGAAGTGTAGGGTCCCTGCTCTGGTTCCTCCCTCCCTTTGATTAATGTTTTCATTACTGCTAACCAGATGCCTCTCACTAGTGGGAACATAATTGAACTTCCCTCACTTATCACAACATCCACATAGTTCCATACAAGTGCAAATGATCCTTCAAACAATCATTTAAATAACAGTATGAGTATTTTTCTCCTTTATTTATTAATAGAACAAAAATGGTATATAAAACAATAGAAAAAATACAGAAAAGAAAAATAAAATGGGGAAGAAAGAGATCAGTTGCCAATATGTGAGACTTTTAGTGGACATACTCAGAATTTTGAATATATGCCACAAAATGGCTGCCATGTTGCTACACGTAACATAACAATTACTTACCAGAAGTTGAATAGGATGTTTTTCACCTCCGATACTGGTCTTTGACAAGGAAATCCCTAACACCCTCTCCTCTCCTTGTAAGCAAAACCTTTGAAACTGACTTTGTAAGTGAAGTCCTGTACCCCTAGGCCTTGACTTAATTTCCATAATTTCATATACTTTAAGCTATGCTGTCATACGTAGAGATAAGGTGACCAACTTTTTTACAATGAAAAGGAGGACAAAACACGTTCTATTGTCCAAAATGCTAAGGTGACCAACTTTTTTACAATGAAAAGGAGGACAAATAAATTGGAAAAAATATATCGTAAATAAAAGAAATTTTTTATTCATTGCAACAATAATACACTAAAATATGATATATGCATAATAAAAACATTTGCAACATTTTATATTGTAATTAGGCTTACATGCCTGTTAATTATTATTTAAATGAGTATTTTTCCATTGAATTAATATTTTTTGTCAATGTATCATCTTCTCACAATATATTGGAAATATCTGAACAAGAAATATCCTTCATATTGAATTTTACGGCAAGTGCTGCAGCTAGAGTATCAACATTCAATCTCGATTTCTCACTTGTCAAAAAATCATTGGCAATTGAAAAAAACCCTTTCAACTGCTGCATTAGTTCCAGGGCAGCACAACGTAAATTGAACAAGTATAAATAAATGTTCACATGGAATATGTTCATTTTTGAAATGGCTGAAAATATCCACCCATCTTTTATCAATTTCAACATGTTGATTTTCCCATTGTATTAATTTCTCAGAATTTAAACATACATTCAGTCTTATAATTTCTTCAAAGAGACAATTGTCGTCTATTTTAATGTCTAGCATTTCTTTAGATAAAAATTCAACACACGATTTAATATCTGTTCAATATACTTGCGATGAAGTAAAAAAAAAACACCATTAAAAACTGTTTAATAAAACGTGAATTGTACTTACCTCTGTATAATTGAATATTCACTGAGAAAGAAATAATTACCGTGAGTCATTCAATTGCTGACGTGCCGTGAGTCTACTGCATGCGTATGTGCTGTGTTGTGTTTCGGTAAGAAGTAAACAAAGCCACTTGCACGTGGCGCTCTCTCTCAAGGTCTCCCGTGCGGAGCGCATGCGTCTCATAATCACGTCTTATACCGCACTATACCGAGTCTTGACGAATTGTCATGTCAAATACAAATACGTCACATAACGCGCAAGAGATTAGTCTTCAAATATCGAAAAGGAGGACATGTAGGAGGACACTTTTCGAGGGAGGACAGAACTTACAAAAGAAGGACTGTCCTCCCTAAAGGAGGACAGTTGGTCACCTTAGTAGAGATAAAACTCAAGAAACACTGATACAAAACTTCACATATAACGGCCTTATAGTAAGGATTTGCTCAATTGTTTTGTTCCAAATGATCTTAAAAAGACTCCCGGCCATTTGCAGAGACAGCTTGGATTTGTCATCCTCATGATGCCTAAGTTGTGTTTTTTTTAACTTTGTAAATAATGCATTTTATAGCATCTCTGACTAATGGTTAAAGTACAAATGTTTTCCCTAACACCAGACGGCTGGCTGAATCTGTGTGGCTTCTTTTTTAGGAGTTTTGACATCAATGTAGAC